>NC_135887.1:88378205-89578205 GCF_964194155.1 Cetorhinus maximus
CCTCTCTCTCTCTCTCTCTCTCTCCTCCCTCCCTCCCCCTCTCTCTCCTCCCTCCCTCCCCCTCTCTCTCTCCTCCCTCCCTCCCCCTCTCTCTCTCCTCCCTCCCTCCCCCTCTCTCTCTCCTCCCTCCCTCCCCCTCTCTCTCTCCTCCCTCCCTCCCCCTCTCTCTCTCCTCCCTCCCTCCCCCTCTCTCTCTCCTCCCTCCCTCCCCCTCTCTCTCTCCTCCCTCCCTCCCCCTCTCTCTCTCCTCCCTCCCTCCCCCTCTCTCTCTCCTCCCTCCCTCCCCCTCTCTCTCTCCTCCCTCCCTCCCCCTCTCTCTCTCCTCCCTCCCTCCCCCTCTCTCTCTCCTCCCTCCCTCCCCCTCTCTCTCTCCTCCCTCCCTCCCCCTCTCTCTCTCCTCCCTCCCTCCCCCTCTCTCTCTCCTCCCTCCCTCCCCCTCTCTCTCTCCTCCCTCCCTCCCCCTCTCTCTCTCCTCCCTCCCTCCCCCTCTCTCTCTCCTCCCTCCCTCCCCCTCTCTCTCTCCTCCCTCCCTCCCCCTCTCTCTCTCCTCCCTCCCTCCCCCTCTCTCTCTCCTCCCTCCCTCCCCCTCTCTCTCTCCTCCCTCCCTCCCCCTCTCTCTCTCCTCCCTCCCTCCCCCTCTCTCTCTCCTCCCTCCCTCCCCCTCTCTCTCTCCTCCCTCCCTCCCCCTCTCTCTCTCCTCCCTCCCTCCCCCTCTCTCTCTCCTCCCTCCCTCCCCCTCTCTCTCTCTCTCCTCCCTCCCTCCCCCTCTCTCTCTCTCTCCTCCCTCCCTCCCCCTCTCTCTCTCTCTCCTCCCTCCCTCCCTCCCCCTCTCTCTCTCTCTCTCTCTCTCTCTCTCTCCCCCCTCTCCGTCGTTCGCTCCTCAGGCCATTTGGATGTTAATTGCTTGGTGAAGAACTTTCAGGCTCCAAGTCATAAGCACAAGCTATTCAGTTACTGTTTTTTTTTGTATTGTTTCTGTAACAGTACGACGTCTCTCGTGTCATGGGAAAGCCATGAGGTAGATGATATATTAGGCACACTCTGAAATATCCAGTATTCTTCTCCCACTTTTCCTCAACCATTAAACTGAATTTCATCAGTTGTCATCTTGAAACACATCAATATTTAGGGTCATCAATAATTTAGAGGATATCGGAACTAATGGTTGTTTCAAAACTTCATGCTTCCATTTGTGACATGGACTTAAAATGTTGACTTGTGCAGTTTTTAATGAATGTGGTTTTAAAACCTGGTTCCACTACACATGCTTATCCAATGATAAAATCAGATTGCATCAGCAAGAGATTAGTTGGTAAACTGGAAATCCAATTAGATTATAAAATTCATTCATAGGTTGTGTAATCAATATTGTAATGCTTTCAAGTGTGAAAAAAGATGGTGCAATAATGAATATCTTACACACATTAAATATGTGTAGTCAGCAATACATGGATCACAGAACCTATACTGTAGGAGAGCTCTCACTAAGGTAACAGTTTCCACCCTGATCATCTTTCTGTTGACTCTGTAGCATAGGTTCAAACTGAACTTTCTCGTAATTAAGTAATTGAGATCAATTTCACGCTGTTCTTGTCAAAGGATTTGGTTATTAGCATCAATTAAGCACTAAATAATGATTGAGTCCAAATTAAAATGTTTATGAATTTATTTGAAACTGCACCAAACCTCAAGGGGGAAAAAAAAACTATAAATGCACATAAATGAGGGAAGGAGAAAACCAGCCTGAAGCACTAGATATTTGCTGTCCCCTCCCATCCCCAGCAGCTACGTAATCTCATGGGAGAAGCAATAGAACAGAAGAAGTAACATGGCACCAAAAATAGGAAAAAGATATTTCTGTCTGGCCCCCTCAGGAAATCAAAATCTGTCCAGGAGATCACATTAATTATATGTGCGTCAACTGTTAGATCACTTGCCTTCTATGTGATCCCTGCTCCAGGCAAGAACTGGTCCTGCTCCCTCTTGATTGTTAGCAGAGAGTCCAGCAGGAATTGCATAAGCCAGCAACAAATTCCAAAAGTTAAATACTCTTGGAAAAGAAGAACTAACTAACCTATAGTCGTCTTCTACTGAGCGTAGTTTAAGTGCATGGCCCATGGATTGATGCAATCTGACAAGTGAAATAATCTATCAGCAGGCTCATGATCCAGCTCTTTTATTATTTTATATACCTCCATCAGCCTGCCTTTAAAACTGTTATACTTTTATACATTTGTGTTGACATTTTTTTCATTATTAGCTTTTATGTTCACATTTATGGTGGGAAAAAGTCCTATGTAAACCTGTAATGTTGTAATGGCATAATTTGGCCACTTGGCAGCTCTGTGTACAGTTTTTATGCATTATCAGAGCCTCCATTTGCCAGGTTGTTCCTTCATCAGGTAAAATTCTCTCTGGCTAGAAATTTCTGTCTTTCCTCTGTTACGACCAAGTCTAGAGGGGTGAATAAATTCCTCTCTTCTGAGGATGGTTATAACAGAGTTTACATTTTTAAAAGAATTGTCATTTTTCAATTCAGTATGTACTTGACTGTATGTAAAGCTATATGAAGCCAGCCAGATCTCTTGAGTTAACATGTAAGGAGTTAGTTTTATTGTTTAAAAACTCACTCAGGTAAAATTATAATACTTATTAAAAAGGTAAAACACATCCCAAGTCCCGTGATGGATAGATAGGTATATATGTATATTGCAGCTGATGTAAGCTGGTTGTTTTTCTAGACACAGTCTCTTTAAACTGTAATCCATCTTTTTCCAAAGTGGATCTTATGGCACTTGAAGTTCCTTTTGATTGAAATTCTTTATCTCTGTTAGACTTCTTTGTTCGTGGCAGTTTCTGGAATCATGAAGTCCGGTGGTCTATTGTCCTTATCCTTTGCAGAGTTCATATTTTTTTTTTTGCGCATTCGTGGGATGTGGGCGTTGCTGGTTAGGCCAGCATTTATTGCCCATCCCTAATTGCCTTTGAAAAGCTTGTGGTGAGCTGCCTTCTTGAACTGCTGCAGTCCATGTGGTGTAGATACCCCCACAGTGCTGTTAGGGAGGGAGTTCCAGGTTTTTGACTCGGTGACAGTGAAGGAACGGTGATGTATTTCCAACTGAGGGTGGTGAGTGTCTTGGAGGGGAACTTCATGGTGGTGGTGTTCCCTTGCACCTGCTGTTCTTGTCCTTCTAGATGGTAATGGTCATGGATTTGAAAGGTGCTGTCTAAGGAGCCTTGGTGAGTTGCTGCAGTGCATCGTGCAGATGGTACAGACTGCTGCTACTGTGCGTCGGTGCATGAGAGAGAGTGAATGTTTGTGGATGAGGTGGCAATCAAGCCAGGCTGCTTTGTCCTGGATGGTGTGAAGCTTCTTGAGTGTTGTGGGAGCTGCACTCATCCAGGCAAGTTGAGAGTATTCCATCACACTCTTGCGCCTTGTAGATGGTGGACTGGCTTTGGGGAGTCAGGAGTTGAGTTGCTCACTGCAGGATTCCTAGCCTCTGACCGGCTCTTGTAGCCACAGTATTTATAAAGCCAGCCCAGTTCAGTTTCTGGTTAATGGTAACCCCAGGATGTTGATAGTGGGGGGATTCAGCGATGGTAATGCCATCGAATGTCAAGGGCCGATGGCTAGATTCCCTTTTGTTGGAGATGGTCATTGCCTGGCACTTGTGTGATGTGAATGTTACTTGTTACTTGTCAGCCCAAGCCTGGACGTTGTTCACGTCTTGCTGCATTTGGACATGGACTGCTTCAGTATCTGAGGAGTTATGAATGGTGCTGAACATTGTGCAATCATCAGCAAACATCCCCACTTCTGACCTTATGATGGAAGAAAGGTCATTGACGAAGCAGCTGAAAATGGTAGTGTCCTCGGCCCCACCCTGAGGAACTCTTGCAATGATGTCCTGGAACTGAGATGATTGACCTCCAGCAACCACAACCATCTTCCTTTCTGCTAGGTATGACTCCAACCAATGGAGTGTTTTCCCCCGATTCCCATTGACTTCAGGGCTCCTTAGTGCCACATTCTGGTCAAAAGCTGCCTTGATGCCAAGGGCAGTCACTCTTACCTCGCCTCCTGGAGTTCGGTTCTTTTGTCCATGTTTGAACCAAGGTTGTAATGAAGTCAGGAGCTGAGTGGTACTGGTGGAACCCAAACTGAGTGTCAGTGAGCAGGTTATTGCTAAGGAAGTGCTGGTTGATAGCACTGTTGATGACCCCTTCCATCACCTTACTGATGATCATGAGTAGACTAATGGGGCAGTAATTGGCCGGGTTGGATTTGTCCTACTTTTTGATTTCAGGACTAACCTGGGCAATTTTCCACATAGCTGGATAGATACCAGTGTTGGAGCCGCAATGGAACAGCTGGGCTCAGGGCCAAATGGTATGAAGACCATCCAACAGGGAATTGCCCAGAAATTGCCACAGGCAGTTCCTATATCATACCTTCCTAGAACTTTTTGCCCTACAATCTTCCTCATAAAGAAAATTTTTTAAAAATCATTAAACAAACATTTAAAAGTAATTATGGCCACTAATTTACAGTTCCTGTGGAAGCATGCACACAATAATGGAATTTGAGCCTGAAAATATTAACACTCTAGTTTTCTAAAGTCACCATTTGACTTGTTTCAATGATTGTTAAATCAGTTGCCATGATTAAATAAAAGATCCACTGATTTACATGACTCACATTGAGCAGCAGAATGAGATTAATGCAACTATTTGTATCTGCAATGTTCCTGGGAAAGTTGATTGAATCAAAAATATGTTACTCACTCTGAGCAACTCTCAAATGTCTTTCCAAAAGCTTTTGTTGGCCACCTGCACTCCAGCACCTCTCTTTGCTCAGCGTAACCTCTGACTTACAGTAAGCACCACCATAATCATATCATTCAGTCTTTAATGAATCAGAGAGCGGCAGATGAAATAGCTTCAAATTGATTTCAGGAGCCAAATTTAGAAATAAATGTAGAAATTTTGATCTGACCTCCTAATTACTTTAAATAAAGCAAGGTAATTAAACCTTGTGACCTCTTAAAGGAATGCATTAAACTGCACACACCTACACTTCAGCAGAATTTTTAAAAATTCATTCACAGGACTTGGGTGTTGCTTGCTCTAATCTTAATTACTCAAAGATGATGGCAAGCTGCCTTGAACTGCTGTAATCAGTGTGGTGTAGGTACTCTCAGTGCTGTTAGGAAGGGAGTTCCAGGCTTTTGATCCAGTGATTAGTAAAGGAATGGTGTTGTAATTCCAAATCAGGATGATATGTAGCTTGGAGGGGAACTTGCAGGTGGCGGTGTTTGCATGCGTCTGCTGCCCTTGTCTTTCTAAGTTGTTGCTGGTTTGGAAGGTGCTGTTAAAGGAGGTGCTGTTGAAGGAACCTTAGCAAATTGCTGCAGTGCATCTTGTAAATGGTACACTGCAGCCATGTGGTATCGGTGGTGGGGGGAGTGAATGTCTGGGGTGCCAGGCTGCTTTGTCCTGGATGGTGTAGCTTCTTGAGTGTTGTTTGGAGTTGAACTAATCTAGGCAAGTGGAGAGTATTCCATGATACTCCTGACTTGTGCCTTGCAGATGGTAGACACACTTGCATAGACAGGGGGTGAGTTACTCTCTGCAGAATTCCCAGCCTCTGCCCTGTTCTAGTTGCCACAGTATTTAATATGGCTGGTCCAGTTCAGTTTCTGGTCAGTGGTAACTCCCAGGTTAGTAAGGTCATTGAATGTCATGGGGAGATGTTTTGATTCTCTCTTGCTGGAGGTGGTCATTGCCCGGCACTTGTGTGGCGCAAATGTCACTTGCCACTTATTAGCCCAAACCTGAATGTTGTCCAGGTCTTTCTGCATATGGACACCGACTGCTTCAGCACCCGAGGAGTTAAGATTTGTACTGAACATCCCCACTTCTGAACTTATGATGGAGAGAAGATCATTAATGAAGTAACTGAAGATGGTTGGGCCTAGAACACTAACATGAACTCCTGCAGTGATATCCTGGGACTGAGGTGATTGGCCTCCAACAACCATAACCATCTTCTTTTGTGCTAGGTGTGATTCCAACCCAGGACTCTGTGCAATACAATGCTCTTACCCTTTGTAAAACAAGAACCATGAGCAAGACTTTGAGAAACCTGCCAGTATAAAAGTTTTCAGATGTGTCTGAAGCGCTAAGGCTTCACACTTCGTTCTCTGGTGATTTTTTTTTATATTATCTTTATTAAGAAGATATACAGCAAATGGCAAGTATTCATCTTTTAGATATCTCTATATAAAAGGAATTAGTTTCTAGTTGTGCCTATTTAAAGTGAGACCTTGTAGTTTTAAAAGAACAAACCAGGTTCAATACACCTGTACATTAACAATCGGGTAATACATTGTGCACTACATGATGTAATTCTCCTTTGTTCTAAAACACCACATCCTCCAACTTCCAGTGAGCAACATCACTGGAAATCTGTATGTTAGTGTGCAAATGTAAAAGTTTTTCTTAAGTTTGCCACAAATTAAAACAATCTTAATTAAATAAGAAAGATAATTTTAGTTTTTCTGATTTTTATTTTTTCTCTGGGTGAGGGAGAAGCCAGGGATTTACAACTACCTATGAATTGGTACAGAAAAAATACCCCCTTCACCTCGCAGAATTCTTAAAAGAAGATAGGGGCATTCAAGCTAGATTACAGACTATTTGCAGTAATTGGGTGTTGTGGCTTTAGCAGCCAAGTAGGTGTTTATGTGGCTTAAATAACCCCTGTCAATCCACTGATTTACTATATTGCAGGAGATCAACTAGTATTCAGAAGTAAATCCAGGTTCTCCCCATGGATCAGCTGGTTTAAGGCAGAGTGCAGTCAAGTTGTACAGATGAGGAAAATCCCTGGTTTGTTCACTGTCTGTCTGTACTGGGTTAGCTAGTCTCAGTCAAGGTAGTAGCAGGGAAACTGCAGTTGTCCTCGAGATCAATTAGGATCCCTGCTTTTAATCATAATCCAGAGATCTCTGCTGGAAGTCCATGTATGGTTGTCTTGTGAGTCCATGATCAATCTGTACTACGATCACTTGAGGTGATGAGTCTGGCTATGGCACTGCATACTGACGGCATCCAAGCCAGTAGTTTGGCTTGGATTCTGTGCTGGTGCATCATTGTTTAATGCAGAACGTAAAACTCAAGTGCATACATGCTTGAAATGTCCCATAAAAATTATTCAGTAAGAAAAAAGTGAGCCAACACAAAAGAGCAGAACTGCCTAATTCACCGTGGAAGCAAGGGAGAGAAGTAGAGAATTTTAAAATTCAGGTGCCACAGTACAACATGCACATTCCAGGCACGTGGCTGCTAACCGTAGATCACTGGGTTACAGCAACAAGGGGCTGATTGTATTTGACATGGGAATACAGGATGATGTCAAGATCATGTGATCAGCTGAGGGATGACTACTATCTAGACAGGACCTTCCAGGTTTGTGAGGCGGGAGAAACTGACAGTTTAAATCGGTTCCTTTCTCTTCCCTTGAATTGTTGAAGGACAAAGGCCCTTGGTAGAGGATACCACCACAAAGGTGAGAAAGAGGAGAGCAGGCAAGGAAGATGAAGTTGTGATGCCAGACTTGGATTTTAAAAGTCTGTGGACCACAAGGGAAAAGGAAGACTGAAGAGGCAAGGAGTCAGCCTCAAACAGAAACTGCTGCAAACACTCGAGGGTCAGTTGGCATTTGTGGGGAGCAGGGCCGGGGCAAATCACAGTGTGGGCTCCCCCATAACATTTTTAGACAAGTTTCCTCTGACGGCTGGGCCGCTGAGAGTGTGTGCGCGCGCGCGCGTGCGTGTGAAAAGGAGCACGAGCAACGTCCTCGCTACTGAGCTCTGGGTTACAGGCACGTACTGCACTATCTACTGTGATAACTGTGTCGCATGTAAAACTACATCTTGCTTCCAAGGCTGAACATAATTGTTGGCTGTCCTTTTGTTAAGGAGGAATCTATGATCTCCGTGGAATTCCGTAATAACATTTTTACTAACACACCCCACACCCCAACTGGAGAGAACGTTAAGGCTAATTTTCCAGCCCCTCAGGCCGGTGGGATCTTCCGGTCTCTCCGGCATGAACGGAAATTTCAATGGCTTGCTAACCCTGCCGTGATGGAATCTGCCCGGGGACGGGGGGGTGTAAAATTCTGGCTTAAATGTTGGAATGAGGACATTCACTGTGTTCAAATTTAAAAGCAATACGTAATTCGACTTTTTTTTAATATAAGTGTGACTGTCCATCTTCCAATGTTAAGCAAATGCTAGTTGCAAATATGTACTGGAAGAAAAATAAAATAAGCGGTGGGTTTAAGTTGCCCGGGACTGAAAATAAACACAGCAAGTGCGTGACTTACTCTGCAGGTCGGACTCTATGCACAAACGCCCGCTTTAAAGACGTTAACCTAGTTCGGAATAGTATACATTTGACACCGTGATGTTGAAGCGCGGGGCCTGGGGCGGTTGCCCCGATTCACCGTAATCGGGTTGGCGCTAGTGGGGGGAACAGATGAATTTTTGGATGTAGTATCTTTTTCAGAACTCAACCTGAAGTTATGGAGAACACCTCCCGAATGCATCAGGGCGATTGGTTCTCACACCAGTCATCTTTGTGGTGACTCTTCGTGAAACTCAGTTTACGCCAGAATCCTGTCAATGACAAATTGGATTGATAATACAAAAATGAGATCAGGCTGACACAATACTCAGGATCTCACAATATGGTATCACATTGTTGCACTGGGCATAGTAAATGGGCCTGAACAATTACCATGGTGTGGTGATGATGATTCTTGAACTAGCCAGTGTAGAGCAGTTGGACTTGTATCTAGCTGTGATGATCATTAACCTTTATGTAGATTCCAAAGGAAAACATGAATGTTGGAAATCTGAATTAAAAAGAAAAGTTGGCTGGAATTTCTTTGAAACTGCTCCCATTCTGTTGCTGCAACTTTGTGGCTTTGTAAAGATTTCATCAAATTGTCAGAGAAATTACAGAACTGGAGTAACTTTAAGGAGGAAATTCTTGGCAATGGAAAATGCTGGAAATACATAGCACCATTTGAAAGAGAAAATGGATGAATATTTTATGTGGGTCCTTCATTCAGCCCAGCTAAGGGGAAGGTGGTCTGTTTCCAATAGGAAATTGAGTTGTGTAGTTAGCTTCTGCAGGCATTAATTACCTAAGACCAAATGCAGTCTAAAAAGAATGATGTTTTCTCTCTCTGTCTGAATGGGAGATGCAGTGGATTAGCACTCTGGCCACTTACCCCTGTGTATGGGTTCAAATCCATTCCATGGAGAGAGGATGAAGGATTAGAACAGAAGATTAGACTGTGGGGTCAAATCACCCCTCTGATGCCATTAACAAATCTTCACTAAAATGAATTTGGAAATCTACATATTGAGCTGTCAGCACACACAGAAATAGAGTTAACGTTTCTAGTCAAATACGTCTTCTACAGTTCTCGAAACGTTAGCTCTGTTTCTCTCTCCACAGATGCTGCCAGACTTGCTGAATATTTTCAACACCTTTCTGTTTTTATTTCAGATTTACAGCATTTGTAGTATTTTGCTTTTATTAAGGTAAGAGGTGGCTTGTGTACAGCAGAAACACCACTTAGATATGTTGGGCTGAATGTTATATTGACCTGAACTTGACGTCTGCCATATGAACGAGTGGCATTCATGACGCATCGTGAAATGGGGCATGATGACAGCAGGAGGGATTCTTGATGCCATCAAAATATTTCAGTGGGTGCGTGCAAAACTTGGCAGCATGCCCACCAGCAATTAAAAAACCAGTTAAAGCCATTTAAAGAGCGATGCACCATGATCTTGAGTGGTCTGTTCACATTTACACTCAGCACATGGGCCAATCGGCCAGATGTCCTTCACGCTTTTTAATCATTCTACATCTAGGTTGGGATTAAAGGCCCAGAAGATTTTTGGAGAGGTGAGGAGTTAGGAGTATCGAAGTGAGTTGGGAGTATGTGGATTATAGTTTATTTTTGGAATATTTTTGTTCATCTGGGTAATACTAGGAGGGTTAAATCTTTGGCAGAGGCTTTCTGCAGACAGACCCCTTCAATGTTCAAACCTCTGCAAGCATAAGGTCTGATGTGGGTATTGTGTACTTCCCTGGAGGAACATCCTCGGGAGAGGAGACCAGTTTCCCGCAGGCACCATGCTAGGGTCTGCCCTCGGGAGCGAGAGGCACAGCAAGAAGGGGTCGAAGGCCAGAAGGCGTTGTGAGGGGGGAGGGTCAGGAGAAGGCACCAATAACCAGCTGATAAGAGTTTACAGGCAGCGATCCAACTACCTGGACATGACAGAGATACTGTGCCAAAGGACACTCCGCTCTCTGGAGAAGCAGTCACCTCTCTGTGCAACATGATCATCCCCAAGATGGCCTCAAACTGTCGGTGGCAACACAATGCCAGTGGCTCTGAAGGTGACAGTAGCCGTGAATTTTTATGCCTTGGGTTTGTTTCAGGGGGTCTGTAGGAGATCTCTGTGGAGTGTGCACACAGCTGCATCAAGTTGGTGACGGATGCATTGTTCTAAATGGTGAACTCCTTCCTTCAAAACAGATGATGCCAGCCAGCCAGACAGAGCAAGCCAGAGGTTTTACTGCAATAGCAGGATTCCCAAGAATCCCAGGGAGCCATTGACTGTGCACACGTGACCATCAAGGCACCTGCGGGGGATTGGGGTGTCTTTGTGAATAGAAGGGGGTTTCACTCTGAACGTTCCGATTGCGTGTGACCACAAACACGAGATCATGCAGGTTTGTGCCCGGTATCCTGGAAGCTGCCATGATGTGTACATCTTGCATCACTCCCAGGTGCGAAGGCTATTCATAGCCCCAGCACGGTTGGATGGCTGGCTGCTGGGGACAAAGGCTACCTGCCCAAAAGGTGGCTAATGACACTGCTCGGACACCCAAGAATGCCTGCTGAGGAGAGCTACAACAGTAATCATGCATGGACAAGGGGAATAAGGGAGAGGACAATAAGCATGCTCAAAATGAGGTTCCGCTGCCTGGACCGCTCAGGGGATCACTGCAATATCCTCAGGAATGAGTTTCCCTAATTGTAATGGTCTGCTGTGCCCTACACAACCTGGCTGTCTCAAGGCTGGAGCTTATGGAGGGTGAAGACTTTGGTGGTGTTCCAGAGGCAACTGACAATGGCTGGGATTTTCTGTGCCCGCTGGCATCACGTGTGTTCGGCGGCGTGAGCAGACAATAAGTCACAATCGGTTTCATGATGGCATGAAACCAGTTCGCGACCGTCCACTCAACCCGCCGTTCTCCACCATTGGACATCGGGAACCTCGTTGTAATACATCAGCATATCATTATTAGGCCTGCCTGCCAGAATAGTAACCCCCCCCCCCGCTGGATTATCTGCCCACGTCGGCAGGAAAACACGGTGGTGTAGAACACTAAGATAAAAGCAAAATACTGCAGATGCTGGAAATCTGAAACAAAAACAAAAATAGCTGGAAAAACTCAGCAGGTCTGATTGCATCTGCGGAGAGGAACACAGTTAACGTTTCGAGTCTGAATGACTCTTCATCAGAACTAAAGAAATATAGAAATGTGGTGAGATATCAGCTGGTTGAGGGGGGTGGGACAGGTAGAGCTGGATACAGGGCCAGTGATAGGTGGAGACAAAGAAGAGATTGCCAAAGATGTCATAGACAAAAGGACAAAGGAGTGTTGACGGTGGTGATATTATCTAAGGAATGTGCTAATGGTGACATTAAGGGTAGAAAGCAGGACAAACAAGTGGCAGATGGCCCTAGTGGGGGTGGGGTGGGGGTAAGGGATCGAAATGGGCTAAAAGGTGGAGATAAAACGATAGATCGAAATAAATTTAAAAATAGGTGGGAAAATACTTTTTAAAATTTATTTCGATCTATCGTTTTATCTCCACCTTTTAGCCCATTTCGATCCCTTCCCCCCCCAACCCACCCCCACTAAGGCTATCTGCCACTTGTTTGTCCTGCTTTCTACCCTTAATGTCACCATTAGCACATTCCTTAGATAATATCACCACCGTCAACACCCCTTTGTCCTTTTGTCTATGACATCTTTGGCAATCTCTTCTTTGTCTCCACCTATCACTGGCCCTGTATCCAGCTCTACCTGTCCCCCCCCCAACCAGCTTATATTTTACCTCATTTCTATATTTCTTTAGTTCTGATGAAGAGCCATTCGGACTCAAAACGTTAACTGTATTCCTCTTCACAGATGCTGTCAGACCTGCTGAGTTTTTCCAGCTATTTTTGTTCTTTGTTTCTGGTGTAGAACACGTCTTGACCACTGACGTGCACAAGTCGGGACTTACCCGCCAGGGCTTTACTCACATCGCGGACATCCAAGGAGCAGAAGATTCTGGAGCCCAACAGCAACGACACTGGAGGAATGTCCGTGGCATGCTGGGTGGGTTCTCATGGACATGGCTCAGCTGCAAAGCAGCGCACAGGAGTTGGAAAGTTACCGTTGATGCTCACAACAGATGATGGTTGAGGGGGTGGGAGAGGAAGAGGTGAGGGGGGGAATGAAGGTGTCAGGTTTTGGGGAGGGAATGAAGGGATCAGGTTGTGGGGGGGAATGAAGGGGTCAGGTTGTGGGGGAGGAATGAAGGTGTCGGGATGGAACACAGCTGATGGTAAAGGCTGAGTTGCTCAAATCCCAGAGGGAAACTTGAAACAACTGTCACAACTCATTTGTGCAATTTGTATGTTTCGAGATGTAGGCCTTGAATTCAGTAGTACTAAGACCACCGAGTCTCAACAGGCTTTTTTATAAAACTAAATTAAACATTTATTAATACAAAGATTATAAACACATAGATAAGTCTACAAAATTACTACAAAAATCCCCTAATTAATCTGACTCTCAGTTACACCTCCGTTAAGGCAACAGTAAATCTCATAGATTTAAACAGACTCCTGGCAAAGTGCGCCCTGGACAGTCACATTCAAAATTAGTTTCTTTCAGCTCTGGGTCCTTGCAGACAGCAGGTTGGAGGCTTTTCACACATGTTGGATCTTAAAATGCCTCTAACTTACACACAATCTCCTTTCTCCTTTTATGCATATTTTTATCTTTGAATGTAAATTTTCCATTGTATCACTTTGGCTTTTAACTTTACCTCTTCAAACAATAACATCCTTTCATCCCACCAATTTTATGAGTAAGCTGAAAAAGAAACACATTGATTTGCGTCTTCTAACTAGGTGTAAGATTTCTCTCGCAGTCTTGAATCGTTTCTTTTAACAAGTGCAAATTTACACTTCTACCCTCCTTACATTTACTTAATTAACATCTCAAAGCTACTATACATCAAAGCACCCAGACTAGCTGGCTTTACTCCAATTAAGACATACATAGACACAGACCACACTAGAACTCTATTATAATAATGTTATTGGAAGTTATTTTAAATCTTCTTGACATCCTCCTCCTTATCGAAAAATGAACCATCATAATTCTAAAAGACTGCTTCATTTTTTATTAATCCATCTTACACTATTTTCTGTACTTAACCATTAACTTACACTATTAGATTACCAGATGCATGCATTAACATCATAACATATATACATATTCTTGGTGTCAGCAGAAACATTCTAGTTCAGTTCAGGTTTTAAAAATGTCCAATTTTTCCCTTTTAAGCTTCAAAGTCTTGATTAACACATCTGCAATCAGATTCTTTCATCCAGCGACCTGTATTATCTGTAGATTAAATGGTTGCATTAATAAACTCCACCTGAATAGCCTTGCACTTTTGTCTCAATTTGTCCAGAAACTTTAAAGGATTGTGGTCTGTATAAACAATTATTCCTGACGAATTGTTTGCCGCATAGCATTGCAGCGTTTTGAAATCTAACACCAAACCCAACGTCTTCTTTTCAATTGTTGAATATCTTCTCTGTTGTGCATTCAACTTCTGTGAAAAATACCTTTATTGGTTTTTCAATTCCAGTGTCATCTTGTAACAATATGGCCCCAATGCCTATATCGTTTGCGTTAACAGCCAACTTAAATTGTTTGGAGTAATTGGGTACTGCCAAAACTGGTGTCGTAGTTAATACAATTTTCAAACTGTCAAATGACTTCTGACACTCCAGTGTCCATTGAAACTTCTTGCTCTTTTTTAATAGTTCAGTCAGTGGAACAACCACACTGCTAAAATTTGGTACAAATTTCTGGTTAAGCCACTGATGCCCAGAAATCTCAGAACTTCTCGTTTTGTTGTAGGCACTGAGAGATCTTCTATAGCCTTGACTTTCACATCTCTTGGAGTCACCATACCATGCCCAATGGTATGGCCTAGATATGTAACTCGCACATTTGCAAACTCACTTTTAGCCAAATTCATCACCAAATTAGCTGCTTATAATCGAGTAAATAATTCTTCCAGGTGTTGTAAATGCTCCTGTCATGTCTGACTGAAAACTATTAAGTCATCAATATAAATGGCACAATTGCTTAGACCTGCAATTACTTTGTTCATTAGTCTTTTGAAATGTTGTGGGTGCATTCTTCATACCAAATGGCATGACTTTAAACTCATGTAGTTCATTTAGTGTCACAAAAGCCGATACCTCCTTTGCTCTCTCCGACAACTGCGTTTGTCCAATATCCTTTTTAGCAAGTCAAACTTGGTGATAAGTTTTGGTTGTCCCACTTTCTCAATGCAATCCTCCAACTCATGGTATAGGATATGAATCCGCTTTTGTCACTGCATTCACCTTTCATTAGTCCATTCGGTATTCCATCTGGTTTCGGTACCAGTACAATAGGCAAACTCCAGTTACTGCAACTAGACTCAATTTTATCATTTTGAAGCATAAAATCTATTTCTTTTTGTACTTGTGATAACTTTGATGGATTTAATCTATAAGGATGTTGCCTTGTTGAAGATGAAATTTCTACAGATGCATCATGTATAGCTAAATCTGTCTTCCCCAACTTATTCCCACAAATAGGTTTGTGTGACTGCAATAGCTTTTCCAAATCACTTTGACACTTGTCTGGAAGGCAACTCAATATTACATTTAAGCTTTTGAGTACTCTTTATCCAATTTGTTTAGAGGAAAATCAATTTCAGAGTCTTGTACTTCTACCTCTTTCTCATCATCTACTACTACTAACACCCCCTTTTTGTTCCTCTTCCCTGTCAAAGTACTTTTTAAGCATATTCACATAACCCATCTTCTGTTTCTTTCTTCTATCTGGAGTATTTATTAAATAATTTACTTCACTCAATTTCTTTTTAATCCTGTAAGGCCCACTAAACCTTGCCTTTAATGAGTCACTCAGTCCTGGTATCAGAACTAGCACTTTCTCTCCAGCAATAAAACTGTGAGCTTTAGCTTTCTTCTCTGCCTCCGCTTTCATCACTTGTTGTGATATCTTTAAATGTTCCCTAGCCAACTCACTTGCTCTGTCTAATCTCTCTCTGAAGTTTGATACATAATCCAGGAGAGTAGTTTCTAGATTTTGACCCACCAATTTGATCATTTTCAGTGGTCCCCTTACCTCATGACCATAAACTAGTTCAAAAGGACTAAAACCAGATGCATTAGGAGCATCTCTAATAGCAAATAACAAGAATGGAGTTCCCCTACCCCGATCCTGAGGATAATCCTGATAGTACTCTTTCATCATAATTTTTAAAATGTGATGTCACTTCTCCAAAGTCCTTGTGACTGCAGATGATAAGCTGTTGACTTAAACTGTTTTATCCCCAAACTGTCCATTACCTCCTTAAACATCTGTGACATACAATCAGATCAGGGTTCAAATTTTATTTCCTTAGGTAAGCCATATCTTCAAAAAAAAAATGTAGTTAACTCTTCCACAATCTTCTTAGTTGTAATATTTCTTATAGGCATCGCTTCAGGAAACCTGGTAGACCCATCCATTACTGTCAGCAAATACTGATTTCCACTTTTAGTCTTATGGAGGGGCCCTACGCAATCAACCATGACCCTAGTAAAAGATTCTTCAAATGCTGGCGTTGGCATTAAAAGTGCCGGCTTAATCACTGCTTGTGGTTTCCCTATCATCTGACGTGAACATGTTCTACAGAATTTGACAACATCCCTATGCAATCCTGGCCAATAAAAATGTTTCTGTACTTTTGCCTGTGCCTTTTCTAACTCCTAAATGCCCCCCACCCACCCTTTGGAATTTCATGAGCAATCCTCAGAACCTTATTTCTATACCGTAATAGGATAACAATCTAATGTCCCTTCCTCCAGATTTAATTTGCTGAGACATGATCTGGCCTCCATTTTCTCATTAAAATATCTACCTTAAGGTAATAACATTCTGGAAAACGTTTTGGCTCTGTTTCTGAGTAAGCTGTCTGATATAACTGTTTTAATTGCAAATCCTTTTGCTGAAACTCAATTAATTGTCTTGAGTTAAACACTTAAGCTGAATGGTCCTGTCCTGTGTCTTTCTGAACAATGTAATCAAACACAGTGCCGCTAATTGGATTTGAATACCTTCTTCCTGCCTGTCCTCCTTGTTTTTCATGCTTCAACACTTCTACAGGCTACTCAACTACCATAGGCATCACCCATATTTGTGATCCAGCTATATCATTACCCAGGGTAAATTGAGCCCCTGCAACGGGCAATTTTTCCACTACTCCAACAGTCACTTCGCTAGTTTTCCATTTACTTTTTAAATTTACCTTCCACAATGGAATAGGTTTAGCATCTCCATGAACCCCACTTATTATCATCTGTTCCTGCAATACTCACTCTGAACAACAAATATCACTATCCTGCGACATTAAGGATTGGCAACCCTTGTGTTTCTTAAAATTGTAACATCTTTACCTACTGCGCCCTGTACACATGGAAAGACTTTCCCTTCACACACAAAATCTTAAAAAATTTCTGTAACCTTCTCCTCAGAATTCTCTTGGGTAAATTGTGAACGCATTCCTACTTCTTTACCTATCACTGATCGTCCCTGTCTTACTTGTACACAAACCACTGGTTTCTTCTGTGACTGAACATCAGAACCCACAGTACTTATACCTCCAGAACTTTTCTGTACCCCAATAATTCCAACCGCTTTTCCCTGCAATTTCCAGCACACTGACTTGGTGTATGTTACTTTGTTACAATTGAAAACATCTTCTACCCTCCTTACGTTTACCTAATTAACATCTCAGAACTAATATACATCAAAGCACCCAGACTAGCTGGCTTTAATCTAATTAAGACACAGACACACACACAGCCCCACTAGAACTCCATTTTAAAATAATTTGCAATAACATTATATCTTCTTGACAATGAGATCTGGTTGGGAGGGGGAAGGAAGGGGTCAGGTTGGGAGGGGGATATTGGTGTCAGGTTGGGGAGGATGAAGGTGTCATGATGGGGTCAGGTTAGGAGGGGAGGAAGGAAGTGGTCAGGTTGGGGGGATGGAGGGGTCAGAATGGGGTCAGGTTGATGGGTGGGGTGGGGGGGTGGAGAAAGTGGTGCGGCCGGAGAGGGGAGGGTGTCCAGGGAGAGGAAGGAGTGTAGCTGAAGAGAGGAGGGTGTCCGGGAAGGGGTGCAGTGGGGGGAGGAGGCAGAGGTGGGGGATGTGCAGGTGAATGTGCACGGGAAGGGTCCGATAAGTCCTGCAGAGTGAAATGAAGGTGGGCTTGGCGTGGAGGAAGGGTGAGAATGATAGAGGGCAGAGTGAGACTGTAGGGTGGGAGGGTGAGGGTTTGACGGTAGCGATAGAAGGAACAGCAAGGGTGGTCGGTGAGGACCCGAAGGCAGACTCGGACCCTGGGGGCTGGGAAGGAGGAAGTCAGGGAGGTGAATGTGGATGGGGGTGAGATTTTCGGGAAAGAAGGGAATGTGTACATTCACCTGGACACCCCAGAAGGAAAAGGGTTGGGGCTGGTAGGCAATGGAGGTGAGGTGGAATGTGATGCTGGGGGGGGCTCAACTGTGATTGGGGGGAAAGGAAATGGGTGACCTGGGGGAGGGTAAAGGACAAGGGAGCGAAAGTAAAACCAAATTAGCACCATGCTGTCCAAATCGAAAGAGTTATAGTGGCGAGATAATGAACTACATAGGAATATGATGAGTGTGTGGGTGGAGATGCAGTTCAGCTCAGATGGACAACTGAAAGCGAACCCCAGCAGGCAGCATTGAAAATGCTCAGAGCATTGAGATGAGTGTGAAACATGAAGGGCCCGTGTGTGTGGAAGAATGCTAGTATGAGGCTCCGAAAAGCCCTGCCACACGCACACTTTTCCTTTCGGAAACACTCGTGGGCCGGCTGCTCCCTTTGTCATGATGGGTCTTTAAGACTGGTTATTTCCACCTCTTCACTGGAGGAGGTGTCCTCTTGGCTGCATGTGAGGATGTGGATGGAGCTGAGGGAGTGGCTGGCTGAGGGTGTCGCCCCTTGGCAGAGCTCCCTGTGAACCAAAGTAGAGATAAGTAGTACATGATAACAGAGTCAAAAGCAGGAGAGGGAGCATTCAGTTGCATTGAGGAAGGGATGATGTTCACTGCTGACCTCCCCATCGCCGCAGGCAGGGTCCACATCCTCACCAGTCAGCACAATGGCACACTCCTCAAAGTGAGTGAGGGGCCAATGTGGGCCACTCCACCCCCAGTCTGGAACCTCTCTCTGCTGATGCGAGCAGGTTTCTCCTGCATGAAAACAGAAGGAGAAAGTGTGAGCAGGATGCATGGCACTACATGGAATGCTTGTATGGGGAGCAGAGAAATGGACAGGAATGAGGATGTGTGCCTGATGGAGATGTGAGGGTATATGTGAGAGTTAGTGGTGTTTTCCCTTGCGGTGTGAGATCCCTGTGGATGTGTGATGGGTTTGAGAGTTGAGAACGATGAGGTTACCCTGGTGGAATGGATGAGACCATTCATCCTGTAGTGGCATTGGGTGGCTGTCCTCTTTTGCAGGGCATTGGCATTGACCATCGCCTCCCAAGCCTTCTTGGTAACGCCACTGCCCATCCTGCAGCCAGAGTGGGGATAAGGGACATCGGCGGGCATCCAAAAGGAGTTCCAGTGACCCATCTCTAAGCGTGGGGGCTGCAGTTTTCTTGCCTTTCATGGACATATTCCCTGCAGTGGGCTGGAAGCACTGAGATGTATGCGTGCGGCTGAACTTTAAATAATGGCGCCTGATGTGATGAAGCGGCTCTCTTTGCCCACCCACCATGGAAACAGCATTTTTCCTGGGAATGCATAAGTAATATGGCGGGTTTGGGAAGATACGGTGTGAAAACCCGCCATTGCGGCCAGCCGTTTTACCCACCCACTACCGCACTTTGTGCAAACTGGGACGATTCCGCCCAATGTACCCAGCGCTGAACCTGAGGAGGAGCCTGATCAGCCCCAGGGTGATGAGCAACATCCAGCAATGATGAGCTTATGGGAGCCAGGGAGGCCCTGATTCAGAGGACTTTCTGTTAGGGGTCCAAAGCCAGGAGCCAAAATGATCACTGACAGACCTTACCGCCACCTTACTGCTCTGTGCTGACGAGGCCCTTCTGGCACCATCCTCCCCTGTCCCTCCCTCTGAAATAAACGTTACAACCCTGATGATGTGTTAGAGTTCCAGGCCTCCTCCATAACTATTACATAAGCACAATAAAGCCTTTTGACTGATCTCACATTTTAATAGTGAATTGTGACATATACATTAATCATTACACAAGTGTCAATGAGAAATGAATTTCCCTTGAATCCTCTTCTGTGATCATAGTGACTTAAATTTCCATTTAAGAGTGCTACATCTAGGTGCTTCCCCATCGCCGGCAGCTGCATTGGAGTCAGGCTGCTGACTCTGTTGCTCCTGTGGCCTTGATGACTTTGGCCACCGTCCTCTGGTCACTGGGGCCTGCGTGGGCCCCGACTGGGCGGGAGAGTCCAGTGCCATGGCTGGGCACTCCTCAGTCATCGCAGACTCCTCAGATGCAATGGTCACTGGCAGAAGGGTGCAGGAGCTGCTGCCATCATCAAGAGCACCCTGAGAGGAGCCCCCAGGTCCATGGAGCTACAGGTCATCAGTCAACCTCCCTGCTCACCAGAGATGGGGTGAGGGCGGGCTGCCAGCAGAGTCACTAGATGCCTCATCTACCTCTGACCTGCTGATGTCACTGCCGGTGTGTGGGCTCGCAGAGCTGAATGCAACCCAGAATTGATTGAGTTCCTGGAGCTGCCTCTCCATGAGAGTCATCACTCACTCTCTCTCTCTCTCTCTCTCTCTCTCTCTCTCTCTCTATGGAGGATGCTGTGCATTCAGAGCTCTGACTCAACACACTGCTCATGTTCTCCATGGGCTCTTCCAATACAGAGAGCATGGCACACAGACCCTCAGGGATCCTTGCCAGGTCTTCACATGTGTCCCACTGGACATCCAACATTTGCCATTTAATAGACAACTCCAGAGGCTCATCACCTGCCTCGGGCTTGGCATTGCCCCGGTCTCCAGCAATCCTTCGACTGTTGGTGCCCTGGGAACTCTCTGCCTCTGCCAGTTCCTCAAAAAACTGTATCGTGCCTTCCCCAGTGTGGTCTACCATCTAATCTGGAGCGCTCATGCCCACCAATGTGCCTGTATTTGTGCCGGTGCACAGTGCAGAGGGAGGATGTGATGAAGGTGCATCTGGCTGCAGATCATCCTCTGTCAAGGGGAGGTCCTCTGGATCGTTCTGAGGGAGGGAAAACATACAGAAGTCTTGAGTAGCATGCATTCTGGTTGCTTCTCAGAATGCACATCTGGTTGACCGAAGACTTTTGAATGGACGGGCAACAGGGATTGGTAGATTTCACCTGTCAGGCTTACAACCGCTGTCCTACATCTCTCATACCCTCACCCAATCACTTCCTTGTCCACTGGACTCTTGCGCTCCTACCTGCCTCTCTGCGACTAGTGGACCTGACTCCACGTTCACAAGCCAGCTCCAGGATCTGCTCCTCCACCTGACTTAGCAACAACAGATTTGAGACACCACCACTTGTCTGTCCTTGTTCCTGTACATTGTGATTCCTTTTTCTCCTGTAAGAACAATAGTGCTTTAATTAGATCCCCCTGTCCAAGTGCCAGAATATTGCATCCTCCGCCTGCTTCTTCCCTCCACCCCCCCCCCCCCCAGGCCATAGTTGCAACTTTAGGTGCCCATCACATTGCAGCACTTCACTCTTGCATACATGCCAGCCATCCTGTCTACTCACATGCTGTCTTTAAGGGCACAGGAAGATGTGCTAAATTAAGCTTGGGGCTTCACACCAAGAGCCCCAACAAATGCTGTCTCACACACAAACACATCTCCGCATGGTTACATGGGAACTCGATATTCACCCTGGCAGAGCGCAGAAGGTCATTGAACCTTTTCCTGCTCTGCATCTAGGTTCCTCTGACTACATCATGGCCGCTGACCAGAGTTGCCACCTCCAGCCATGCCTTCTTAGTTAGGTGTGGAGGCCTCTTTCCACCTCACGGCAGCAATATCTCCCAACGGGCACTCACAGGCACTCATCCAAAAAGCGGGAGTCTGATTGGCTCCAGCCACCTGCCATGGGTTCCAGGTCCAGAAGGCATTGCTAGTGTTTTAGCCACACATTCCTGCATAGTTTATCAATACAGTTGGCTGCCCCTTTAAAAATTGCAGCACCTCCCTGAAGCAGATCCTTAATGCATATCAGCCCTCAGGGAGCTGCTTTTAAACCCCCTGTCCACAGCTCCATTCATTCCAGCACCTGCCCTCTTCCCACCGTTCCGCGCCCCGCCACCCTTGGTAGCGCTGAGCCTCCCTCAGCACGCGCGCGTTTCCCGCTGGCCAGCATTTAATTGGCCAGTCAGCGCTATCTGGAGCTGATCGTGGGCGGGAGCAGATTTCACATCCGCTTCCAGTCCCACCGATTGCACTCGCCAGGCAACACTAAATTCAGGCTATTAAATGGATATACGCAGAACTTTACAGCACAGAAATAGACCAATCAATTTCCCTTTCAATGGTAATTGCTGAGCTTAAACGCAATAGAACCTGTTAGTTGACCAAGCTACTAAGTGGCTTTTTTTTTTAAAGTCCCAACGCAACCATCAAGAATCATTTTCCATTTACATACTGCTTATCTATATGTAAAGATTGTGGCAGCGCACTGACTCTCCGGGTGGGATTCTATGGCCCTGGCATGGGGGGGGTGGTAAAATGCGGCGAGCCATTCAAAAGCCCATTGACTTCGGCAGGACTGGAAAATCCCGCCATTAAAAGGGGCCATAAAATTCCACCCTCTGTTTCTGAGCCATGTAAAGTCACTGCCCCAGGTTGTATTTAATAGTAATTTTATATTACCTCAGGATTCCTGGGGCTGTAACTGCTGGATGCAGCCGCTTTCTATTAACTACTGCTCCGCTGTAGGTCCTTTAAAACGAGCCATTGCGAGATTATGTCAACCACTTTAGACCAGTAATGCTGGTGACCCACTTAGAACAGTTCTTAGATTTAGATATACCTGTAGCGGCCACTTTGCTTGCCCATGTACAACAGCTACAGTATTGCTACAAAAAAAGGCTGGTAAAGAATTAGAAGTATACAGGTAAGGATGAGATGACAGACTGAGGACTGACCATGTGCATTGCAACAATTTGCACTTCTACATAAAATCTCTTAAACATCTCGGGTGCTCCCTGCAGTCAAGCCTGGGGAAAAACAGGTGCTGAACAGCAGTCAGCCACAAAGTAAGGGGAAATGACCAAAGGCATAGCCAAAGAGGAGGCTTTCAAATGTGGGGAGAAAGGAGGTGAGACAGAAAGACTTCCACAGTGCAGGCAAGCACATGATAACTGAAAGCTCATTAAAGCAATAAAAATACCTTTGGGAATATCTATAAATGGAATCTTGTTTTTCTGGAAAGAGTGCCTTTTTTTGCCCTAGGGCAGTCAAAAATTAATTTAATGAGCAGCAGGTTGGGTGACTATAGCTTTGTATTTGTATGAGGGTTACGTATGAAATGAGTGGATAGTTTTTCTGCAGTTTGCGGAGCTGAAAACTACCCTTTATTTTGCCACTAGCTGACGGAGATTTGGCATTTTCAGAGGATAATCATGGAGTCTTGTTACAGTGGCAGGCCCTCTGCAGTGTTTGTAGCTGGTGAATGTTGTTGAAGCAGGGCAGAGAGAATTTTATATCACATTTAGCCTGGAAATATTTTGTGCTGATGTTGGGCAAAACCTGACACATTGTTCCATTTCTCAGCACTAACATGCCTTGACTTGATGCACACGAATTACCAATGTTAAATGATTTCCACTCTTGCCCTGAAAACTCTCATATGTATTTGCTTTCAGGATGCGTTCCAGGCTTTCCACCCAGACCTTATCTTTGTCCGTAAATTTTTGAAGCCTCTTCTGATTGGCGAGTTAGCTCCAGGGGAGCCCAGCCAAGACCGACAGAAAAAGGTGAGATGTTGTTTCATTTTATGACATTGGTCAGTTTGAACAAAGTTGTCATAATTTTCCTGTGACTCTGTAGCAGCAATTTTTAACTATGTATACTAATAGTGCTTTCCTGGATATTCTTTCATTTTTGCAATGACCCTTTTTAATGTGTTTCCTGTACCTCCTTTCTCCATACATTAGAGCATGAACAAACTCAGAAAAACATGAACGTGAAAGGGTTTCACTTCCCCTGCCTGCAATTTTTAGTACACTGAGGGGGCAGTTTTAACCAGTATTGGGGCATAGAGGGAGTGGGTGTCAATGCACGAAGGGGGCTGGACTTAAGGATGCAAAAAAAGTAGCAGCTTTTCAGGAAACTCGACACAACCCCATGGACCTACAGATTTAACTAGTGCAGTTTGAGGTGCATGGGAACCACCCCCCCCACCCCCATCCCACCTCCCCTGCTCTGGGAACAGCAGGTTAGGGATTATCATATGGAAAGTGGCCATTGACTGTGAGGATATAACCCTGCATTCTGAAATTGATGGGCTGGATTCCCTTTAAATACTGAAGGGCTGGATTCCCTTTAAATACTGAACCAGGACAGCTGTCTCCTTGCTTAAGTGAAACACTTTTTTTCTCGCAGGACTCATTCTGAGAGTGTGCTTCCATTGCTTTGGAGGTGATTTCCAACACTCAGGTCATTTCTGCCACCTTGAGCTTTTTTGACACTTATCTGCACTTCCCTGCTGCCAGCCTTCTCACCTGTATCGGAGCAGCTTATGTATCTCTTCAGCCTCTGATGAGGAAGAGAACACCAACAGCAGCAGGAACAACACCAGCAATGACAGCAGCTGTCTCTGCAAATTGCTGCTCCATAGAACAGAGGAGATGAAAACAACTCCCAACTCTAAGGTGGTGAGTGCCCGGAACACAGGTAGAGGATTGGCTTTCTGGACAAGACTGAGTAACAGTGCCTCAGCCGGCTCAAACCTTCTCAGCAGGTGGTTGCTGATATCTAAAGTATCCAGGAACAAGACGTCATTTCAAGTGGCCCAGGTAGACATTCATTGCCAGTGGCCAGTAAGGTCACCACAGCCTTGAGTGAGTTTGCCTCAAATTTCTTTACCTCTGGTTCCTTCCAGGGATCTGATGGTGACATCTGCAGGATTTCACAATCGTATGGCTGATGACATCTGTGAGGAGCCTTACAACTTTTGGACAGGAAAGATATAATTGGAGCCACATGAGCACAAGAGTGGTTATTGAGCAAGCCATTGGGTTGTTGAAGATATGATTCAATTGCTTTCAGTATGTACCAGCAAAGGTGTCTGGAATGATGGTGGTCTGATATACCTTGCATGACATAGTGCTGCAGGAGGAACAAAGTGATGATCATTCTGCATCTTTGGACGAGGAGGAGGAGAAGCAGGCTGAAGTGGCCAGGGCCCCTGTGAGAAATTCATACAGGCACAATTCGGGTAACCTGAATCTATGGCACAAAAATGGTCAACCCACTGGGACCTCTCACCCTTCCACCCATAAAGCATTCTCACTGTCAATATTTCTTCCATTTCATTGATACTAATTCCTCATTTCTACTCTGGTCAGAACACAGCCACTCAGCACACGTGAGGCAATATTGTAAATGAATGAACAATGGAGACTTGAAGGTTTAAGGTTTATTAATATTGACACTGTGATGGATTTTTAAACACCCAAGTGATTTCCTTTGTTAAACTACAAAATATTTCTCTCCTGTTCCTATTACTTTCTCTTGGTGCTACCCCTATGTCTTCAGGAGAGTTTGAATCAGGCTGCTCATTTCCCTGTTCTGTCGGCTAAGTTATTTGTGGTCAACGTCTTCTGGATTTTGGAGCCCATGAGGACCCGGTCAAAAACTGTCCCACCTGCACCTATCCAAGGGCTGACTTGACCATCTGAACAGGAGTCAGCATGAGGAGCTCTGAATGAGGGGCGGAGGCAATTGGAGTGGGAGTGCTTTGAGCAGAGACCTCACTTCCATGTGCCCTTCCTCCCATATTCCCTCTCTCGTCGCCCATCCACACTTCCCTGGCAACCAAGAGCTGGAGGGCATTTTGCTGCACTTCTTGAAGCACTGAATGGCCAAAGTGAGGTTTTCCTCCTTCCTATTTGAACTGGTAAACTGAGTTAAAGGGCTGACATCCACTCAGTTGCCTGACTCATCTGATTCTCCATGCAGGTGGCCACTCTTTCCCTGGAGGCGGACATCAGCACAAATGAGCAAAACATGATATTTATGATAGAGGTGGGCTCCTCCAGTCATCACAGTGCCTCTGCTGACGGGGCTGCACACATTTTCTGCTGCTGCTCCCAGAACACTCGTCTTTATCGATGATCTCCAAGGCTCAGCATCTGCACCCAGTTCAACTTAGCTTGGAATGTCCTGTTCCCTCCATGGACTCTCCACTACTGTCCCTGTCTCTAACGCATGCTGCTGCTCACTTGTTGGGAGGGTGTTGGTTACAGAACGATTTCTCTTAAAGAAGTCTTTGTAGTCTTCAGTAGGTTAACTGTGTCTTTATTAACAAGTGGAACTATTTTCACATATACAGTAAAGAGTAGAGAATAGGAGCTATCCCCATGCTTAGGTCTTAACCTGTCTCTGCTCAACACCACACTGACCCCTGAGTCTCGGTCATGTGTCTTCTTACATCACTCTGTGGGCGGTGTTGTACTCTGAATGAACCGTGTATGTGCCAAACCTTTCTACTATACCTGTGATGTGTGGTTAACTGAGTGACAACATACCTTGAAGACTTCAGCAAGGTGTATTTATCTGAGCTAGTGGGAGGTGCGCATGAGTCATGTTTAGATGCTTCCTCAGAGTGCAAGAGGCTTCTCTGAGAACCCCTCCGCCTTCTCTCGCACTAGCTCCTGTATAGCTCTTGAAGGAACCATGGGCGTTGGAATTCATGAATTAGAACTGACAAGGGGAAAGGGTTCAAAGTTATCATTGAGCAGGTGATCATATTTCAGTCACTGACATCAATTCAACATGAGTGAGTGTTGTATGCTGTGTGACAACGTGATATCTGATTCTATCACCAAGTACCTGGGAGAACTTCATCTCTTCATCCCCATTGGCCATGCACTCCACCACTCTGCTGACCTCCATCACCTTCTCCACAGTGGTCAGGATGACACTTACTGGAGGGCCAGCCTAAGTGTTCTCCCTCTTCCTGGAGTTCTACACTCTATTCTGCAAGGAGAGAAAGCAGAGTTGTGAGCATGAGGGATGGGGGAACAGCATTTGTGGAGGATGAGAGCAGAATGGATATGAGATGGCAGTGAGATGAAGGTGGAAAACTTGGGTTTCAAACTAGTGTCTTAAACTTAGGCAATTACAAAGTTATGAGGTGTGGTACTTGAACCTGGGATGCCAGTCACCCCCTTTCCTGCCCTGATGAATGAACCTATTTCGCCACTATGTCCATAGCACACTTCTGCTGCTGAGGTTGCTACACTGTAGGACAGAGTGTAAATCAAGAAATAATGTGGGCTTGTAAGAAAGGTACTGCTATAATTGTGCGTGATTTTAATCTTATAGATTGGACAAACCAAATTGCCAAAGATAACCTTGAGGATGATTTCAGAGTTTATTCGGGGCAGTTTCTTAGAACAACATGTTGTGGAACCAATTGGGGAACAGCCTGTTTGAGAGCTGGTAATGTGTAATGGGACACGATTAATTAATCTCGTAGTGAAGGATCCTCTAGGGAGGCATCCTAATAATAGAAATCATGGGGCGAAAGGGGGGGGAGGAGTATAAATCAGTATCAATAGAGAAAAAGTCCTGGGAAAACTAATGGACCTAAAGGCTGACAAGTCCCCTCTGAACCTGATGCCTGCATCCTAGAGTCTTAAAAGAAGTAGAAACAACTCCTAAGCAGCACGGTGAACAGTACAATTAATCATAAAATGTGTGATTGCAGTGGCACCATGCTCCTAGCTGCATCATAAAATTACACCATGTTACACAGATCTAAGTCACTGTACTTATCATTGTCAACTGACCAGTGAGATAACGGTGGTGATGTTCCTAGGTGTGAAATTATAGCCTTGCATGTCAAAGAGGGGATCTTAAATGTATTGATTGTAAACTACAAGGAGCATCTCTCCCAATTTTTCATATCTGTCAGTACCTAGAGATTCTGGTGAGCCTTGACACAGGAGGAGAGAAAGACATTTAGCTCTTTCTTTTAATAGCAGTGAAGCATCAATATGGGTTAAGTTACTTGTGTATAATATGTGTCCAAACAGCTTTATTCAAGGCTCAGAACTCCTAAATGTGCAAAGGAGGGATCTACTTTGTCCTTGTGGTAGTGCATGGTCCTGAACGAAGGTATGAGATGGATTTGCAGCAAGAAGAGACTGCAGCTAGGGAAGGAGCACTCCAGCCTATCGCCAGAGTGTTGCTCAGTGACCTGGAGGGGAAGCCAGTTTTGCAATGGGCACAGCAGCCTTTATGGCAAAGCCATTAACATGACACATTGTTAATGAATAAATGTGGTGCACAGCAATACACTGGGGCATTTGAAGGTGAATTACATGTCCCGAGCTCCTCTGTATGCAGGTTCTTGTACTACACTGTTGACATCTTTTACCTATAACTGATGAGGAAACTCTGAGACTTCAAATGACCTTGAGACCAAAGATGAAAACATGTGCTCATTTATCTAGGTGCTTAGTGTACTTGAGTTGCAGAGAGGTAACCAAACAGCTGTTGTTGAAATTTTTTACCTTCAATATTATTTTTTTTTGCTTACACTTTCCTAAAAAGAACAAGAGGTTGAACTTGCTCAACCATTTAAAAATAAACAGACAATGCCTAGATTTCAAATGCAAAGTTTAATTTGTGACGTGGACTTAATTGTCATTAACTGCTTAATCCTCGTATGAGGGAGTTGAGCAAAAAGATATTGTGACATGAGGTTGAATTCCCTATCCAAGCTGCCCAGTGAGAGGTTGATGGAGGTCATTGCCCTCACTCCCTACAATCAAAATGGTGACTGAGATTTCGTTACAAAAATGTCACCCAATTTGTATAATTTTTACAGAGAATTTTACTGACCTTTTAGAAATTTGGGACAAGAATTTCATATCCGTAGCAGCGACTCCAGCAACGCTGCAGCTGCCTAGAGCCATTTTGCTGGGGTGTTTCCTGAGAAGGATACCCTGTGCTGGAAGGTGTTGAAGGAGCGCTATCCTGATAACACCTCAACCACGCAAGTCTAGGCAATAAATCTGCACATCACTCTTCAAACAACAAGTGCAATTGGTGGGCCCTTAAAATTCTTTAAAGAGATAGGCACCTAAATTGCAGGTAAGGTAAATTTTCAGAACTTCAATTGCAAATTTTCTGGAAGTACTCTGGAGTGTTTTTGGAGGCATTGTGATAAGTTCCTGTATTTGGCAGAGTGTTGTTGCATCCTCTCAGATGGCAGAGGAGTAGGTATCCTGTTCATACAAGGACTTCAGTAGGTATGAAGGCAATAGTGGCAGTGCGTCTGGGTCTACAGCATGACTGGGCGATGCAGCAGAGGCTATGGGGAGGGCAAGCTCTGCATTATGTCTACTGCCAACTTGGAACCAGAATCTTCTGTGCTCCTTTACAGTGATAGTAGGCTTTCTAGCATGCCAGTCAATGCACCCACCATCTCTGCAATACCCACTAGTCCTCTCCTGTATGCTACCCCAATGCAGTCCTCATCTGAGTCCTTGCAGAAGAATCCATGTTCGACTTTGTCCTTTGGTGGGCTGGCAACCAAACCATCCTTTTGCCCTGGTCTTGCAGCAGCCAACTCGTGCCTGGATGACTCACCATGTGCTGATACCAACTTTATACTAGCCTCCAAGGTATGTACAGTGCCAGTATCTGAGCTGGTGACTACAAGTGTCAGATCAGGTGGAGGGGTCTCTTCATCAGTGATGTGGCGTTCTCTCTCCTCCTACAGTTTCTGTGGCTGGAAGGTTGAGTGTCTGAAAGCAGGAACTCGGAAGGGGGATGTAGTGGGAAGCAAGAGGTCCATGTTCATATCATCCCACATAGCAGAATGAGGGTGAAATGGGAGTTGAGAAGGGGTAAGAACATGCCATCCTCATCAATGTTCTCAGCGATGGCCGATTTCACAGGCTCTATCGCAGCGGGCCCCATGATGCTGAGTGCCATTTCCCCCAGAGGGCTCGGAATTCCAGGTCCTTGACACTTGCTGGTTCTCCTCTGCTCCCTTCTATTGTACGCCATCTTGACCTAAGGAGAGAGTGAAGAATGTTGGTGTTTGGGTGATGTGCCTGCCAGATCTGAATAGTTGGAGCTATGTGGAGGCAGGAAGAGGTGGGTGTGAGATTGATAACATTGGTAGGTGTGCGAAGATGAGGTGTAGTATCTGAATATTAGGCGTGAGTCCTGAGTGTCAGGAAGTGCTGCTGGGTGAGTGATGGGTGGTGCATTGAGCCAGCATGAGAGGTTGGTGGTGTGGTGGATAGGCGATGTCATGTGAAGATACAGTCACTGATCTTGACCACCCACACGAGGTCATTAGAATCCTTATGGCACTTCCTGTCAGGTTCTTGGGTCCAGACTTGGGAATTGACCATGGTCACCTGCTCCCAATCCTGTCTGAGAGTGGCCTTTTGAGGGTTTTCTGGCCCCTGCAGGATCCTGACATCTCTCCTCCTGCCCACTTGCATCACTAAGGCCTCCAGTGCCACATCCATCACTCCGCCTGGGTGTCCCATTTTCCATCTGTTAAACGCCAGCACCATTATTCAGTGTATATTCTCTTTAAGAATAGAGCACTGGCTGCATTGTGTGCTCTCAGCACAATGCTGTTCATCCTCCTGCTGACCGCAGAGGCAGTGCAGAGGAATCCAGTAGTGAGGATCCCGCTTGGCCTTACGCTACAATCCTGATAATGTGGTCAGCACACCAAGTTTGCATGCTGCCCACTTTATTCAGAACTGGTTGGGGCAAGTCATGAGTCACAGCCCCATGTCTAAAAAACAGGACAGTTGAATTTCTAGCTCCTGTGGTCCACTTTTTATAAAGCATGGAGAAAACAAGCCTGCTTCTTCCTACCTATTGCCAGATTTCTCACTGAGCTCCAAGAACCACGATAGAGAATTCCATGAATCTTGCCAATTCCTCGAAGTAAAACCATGTAAGCACAGACAATAAGGCCATGTTACTATTGCAATACCATTAAAATAAAACAAATTACTTAAGGACATAAGAAATAGGAGCAGGAGTAGGCCATTCGGCCCCTCAAGCCTGCCCCGCCGTTCAACAAGATCATGGCTGATCTGCCCCAGGCCTCAGCCCCTCTTTCGTGCCAGTTCCTCATAGCCTTCAACTCCCTGATTATTTCAAAAATCTATCTTCCTCCTCTTTAAATACTTTCAGTAATCTAACCTCCACAACTCCCTGGGGTAGAGAATTCCAGACATTCTCTACCCTCAGAGAAGAAATTCCTTCACATCTTAGTTTTAAATAAATGTCCCCTTATTCTATAACTCTGTCCCCTCGTTTGAGATTCCCCCACTAGTGGAAACATCTTCTCAACACCTACCCTGTCAAGCCCCCTCAGAATCTTGTACGTTTCAATAAGATCAGCCCTCATTTGCCTAAACTCTAATGAAAAAAGGCCTAACTTGTTTAACAGTTCTTGGTAAGTCAACCCCTTCATCCCAGGAATCAGCCTAGTGAATCTCTTTTGAACTGCCTCCAATACCACTATATCATTCTTTAAATACAGGGACCAAAACTGTACACAGTACTCCAGGTGCGGCCTCACCAATACCCTGTACAGTTGTAACAAGAAATCCCTATTTTTAAACTCCAAACCCCTGGCAATACAGGCCAAAATTCCATTTGCCTTCTTAATTACTTGCTGTACCTACCTGCTAACTTTTTGTGTTTCATGCGCAAGAACACCCAGATCCCTCTGTGCTGCACTTTTTTGAGTGTCTCTCCATTTAAGTAATAGTCTGCCTTTTGATTTTTTCCTACCAAAGTGCATAACCTCACACTTTCCTATATTAAACTCCATCTGCCAATTTTTGCCCATTCACTCAACCTGTCTATATCCCCTTGCAGATTCCTTATGCCCCCATCACAACATGCTCCCCCCCGCCACCCATTTTTGTATCATCAGCAAATTTGGATACATTACACTCTGCCCCCTCCTCCAAGTTATTAATATAGATAGTAAATAATTGAGGCCCTAGGACTGATCCTTGTGGCACTCCACTAGTTACGTATTTCCAGCCTGAAAAAGACCCATTAATCCCGACTTTGTCTTCTGTGTGTTAACCAATCCTCAATCCATGCTAATACATTACCCCCAACACCGTGAGCTCCGATCTTGTGCAATAACTTTTTATGTGGCACCTTATCGAATGACTTCTGGAAATCCAAATACACTACACCTACCAACTCCCCTTTATCAACTCTGTTTGTTATATCCTCAAAGAACTCTAGCAAATTTGACAAACGTGATTCCCCTTTCTCAAAACCATGTTGACTCTGTTGGATTGTGTTAAGCTTTTCTAAATGTCCTGCTACTTCTTCCTTAATAATGGACTCTACGACAGATGTTAGGCTGACTGGCCTACAGTTTCCTGCTTTTTGTCTCCCTCCCTTCTTGAACAGGGTCGTCACATTAGCGGTTTTCCAATCCACTGGAACCCTCCCGGAATCCAGTGAGTTCTGGAATATTTCGACCTATGTCTGCAGCCACTTCCTTTAAAACCTTGGATGCAGGACATCAGGTCCTGGCGACTTGTCTGCCTTTAGTCCCATTAGTTTGTCAAATACTTTGTCCCTCATGATAGAGACTGTTACAAGATCTTCCCTCCCATTAGCTCCATGCTTATCTGATATCTTTGGAATGTTTACAGCGTCCTCCACCGTGAAGACCGATGCAAAATATTGGTTTAAATTACCTGCCATTTCCCTGTTCCCCGTTATCAATTCACAAGTTGCATCCTCCAAGGGTCCCGCACTTACTTTAGCTACTCTCTCTTTTTATATACCCGTAGAAGCACTTGCTGTTTGTTTTTATATTTCTTGCCAATTTACTTTCATAATCAATTTTCTCCCTCTTGATTAGCTTTTTAGTCATCTGCTACTGGTTCCTAAAAAAAAAGTCCCAATCCTTTGGCCTACCACTAGTTTTCGCTGTTTTGTATGCCTTAGTTTTTGACTGGATACTCTCTTTGACTGCCTTTGTTAACCATAGGTGTGTTATTCTTCTCATTGAGTCCTCCTCCTTTTTGACCGGGAAAAATTTTTGCTGAGCGTTATAAAATATCTGCTTAAATGTTTGCTACTGCTCATCCACTGACCTTCCCCTTAGCCTATTTTCCCAGCCTGCTTTAGACAACATGCTCAGAAAATGCTGGGCACAAAGCCATATTTAAATGTTATATTTGAATGAGCAATGTTTGGTAATGCAGCTTTTTGCACCGACTGTTATGATGTGGCAGATGATGTGTGTCAGGCAGATTAAATCCACGAGGGAAACTTGATCATGCGATCATGGTGGTTTTGCAATTTGTATTTATTTTGAGATGCATGCCCTGAATCCAGAAGCAATAAGTCCACCAAGGCTTGAGATTCTTAGAAAACTAAATTTAAATGTTTATTAACAAAAGAAACAATTTCAAGCACATACATAGGTCTACAAATTACTACTATAACAAGTCCTCAAACCCCTGATTAATCTGGCTTCCAGTAAAGGCAACAGTTTTAAAAAAAAAAAAAGATTTTAAACTGATCCAGGCAAGTCAACACAATATCCTGGACAGTAGAATTCAAAGTAACTTTTCCCAGCTTTGGTTTCTGTAGACAACAGGCTTAAGGCACAAATACTGGAAGCTTCTCACACTTCTGTTAGATCTTGCAATGCCTTCCCTGATTACACCCTCATTCTCCTTTTATACATGTTTCTCCCTTTTAATGTAAATTCCATTGTTCCCATATGTCTTTGCAATTTTACCTTTCTCATAATATAAATCTTTTCATGGTGCTAATATTGTCAGTAACCTTTGGGGAAAAATAAACACTGCTTGGCCTAGCTTATCTGGCTAAGTGTAAACATCCTACCATCTCTTTGAAATTCACACTGCCCTGATTTATCTAAAAATGCAAATTCTCCTCACCTTACATTCTAAGACTTCAGCCATGTTTACGTATCTAGCATTTCAAACCTAGCTTCTTTTGATGAGTCAAAGCCTCTAGACCAGCTGTCTCCAATTCAATTAAACCCCCACACACACACACACACAAGCTATCCAAACCCCACTGTTAACCTACTTTCACAATAAATCGCAATATTATGAGAATTATTATACTTTCGTAACACCCACACTTTTTTTTGTAGAATCCTGGTACACTGTAATGAGTTGCTTTTAGCTTCTGGGAATGAGGGCAGTAAGTTTAGTTCTTCTCCGTTCAAAGTGGAACAGTGATACCACAATAAGAGGCTCAGTAGCATAGAAAAGCATATAAATATAAATAAGGAGCAAGCATGAATTGAGGCTCCAGTTACCTGTGATCTAAAGATTCCACTACTGCACTGTTACAGGGCTGGTATCTCTTTATCAATGCTGAATGAATGATATTGGTAACTCTGCACTCTGGTTGCTACTTCACCTGGAAAGGGTTCTGTACAATACTAGACGTAAAAGGAATTCAATCTTCCTTTTGTGCTGTCGTGTACAGTCTGTACTTGTGTGGATTGGAGCCAACACCTCAGTCATTGTAGTCCTACTAATTTTCAGTACATGGTTTTATTTTCTGCACATTGAAGTCAAGAATGTTAGGGCTAGAATTCGAAGATATTTCCACTTTTGGCTCCAAGGATATGAAGACCACATGCATATGAATTAGATTCAAAGTAAAGGTCCTCTATACTATTTCATCCCAGATCAGTTATTTTGGTCAGATGCAGAATTGAATTCTCTTGATAGTTTCCCACCAAGTATAGTACACATTGGAGAGCAAAGATCTCTTATTGTTCCAAAAACATGCCTTAACAAACAACTGTATCTCAAACAGCATCCTTAGAGACAGCACAGAGAGGAGACGTTCCTTTTCCTGGTTTTGAACTCTGTCCCTTTTACCTCCAGAGCCAATCCACTCATTCACTCCGTACTGCTCTACACTGTGTTAAATTACTCATTTACAGGTTGATTGAGTGGATCTGCTATCCATTCCTGGTTAATAGTTTTAATCCAGTTTCTTTCACTTTAAAAACCAAAGGGAACACTTGCCCAGGCAGTTATTGTAATGTATGTGATTTGAAGTGCTTTAACAAACAATTTATAATGCTTCTTGTGTGTAGTGAGGTCTTGGAGCACTTTGCAGGATGAAAAGAAATGAGTAATGATTGAGCAAGAAGAAATAAAACAAAGTCGAGTAAAACAGAAGGGTTTTAAAAGTCAAGAAAGAGGTGGGAGGGTTTGGAGAGGGAATTTCGGTGAGTAAGAGCATAGCAGCTGAAGGAACAGTGCCAATGGTGGAATAATCAGCAGGGAATGAAGACTAAATTGATGAGGAAGAGGGGAGTTTACGCAGGCAGCAGGTTAGAGAAAATAATTGAAGAATTCTCAAACAAGGCCAGGGAGGAACTTGAAAGCTAGGATGAGATTCTTAATCTATTCCATGCAGATTCACTCTAGTGGACTTGAGTGCGATAGGGTGAGAAAAATCAGTCAGTCATTCAATTTTAAGTACATTATTCTCTAACTAATTCCTTCGTTCCTGGAGCTCAAAACTCTGGAATTTCTTTCCTTCATCCTACAATGTATAGGATTTTAAAATCCAAGCTTTTTTTCAACTAATTACCCATCTTAAGTTAAGCTGCCATTTCTATTATACTTCCTCTCTACCCCCACCCTCCCACTTGCTGGTATCCTGAATCTGCTCAGTGTGATCTTGCTGCTGTGATATTTTTAGTTATGGGTCAAAGTTGATATCTGAGGAGAGCCAACAATGTCAGTCTTAATCAAGAGAGTGATAGAGTTATGTGCTTCCTGAGGTGGTAACAGAAATGAAAGTGGCACAGAGAGAATTACTTAAACAGACCCCAGAATATGCTAAAATTAGCGGAAGCAAGTATGGGGAGACGTGCATAGTGGGATGGGTTAGACACTCATCTTCCAATTCTTGGACCTGATTTCAGGTCCCAGGTCTGGGACCTAGAATGATCAGGCAAAGTTCTCCCCTGGTGAATGTAAGGGTCCTGTGTGAAATGTGTTTAGCCAGTCTTAATCCAGTTGGTAGTGGGCACAGGCTTACAAAAGCAGCATGCATAGGCCTAAGGGTGGTTGTTGTAGAAAATAGAAATGCCAGCCTGGTGCAGTAGTGGGTGCTGTTCTGAGATTGGGACTGAGACATATTACTGCGATAGGTTAGAGTGATTTAATTCTGCAACTAACTGACCAAGATACACTGAAGCAAAAAAATAATCTCCCAGTAAGGAGACCTTAGTGCACTATCTAAACTGTTTCTGATCATTAAATTCAATCTCACCAGGCATCATGTGTTGACACTTCCATTAAAACCAATATGAGTACCTTGATAAAGAAATCATTCCTGGATTCTCTTGCTGCTGTTTAACAAGGGGACAGGTGTACTGTTCTTTACAGTGAATTGTGTTTTGTTTAGGGGATAGAGTTAGACACTTGCCTGGAATCTGGGTTCTTTTGTTATCTTGCTCTACAAGGCCCGCTGTGAGCTGGATTTGAGCAGTACCAACCCAGTTTATTCAGGCATTGGTCAACATTAGTAATGTGGCAGCAAGTAAAACTAAATTGGTCATCTCGCTTATGGAAACTGCAGGATGAGAATATTAGTACTGTGATAGGGGGTGCTTTTGAAGTTGTGGCTGAGGAACATTTTGGGTTGGAGTACAGGAAGCTTATACAGTCTACTAATAATTTAAAGATGTTTCCTTTAAAAATGATCAAGTAACATATATTGAGTAATTTTAATAAAAAAGCACAAGCCTTTTTATTACTCATTTTTAATTTGGACTAGTAGATAATTCAACTTGAACAACTTTTGAATTATTAAGAGGAGTAGACTAATGATTCTGCATAGATCCTCCGCTGTCCTAGCTCCAGGAGTGACTGTAATAGAAAAGGTCCCATTACCTGACACTAACACATGCCTCACCTTAATGAGTACAAAATACAAAACTCTTCCTTCGGAGACTTTGGGAATATATACCTGAAAGACACGAGTTACAGGGCAGGTGGCAGTGACAAAGAACACACAACATAAGGAAGAAGGATGAAATCATCAGTAAATAATTTACTACAAGGTTCAGCTTACATAATTGAAAACAGGTTACCAAATGGTTTCAACAATACATATGGTCTCTGTAATCCAAACCCCTGCTTACATGTCGGGATAAAGCTATGCTTTGCCGATGGTTGTATGTGAGCTAGGAATATTTGTGATGACTTGTTACTTTGGATAATCCAAACCTTGGTTGAGTAACACAGAACATAAATTTACTGAAGGAAATGTGTTTTTAAAAATAGATTTTTTTGCCACTCCCCCCAATCATAGTAAGGATGCATTGTTCCCCTGCTGTTTAACATCTCACCTAAAACATCATTCTTCGTGTGTGAGCTCACAGCTCTCTGTACCATCATGTATTTACTAGAACCGTGATGTTATCAATGAGCATCATGTCCTCACCTGACCTCCACACCAATGCACTTTCCAGCAGGTATCATTGGATTGTGACAAGCACTTGGAACTCAAAATTGTTTTTTTTTCCTTCTTTTCTAACCCTTTTTCCCAACAGGAAAGTACTGAAGACACATGTAGAACTACTACCACCTCACCATCAGAAATCAGCTAACTCGACACCGATCAGAGATCAAACCTGGGACCCTGCTTGGTGTGTATGGGTCAGTTCCACACCAAGCAATTATCTGCAGCAATTGGGAAAGCCCTGAAAGGAAATGTTTGTGCCCAGATCTGAAATGATTAATTCATGGGTGGAACTGGAAGAATAAGTTTTGATTACAAGTGGCCTTTGGAATTTGACCTATGATCTTCCAACCAAGGTCATGGTGCCATCAGTTCTCAAACCGCTTGTCACTATTGTAACTAGCATTGCGGTTCCACATGTAGTTCAGGGTTATAAGATCATTGAAGAGAGGGAGATTGAGGTGGACTATATTAATAAATTCAAGGGAGTTGTGTTTCTAGAGAGAGAGAGAGAGAGAGTTAAGTATGTTGAGAAGGAAGGGTGACTCAATGACAAAAGATACAAGCTAATTCAGCCCCATGTCTTTTTCTTACTTCTAAATAAAAATGCTTGCTTATATCTATCTCAATTATGTCTTGACTTTCATTCACCCCTCCACATTACACAGACCATTATCTTTTTGAGTAAGCAGCCAAAACCTAAATCAGTGCCATCTTTGCAGATGATGTGAAAGTGCCCATATTGATCCTGCTCTGATTTCTGCCTCCCTGTAGGAGAAATAGCTGAGACAATGACCAAGATCACAAGCCTTTGTATAGAATTGAAGGAACAGACCAGTGACTGATATTCCATGATACTGAGCTGTGGAGTGTCAATGCATCATGCCAGTAACCTATCTACATTTGATTTTAACTGAAACAAAATAGTTTGAATCAAAGGCAACCCTACTGTAAGCATTGCTGAACTCCGACTTTGATCAACAGATTAGTACGTAAGCTGAGAAAACAACTCCCCTCCAAGGGCTTGATATAAAAACCGAACTTTGATATTGATTCCCTGTGGGCAATACCATAGGCTACCAATAGGTTTTTTAAAAAACTATGTTAGCATGTAACTTCTGTCACGTTTTCCCATTATAAATTCCTGTGTCCACATTTATAATGGGAATTGGTTATGTAAACTTGTCACACTAATAACTTTCCTTACCCAAAAGAGGCACCGCTACTGACAGGAAAGTGACCAACTTACTTAAGTAGTTTCCATTATTAATGTGAGCACAGGAATATATAACAGAAATAGAAAAGTAAGGACAGAATGCATGGGGTAGAATGGGGAGTAGTTCAGGAGCGGGCACACCTCCAATCAGGGGCACTCCACCATTTTACGTGGGCCGGCCAATTAAGGCCCGCCCAGCGTGACATCCGCAAGGAAGCGCTATGTGCTCCCTGTGCGGGTGGGGGTGGGATTCTCTAAGCCGGGAATGCGCTCTTTCGCAATTGTGCATGAAAGAGCGCACTTATCTCCCTGAGGCTAAGTGCTACCTCAGGGAGATGCTCCAAATGTAAAAATGCTAAAAATAGAAAAATAAAATTTCCCTGTCATGTCCCCTCATGTGGCACTGTTATATGAGCTGGGGCATGTCCATCACTTCTAGTTAAACTTTTATTAAATTTTTATAAATCTACACGAAACCTCATCTTGCCCGTGGATGAGGTTTTATGCTTTCTCTGAAGTCCGCCAGGGCTCCCCGCCTGCCCGCCAACCTTTAAGGTTGGACAGGCAGGTCCGTTAATGATAATGAGTTTGCCTCATTTGATTTTAACTGAAACAAAATAGTTTGAATCAAAGGCAACCCTACTGTAAGCATTGCTGAACTCCGACTTTAATCAACAGATTAGTACGTTAGCTGAGAAAACAACTCCCCTCCAAGGGCTCAATATAAAAACCGAACTTTAATATTGATTCCCTGTGGGCAATACCATAGGCTACCAATAGGTTTTTTAAAAAACTATGTTAGCATGTAACTTCTGTCACGTTTTCCCATTATAAATTCCTGTGTCCACATTTATAATGTCGGCAGGCACACAGCTGATTCGGCTGAGCCCCTGCCAACCTGAAAATTGAAATGACGGGGGGTGACGTTGGGAGTTCTGCATCATTTTACGGATTTCCCTGTCGGCGCGTGGGAAATCCTGCCTGTGGGTTTTAATTGGGGTCTGAATTAGATCCGCAAACACTGGTCCAATTATCTCAGCCCTCTAACTCTCTGCATTTGGGAATGCACTTGGTTTTGACTCCCCTTGTGCAATGACACTAAAGGTCAACTAGTTTCACCATTGAAATGATATGAGTTTGAATTTTACTTTTTATCCAGTGTCTCCCGGGTGCCACAGCTCATTTTGATCCATTTTAAGAAAACCTGGCTGAAAACTAGCCATGTGGGTGGTTTGTCGCAAGTTAATGGCTGGATATACTGAAGGTTAATAGTACAAAACTGTCTCTAGTTTGGAACAAACTTGTCTACTCTGGAAAGCTGCCATTATAATGATCATGGTGAAGGAACTTTTCTGAAATTGGGCTAAGGAACACCGTTAGTGTAATTGGGATGTTACTCTGTATATAGGGAGTAAATAAGTAAGGGAAAGGGATTCATTCCAGTATTGACATCTAACACTTGAGCATAGAATTCATTTATAAAAAAAAAAGAGTGATTGCAGAACAGTCATTAAAGATTCAGTGAACTCTCATTCATTTGGTTTCAGACTGAGTTGGTTGAAGATTTTCGGGCCTTGCGGAAGACAGCAGAGGACATGAAACTATTTAAAACAGACATGGTGTTTTTCTCCCTCTACCTTGGCCACCTCTTCGTCTTAGAGTTCCTGGCCTGGTTGACACTGTCATATTTTGGGACTGGTTGGATTCCAACTCTCCTTACTGCCTTAATCCTGGCAACCTCACAGGTAAGAACCAATCATGACCACATAATAAATCAATGAAGGGCATGAATCGAGGTGACATGTGAAATACCTAAGTGGGACAGGGTGATGAACTTTTTTAGGTGGTCTTCTCCAGTGTGCAAGTTCAATTTAAGGATGACCTCTTCAGTTAGATTTTAGTTAACAATCCTGAAGCAAAGGAGTTTGGCTAATCCCAGTGTGGACACAGAGTTTCACTAATCCTATCCTAAGATCTTAAAAGGTTCAGCTTCATTCGGTCACCAACATATTCTCTCTTTCCTAGCCCTACACTTGACGTAAAGTGGCTAAGTGGTCGTGATATGAGATCAAACACATGCTGTCTAAGGAAGCCATGGATTAAAGAAGGATAGCCAGTTCAGAATTCCAAAAGGAAGTTGTATCTAACAAGGTTGATATAGTTTTTGAGGTAATATGGGAAACGAATCATCGTCTGAGACTGGGGAAAACCAACCTGCACACTTTTGCAGCTCACAGACTGCATTTGTGTGATCCGTGTGTGACTTCACATGCCATTTTTGTCTTTTCACTAGGGATCAAGTTTGCAGTGCATTTTGCAAGCTGCAATGGAGTGTGTGAAGAGTATGGATGTGGAGGCGGACTGGTTAGAAGGCCCGCCTCAGCTCTCTAACACAACAGTCAAGGTCCCAGCATTGTTTAAAGGCCCCCTAAACCTCACCCCTAATCTTCCTCGCACTCATTCACCCACCCCCGTGCCACCACATGCCATCTCAGATCACCCATGCCCCCTCTATGGCCCCATGTATACACCATTGCCACTCATCCAGTATGTAACGTGTACATTCCTCAGGGATCATGCAATAGCAATGGGAATTATTTTAAAATAATTGAAAAAAAAATTAAACCTCAAACTATCACGGACCAAAAAAGGCAAGGGAAAATAACTTGAAATTCTTTAAGTGCCTATTAGGTTTGTAAACGAGCAAGAATCCATATCGAGACACACATAGGCTCATAAAAATGTCAGTAGTTCTAAGACCATCTGCAGCGCTGAAGCTTTTGAAACCCAGCCAAGTATTCATAATGGAACAGCTGTCATAATAAAAGCTTCCAGCTCCATTGAGAGAACAGATACTATTTCCATTACAAAGCAGAGAGCCTGTCAATCAATGAAGGAGAGCAAGTGCAGAGTGCTGTATCAACCTTTAGAAGCAGTTTTTTATAGAACAGCTTGTTCTGGCAGCCCAATTAAATCAGAGCACAAAAAACCTGACAGCAGAGGGTATATTTATATATTTTTCACTGCATTATGGTGCTTCCTTCATTGTAATGCATGTGAACAATTACACAGTGCTGGTCAATGTAAAGGTCAGCTTACCTTTAAAGGACAAATGATGAATCACTGCATTAAAAACACATCTATACTACAATACAGTACCGAATAGTGACATGAGAAGGTGTGAAAGTATTTTACACTTACCTTCCCGAATGTTCCCAACTCATAGGAACATAGTACTTAGGAGCAGGGGTAGGCTATTCAACCCCTTGAAACTGCTGCACCATTCAATAAGATCATGGCTAATCTGATTGTGGTCTCAGCTCCACTTATCTGTCTGCCCCCCATAACCCTTGACGCCCTCGTCTATCAAAAATCTCTCTAACTTGGCCTGGAATAAATTTAAATACCCAATCTCTACTACTTTCTGGGGAAGAGAATTCCACACTCTAATGATCCTCTGAGAGAAAAAAATTCTCCTAATCTCTATCTTAAAAGAGAGCCTTCCTATCCTTAAACTATGTACCAGAGTACTAGTTTCCCCTACAAGAGGAAACATCCTCCTGGTATCCACACTATCAAGTCCCCTCAAGATCTTTTATGTTTCAGTAAGATCACTGCTCATTCTTCTAAACTCCAAAGGGTATAGGCCCAACCAGTTCAACATTTCTTCATAAGATAAGCCATTCATCCCAGGAATGAGTCCAGTGAACCTTCTCTAAACTGCTTCTAATGCAATTATATTTTTTTCAAATAAAGAGACCAAAACTGGACACATTATGCCACTGTGATTTCACGAAGGCCCTGTACAGCTACAGTATCCTTTCGCAACTTTTACATTCCATTCCTCTTGCAATAAATGCCAACATTCCATATTGCCTTCCGAATCACTTGCTGTACCTGCAAACTAATTTTATCTGATTCATGTATTGGGACACCCAGATACTTCCACCGAGTTCTGCAATCTCTCTCCATTTGAATAGTATACTGCTTTTCTATTCTCCCTGCCAAAGTGGACAAGTTCACATTTACCCATGTTATACTCCAACTTCCAAATTTAACCTGTTAAAACTCCTTTGCAGACTCTCTACCTCCTCGTGACAACTTACTTTCCTACCTATCTTGGTGTCATCAGCAAATTTAGTTACCATACATTTGGTCTCTTCATCCAAGTCATTGTGATTGATTGTAAATAGTTGAGGACCCAGCAATGGTCCCTGTGGCAATCCACTAGTTACAGCTTGCCAGTTTGAAAAAGACCCATTTATCCCTACTCTCTGCTTCCCGTTAGCTAACCAATCCTTTATCCATGTTAATATGTTACCCCCTAAACCATCTTGTGTAGTAACCTTCGATGTGGCACCTTATCAAATGTCTTTTGGAAATCTAGGGCAGAATTTTGCCCTTGGTGTGTGGGCTTGGCGTGGGTGGTCGGGAAGCCGGCCGCCACCCGCGACTGGAACTGCACCGCGATTTCACGCTGGTGGGCCAATTAAGGCCATCCCAGCATGACACGTGAGCGGCAGCGCTCAGCACTACCTGTGCGGGCCGAGAGCAAACTTTGTGCATGTGCGCGATTGAGCACTTCATAACCTTCCTGAGGCGCAGAACTGCCTCAGGGAGATGAAGCGTTGTTAAAAAAGGAGAATAAAATAAAAATGTAATAAAACATGTCCCCTCATGTAACTCTGTTACATGAGCAGGGACATGTTTTTAATTCAAATGTAAAATTTTTATTCGCTTTAAGAAACCCCATCCCGCCTGTGGATGAGGTTTCCTAAAAAGTGCAAAGGCTGCTTGACCTTTTTTGCCTGCCTGCCAACCGTAAGGTTGGACGGGCAGCGTAAATCTGAATTTAATTACCTTCTTAATGGCCTTAACAGACCTTTTAATTGTCGGCAGGCGCACTGCTGACTCCGGCGTGTGCCCGCCGAACGAAACATCACGGGACTGCGCAATGATGTTGGGACACTCACCTGACATCATCACACATCATTTTATGCTCACCGGGTCGGATGGGTGCCTGCCCGCCGAGCTTAATATTCTGCTCCTAAGTACACCACATCTACTCAGCAGGTCTTCCATTTCTCCATGAGCTCTCAAATCGAACATGATTTTAATGTCCTTCCAAAGTGGAGTGTGGGAGGAAATCCAATTTTCATCCCCCATTTAAAATGGAGAACCCAACCTCAGTGGTGGGGGTCTGTGCTTTGTACATTGGGCATTCCCAACCCCCCAGAAAGGCCAGAGGAAAATGGAGCGGGGTCAGGAATGTGGGAAGAAATTGGACTTCCTCCAAAAAAACCACTAATATCTGGATTTATGTTTCTTGGGTTGAGAGAGATGGAATGGAAACCGAGGGGTCTGCTCGCTCCCATCCCCACCATCTCTGCGCTTCAGTCGAGCATTAGATAGCCAGTTAGTGGCTGTCGGACTGGAATGAGGTCAATTATAGGTGCATAGGAAGCTTGCTTTAGGACCACAAACCCTTCCCCTTCCTCCCTCCCAAGCTTACAGTTATTATCAGGGCCAGTGTTTCTCATGCCTGGTTTTAGATTCCACAATATAGTCAGCTCTTGTGACTTTTGAGTTACTGTAAAAAATAATGTAGTGTTGAATTTTTGTTGCAGCTACATTCACAGGGGAATATAAATCACCCCTTGGTGTGGATACATAAGTCCTGGGTTCTGAGAAACTGAGGTACAAAGAGGGGCTCCGAGCCCAATCAGTGCTACAGACAGGAACGTCATGTGGCAGAGGGGCAATGCCACAGTCACGGCTAGAATTGTAAAGGGCCCCTGGTCTCAGAGCAGTCTTTATTATTTTTAAAATGTCATTAAAAATCATACAGACACTGCCACCTTCCCCAGCAGAATCTGTTGGTACATTCAATCACCGTCCCAGTGGCAGGCCTTTTCTACCGGCCTTGTGCCGTCTCATTTGCTGACATATAAGACTCCGAAACTTTTTTTCTAATGCATGGAAAATGTAACGGGCAATGAAAAAATTTCGACAATTGGGTTGTTAACACGTTTAATAGCTTGTTAATTAACGATGTCAAAATGGTAGGCAGGCTGAGATTTTGGTGCCTGTGCGCCTTCCGTATTATTGGAGACTGGCACGACAACTCATCAGGCTGAATTTTTCATCAGGGCGAGCGGGGGGAGGGACAGCAGGCCCAATTTGGGAACGTAAGATCCAGCCCAAAGTGTGGCCATTTGCACATCAAAATGCACCTCTGTACCTGGATGAAAAATCTGCCCATGGAGTGTATTAATGAAGGAAACATAGGAACTGATTTTTACCTGGCCTGTTTCCATCAGTTGGACAGTTAAAATTGAGCAGGTTACTTTCCCACGCATATTCTGATGTAAAACTGCAGGACTTGGCAAGTGGATGAGGCACCTGCCTAAAGCAACCATTGGCACTTCTAAATATGAGCAAACCGGGGTCCCATTAAGTCAGTGGAAGTGTTCAAAATTATGAAGGATTCTGCTAAAGCAAAGAGAATAACTATTTCTACTGGTCACTGAGTCAGTAACTAAAAGACAAAAGACATTGTCAAAATAAAGAGGGAGGCTAGGGGAATTTTGAGAAAAATATTTTGCAGAGGGGTGTTAATGGAATGGTGTATCACAAACTGAGGTGGAAGCAAAGTCAATAATGGCTTTTGAAAAAGGACTGGATAAATACAAGAAAAAAAAAATCAGTCTGTACAAATGGCAAGGGAATGGAAGTAAGTGGATGGCTCTTTTTTGGAAACTGGCACGGTGCAGTGTGTTGACATGTTGCCTTCTGTGCTGTAATATTCTATAAATAACTCAATGAAACTCTTACAAATCTCAGACATCCCCTGAGCAATTTATTATGGGAGTTCTTGATGCTGTGTAGCTGCAGGGATTTATAATCTTCCACCTTTTGAGCGAGGGGAGCCTTTTATGACTCTTGAGTATCTACTGATTAAAAATATTGAGGAATTCTCCTTTTGAAAATAATGCACCAATCCCACATCAAATGAAAAGGCTTTTTTTTAATCCGTTCATGGTATGTGGGCATCGCTAGCTAGGCCAGCATTTATTGCCCATCCCTAATTGCCCATGTTCAGGGGGCATTTAAGAGTCAACCACATTGCTGTGGGTCTGGAGTCACGTGTAGGCCAGACCAGGTAAGGGCAGCAGATATCCTTCCCTAAAGGACACTAGTGAACCAGATGGGTTTTTATGACAATCAGCAATGGTTTTATGGTCATCATCAGACTTTTAATTCCAGATTTTTACTGAATTCAAATTTCACCATCTGCTGTGGTGAGATTTGAACCCAGGCCATCTTCAGTATGTTCGCAGGTATTGCAAGCCTTTGTTGAAAACGGTGCCTCTACAGAGGGCTGGAAAAATGACTCCCATGAAATAATGCTGTTTTTTTGTTGGAGGAACTGATCAGTAGCTGTGGGGGTAGGAGGCTGGCAAGAGCCACTGACCTGTAGCTGGGTAGGACCATTGTTTGTATTTTTGTAAACTAGTAAAGAGAATGAAATCTATTTTCCTATGCCTATTTTTTCTTTCTTTTAAATTGCAGGCTCAGTCAGGCTGGCTTCAACATGATTTTGGACATTTGTCTGTCTTTCGGAGTTCAAAATGGAACCACCTGTTGCACAAGTTCCTGATAGGTCACATGAAGGTAAACATTGAGCTGGAGGTGATGGAGGCAGTGTTCTTAAGACAAAGCAGTTAATTTTAAAAAAACATGGGAATAACTGCAGGGTTTGCTCTGGTCTATTCCAACAGACCTTACAACAAATTGGTATGGTCTATGATTATAGTGGAACTGAAGTCACCTTTCTTGCTGATTCTGAAGCTAACTAGAGAAATTTCAGCTTTACTGATCCCAGATATAAGGCCAGATCGGTTCCCCAATTTGCGGTAATGTGAAATAATGCCAGCAACCTTTGGAAACACTTAGCAGGTGGGATAGTATTGGTGGAGACAATAGACAATTTAACATTTTTGGTGTGCAAACCCTTTGTCAAGACATGGGGTGAGATTTTACCATCCGTGTTCTAAGTGTGGTGGCAAGCATGAAAATTGGCAGCCCCCCATGTTGTGTTTCTGAGTCGAATCTCTGACCATTATTGCCCCCTTCCAGTGGAGGTCTCTGTCCACTTTCGCCCTTCTCCTCGTGGAGGCTTGCCCCCCACCCCCCACAGCACCCCCACCTTACCGCTGGTCTGGTAGTTAGAGCCTTGCCTGTGATACCCCCCTGAGAGCGATGTGGTGCTGCCTGTGAAACTTGGTGCTGAATTGAGGTGCCGCGAGTGCTATGCGATGAAAGGTAGACGAACAAACCTTGAAGTTAGGGGTGAAGTGCTGTGTACATCGCTTATATACCGTTGTGAAACACGCCGTTACATCTTGATCCAGTGTGGGGGGGTTGATACCTGCAAGCAGGCTTTATAATGAGGATTCATCATGTTAAATGTATTCAAATGGCCTTCCCGACATTGCACATCAGGAAACGTGCTCCGCCATTGAAGTTCAAAGCGGACGATAGGAACCTGTTTCCCTGCCTACGTAAAACAGATTTTTTTGTTCTCACGATATTTTCCGCTCCCGCCAGCTATGACACCTGCAGCAGGTGAGAGTGGAAAATCCAGGCCATGGTTTTCCAATGTCAGGCCCCAGGAAGGAGCAGGTTGGTGTTTAGGGTGGGGATCGTTTGTCAGCTTACAATGCAATAAAATAACCTCCAGGATATAGTCTTGCAATATTTCTGCTGCACACCATTTGAAGCTTATTTGCTTTTCACTTCTTCCGGGTTCCTGGGCCATTGGATCATGTTCCACTTTGTCCATGCTTCCATTTCCAACTGCCTGTCCACCATTTCTTTAAGGTATTCACACACTTTCTGTGTCTTCTATTTCTATGATTTCTTTCATAATGCCTATTTTCGCTTCCTAATATTGCTCTGCCATTTAACCATATCCTTTTCTCCATTTAAGCAGTTTAGATGCCATTCTGTTTTTTTTCCTGTGTCAATGTATATGTTTTCTGCTTCCTTTCCCACATTCAGTTTATTTTTAAATTCAGTTCATTGATATTGACTTATCCTTTCTCTCCTCAGTTGCTGACCAACCTGGTGAATGTTTCCAACATTTTCTGTTTTCCTTTAAGATTTCCAGCATTTGTGGTGTTTTTTCTTTTCTTCATAACATGTTATTGTGAAATAGTTTTGATTTCATACTTCAGTAAACTGCTGTCTATCTTGCAAGACTGTTTCCTTGTTGCTCTCAACATTTCTCCTTCACATCCATTGCAGTATACCTGAGGCCATATGCAAAGCCATTGTTAAAAAGTTTAACTGGATTGCCTGGAAACTTCATAACTGTGGTTTGACTCTGATGTTAAAGGAAAGCCAAAAGGACAGTTCAGTAACATTAACATTGGGGATAAGATTTGCACAGCTTTATGAACAAGTAAGCACAGAACTTTATTTTTTCCCCTGGACTTGACGATGCCTTGAGAGCTGGCAAATTGTGTCTGCCAAGCCTAGACTGTTCGCAGTCATGACAGTCTTATATTTGTGGCACAGCAGTAGTAAAGGTGAGAAGGAATGAGCTGCAATTTTGCCAGCTGTTCAGAGATGGTCCTGACAGAGATCAAATGCTGAGAGCAGTTGCCAACTAGTGTGAAACACTCAACCTTGTGAGAATTGAGTGAGATTCTGAAACTTGTGTGGGTGACTGAGGGAGAATTTGAAACTCATATACAGGAATTGGATTTAATTTGAAGCAGTTTTATGACAATATTAAAGGCAGTGTGAGTAGGGATTGCCATGCTTTTAGTACATTGTGTGACACTGTATCTTTCTTATAAAGGGGGCTTCTGGAAACTGGTGGAATCATCGACATTTCCAGCACCATGCAAAGCCCAACATCTTTAATAAAGACCCTGATGTGAACATGCTGAAAGTGTTTGTATTGGGAGATATCCAACCCGTGGAGGTAATTTCTTTTTATTGAGAAACTTAGGTGAAGGGCCATGGCCCATACTGCAGGGCAAGAGTAAGGTCAGAAAGAGAAAATGAGGAAGTTCAGGAAACATTGACTACATGATTCCAAGCTTGTGTTGCTAGACTATGGATTGAAGTGGGGAAGGAAGCCCGGAGAAGGCAAAGAGTTTTAGGATGCTGGGAAAGAAGTGAGTTAGATTAGGAACAATAAAGTAAGGATTCAGGGAAGAGGAGCAAATTCGTTTGGGCTGGGATCTTTCCCTCAATGCCAAAGACTAACTCACCATTAGTATATAACAGGAAACACATTTTATTGTCACACCAACCTTCTCACTAACATTAGCAATTGGAAAAAAATACCTTTGTAAAAGAATAGCAAATACGCAGGAGCAAGTAACAGCTTGAAATCCAACCAAGGGGTTCAGATACTTTATATGTGGAATAACAACCGCAAGTGAGTTGTAGATGTGGATTTTCCTCTCATTCACATTTTCCACTGGGAATTCCACCTGCCTGCTGCCTGGATGTTTTTGGTAAAACCACCAATTCTCAGGTGATCACCAGTTGGAAAGTGAAAGAAACTGGGACGGGAGGCCTTCTGCCAAACTGTTACTTGGACAAATGACAGCCTTCGCTCCATTTGATGATGACAGCAATCACCTGCTCATTGTCCATCCTATCACATGGAAATGATAGGAAGTAGGCAGTGAATGTCGCTCTGATTCTTCAACTGAATGGCCATCATGAAAGGAAAAGCACTGGGGTTACTGTGACAGCAGAAGGCAGGTATAACAGACTTATGGAACTACAGTAGGTATTGGGACACTTTCTTCCTTCTCACTACTTTCAACTACCCATGAACTGATCGAAGGATTTGAATGATCATATGTGGAATAGTGGATGCCTGGGAGTGAGTTTACAGACTGAATCCAATCAGATGTGGATGGTGTGTTTGTATATAACATATATTTGGTATTCTGTGAGTTTATGCATCTGACAGTTAGTTGTGCTTAAGGCAGCATGGAGTGAAGAATAGGGGATAAATCTTTTGCCTCTATCTCTGTTGTGCTCCCTCCTGGGACTGTGGGACTGCAAAATTACTTCCATTGAGCAACAGATACATGAGCAGGTGTTGCGGGCCAGAGTCTAATTGAGATGTTTAGATAATTTTATACAGAATAAAACATCCTCGGTTCCTGTGAAGGATTTACGGCACTGTGCACTGAAGGCATTGTGCAGATGCTAACCTGATTCCACCTAATTCCTCTTTTGTTGTTGTAGTTTGGAAAACAGAAGATCAAGTATTTGCCTTACAACTATCAACACGAGTACTTTTTCCTCAGTAAGTATGGCTGCATGATCAGTCAGTGTGATGCTGTCAGTTGTGACTGTTGTTTCCTGGTGTGGTATCACTTACTGCTCTCTCTTTCAGTTGGTCCACCTCTGCTAATCCCGGTGTATTTCTACATTCAGATAATGATGACCATGATTACCCGTCGAGATTGGGTGGTAAGTACATCAGAAGGTTTAACGCAAAGTTTTGTTTTCCCTCTCCCATTTCCCACCACCTCCCACTTTGAATTTTATGTTCCATCTGTGCTTTCCCTGCACCTCTTTCTACTCTTTCCTGTTGAAAGGGCAGACTGGTAACCCGTGTTCTTCGAATGAGCCAGCGGGTATCAGGTGAGAAATACCAAAGATCTCTGGACCTGTGAGTCTTCCCTGCCTCCCTGAAAGGACACACCACCTCTTGCTTGGCACTCACACTTCTTGAGTTGAGGACCTAGTTATGCAGGAAATTTTGGGCACCAAAACAGATGTACAAACACTGTAGTGTAGCACATCAGGATTGTGTCAGCTTTTTCTTTTTGATAAAGAGATGTTGTGCAATATGTAATGGAAAGCTACAGTAGATTGACACATTGAGGCCTGGGAGGAAGGAAAGTTTGATTTCTGCCCAGTAGGAGGGCCGGATATTTGGGGTGGAACATGGTTACATTGGCAGTTGACTCCAGCAATTCCGATCCTCAGAAGTAACAGCCCACACTTCAATGATCACAAAGTTCACCCTCCCAAAAATGCTTCAAATTATACAATTTGAATGGAAGTATTAGCATAAGGTAGGACCTCAGCATGGCACTATCTAGAATTGTTGTGTTGTGCAGACAGCGGATCAATATCATAGCTTTTACATTTATTGTAAAACAGTAATAATATCTCAACGTCTTTAACACAGTTCCGTCTACCACTTCTTCACTTTTCAGGATCTTGCCTGGGCAGCAACATACTACATCCGCTACTTCAACACCTACATCCCTTTTTATGGATTTTTTGGTTCTATACTCTTTGTCATGTTTGTCAGGTATGTACAGTTGGAGAGACTTTCACCTGTTGTTTCAGTCACAGTCACTAATTTATAATATATTAGGATTATAACCCAAGGTGCTACCATGTTTAAATAGTTGGAGAGGACTTTAGGGCTAATTTTGGAGCAGGGTGGAAGGGATGTAACTCATGCTAAAAATATGCTAGGGACACGTTTCCCCTCCTTTTCTCTGTAGCCAGTACCTATGATTTAAGTGATGAATTATTTGGTAATCCAATTGCGTATTTAACTGCCCCATCTAGCCCAACTTCGTTCTGTAATTGGTTCAAATGGGCTCTTTCATACTGATATCAATTTGGAGTGGTTCTATACAGGATCATAGACATGGGAGTAGGTTATTTAACCCCTCCAGCCTGTTCTGTCATTCAGTGCAATCACAGTTGATCTGCGACTTAACTCCAACGGGTGAGTTTTACTGGGGGAAGAAGTATTCCTTTCCTAACACATCTCCCCTTTAATGACGAAACAGGAAGTCCTGCCCTCAAGAGCTGCTGGCCAGTCTGATTAGCCAGCAGTGCTGTAGTCCCAGCAGCGCCAGAGCACAGTAGTGGCCACTGCTGGGAGGCTGGTGCGGAGGCACAAAGGGTACCATCTTGGGGAACAGGGGACCCCCCAAAGAAGGCACCCCTCTTCCTTCCCTTCCTTTGCAGTGAAATCTGTCAGATTGGCTGCCTTCCCCTGCTGCATGTATTAGAGAGGCAGAGGTGGAATAAGGTCCTTAAGTGGCCAATAATTGACCGCTTAAGGGCCTCAATAGGCCTAAGGGCAGGCTGTCTGCCTGACACCTTACCCCCCCACCCCCCTGCCACCCCATAATATGGGGGACAAGTCCAGGATGGGCTGGAAGGTGGTTGGCTGGCCACCTAGTTTATTTTACATGCCCCTCCCACCTTCAAATATGCCAGTGGGAGGGGGGGCCATAAAATTCAACCCCATATATCCACTTTTGCCCCAAATTCCTTAATACTTTTGGTTAATGAAAATCTATCTCAGTTTTAAATTAACAATTGATCTAACATTAGTTGCTGTTTGTGGAAGGGTGTTCTAAACTTCAACTGCCTTTTTCATGAAGAATTGTTTCCTAATTTCAGTCCTGAAAGACCTGGCTCCAATTTTTGACTATACCCTCTGGACGTGGCCTCCTCAACTAGAGGGAATAGATTTTCTCTATCTACCTATCTGCTCCCCTTAATACCTTGCAAACTTTGATCAAATCACCCCTTAGCCTTCTAAATGCTAGGGGATACAACCCTAGTTTGTGTAATCGCTCCTCATGATTTAACCCTTGCAGTCTGGAAACGATTCTGGCAACCCTGTGCTGCACTCCCTCCAACACCAATAGATCCTTCCTTAGATGTGGTGCCCAGAACTGCTCATAGTACTCGTGGTGTGGTCAAACCAGGACTCTGTGTAGCTGAAGCTTGACTTCTACCCCCTTGTACTTTAGCCCTCTCTATATAAAGTCTAGCATTCCATTAATCTTTTTGATCATTTTCTGTACCTGTTCGTGATCTGTGTATCCGTATATTAGTTTCTATTTGAATTCCGGGTTTTTAATTTTCCTTTGCTGCTGGGATAAGTTGTTACAGCAAACACAGTGGAAAGGATAAAAACAAAAATACCTGGAAAAACTCAGCAGGTCTGACAGCATCTGCGGAGAGGGATACAGTTGACGTTTCAAGTCCGTATGACCATCAGAACTAAGACATATAGAAATGAGATGAAATATAAACTGGTAGAAGGAGGTGGGACAGGAGAGCTCAATAGGGAGCCAGTGATAGGTGGAGGCCAAGAAGAGACGGCCAAAGATGTCATAGACAAAAGGACAAAGGGGTGTTGACGGTGGTGATATTATCTAAAAGATGTGCTAATAGGGACATTAAGGGAAGCAAGCTAGTGGCAGATGGCTCTAGTGCGGGTGGGGTGGGGGGAAGGGATCAAAATCGGCTAAAAGGTGGAGATGAAACAATAGATCGAAATAAATTTAAAAATAGGAGGGAAGAGAAAAAAAAAGTTGTAAAAAAATATAATTATAAATTATTGGAAAAAGGGGGATCGGAAAGGGGGTGGGGATGGAGGAGAGAGTTCATGATCTGAAATTGTTGAACTCAATATTAAGTCCGGAAGGCTGTAGCGTGCCTAGTCGGAAGATGAGGTGCTGTTAGCAGTTTACCAATAAACCACTGTCACCTGGTTCACAATTAACAATTATCCGTTAAGAAATTTCCAGTTTTCCAGATGTCTGCCAGTAAAAATCATATGTTACAGTGGCATTCAGAACAATATTGCCCCAGGTTTAATCCCTGTTCTTTGCTGAGTTAGTTGATATCAGCTGTAAAAAAAGACTTGTATTTATAACTTCAGGGCATCCCAAAACACTTGACAGTCAAATAATAATTTTTTAAAGTGTAGTCAATGTTGCAATGCTGGAAATGAAGCAGCCACTTTGTGCACAGGAAGGTCTCATGAAATGTAATGTGATAACAACCCGACTTTTAGATGTTAGCTGAGGAATAAATATTGGCCAGGATACTGGGAACATACCCCTGCTCTTTGAAATAGTGCTATGTAATCTTTTACATTCACCAAGCCTTGATTTAACATCTCCGACAGTGCAGCCCTCCCTCGGTACTCCACTGAATGTCAATCTGGATTTTATGCTCAAGTCTCTGGAGAGGGACTGGAACCCACAACCTCTGGCACTGATGGCAGGAGAGCCTTCACAATTAGTCTTCATTTCTTTGAACTAGAAGGGGAATAAAAAACAATGAGGTTTCTTCCTTATGGTGGCTATCTGCTAAGCCTTCTAGAAAATATTTGTACGTGGACATTGGGTGAGGACAGGTTCATGCTTAGCTGTGATGCCTTTTGAAGCTTATCAACTTGTAGTGTCTAAGTTCACATGGGAAGGGTGGCCATTTGGGAGTCTGTCAGTCCCTGTGGAGCCCGAGTGCGGGTTGGTGCCTTCAGGAGAGGGAGAAAAAAATTGGAAAGGCAAGGAATTGGAGGGAGAATGTTCTCTAGTGCCAATTTATATTGTTTAATGGAAAAAGAGCACCCAAAAGAGGTTTCCAAGAAACTGTTTAACCAGTCCAGACTGTTCAGGACAGAATATAGAAGAATCAGCACTTGAAGAATTTAGATAGTAGTTGATAACTGACCACTGCCTGGTTCTCTCTGCAGGTTCATAGAGAGCCACTGGTTTGTATGGGTGACCCAGATGAACCATATTCCAATGAATATTGATGATGAAAAGCACAAGGACTGGCTCACTATGCAGGTAACCTTCAGTTAGCTTTGCAACTTTATTTTAGCTCTTTGTGGCATTTCCATTTTAAAAACTAAGGGCTGAATTTTTGTCCTGGGTTCGGGACCCTGACGCCTAGTACCCAACATGATTTTTAACAAGTAGGCAAATTGGAAGTGAGGCTGTGCACTTGCTGCCCAATCAAGGATAGCAGGCGGGCTCTTAAGGCTGGAGGGCCAATAGGAGGCCCTTCAGCATTAAAAGATTGGCAGCCCCCAACATCACAGGTGAGCGCTCCTGATGTAGATGGGCGAGGGAGAGAGCACCTCAAGATGGAGATGCCCAATGAAGAGCGTTTATAAAATTTTTAATTCAAAAAAGCCACTACTGCCAGGCTATCATTGTGAAGGGGCAACTCCTTCCACTGAATGGTCAGCAGCTGCAGCTGTGGCTCTGTGGCTATGGCAGGGGGGCAGAGGACATCTCCTGGCCAGATGGAGACTGCTCCCCGCCCTGGTCTGTAACTGGGGGACTAGCTCCATCTCTTGGCCATGTTTTGGGCTCAAAAAGAACCCCACATGCCAACTGGAAAATTCCAGTCAGCATCTGCAGACTGGTCTTAAAAGGCCCTTTTAATTGGCCTAATGGGCTATCCACTATATGTGGACATGTAGCCATTACCTCCATAGCCTTCTGTGAGCAAAAATTACCCGCAGGTAGGATCATGGCGGGAGAATTACGGGTCCATTCGCTTTCAGTTTCATCTCCTCAGGTGACTGAAAATTCTGCCCTAAATTTTTTGGACACGGGCACATGAAACTCTTGTACTCTTATCAAAATGGCTGCCCATTAAATTGTAGCAGTACAGACAAGACATATATCATGAGGTAACTTCAAAAATGATAATTGCATCTCAGCTGCTCCAAATGTCCAAAATTGCTGCCACCATTAAAACGGCCACCCACTTTATACACTATAATCGTGATTGATTGCTATCATGAAGCCTGGCTTGCTGCATCAGTGAAGATTCAATGAGAAGGTCTGTGTTTACATTGTTTGTTCCTTCTGTCTGTTATTTAAAGTATGTGATATGGGACACTGTGGGTGTGAGGAGTTCAGGACGGGATCAATCTTAGCTATGATGCTTCTCTGGTCACAAGTCATTGTCTAGTCTCAAATGGAGAATGACTAATTGAGGAGGTCCTGAAAAATGGTTAATTGCTTAGAGAACACCAGCAGGAGTCCGCGTTTTCAGTGGAGAGGTGAAGAAACAAAAAGAGAGGCAAATCAGGAGCATTAATCAGCAAGACTCTTCCATAGGGTGCTTCATTTCTACGGCTGCATTGTCACATTGAGATGTTGTGTATTAGATCCCTCATTAATTTGTGGAGAGGGATCTTCAATTATTAAAGGAAGCTAGTCTTTGTCCTGAGGAACAGATTGAATTATATGCCTATTCCTCTTATCGATTTCAGCCTCAAATTTCAATGACTTTGTTCTTCAGAATATTAAGAATACAGAAGACAGCTCATTAAAACACTAATGTAACCCAATTAGAATGATTATACCATAGTTTCATGGTGATACAGAAAAGAGAAGGCAGACTACACAGAAATAAACAGTTGCAGAGAGCAGTGCTTCCCAAACTATTTTCCAATGTGACTCCATTTTAACGCTTGAAAACTAATGTGACCCCAGATAACAGCAAAAACAAAACAGCAATAAAGCAGCACAGTAACATTCAATATATAATTATTAAAGTTTGCGTATTATAGATCAACAAACAATATAATACATCATATATATATGAAAATCTGTGTTTTTAAAATACTTCGTAAAAGTGTTATTATTTTATGTACTCATGTAGGTTTCAGCAAAGTATTCCATATTCCTTGGTGACAGAAGACTCAGTGAAGCCCCTGTCCACCACGCCCCGCACTCAGTCACTCAGCAGCTACTCTTCCCAACCTCCATCCCCCAACTCATTCTCAATCAGCAGCCCCTCTACCCTTCCTTATCTGCTCCCACTCACCACACCCACTCCCTCCACATTTTGCTCTAGTCGCCAGTGCCTGTGAAACAGATGCACTATCCTGGGATAAGGACCGTCTACAACAGGCAGACAGGTTTGAAGCTACCATTCACTTTCCTGGCTCAGCCACGTGCCCTCCCAGTTTTTCCCGCACTCCGGTGGTGACTGAGACTGTCTTGCTGGCCTCTGCCTGTGCCAAGTCAACGCACAAGTGACCCAGGCCCACTTGGCATTCACTCCTTCAGCTAAAGGGTGCTTTGGCTCACCCTCTGCCCCTTGCTGTTTGGCAGCAAGGACCCAGTGAGTCCAGAGTTGTCCTGCCAGAGCCTCTTCTCCACAGTCATCATTGCTGTCTCAGAGGAAGGAGAGCATGTGACCCCAAATGTGACCTCTGTGACCCCATTGGGAGTCGCAACCCAAAGTTTGGTATCCACTGGCATAGAGTTAAAGGTAGTGAATTTAAGGGATACTGTCATATGCCAAGCTACAAGAAACCTTGATATATAACTAAACCGCACGATTCATTACGTAATTGACGATAGAAAGATTTCAAATTATCATGGATCATGCTTGCTGCTAATCTGTAACAGATTCTTAAACCATGCAGTGCTGAAGATAACCAATTTCAGCATTAGTTATCTCAGTGGAATGCTTAGGACCATTAGAGCTTACAAATATTGGCCCAATTTTAATATGATGATTTGACATGGTTGTTCCAAAGATTCCACCAGATCAAGCTAAGCTGTTTACATTCTTGATTGGTCTAGTGTTTGGAGCAATTATTTTAGCCAATTTTGGTTATGACTGGACTAATATTGATGACAAGCTATTCATCATCAATCACGAAGGGGTCATGTGGTGGAAGGTAATGTTGTTTCAAATCAGTCACCATTAGGAATAACACAAACACAGATGCTGAAAATCTGAAAGCAAAACAGAAAATACCTGAAACACTCAGCAGGTCTGGCAGCATCTGGAGAGAGAAATAGAGTTAATGTTGTGAGCTCTGTGATCTTTCATCAAAACTGGAAAAAGATAGGAATAAGATAAGAGTACACCACTTTGGTCAGTATCGGTCAGACCTGTGGTTCTGGGACCACCATGGTGGTGTGGTTGACTGGTGTCCCAGTGTATGATGCTATAAACTGCTGGGTAGGAGTTTGTGGTTATGATTCCCTGGGTAGTGTGTTCCCTATGTTCAGTAAAAGTTCAGAGTTTCAGAACAGAAGCCAGTCATTGTTCCTACAGTGCTAGATGATTTGTCACCTTTGGCCACTTCTCAGGGTCACCCAGAAAGGAAGATAAGTGGATGTTTTGGGGCATCACCTGCCAATTATATGAGGGAAGGGGAACGAAAACACTTTGAGGCCAGAATTTAATTCAATTCATTTTGAGAGTACAGGTGAAGTATTCTGCAACTAGAATCATTGGGTCACTACGAAACATCTTGACCGCTTGTTTACAGTTGCCCTTTATTTCCTTCCAAAAGAGACCTTTCATAACCAACTTACAGACTGGCTGCACTATATAATTTGTACTGATGTGAAGTGGTTTGGGCTCTGCTCTGTAATTAATGTCTGAAGTGACTGGGAAGTCACTTAGAACCAATGAATTATGTTTTTTGACCCATTGCCTTAGTGTTTTCTTTCCACTTTGCCTGACCCTACTTTTCAGACGGAAGCTAGGCAAGTTCCTTTGAGTGGAAGAGAACAACTTGCATTTATATAACACTCAGCCACATAAAGAGTTATTAGGACAGGTGAGCAAACGTTTGAGCAAAGAAGTAGGTTCTAAGGAGCCACTTAAAGAAGGAGAAAGAGGTAGAAAGTTTTAGGGAGAGAATTTCAGAGCCCAGGCAGCTGAAAGCAAAACCACCAATGGTGGAGTGAAGGAAATCAGAGATATACACAAGGCCAGAAGAGGAGTGCGGAGATCTCAGAGGGCAGGAGCAGGGGCTACAGAAGTTGGAATGTAGACATCTTTCTTAAACAGTAGAGCATGCGTGGATTAAGTGAGACTAACAATAGTGATGACTATGACCTCCTGGAACTTGTTTGATTGTCTTTGGAGAGGATTTCCCATAGTTTTTTTTCTGAAATTGGCCTAGAGTTTTTTTCACTTTTTTTGCCTCTTCCAGGAAATTGCCTGACAGGGAGAGTGAGTTGATGGTGCGTATGGGTTATACCAGGTCAGGGTGGGCCAGACTTGCTGGACCAGATATTCTTTTCCTGTCCTTTTTGGGATGATTGTAAGTACTCTCCTCCTTTGCTCCCCTCATCCTTTCTTTCCCATATGCTTTATTCCTCTTTTTTCAAACCGAGATTAGGCTATAGATGTCAGACCAGATTCAGAAGGTGGTTTAGCACTCTCTCCGCTTCACATTCTCTGTGGTATAACTTCAGGCTGATACAAAATCAAGTTTTTTTTAAAAAATATACAGAGTTAATGTAACAGGAACAAGATCAGGCCATTCAGTTCCTTGAACCAGATCCACTATTAGACACAACAGACACAATTAGATCATGTTGTATCTGGACTCCATCCTCCCTCCTTGGTTCAGTAACCTTTAATATCCTCACTGAACAAAAATCTATCAATCTCCATCTTGAAATTTTTGATTGGCCTAGCCTCAGCAGATTTTCAGGGGAGAGAATTCCAGATTTCCACTACCCTTTGTGTGAAGTATTTCTGACATCATTCTTGAACAACTTAACTCTAATTTTAAGGTCATTGTTCTGAACTTTCCCAACAATGGAATTAATTTCACCATCTCCAGCCTATTAAATCCTTTGCTAAAAACAAAAAACTACTGCGGATGCTAGAAATCCAAAACAAAAACAGAATTACCTGGAAAAACTCAGCAGGTCTGGCAGCATCGGCGGAGAAGAAAAGAGTTGACGTTTCGAGTCCTCATGACCCTTCAGCAGAACTGAATAAAGTTAGGAGGGGGGTGAAATATAAGCTGGTTTAAGGTGGGGGGAGAGAAGTTGGGGGGGTGGGGGTGGTTGTAGGGACAAGCAAGCAGTGATAGGAGCAGATAATCAAAAGATGTCACAGACACAAGGAACAAAGAGGTGTTGAAGGTGGTGATATTATCTAAGAAAATGTGCTAATTAAGAATGGATGGCAGGACACTCAAGGTACAGCTCTAGTGGGGATGGGGTGGAAAGACTGACAGGGTATTACAGTTATAGATTTAAAAATAATGGAAATAGGTGGGAAAAGAAAAATCTATGTAAATTATTGGAAAAAACAAAAGGGAGGGGGAAGAAACGGAAAGGGGGTGGGGATGGGGGAGGGAGTTTAAGATCTAAAGTTGTTGAATTCAGTATTCAGCCTGGAAGGCTGTAAAGTGCCTAGTCGGAAGATGAGGTGGAACAGCACCCCCTTTCCGTTTCTTCCCCCTCCCTTTTGTTTTTTCCAATAATTTATATAGATTTTTCTTTTCCCACCTATTTCCATTATTTTTAAATCTATAACTGTAATACCCTGTCAGTCTTTCCACCCCACCCCCACTAGAGCTGTACCTTGAGTGTCCTGCCATCCATTCTTAATTAGCACATTTTCTTAGATAATATCACCACCTTCAACACCTCTTTGTTCCTTTTGTCTGTGACATCTTTTGATTGTCTGCTCCAATCACTGCTTGCTTGTCCCTACAACCACCCCCCACCCCAACTTCTCTCCCCCCACGCCCCCCCCCCCCCACCTTAAACCAGCTTATATTTCACCCCTCTCCTAACTTTACTCAGTTCTGCTGAAGGGTCATGAGGACTCGAAACGTCAACTCCTTTCTTCTCCACCGATGCTGCCAGACCTGCTGAGTTTTTCCAGGTAATTCTGTTTTTGTATTAAATCCTTTAGTCATCTTAAACATTTCAGTTAGATCACTACTTTATTGTCTATATTTAAGACAATATAAGTTTAGTTTATGCAACCTGTTCTGATAATTTTACCCTTTTAGCCCCAGTATCATTCTTGTGAATCTGAGTTGCACTGTCTCCAGGGCCAGTATATACTTCTTGAGGTGCAACACTTAAGTAGATGCAGTACTCCAGATGGCATCTAATGAGAGTTCTGCATGGCTGTTGTCCTTAGACTGAGAGTGGTTTAGAAACTGGTGGTACAAAAATGGTGCATCACCAGCATGTCTCTCCGTATAAGTACAAGGTCAGCACCTGGAAGAAAACAACCTGTGTAAGAAGTCAGTAATGACGTAGGATATATTTCCAAAACAAACACAATTGATGGTTTGATTGTCAACGTCTCCTGAAACACAAGTTGGTCTTTTTTAAAATTCATTCACAGGATGTGGGCATCACTGGCTGGGCCAGCATTTATTGCCCATCCCTAATTGCCCTTGAGAAGGTGGTAGTGAGCTGTCGTCTTGAACAGCTGCAGTCCATGTGGTGTAGGTGCACCCACAGTGCTGTTAGGGAGAGAGTTCCAGGATTTTGACCCAGTGGCAGTGAAGGAACAGCGATATATTTCCAAGTCAGGATGGTGAGTGACTTGGAGGGGAACCTCCAGGTGGTGGTGTTCCCATTTATCTGCAGCCCTTGTCCTTCTGAATGGTAGTGGTCATGTGTTTGGAAGGTGCTGTCTAAGGAGCCTTGGTGAATTCCTGCAGTGCATCTTGTAGATGGTACACACTGCCGCTACTGTGCGTCGGTGGTGGAGGGAGTGAATGTTTCTGGATGTGGTGCCAATCAAACGGGCTGTTGTGTCCTGGATGGTGTCAAGCTTCTTGAGTGTTGTTGGAGCTGCACTCATCCAGGCAAATGGGGAGTATTCCATCACACTCCTGACTTGCGCCCTGTAGATGGTGGACAGGCTTTGGGGAGTCAGGAGGTGAGTTACTCAGCACATGATTCCCAGCCTCTGACCTGCTGTTGTAGCCACAGTATTTATATGGCTAGTCCAGTTCAATTTCTGGTCAATGGTAACCCCCCAGGATGTTGATAGTGGGGGATTCAGTGATAGTAATGCCATTGAACATCAAGGGGCGATGGTTAGATTCTCTCTTGTTGGAGATGATCATTGCCTGGCACTTGTGTGGCGTGAATGTTACTTGCCACTTGTCAACCCAAGCATGGATATTGGCCAGGTCTTGCTGCATTTGGACATGGACTGCTTCAGTATCTGAGGAGTCACAAATAGTGCTGAACATTGTGCTATCATCAGCGAACATCCCCACTTCTGACCTTATGACGGAAGGAAGGTCATTGATGAAGCAGCTGAAGGTGGTTGGGCTGAGGACACTACCCTGAGGAACTCCTTCAGTGATGTCCTGGAGCTGAGATGATTGACCTCCAACAACTACAACCATCTTCCTTTGTGCTAGGTGTGACTCCAACCAATGGAGAGTTTTCCACCTGATTCCCATTGACTCCTATTTTGTTTGGGCCCTTTGATGCCACACTTGATCAAATGCCACCCTGATGTCAAAGGCAGTCATTCTCACCTCACCTCGGGAGTTCAGCTCTTTTGTCCATGTTTGAACCAAGGCTGTAATGAGGTCAGGAGCTGAGTGGCCCTGGCGGAACCCAAACTGGGCATCAGTGAGCAGGTTATTGCTAAGCAAGTGCCACTTGATAGCACTGTTGATGACTCCTTCCATTGCTTTACTGATGATCGAGAGCAGACTGATGGGGTGGTAATTGGCTGGGTTGGATTTGTCCTGCTTTTTGTGTACAGGACATACCTGGGCAATTTTCCACATAGTTGGGTAGATGCCAGTGTTGTAGCTGTACTGGAACAGCTTCGCTAGGGGCACGGCAAGTTCTGGAGCAAAAGTCTTCAGTACTGTTGCTGGAACATTGTCAGGGCCCATAGCCTTTGCATTATCCAGTGCCTTCAGCCATTTCTTGATATCACATGGATTGGATCAAATTGGCTGAAAATTGGCATCTGTGACGCTGGGGGCCTCCGGAGGAGGCTGAGATGGATCATCCACTCGGCACTTCTGGCTGAAGATTCTTGCATATGCTTCAGCCTTATCTTTTGCACTGATGTGCTGGGCTCCCCCATCATTGAGGATGGGGATATTTGTGGAGCCTCCTCCTCCAGTGAGTTGTTTAATTGTCCACCACCATTCACGACTGGATGTGGCTGGACTGCAGAACTTAGATCTGATCCATTTGTTGTGGGATCGCTTAGCTCTGTCTATAATTTGCTGTTTATGCTGTTTGGCACACAAGTAGTCCTGTGTTATAGCTTCACCAGGTTGACACCTTTTTAGGTATGCATGATGCTGCTTTCTTTTTTTATTCATTCACGGGATATGGGCTTTGCTGGCTGGGCTAGCATTTATTGCCCATCCCTAGTTGCCCTTGAGAAGGCGGTGGTGAGCTGCCTTCTTGAGCCACTGCAGTCCATGTGGTGTAGATACACCCACAGTGCTGTTAGGAAGGGTGTTCCAGGAATTTGACCCAGTGACAGTGAAGGAACTGCGATATATTTCCAAGTCAAGATGGTGAGTGACTTGGAGGGGAACTTCCAGGTGGTGGTGTTCCCATCTATCTGCTGCCCTTATCCTTCTAGATGGTAGTGGTCGTGGGTTTGGAAGGTGCTGTTGAAGAAGCCTTGGTGAATTCCTGCAGTGCATCTTGTAGATGGTAGACACTGCTGTTACTGTGCATCGGTGGTGGAAGGGGTGAATGTTTGTGGATGTGGTGCCAATCAAGTGGGCAGCTTTATCCTGGACGTTGTCAAGCTTTTTGAGTGTAGTGGGAGCTGCACTCATCCAGGCAAGTGGGGAGTATTCCATCACATTCCTGACTTGTGCTTTGTAGTTGGTGGACAGGCTTTGGGGAGTCAGGAGGTGAGTTACTTGTCGCACTATTCCTAGTCTCTGACCTGCTCTTGTAGCCACAGTATTTATATGGCTAGCCCAGTTCAGATTCTGGTCAATGGTAACCCTCAGGATGTTGATAGTGGGGGATTCAGTGATGGTCATGTCATTGAACATCAAGGGGCGATGGTTGGATTCTCTTGTTGGAGATGGTCATTGCCTGACATGTGTGTGGCACGAATGTTACTTGCCACTTGTCAGCCCAAGCCTGGATATTGTCCAGATCTTGCTGCATTTGGACATCGACTGCTTCAGTATCTGAGGAGTCGCAAATGGTGCTGAACATTGTGCAATCATCAGCGAACATCCCCACTTTTGACCTTATGATGGAAGGAAGGTCATTGTGAAGCAGCTGAAGATGGTTAGACCAAGGACTCTTGCGGTTATGTCCTGGAGCTGAGATGACTGACCTTCCACAACCACAACTATCTTCCTTTGTGCTAGATATGACTCCAACCAGCGGAGAGTGCACCTGGCATACCCTCCTGCAATCTTCATTGAATCAGGGTTGATCCAAGCTTGATGGTAATGGTAGAGTGGGTGCTATGCTGGGCCATGAGGTTATAGATTGTGTTTGAGCACAATTCTGCTGTTACTGATGGCCCACAGCACATGGCTGCCCCGTCTTGGGTTGCTAGATCTGTTCAAAATCTATCCCATTTAGCATGGTGATAGTGCCACACAACACGATGGAGGGTATCCTCAATGTGAAGGTGGGACTTCGTCTCCACAATGTGGGGTGGTCACTCCTATTGATACTGTCATGAACAGATGCATCTGTGGCAGGCAGGTTGGTGAGGATGAGCTCAAGTATGTTTTTCTCTCTTGTTGGTTCCCTCACCATCTACCACAGACCCAGTCTAGCAGCTATGTCCTTTAAGATTCGGCCAGCTTGGTCACTAGTGGTGCTACTGAGCCACTCTTGGTAATGGACATTGAAGTCCCCCAACCAGAGTATATTCTCCGCCCTTACCACTCTGTGCTTCCTCCAAGTGGTGTTCAACATGGAGGAGCACTGATTCATCAGCTGAGGGAGGGCAGTATGTCGAAATCAGCAGGAGGTTTCCTTGCCCATTTTTGACCTGATGCCATGAAACTTCGTGAGGCCAGAGTCGATGTTGAAGTCTCTCAGGGCAACTCCCTCCCGACCGTATACCACTGTGCCACCACCTCTGCTGAGTCTGTCCTGCCATTGAGACAGGATAGTGGGACAGGTGGCGTCTGGGAGATTATCTGTAAGATAGGGTTCCGTGAGTATGACTATGTCAGGCTGTTGCATGACTAGTCTATGAGACAGCTCTCCCAATTTTGGCACTAGCCCGCAGATGTTAGTAAGAAGGACTTTGCAGGGTTGACTGGGCTGCGATTGCCATTGTCGTTTCCGGTGCCTAGGTCGATAACGGGTGGTCTTTCCAGTTTCATTCCTTTTTTGAGACTTTGTAGTGGTTTTATACAACTGAGTGGCTTGCTAGGCCATTTCAGAGGACATTTAAGAGTCAACCACATTGCTGTGGGTGTGGAGACACGTATAGGCCAGACCAGGTAAGGGCAGCAGATTTCCTTCCCTAATAGACATTAGTGAACCAGAGAGGTTTTTATAACAATAGACATTGGTTTCATTGTCATCATTAGACTTTTAATTCCAGATTTTTATTGAATTCAAATTCCACCAACTGCTGTGGGGGGATTCGAACCCCGGTCCCCAGAGCATTACCCTGGGCCTCTGGATTACTAGTCCAGCGACAGTACTCCCCCATCACCTCCCCCCGTCCCCCTGTCTGTTTGGACAGAGCAACACTGAGAAGTCACAGACAACCAGATTCAGCTCAACTCAGCAAACCTATGTTATGTGTTTTGCCTCACTCTTGTCAACAAAATAAATATTGTGAGGGATTGTAGCTTTATAATAAACTTGATAGCCAGCTCCATTGCCTGATATTGAACCAACAAAATAACTGATGTGTAAGGTCAACAGTGTTGGAGTGTTGAAGCCACAGGCCATCTTCAGCAGTTTAAAGTCTGAATGTCAACCTGATTGCCAGGTGCTTTCAGATCATTGTCTTTCAGGATGGCTAATGACGTATAGTTCTGTTTTTGATTCTCCAGTTGGACTCCACATGTAATGTTGAACAATCTTCCTTTAATGACTGGTTCAGTGGCCATCTCAACTTCCAGATCGAGCACCAGTAAGTAAACAGGAAACAGTTGGTAAGACAGGGAACATGTGTTTTGGAAGTGGGAGGGGGAGTGCTGTGGGGCTGACACACATCATTAAGATATTGGCCTTTCACCTATTGGAGGCCAAGATTAGAAGCCAGACTTGATTTAGTGGGCTTTCTCATGGGCTCCTGAGCAGAGTATGCTTGTTGTGACATTGAAAAAAGTGTTCTATTGACAAAAATGCTTTACCTTAATAGGCAAAACACTTACCTAAATAATACAGGAACTTATAAATATATGATGATTAACACCTGCTTTGCTGCTGTATTTTAAATTGACAAGATTGCTAGATCTCTGGCTCTTCCCATTTCATTGGTGATTCTGATTTTAATTATCTATTCCACTGACTGCATTTGTTCTCCATTAATACAGCATCACCTGAAGAGTGTTGTTAAGTCATACATGCCATATTTCATGAATTTAATCTGATACTGGTAATGATATGTAAACTATCTTGCACATGAGTAAAAGCTGACTGTCTGCTCTTACCTGGTCATGTCCCCATTGTGTGGCCCTGGTGTATAGATGCACTGTGTGAATGCCAGAGGAATAGAGCCAGTGCCAAGTGGTGCAGCTGATGGAGGAACTGATGTTTATTCAAGTTGGAGGGGCACAACAGCCATATAAACAGACACCATTTCTAGTACTGATGATGTGGATCTATGCAGTAGCATGTATGATACATGCTCTTGTGCCTGCATGCTCACCTGACAGTTAAAAGGGTGCACCCGATCTCAGGGAACATGCGTCTCAATTTGTAACAGCAATGTTTGTAACAGTCCATATTACCACACGGATCACAGTGATTCAACAAGGCGGCAACTCACCACCACCTTCTGAAAAGCAACTAGGGATGGCCATTTGCTGGTCTTGCCAGCAACACCCACATCTGTGAATGAAAAAAGAACATCCTTTGTTGCCCAGAGCTCCGATGTTCCTGCCTGAGGAACATTTTATGACAGGAAGGGTCTAAACACTGATGATGTGAGATGCAGTAAACTTGAGTTGGAGGCTGGTTTGGATTTCCAGAGTTTTGGATTTATCCATTTAACAATTTTGCTAGTTTACTTGTTTTCTTTGTAACAAAGTAATGATATTTGTCTTGTGATTAAAATATGAGTATTTAATTCTTCAACTGTGACTGATTTGGATGTTCTGAGAGCTGAACCTTGAAGATAACTAACATACTCTGGCTGGAGGATGGAAAAGACCTTTGCTGATTTTTTTTAATCGCTCGGGCGGCTGGCCAGTGCCAGTGGGAGGTCTGACCCATTCCGAAGGCCAGGCTTCATTATCATGCAGTTGGTGAGCTGCATGCCAAACACAGGCATCCTGCTGCAGCTCCCTGGCTCAGGGCCAACAGAAATGGAGGGTAGGGGAGTAGAGAGTCCAGGGTGGCAAAGGCCCAACATATTCTGTGGGACCCGGAACAAGTGCTGCTGCACCTCCTGGATCTACATAAGTAATTTTTCACTTGATGTTTTAGATTTCTTGGTATAACTGGATGGAGCAAGGCTGTGCTCAGATTTTCCTAGGTATTTCATATATTTCCTAGATGAGGATAGTCTTGAACTTCAGAAGGACATAGACATGTTGGTGGATTGGGCAGACAAGTAGCAGATGAAGTTCAATGCAAAGAGTTGTGAGGTGATTCATTCTGGCAGGACGAATATGGAAAGACAGCATAAAATAAAGGGAGAGACTCTAAAGGAGGTGCAGGAAAAAAGGATCCTCGATGTATTTGTACATAAGTCATTGAAGATGGCAGGGCTTGCTGAAAGAGTAGTTAATAAAGCGTATAGTATCTTAGGCTTTATTAAATAGGGACATCGAGTACAAGAGTAGGGAGGTCATGTTGAATTTGTATAAGACCCTTGTTCGGCCTCATCTGGAGCACTGAGTCCAGTTCTGGGCACCATACTTGAGGCAGGATGAGAAGGCATTGGAGAGTGTATAGAGAAGATTCACAAGAATGATTCCAGGGATAAAGAACCATAGCTATGAAGATTGATTGGAGAGGTTGGGATTGTTTTCCTTGGAGAAAAGGTGGCTGAGAGGAGACTGGATAGAGGTATTCAAGATCCTGAGGGGTATGAACAGGGTAAATAGTGAGAGACTGTTTCAGCTCTGAGCATGAAGAACTAGAGGGCACAGATTCAAAATAAGTGGCAAAAGAAGTAATAGTGATGTGAGGAAAAAAATTTTCATCCAGAGGATGGAGTCTGGAACGAACTTCCTGAGAAGGTAATGGAGGCAGGTTTGATTGAGGTATTCAAAAGGGAATTGGATCGCTATCTGAAAAGAAAGAATATGCAAGGTTATGGGGATAAGGCAGGGGAATGGGACTATGTAGAATGCTCTTTCAGAGAGCCATTGCAGACTCGATGGGCTGAATGGCCATTTGGCAGTTGAGCAGAAACAGCGCAGTAAGCTCATCAAGTTGATTTTAATTCTGCCAGATGGGCTGAGTTAAAATTGCTCAAATAGTCTTGAATAGAATCAAAGGAAGGAACAATCTGGTGCTGCAGGAGTGGGGTTAAAGGAAAAGCTGGGGTCAGTTCCAGGTTACTGGCTCCAGTTGGAATATTATTCAAACACTAGCCTCCTTTACAAATGACAGCATTTAATTTCCTTTCTCTAACCCATGTTTTTACAGTCTTTTCCCTACAATGCCCCGTCACAATTACTACAAGATTGCGCCTTTAGTGAAATCACTGTGTGACAAGCATGGTTTGAACTACCAGGTGAAGCCTTTGTTGCAGGCCTTCAAGGATATTATAGGGTGAGTAATATACATTCCTATTATCACCTGCCGCTTGGTGTGAAGTATCCGGATTCTGTGCACACAGGTTGTTGTTTTAACCCTCAATTATTTGGGAGATTTATAATGGAGCCCAACCTCCTTAAAGTGGTTTTAATACACACATACAACCTCAAAGCTTTTATGAGGAAAAATGTTTAACTGAATGCTTGGCCTTTATTTTCTGTACGTATTATAGGGTTAAAAAAAACTGTAATTAAAAGATGTTTGTATCAAAATAGTTCATGCTAATGACCTATCTGGAGAATTTGTTGAAGCCAGACGCAATGTAAGAGAGTTGATTAGACATTCATGCAGATTGTTATGATCCTGTTAGACTAAAGACTGTTAACACTTAAGAGAAATCTGAACATCTAGTAGTTAACTGACAGAACTACAGATGACGAAAGAGATAGAGTTAAAGATGAAAAGGAAGAAGTTCACGTACGACAGATGTCAAGTAGAAAATACAATGGAGAATCAGGCTGAATATAGAAGGATCAGAGGGGAAGTGAAGAAACTAATAAGAAAAGCAAGGAGAGAGCATGAAAAGAGGCTGGCAGTGAACATAAAAGGGAATCCCAAGGCCGTCTTTATGCATGTAAATAATAAAAGCGTGGTAAAAGAAAGAGTAGGGCTGATTAAGGACAAAAAAGGGGACTTGCATGTGGAGGCTGGAGACATAATGGAGGTGTTGAATGAGTACTTTGCATCTGTCTTTACAAAGGAAGAACTTGCTACCCAGGCCGAGGTGAGAGAGGAGGTAACTGGTACACTGGAAGAACTTACAATCGAGAGGAAGGAGGTGTTGGAAAGGCTATCTTTACTTAAAATAGATAAGGTACTAGGACTGGATGAGATGCATCCAAAGGTACTGAGAGAAGTGAGAGTGGAAATTGCAGAGGCACTAGTGATAATCTTCCAGTCCTCCTTAGATACAGGGGAGGTGCCAGAGGACTGGAGAACTGCGAATATTACAGCCTTGTTCAAAAAGAGGTTCAAGGATAAAGCTGGCAACCACAGGCCAGTCAGTTTGATCTCAGTGGTAGGGAAACTTCTGGAAACTATAGTATAAGATAAATTCAATAATCACTTAGACAAGTGCAGAATAATTAAGGAAAGCCAGCATGGATTCATCAAGGGAAAATTATGTTTAACGAACTTGCTGGAGTTTTTTTGAGGAGGTAACAGAGAAGGTTGATAAATGCTGTTGATGTGGTGTATATGGATTTTCAAAAGGCATTTGACACAGTGCCACACAACAGACTTGTGAGCAAAATTCTAGCCCATGGAATGAAAGGGAAAGTAGGCATTTGGATAAGAAATTGGCTGAGTGACAGGAAACAGAGTAGTGATAAATGGTTGTTTTTCAGTGTTGGGACCCCTGCTCTTCCTAATATATATTAATGACCTAGACAGTGGTGTGCAGGGCATGATTTCAAAATTTGCAGATGATACAAAGATTGGAAATGTCAGCTGTGATGGGGATAGTCTTGAACTTCAAAAGGACATCGGCATGTTGGTGGATTCGATAGCCAAGTGGCAGAGTGCAGAGAAGTGTGAGGTGATTTGTTTTGGCAGGAAAGATATGGTGAGACAGTATAAAATAAAGGGAGAGCCTCTAAAGGGAGGTGAAGGAACAGAGGGACCTCTGTGTATACGTACATAAGTCTGAAGATGGCAGAGCATGTTGAGAGAATAGTTAATAAAGCATATAGTATCTTAGGCTTTGTTAATAGGAGCATTGAGTACAAGAATAGGGAGGTCATGTTGAATTTATATAAGACACTAGTTAGACCTCATCTGGAGCACTGAGTCCAGTTCTGGGCGCCATACTCGAGGAAGGATGAGAAGGCATTGGAGAGAGTACACAGAGGATTTACAAAAATGATTCCAGGGATAAAGAACTGTAGCTATGAGGATAGGTTGGAGAGGTTGGGACTGTTTTCCTTGGAGAAAAGAAGGCTGAGAGGAGACTTGATAGAGGTATTCAAGATCCTAAGGGGTATGGACAGGGTAAATGGTGAGAAACTGTTCCCACTCAAAAGAAGGTCAAGAACTAAAGGGCACAGATTCAAAATAATTGGCAAAAGCAGTAAATGTGATGTGAGGAAAAATTTTTACATCCAGAGGGTGGTTGGAGTCTGGAACAAACTTTCTGAAAGGGTGGTGGAGGCAGGTTTGATCAAGGTATTCAAAAGGGAATTGGATTGCTACCTGAAAAGAGATAATGTGCAAGGTTATGGGGATAAGGCAGGGGAATGGGACTAGGTGGAATGCACTTTCAGAGAACCAGTGCAGACTCAATGGGCTGAATGGCCTCCTTCTGCACTGTAAAAGATACTGGGATTTTCGTTTTTAAACAAAGCAAACTTTATTGTATAAAAAGAATTTAAACAAAGTGAACAATATTGACTTAACACTATAGTTTATAAAGACTTATGCAAATCTCCTTGTTATTTCCCCCATGTGTTCCCTTATCTTATGAAATCTTGAAATTTCATTCACTTCTTTAGGGACCAACCCAAAAGGTATGCCACCGCTCTCTGCAATTTACTTTGATTTTCCTCAGTATTCCAGCTTTCTCCAAGGTACAAGATTCTTGGGGATCCTTTTGGCTAAGCAGATCTTCAATGCTTCCCTAAAGACCTCACAACTGTGGACTCCTCAGCTGCTTGTTCTGGCTGCCAGCAGATAGCCAACTGCCCTCTCCCAGCATTCCAAACTAACTTTGATGACTGCTTTCTGCCACAGGCTCTGTGAGGACAGCTGTATGTTTCTTACTCTAGCTTCAAACTAGGCAAATCTTCCAGCTTCTTTCCCCCCTTTCAATCTGAGCTCAAGCCCTCATCCTCATTCTGTGCGGTGAACAATAAAGTTAGTATTTTCTCTTTTAAGTGCAGGCCTGACTAACATTCATCATCTTTGGTTCTCCCAACTCAGTGAGCTGCAGACTACACCAAACCAAAACTGCGACTGCCTTCCGTGAGAAAAACCCAGATAAACTAAAGAACCCTGTACCTCCCATAGCCATCTTCATGACAATGTAGTAAACTTTGGGATGATTCAAACAGAAATGCAAACTAATTATTTTTACTGTCAACACAACTCTTTGATTCTGTAGCCCATACGAATAATTTATCTCTAATGGAGTTTTACTGCTACTTGCCCCAGAATTGCTAGTCCTGCTAAGGCACTCTCTTGTTTACACCAGCTTTCAACTTCTTTTCATCTGGGAACTACATAAACAACTTACTTTTTTAAAACAAAAATAAAAATACCTGGAAAAACTCAGCAGGTCTGGCAGCATCTGGGGAGAGGAACACAGTTAACGTTTTGAGTCCGTATGACTCTTCAACAGAACTAAGTAAAAATAGAAAAGAGGTTTTTTTTCCCCACCTATTTCCATTATTTTAAAATGTATTTCCATCCATTGTTTTATCTCTACCTTTTAGCCTATTTCGATCCCTTCCCTTCACCCCACCCCCACTCGGGCTATCTGTACCTTGCTTGTCCTGCTTTCTACCCTTAATTAGCACATTCCTTAGATAATATCACCAGCTTCAACACCTCTTTGTCCTTTTGGCTATCTCCACCTATCACTGGCCCTCTATCCAGCTCTACCTGTCCCACCTCCCCTTAAACTAGCTTATATTTCACCTCTTTTTTTATTTTTACTTAGTTCTGTTGAAGAGTCATACAGACTCAAAAAGTTAAATATGTTCCTCTCCGCAGATGCTTCCAGACCTGCTGAGTTTTTCCAGGTATTTTTATTTTTGTTTTGGATTTCCAGCATCTGCAGTTTTTTGCTTTTAACTTACTTTTTTATATTGAAGTAAGGGTAGACCTCCTGGCTCTATTAAGCTAAGAGGAGACCCCCTATTGTTTATTGCTTTCACACCTCCACCTCTGATCTTGTAAGATAAACATAGGTTACCTTTTAACCAGGCTTGTTTGATTTGTCTTTACATGAAGGGTTTTTTAAACAGTTTTTTTTAACCAGGCTTTACAATCTATCTTACATTTAGTCTCCAACCTAAAAGTTATATCTAAAATACCAATATTAACCATGAAACTAGATTATTATAACGAGGTGTTGTTGATAACAGAAAGTGCTGACTGGAAGGAGTCATACATATATGCCAACTGTGCTTTTTATGCACAGTTCCTAGCATCAGTGTTTGTACCTCACCTTGCTCCCGCCCGTCTGATTCCGCTCCCAGTTAAAATCTAGACTAAAGATTATTCCACCTTGTCTAAGATCCCTCCATTATGCATACGCAATATTGTAAAAAGCTGGCATCCTAGTACCAATCCTTGGGGATACCATTTATCACTACAATCAACCCAGGAATGCTTTTTATCCCAACTTTCTGCCTCTTGTCTCCCTGTCTGCTTTTTATCCATGATACAAGGCTATTTCCAACTCCACAAATCTCAATTTTATCTAGTAATCTCTTGTGTGGAACCTTCTGAAAATCCATGTATACAATATCCATTGATTCTCCTATCTACCACCTCAAAGACTCTGTTAGACTGGTTTTATATGGCCTACTCTTTTTTTAATAAAAATACTCTGAGTCCCTCTAATCAACTTGTATATTTTTCTAAATGGCCATTTACTCTGTTCCAGATGATGTATTATTAATTTTTCCACTAGTGACTACTGATCATTAGTTACCTGGTTTCTTTAACCTTTGCAATGTTTCAAATGTTGCACAATCCTCTTGATACTATCCCTAAATCTAGTGAACTTTATAACTAATATTTTCAGCAAGCACGTATCCAATTTATATGATTTCTATTGTGCATTTAATGTTAAATGAGGGAAACATGTCCAAATAAATTGGACATTGATTCATACAGGCTAACCATTCATAAGACAGTCAAACGTAAATGGTCACATTTACATCACAGAATCAGAATCACAGAATTTTAACGGCACAGAAGGAAGCCATTCAGCCCATCGTTTCTGCACCGGCTCTCCAAATGATCATTATGACCTAGTGCCATTGCCTTGCCTTTTCCCTCTACCCTTGTACATTGTTTCTATTCAAATAATCTTCCAATGCCCTCTTGAATGCCTCGATTGAACCTGCCTCAACCACACTTCCAGACAGTGCATTCCAGACCCGAACCATTGTGTGAAAAAGTTTTTTCTCACATCACGTTTGTTTCTTTTGCAAATCGCTTTAAGTCTGTGCCCTCGCTCTTGATCCTTTTATAACGGGAACTCTGTGTACTCTGTCCAGCCTTCCCATGATTTTTAACATCTCTATCAAATCTCCTCTTAGCCTTCTTCTCTCCAAGGAGAACTGTCACAAACTCTCCAATCTATCCTCATAGCTGAAGTTTCTCATCCCTGGAACCATTCTTGTAAACCTCTTCTGCACTCTCTCTCCAATGTGTTCACATCCTTCCTATAATGTGGCGCCCAGAACTGTACACAATACCCCAGCTAAAGTCTAACGAGTGTCTTATATAAATTCAGCTAACCTCCCTGCTGTTGTACTCTATGCCCCTATGAATAAAGCCCTGGATACCAAATGCTTTATTAACTGCTCCCTCCACCTGTCTTGACATCTTTAATGATCTAAACACATACACACCCAAGTCTTTCTGCTCCTGCACCCACTTCAAAATTTCACCCCTTATTTCATATTGTCTGTCCATGTTCTTCCTACCAAAATGTATCACCTCACACCTCTCCACATTGAACTTCATCTGCCACCTATTTGCCCACTCCACCAACTTGTCTGTGTCCTCTTGAAGTTCCACACCATCCTCCTCACAGTTCACAACACTCCCAAGCTTCGTATCATCCACAAATTTTGAAACTTTACCCTGCACACCATGATCTAGATCATTAATATATATCAGGAAAAGGAAGGGTCTCAATACCAACCCCTGGGAGCTCCACTACAAACCTTCCTCTAGCCCAAAAAATATCCATTAACCATTACCCTTTGCTTCCAATTTTGTACCAACGTTGCTACTGTCCCTTTTATTCCATGAGCTATAACTTTTCTCACAAGATTTTTGTGTGGCACTGTATCAAATGCCTTTTGAAAGCCCATGTACACCACATCAACAGCATTACCCTCATCAACCTTCTCTGTTACCGCTTCAAAAAACCCCAACAAGTTAGTTAAACATGATTTCCCCTTTAGAAATCCATGCTGGCTCTTCCTTATCAACCCATATTTTCCCATGTGACTGCTAATTCTATCCCAAATAATTGTTTGTAGAATCTTGCCCACCACTGAAGTTAAACTGACTGGTCTGTAATTGCTAGGCTTATCCTTACAACCTTTTTTGAACAATGGTGCAATGTTTGCAATTCTCCAGTCCTCCACCACCTCCTCTGAGTGTAGGGAAGACTGAAAGGTTATGGCCAGTGCCCCTGCAATTTCTACTCTCACTTCCTTCAATATCCCTGGATGCATCTCATCTGGTCCCAGTCCCTTGTCAACTTTAAACACTGAGAGTCTATTCACCAATTCCTCCTTATCAATTTTGAACCCTTCTAATGATAGAGTTTCCTCGTCTGTCACCATGGCCTGGGTAACATCTACCTCGTTGATAAAGACAGATGCAAAATATTCATTTAATACCTCAGCCATGGCCCTTTTGGCCGTGTGTAAATTCCCTTTTAGGTCCCTAATCAGCCCTACTCCTCCTTTTACCACCCTATTACTATTTATATGTTTATAGAAGACGTTGGGATTCCCCTTTATGTTGGCTGCCAGTCTTTTCTCATTATCCCTTTTTGTTTCTCTAATATGCTAATATTTTGTAATTTGAGCCTATTTAAACCTGCCACTGATTTGTCTGATGTGATACTTTTCTTCTCCCAGGTCCTTGAAGAAGTCTGGTGATCTGTGGTTAGATGCGTACCTCCACAAATGAGGCTACTCCGTCAATCCTCACTTCTTTCTTCCTGTCCCTGTCTGAATTCCAGTACTGCGTTGGAGTTCCTGTTTCTCTTGGAATCTGTGTGCATCTCAAGTGATTTCCACAGTATTAACAGGAAGCTGCCGCTGGCTTTCCGCATGACCTGACGAATGATCTGATCCTCAGCTGATGGCTGGTGAAGAACACCTTGAATTGAATTGTTCTCTGACCTACCGTGCCCCCCACCCCACCCCCATCCCCACCCCCACCCCATTCAAGCCTTGGCAAGGACCCACTGCCAATGGAGTAGACTTAATTTTAATTAGATGAGACAAATGTAGGACAATGGGCTTGATTTTATTTTAATTTAGTGTGTTTGCTGACACTAAACAGCAACTCCTTTGTGCTGTGACACGTATAGTGTATTTTGTAGAGTAGTGCAAGAGGGAATTACTGCACCAGTTTTGTGAATATTTAACCTTCAGTTAAATACACATATGACCTGCTTCACTGTAGCCACTATCATTTAGTAGGGGAGGTGCCAAGGTGAACGTGCAATGGACAATGCCAGTTTTTAAAGCAACCAGCTCACCACTTTCTAACCCTGGCAGGGATAATTTACTTAAATTCATCTTTTTAAGATGCTGTTGAAATAATGCGGACACCCTGGTCACAGGCGGGTCTGGAACCTACATTCCTTCTCTTTCATAAACATTCCAAATGGCAGCAGGTAGCAGTGGCGGTACCATTTTAAAAAATGGCCCTATGGATGGGGTTGGGCAGATGGGACACGGCCACTCCCAACGTCAAGCTACCCTGATAGCACCACCGAGTGTGATGCAGAGCCTTACAGACGAGGCAGATCCTAGGTTCATATACCCATTCTGCACTGATCTCAGTCAAGATGTCAAACTGATCTTGTTCTCACCAACATCTGCACTGACAGATTTAGTCATAGAGTCATACAGCACAGAAACAGACCCTTTGGCCCATCGCGGCAGACGCCAAAACTCTGGCTGATTTAGGATGCTACAATTAATCTTATTACCCATGGATTGGCAGAGACAGTGATTGATCCTTGACCACGAATCCCCATGTTGCCAAAAGCACTTGTGTGGATGTAGCTAAAGGACATGAGTAGACTCTGCTTAATGTCCCTTGGAGTCACAGAGCTTGCATTCATTAAGTCGTCATAGGATGACACCTTGTGAGATACCAAACAGCACTTGTGACCATGGAACCTGTACCCCAATGCAAATCACTGCCTCATGAACATGGTACAAACTGGGGGCAGGGGGTTAAACTGTTGCTACCTCTTGTCCAATACTGAACTCTTTCTCCTCGACCCCCCTGCCCCCCCCACCCACCCTTACAGATAAACCCACACATATATACACCATCACCAGAAACAGGGAACGTGCAAAATGTTACCTATACATTTGGTGATACCTAGAGCAAATAAAATCAAGCCCCTTGAGTCTATTTAAAGAAGAAAATATTAAAGTTTCTGCAAATGACCTGAGGCATGAATGGTTCTGTAGCAGTTTGGGGTGAGTTTCAATGATCTGGTTCTGTGCCGGTTTAGAGTATGACATATCTCAAATGTCGATTCAAGCCGCCACAGACCCCTTTCTTGCTAAACATACTCCTTCCCTGCTTCTGCAACCATGATCACTAGGTTCCCTACTTCAATGTTTGTCATGTGTCTCTACACCTGGTTTGTTATCCTAACAAGCAAAGATCTCTTTCAGTCATATCTGTCCATAATTTATAGCAACTAGGAGGACAATGGTATAGGTAATTTTTTAATAAAATGACTAATCCTGTTTCTGGCACAACTCAATATTGAAATAATTGTTGACTCCCTTTAAGCTCACCCATCCATTGGTGAATGTAGACTTTAACTAACCTTAGCAGCATCAGTCACTCACTCACCCCACCAGCTGCATATATATGGTTATAACCAAGTACAGTTCCCTTCCTTAGTTTGAAAATAACTTGCTTTAAAATGTAAATACCCATACACTGTGCTTTATAAATGCAGAGGCTAGATTCTACACTACGAGCCTACAGTTGCTCTCAGGTATTTACTTGTGTTTTTAAAAAGAATTCCCCATCCCCCAGTATTGACCAACGAGCCCCTCCTGGAAAATGTCCATATAGACTCAGGTGATGATAGGATTTGGCCTGACAAGGTGATCCTCACAGTCAAAAAGCCTGCTGACGTTCAGTGCTCAGATTCTCCTGAGAAGGAATAGCCATTTGGACAAGAAACTAAAGAGCTGATGCAGTCCAAAGTGTATCCCACAAACACACTACACTTCTTACTGAAGCTCCAGGAGCAGCAGCACATGTGCCTGGAAATAAGGTGCCAATGTGAAAACTACAACAGCTTCATGCTAAACAGATGATGCAACATTTTATAGACAGTTCTAAGACATCCCACCTCCCTTTGACATTCAATGGCATTGCCATTGAGAAATTGCCATTTCACTACCATCCACACCCTGGTTGGGGTCAGTGTCACCATTGACTTGAAACTCAACTGGATCAGCCACATACATGCTACTGGTATGGATCAGCGGCTGGGAATTTGTAGGAAGTGTCTCACTTTCTGTCTCCCCAAAGCCTTGTCAGCACCTACAAGGCACAAGCCAGGAGTGTGATGGAATACCCTCCACTTGGCCTGGAGGGGTTCAACTAAAACCATATACCATGAAGCTTGACATCATCCAGGACATTGCAATTATTTGATCAGCAGCCCATCCACAACCATTAATGTTACTTCCATCAATTACTGGTGCATAATTGCTGCAGTATATACTATCTTCAGGATGTGTTGCAGCAATTTGCTGAAGTTTCTTAAACAACAACACTGCTCAAATCTACAGCTTCTACTACTTAGAAGGAAAAGGGCAGCAGGTGTATGGAAACTCTATCAGCTCCAACTTCCCTTCTGTGTCACACATCATCCAACTATTCATTGTCGCTTGGTCAAAATCCTGGAACTCTCAACCTAACAGCACTGTGGGATTAGTTTCACCACATGAACTGCAGTGGTTCTTGAAGGTGGCTCATCACCCACCACCTTCTCAGGGAACCAGGGATAGGCAATAAATGCTGAGGCTTACATCCTGAGAGTGAATAACCTAGAACTTTAAAAGGGCATAGACAAATTGGTGGATTAGGCAGACAGATGGCAGATGACGTTCAATGCAAAGAAATGTAAAGTGATTCATTTTGCTATGAAGAACATGGAGAGGCAATTTAAATAAAGGGTACAGCTCTGAAGGGGGTGCAAGAGCAGAGAGATCTGGGTGTATATGTGCATAAGTCATTGAAGGTAGCAGCACAGGTTGAGAGCATGCTTAATAAGCGAACAGTATCATGGGCTTTATAGGGGTATAGATTACAATAGCAAGGAGGCTATGATGAAATTGTTTAGGACACTAGTTTGACCTCAGCTGGAGTATTGCATACAGTTCTGGGTGCCACACTTTTGGAAGTATATGAAGGCATTGGAGAGAGTGCAGAAAAGATTCACGAGAATGGTTTTAGGGATGTGTAACTTAAGATATGAAGAGAGGTTGGAGAAGTTAGGACAGTTTTCCTTGGAGTCGAGAAAGCTGAGAGGAGATTTGATAAAAGTATCAAAATCATGAGGGGTCTGGATAGAGTACGTAGGGAGAAATTGTTCCCACTTGTGAAAGGATCAAGAACGAGAGGGGACAGACTTAAAGTAATTTGCAAAAGAAGCAAAAGTGACATGAGGAAAAACTTCATGCAACGAGTGGTTAAGGTCTGGAATGCACTGCCTAAGAGTGTGGTGGAGGCAGGTACAATACAAGCATTTAAAAGGGAATTAGACTGTTATTTGAAGAGGAAGAAAGCGCAGGGTTTTCTTGTGAAAGGGTGCAATATTGGCAGATTGCCTATTAGGTTTCCAGCCTAATTGTGATATGACCCAAATTCCAATGTGGGGGAGGTGGGAAGTTTGGATTAATCTGCTACTCATTCTTTCTACTTACACCAATAATTTCACACATTACACTTGCTTGGGCCCAGTAGAAGCAAATATGGGCTCTGTATTGGGTTCGAAAAGGTGCCAAAGAACTCAGAAAATAATTGATCAAAGACAGGCTGTGACTTCCATACCAAATTTGCCTCTTCCGCCTGTTATGGGCCTCTGCCTCCTCCAATTTCTTCCAACTGACTTACTTTCTTATTTCAAACATTGACATCTCCTGGATTCTGTTCCAGTTTTCCTGCAGGTAGGGTACCTCTATTCCACCTCCCCAACTATTAAAATCAGATTTAGTACAGGGTGAGCATCCTCTTAAACAGGTGATGGGGCTCCCCATTCCATATACTGCTGGCAGTAGAACAGGTATCCCTTGATGTTTGGGCCCTGAGTCTTTATAGCAATGATCTAATCTTTAGTAGTGACCCAGTGGCTGCATTAGTATTCACTAGCATTTGTGGAGGAAAAGGTTACAGCTAATGTAATTTTATCTCCCAAATGTAGGGGAATAGGAACCATGGAATAAGGTCTTCTCATTTGGAAAGCATCTAAGTATGTATGGGATAGACAAACCCCACTATCCGTTTCCCACCATATCCATAAATCATGCTTGCTTCAGAAGCATATATCTCTCTCTTTAGCTGTCCCTCAAAGCAAGGACGGTTGCCATGGAGTACAGTGATTCTGGCTGACAAGAAACCTTTCCTGCTCTTAACGCCTGCCATAGGCGTATTGGAAGAATTTACAGGTTGACAATCAACATGTTTAGCCTTGATATGAACGCACCTTACTTGGTCATCAAATCCTGGAATGGGACTCAAACCCAGAGCTCCTGGCTTAGAGGCAGGGACGGTACCCCACTACGCCACAAGACCTCCCTCAGAAACACATATAATTGACTCTTAAACCCCTTTCAACTTCCAATTTTAGTGACTTTTTCAGTAACTTGTCCACAATTTGATTGTCTTCTGGATGAAAAGCTTCCGTCTGGAATAAAATTCTAAATTTTAATTTGTATCACCTGCCTTTTGAACTGCAACAATTAGATCAATCTCCTTCATAATCTTGACATTTTTTTTTTGAAATTAAACAATTAACCTCCCTTAGCCTTTCCTGGTAACTTAAACCTCTTCAGGTTATCTTTAATGCTGATATCCATGGGAGGAAGTAAAGTGAATCTAGTGTTGGATTATTTTAGCAGAAGTGCATGCAGCATTGTTTGATGCTGCATTTTTCATGTTCTCTTTATTCTTTCATGGCATGTGGCTGTCACTGGCAATCTAACCTTGATTTCCCATAAACCATGTGTCCATTGCAGAGGGCAGTTAAGATGTCCTTCTCTAAAGGACATTAGTGAACCAGATACAACAATTATTTATAGTTGCCATGGACTAGCTTTATATTCCAGACTTATTAATTGAATTTAAATTCCACCAGCTGCCATGGTGGGATTTGAACCCATGTCCCCAGAGCGTTAGCCTGGGCCTCTGGATTACTAGTTCAGTGACATTACCACTATACCACTGCCTCCCCCAGTGCTAAGAATTCTGTTGACATCTGCAATTTATTTCTAGATAATCTTATGGTACAGTAACTATATCAGGTTATTTATCCTTTGGAAGGTCCACTGTGATGCATTTATTTAATGTAGTAAATCACCCCAAGGTGCTTCACAGGCTAGGTAATCAGAAAAACATTCACACTAATCCAAAGGAGATATTAAGATGGGTGACTAAACGCTTGGTAAAAGAGGTAAGCTTTAACAGAGCTTTTAATGGAGGGAGGGAGGTGGCGAGGTTTAGAGGGAGTTTCAGAGTTTGCAGCCTAGGCTGAAGAGACAGTTGCAAATGGTGGGGCAAAGGAATTGGAAGAATGCACAAGAGGTCAGCATTGGAGGAATGCTGAATTCTAGAGAGTTGTAGGTCTGGAGAAAGTTACTGAGATAGTGAGGATTGCATGCATGGAGTGAGGTGAAAATGAGGATGAAAATATTAACATTAGGCATTGGTGGACTGGGAGCCAGTGTAGGTCAGTGAGCATATGCATGATCAATGAATGGGGTGGTGCAAGTTAGCATACAGGCAGTAGAGTTTTGGATTAGCTCAAATTTCTGAAGAGCAGAAGAAAGCAGGACAGCCAGGAGAACATTGGAATAGTCAAGAGGATAGAGGATTTCAGTAGCAAATGGGCTGAGGCATGTGTGAAGGCAGGTTATATTAAAAAGGTGGAAGTCGGTCTTTGTGATGGGTAGGATATGAGGTTGGAAGCTCAGCTCAGGGTCAAATCAGATGCAGAGGTTGCAAACAGTCTGGTTCAGCCTGAGCTGCTGGTCAGGAGAGGGATGGAATTAGTGGCTAAGCAATGGAGTTTCTGCCTGAGCCAAAGATAATGCTTTCTTTTCTTCTCAATGTTTAACTGGAGGCAATGTTGGTTCATCCTAGCCTGGACATCAGACAACAGAGACAATGGAGGAGTTGAGGGAGGTGGTGGTGAGGTAAATATGTATAGTCAGAGTACAGTTGGAACCTGTGTCATGTTTTCATATGACATTGCCAAGGAGCAGCATGTCGAAAAATAAGAAGGATCAAGGACAGATACCTGTGGGACATTAGAGATGGGGATGGGAAGAGAAGGTTTTGAAGTAGATTCCTGGATAGGTAAGAGTGGAACCATGCCAGGACAATCTCAGCTGGACAAAGGAGGAGAGGCATTGGAAGATAATGTGGTCAACTATGTTGAAGGCTATAGGAGAGGTCAAGAAAGATGAGGAGGCATAGTGCACTATTGTCACAGTCACATTGAATGTAATTTGTGAATTTGATTCGTGTCAGTGTTGTAGCATGGGTAGAAGTCTGATTGGAGAGGTTCAAAAATTGAGTAGTAGTAAAGATTTGGGAGGCGACAACACATTCAAGGACTTTTTTAAAAATAAAATATTTCCCTCATCTCCAAGTGTAAACACCAATAAAGTAAGAAACAGCCTATGGTTATTAGAACGCTCTTCAATCAAAAGCATCACATCAAAGTTTGTTATTGTCAGAATGAAGCCAAGAGGTTTATAACCAGCAACCCATCCTATTGATTCAGATCCTACATACAACCCACTTTTGGGTATTACCTGCTCTGTATATAATGCATCTGAACCTTTTGATTTGATTTCAATCACTTAGAAGTTCTTATTATTCATTTAGACATGAACCATATGAGATCCCTGCCTGTAAAATAGACGATGTTCTGGTGTGAATATGTAACCCTCTTTATATAAACAAAGTTCTAAACCATGCAGCACATATCAGATTTAATAGATCCGTTCTAGATCAAGCCTCAGTAGCCAAGAAGTCTGACATTATGCACGGACATTTAATAGTGGAAGGATAATGGTAAAACAGTATGCTGCTGGGGTTCTGGGAACCTCTAACTTGCTGTTCCTCAACATGCAGCATTTATATACTGTAGTGCAGACCATATGGAACATACTTAAGTGTAAGTGTTACATTGTTGACACATACCATTAAATGATTGGTGGAATATTTATAGTCAGAAATGACCTGTATTTTACTGTTAAATATAGGCCACCTGGCATACACCATCATTTCAAAGTCTCCATTTTCCTGTTTCCTACCTGAATTCCTTTAAACTTCACCTCTGCATTCTGATGTCCACTTCCTCCTCCTAGCTTCTTTTTGGTAGACTTTACACAGGCTGCTCGAAGTAGGTGGGTACAGATTCCAGGGATATGGAATACTGAAAATTCTCATCTATTCTAAGCTATGAAATTCAGGCTTCTCTGTTAAGGAGAATACCACAGTGAAGAAACCTAAGGGTCTGAGATACAATATTTTACTTTTAGAACAAGTTTAAGCAGAATATGTCGTAGATACTATAGTATTTGCCCATTTAAACAATGATTATATCTAGTTACAGCTGCTATTACCATAACTCTCAGTGTGCAAGTCAACTCGGCATATAAGATGACTCCATTTAACTGGACCAAAAACCATGCTTATGCGTATACTCGGCACATAAGTCAACCCCCCTTTTCAGCTATGGAATGCTATACTCATATTTGTGGTTGGCCTCAATTTTTCACCCCAGAAATGCTTGTTTTACTTATACTGTATATCAGTGCATGGGATCAAGCAGCTGAAATAACTTTGCTGCAACAAGGGAGTTAATGTTAGTGAAAAACTGGTGTGAGAATGGAAGAAGAAGAAATCCACCTGAAAGAAGATACCCAAAACCAAATGCACCATCAGAACAGGGACCCAGCACTGGCCTGACCTTGAGAAGCATGTATCAAATGCGTCCACAGAAAAACGTCAGAATGGTTATATCATCACTAGAAATGCAAGTATGTATACGCAGTTAAGTGAGCCAACTCAAACCCTGAGTCCAGCAAAGACTTCAGACCGACAGCTAGTTGGTGTAGCTGCTTTATGGGCTAAGAGACCTCTCTGCCAAAATTACCAGTTTCCACATTGGCCACATGAATGAAGTGCCCATGAATTTCGATATGCCCAGCAGACAAACTATGGAGTAGAAAGGCTCAAAAACAGTCTAGTAAAAATTACAGGACATGAGAAGGCAAGATTCATGGACGTACCAGCCTGACAAACAGAACAAAATTAAAGCCTATAATGCATGAGGACTGGGTGAAGTTATGGATCAATAATGTGTGGAATATGTGTCTCAGTGGCCTAATTAAAGAACTCAGCTTATTAGTATGGGACATGTTCAGATCAGATGGTTGACGGAGAAAAAGCCTTCGCAAAGAGTGGAAATATGCGTGCTGCCCTGCTTGATGTTTTGGGTGGTTTCATTCTCAAATCGTGGGATGCTATTAGCAGATGAAGTGTCATCAGATCCTTCAGAAAATGAGGAATATCCAATTCAGTGGATGGAGAGAAGGTGATTTGTTGTGGAGGAATGATTCTGAAAGCGAAAGCGCCAAATCTGATCCAGAGTAGGATTCTTACCATGATGTCATAGTGAAAGTGACTCAATGAATTCGATGAACTCCTTGCATCGAATGCCGAAGACAATTAATTTGGTGGTTTTGAAATGCTTTGATTGTGGTTAAAATTATCTTTGTACAATTAATGCATTCCACAAACCATGCCACATTAATTTAATATGAATTACCGGTGTTATTTTTTTCATATTTCAAAATGGCAACCACCCACACTAGCAGTTCGCATTGTGTGCTCTGCGTATAAGTCAATCCCAATTTTTGGAAGAATATTTGGAGGCTTCAAAGGTCGACTTATACACCATGATCTATGGTAACTTAAATTCGTGACGAGCTAGTTCAGACTAAAGAAAGAATGTTTATTTATAAGGCACCTCTCATAACCTCAGGACATCCCAAAGTGCTTTATAGCCAATTGAGTACTTTAGAAGTATAGTCATGTCACTGTCATAATGTAGGAAATGTGTCAGCCAATTTGTGCACAGCAAGACCCCACAAACAGTACCGACACAATGACCAAATAATTTCTTTTCAGTGAAGTGGGATAGATTCAGCTTTCAAGAGACCTGTTTTATCAGGACTGTCTTCTGCAAGCCTTTCTCACTCCTGAATGCCTCATTCCCACCAACAAATACTGAATGAAAACCTAGCCCAGGTCTTAATTGACAATGTAGGTCAGAGCTTTTGGGCAGGCAGAAAGTTTAGGCAGTTTTTAAATCAATTATGTCAAAAATCGTCAGGAGATTGAAATTGTTAAAGGTTCTAAAATGACAATTGATTCTTTGAATAATCAGAACAACTACCTTGAACTGTATTTATTTTGACTTAAGTTTCATTGAATCTACTGAGGTATAAGAAAAAAGTTTGATGTTCTTAAACAGTACAATGTCTCAGATATACAGTTAATAAAAACTCTGTTAAATGGTGTTGAGGCATTTGGTTTCCTTACTCTTGTTATAAACATATTTTGAGAAACTGGTCTGGAATTCTTTGAAAACATTCATGGCATAAAAATGCATTTTTCTTTTCTGATCGAAATCCATAGAACTGAAACTGGTCTTGGTGCCATCCTGATTGTACATCATCAGAGTAACATTAAAGTTCCTCCAATCTCCTGATATCCACTAATGATACGGCTTGTATTCAACAGCTGGATATTTGTTAACTTTGAATGTTGCTATGTTTTACATCATCCTAGCAATTTTTGAAGTTTGCTGTTGAAAATCCAAAGTCCGGTTTTACACATGGCAAAACATCAATCCTGTTACATGTACAACAGCTTCATTCCAGGCTCAATCTTCAATAAGATTCATATAAGCACTTCTGATTATGTCCAGCTTTGTGTCCATCTTGGATTTCTGCAAGACCACTGCTCTTCACTGTGCTGCAGCATTAAAGGGTGCAGATTATCTCATTGGCTCCCACTCCATGAATCCCTTGTTTTAGAGTTATTCTTGTAAATTGGGGTGTGCAAAAGTCCAAGTCTCCTTTAAATAATAAGGCATTGGTTTCAAGTCAGATCAGAGGTACTACATGTTACGTTAGTTCTTATTGCAGAGTTCTTGCATATGCACCACATAATTCAGCCTGTCAATAAAGTTTTGTAACAGACAAGGGCTTGTTAGAGATTTTGAGGTTTGTGTCTGTTTTCTATCTGTTTCCATTCCTCTTCCACTCATTTTCACTCAGATGATGCCTCCCAAGCAACATGCATTGCAGGTCTACAGGATCTGTGGAAAGAGAAACAGAGTTAACGTTTTGAGTCCAACATGACTTTTTGGAAAAAGGTTTTTTCCAGTACTTTCCGTCTTTATTTCAGATTTCCAGCATCCATAGTGTTTTGCTTTTGAATATCCATTACAGCTGATTTCCATTAATTCCCATCACATTCCCGAATGTATCAACTGATTGTCCTTTTTGGTTTATCAGCAGTTTTCAAACAGTTCTTGTGGTGTTTGTCAGTTCCAGCAGTGGCTGTCAGCTTCTCTTGGGAAGTGTGTCCTCCGTCTCATGGCTGATCACAATGCAATCTGTCAGTTCCTTTGTGGGGGGGTGGGGGGGTTCCTCAGACTCAGCAATTCAATAAGTTACACGTTATGCTGTATTCTGCCACAAAACGCACTGATATATGCAAAAGATTCCAACTTTACTGTTCAATGTAATGAGATAAAGTACATGTAAAACCCTCTACCATAAGACATCCAACATGTGTTGGTAAATACTCCAACATTAAAAAAACATCTAATTAGAAAATTGACATTCAATGCTCTCTGCTGAATAACTTGCTCTCACAACCTGTGGATGTTACATGATTGTTATTGGTATTTATAGAATTTATTGGATGTTTAACAACATATAGGAGGTTTTTGGCTAACAGAACCGTTGAAGAAGATGGGAAAAGAGTAAATTTTACATTAAATATGCACTAGATGTTAACAGCAAGGTTTTTGAAATTTAGCAAGGGTAGTGTGCATGATAAAAACAACTCAGTGGGATTGTGTGGTGTAATGGGTTAGATACCAGCTTTGTCACCTCTGACACTTGGATTCCGAACTAGCCCAGGCTGAGGAGGTGAAATTTCCCCAGGACTATAACAAATTTGGACAGTGAGAATGGTTCCACAACAATATTCCCACTAAGCTACGCATCTCAGCAGCATCCTGCAAGGACCCACCCAGGTCTTATTCTGTGATAAATACCGCATTTGCGCTGAGGTGCAAAAAAGGGGACCACTCACTGAAGAAAATAGGTTACGCACAATACCTAAACTTTAAAGGGAACATTGATCCACAGGGCAAAATGGAGCATGGCTCAACACACTTTGGTGCTCTCACTCTGAAGAACAGGTGTGGAAAGTGGGAAAATGTCAGGCTGCTGAGTAGGGGCAGGCTCTTCTAAAGATGTGGCTAAGACATATTAAGGTGAGGTGGAGGGAGCTTCACTTTTCTCTACCTGTCCTTAATGGCAGTGTTCTGTTCTATAGTAGCAATATATCTAGCCTTGCTGAGCACAAAATTAATCCTGTTAGGATTAAGGGAATTTTAGAACTGGAGTAACCAGCGGAAAGAAAATTGTTGGAGCAAAAATTGTTGAAGCCTTTGTACTATGTGAATAAAGCTTCTCAGTTATGTACAGTGTAACTTCTAAAGCCCTATCACGATCTGCTTTAATCCACTCTCAGGAGACTTATTAAGGCACGACAACAACAGGCAGACACTGCTTCCTTTGTCAGCAAATGTAGTCGTGCCTGAAAAGGCCAAAAAGCAACGTTACCAAGTTGGCTTCTGTCCAGTGAAGAATGCCATGCCAGTTCCTATAATTGAATAAACATCAGTAGAGATACTGTACAGGGGAGCCCACCATGTGGATATTCTGTTGTAAGTGTGCAGCAAGTAAATGGTAAACCACCCATTTACCACAAAATACCAACATAAAATTGACCACTTTCACAGTGTATTCTGTTGCAGGAAGCTAAGTCACACAATCAGATGTAAGAGACATATGAGTGTAATGTATTCACATGCATGGGCAGCATATGATGTTATAAAAACACAGCAGCTGACCACCTTTGCTATCTGTCTATTCCTTTAGCGCCACGCAATGTGTAATAAATTTTTGTGACGAGGATGAGATGAAAATCCACAAATATCGTAATTAAACAGCAGCAGGGACCGTGGTGAACAGGATCAGCAGGCTCCTGGTGATCTGCTCACTCGAATAGCGGAGATGTCAACCAGATTGCGCGGAGCTGTCGGGTGGTGGTGTTCCCAAAACGTGGTTCAGAGGTGACTGGTTCCTGTACTGAATAAAGGCTGCAGATATTGCCAGAGAAAGTGGATTGATCCAGGCTTTCAGTAACTACCAGAGGCCGGCAGAACAGGTGCAGGAGCTGGAGGGACATCCACACAAAGTCAGGACATTTTCACTCACCGATTGGAATGGTTTTATGTTTCTTCTGATTTGCCTGGGTGTTTTGACATGAGTGCTTGTGTTGGGTCTTGTCTGCCTGTATCCATGATATGTGTGCATGAGACTGTTATGGACAGCCGCAGTGAATGTTTACTGTGTCACTGTTGAACTTGAAAACAGCATAGTTATGGCTGCGCCCACAGGCTACCTCAGAAGGCACAGAACATATGAGAAGACCTGAGAACTATTCAGTTCATACATTGAAAGAATGAACACATTTTTCAGAGCTAATATCATTTTGGAACTTGAAACTGGAAGCAAAAAGGTCAAGATGCAGAATAAGGCAATTCTTGAACGCAAGAAAGCAATTTTGCATTGGAAATTGGCCTGGGCGTATGTCACGCTAACAAATCTTCTTGCTTACAACAAGACAACAGATGGGCCATTCAAAACAATCATCACCATTTCAACCCTAGGTAAGTCACTAGAGTGGAACCAGAAATCAGAAAAGCAGTGAAACAGTTGGTGAGTACATTGTGGCACTGAAGAATGTTCTATATACATTGCAATGTTTGCACATTCTTACACTGTGCACTACTAGACAGATTTGTGTGTGATTGGTGAAAGAACCCAATCAAAATTACTGAACACACAAGATCTTACATTTAAGCTGCGTGTAAGATTGCTTCTTTCATGGAGATAGCATCAATGATCGCTCGGGAATTTCGTCCTACGCAAAGGACCAGTTCAACTTCTGTTCATAGTCAGAAGGCTTCTGCCAAGCCTAAGGTGGGGAGACCTAGTCAGAAGAGTGCTGGTGACAGCAGTTTAGTGACTTGTTATTACTGTAATGGCAAGCACATGACATAGGCATTTCAGTACAGAAATGCCAAATGCTTTGATTGCCAAAAGAAAGGTCATATTGCAACTGCTTACCAAGTGAAGGCCAAAGCAGGAAAGAGGATGCATTCAAATAGTAATGGAAAGTGTCATAAAGGTGGAGTTCACAATCTTGTCCCGAGTGCCTAAGCAAAGAGCAGCTAGGGTTGTACAGCATTTTGCCACTAACAATCACTCAAATGCCAGAAACTTTTGTACAAAGGTGTTGGTACATGCGCGTCAGTACAGCTGCAGATTGCTCCATTCCGAGTAAGGCACATATAAGAAAAATTTTGGTGATGTACCTCTAACTGAGAGCACAGCTCAGTTGAAAGCGTTAGCAATATGTGGATAATGGACTACAATGTCCAATATAATGGCAAGTCCCTCATGTTGCCCATTGTTATAGTGAGATATATCAACAAATCAATGGGCAGAGACTGGCTTTGCAAGCTGAAGCTGGACTGCAAACATGTGTTCCAAGTTGAGATGACCAAGAAGCTTGACCAGCTATTGAATAGTTATAGCAACATTTTCAGGGACAGATATGAAGGCATGGTGGAGCACATCGGAATTAGGCCTCATGCAAAACCAGTATCATGCCAGGCCAGTTCCTTAAGCCCTCTAAACCACAGTTAAAGAGGAGCTAAAGAAGCAAAGGAGAAATGGTGTGCTAGTGAAAACTGATATAATGGCCAGGAGTTTTCAGTCAGCGTTTGGGGGCGTGCCTGACACGCAGCGCATAAAATGACGCATGATGATATCGGGCATGCGTCCCAACGTCATCGTGATGTCTCATGATGTTTCATTCAGCAGGTGTGTGCCAGAGTCAGCTGCGCGCCCGCCGATATTTAAAAAGCCTATTAAGGCCATTAAGGAAGTAATTAAGGCCAACTTTCCGCTGCCCATCCAACCTTACAGTTGGCGGGCAGGCGAAAAGGCCAAGCATCCTTTACGTTTTTTAGGAAACCTCATTCATGAGCAGGATGAGGTTTCCTAAACCTTTTATGAATTAAATAAAAAAAATTTCTGAGATATAAAAACATGCCCCATCTCATGCGACACAGTCACATGTGAGAACGTTTCATTAAATTTTTATTGTTTTTATTTATTTCAAAAGCACTTCAATCTCCCTGAGGCAGCTCCGTGCACGCGAAAGAGCGCTGGCCCGGACTCTCCCTCCTCCTCCTGCCCGTACAGGTAGCGCTGAGTGCTACTGCTCGCGTCTTACACTGGGCCTTAATTTGCCCACCCGGACTCCACAACCACCCCTCCAGCTCCCGCTGAGCCCACCCGATGGGGGAAAAATTCAAGCCAATGATTGGGCAATCCTAATTGTAGTAGTGCTCAAGTCAGACAAAACAATTAGACTATATGGGGACTACATAATCACAATGAACCAGGAAGTGGATGATAAGCATTATCCATTAGCAACCTTCCAAAGATTTTTATGCAGAGCTGGCAGGATCCAAGCTATTCACAAAATTAGATTAGTACCATGCTTGTGCACAGCTCAGTTTGGATTGAGAAAGTCAGCCGAATCTCACGATAAACACACAAAGGGAGCAAAGCTGCCCTATGGTTTGAAGCCTTCTCCAAAATTCTTCCAAGCTACAATGGATAAGATTTTGCAAGGATTGCCACATTGCTTCTGCAATCAGGATATGTGTTGATCACAACAGTAACAGCAGAAGAGAATCTTCAAGTGTTAGATGAAATGTTGAAAAGGGTCAATGTTCATAATGTGAAGTTGGAAAGGAGCGAGTGTGCCTTCATACAATCAGAGGTAATGTACCTTGGCTTGAAAATTAATAAAAAGGGGCTACAAGCCAGTGAAAAAAAAATAGCGATTATAATTAATGTCACACAAAAGATGTGTCTGAGCTTAGCTCTTTTCTAGGCATGGTCCAATACTATTCACAATTTTCACCTGAGCTTGCAATGTTGTTTGCTCCACTATGCACTGCAAGTTCATTATGACCTAAAGCTAGCAAGTGATGCTTCAAGCTATGGAGTTGGAGCAGTGATCAGTCATGTCAGGGATGACAGCCAAGAGAAGCCCATGGCATTTGCATTGTGTAGTCTTACCAAGAGTGAATGCAACCCTGCGCAGATAGCAAAGGAAGCGCTTGGAATCATCTTCAGACCGGTTTTTGTTGGGTAGAAATTTCACGCTAATGACAGATCATTAAATCCCATTAGCTACTCTAGGGACAAAGTCTTTGCAATACCGACCATGGCAGCATCAAGGATTCAGCAGGGGGCTGTACCTCTCATGGTAATTCTACAACATTGAATATCACAGCTTGTAAGAAAGTGCTATTGATGAAGCACTGGTGCGTTTGCCACAAGAGGGCTTAGGTGTAGGTTGTGCAGGTGCAATCTTCACACTTGGGGTATTAGGTGGCTTTCCAAACACTGCAACCAAAATTGCAGCTGAAACTCGGAAAGACTCAATGTTGAAAAGAGATACATTGAATGGATGGGCAGAGTTAGACCAGTGTACAGACGAGGAACTGAAACTATTCCACAATTGTTGCAATGAGTTGTCATGTGAACAGGGCTGTATAAAGTGGGGTCACAGATAGTGTGGTACCAAGTTCTTTGAGAAATAGGATTCTGGCAGAACTCCAAACTGAATACACAAGAACTGTCAGTATGAAATCTATAGCAGGAGGATTTGTTTATTGATTTGGTCTAGGCAGTGACCAAGAATCACTGGTAAGTGTTATGATACAGCAGCTGGTAAAGGCTGAGTTGTTTAAATCTCAGAGGGAAACTTGAACAACTGCCATAACCTATATTTCCAATTGGTATGCTTGAGATGCAGCTCTGAATTCAGGAATAAAACCACCAAGACTTAAGAGGTTTTTTAATATAAAACTAAATTAAACATTTATTAATTTAACATCAAATTAAATACATACACATGTCTACAAATTACTACCATAATAACTTTTAAACACATCCCCAAATTAATCACTCCCAGGTAAATCTTCACCAAGGCAACAGTAACCCATAGACTTTAAACAGACACCAGGCAAAGCATATTTGACCTCACAAATTCAAAATGAGATTCCTTGCAATTTGTTTCCTTTGCAGGCACAGTTGGAGGCTTACAGGCTGGTTAGATCTTAAATGCCTCTACCTTACACACAATCTCCTTTCTGTTTATACCTAGCTTCCCCTTTGAATGTAAATTTTCCATTGTATCCTAGGCTTTTAATGTTACATCTTCTAACAATAACATTTTCATCCCACTAATTTTATTAGTAATATGAACACACTGCTTAGTGTCTCCCAGCTAGGTGCAAGATTTTACCCATTCTTTTGAATGGTTTATTCAACAAATGCAAATTTACACTTTACCTTCTACTCCTTACGTTTATCTAATTAACATCTGAAAAGTATTATATATCAAAGCACCCAGACTCTATATACAGGCACGCATGCACACTGGTACACACCCTACTACAAGTTCAATTTAAAAACAATATCCAGCAACATTATAGACATTAATATCTCTTCATGACAGTAAGCAAATGTACTATCTGCCAAAACTGTAGAAACAAGCCACCAAAAACCCCTTTGCAGGCCAACTTGATCATTTCAAAGAGTTCATGTAGACTTTTGTGAAAAGAAAAATGGCAATTTCTTGGTACTCATTGAAAGTCACTCAAAGTGGATCAAAGTAACTTATAAGAGTCAAAAACACCAATAGTAAACAAACAGTAGATGGGTTACGGTCCATTTTCGCTTGCCATGGATTACCAGAGGAGGTTGTCTCAGATAACGGCCCTCAATTTCATTCTGCTTTGTTCCAAAATTTCATGAAATGGTATCAAACATACCCTCACTCCTCCTTACCACCTGACTTCAAACTGAACAGCTGAAAGATTTGTTAGGAGAGTTAAAGAAGCCCTCAAGAAACAAATGCTTCATAGATGTTCAAAACTCAGTATGAAACGATGGCTGACTAATTTCCTGCTCAAGTATAAAAAAACCTCACACTCCACCACAGGTTATACAGCTGCTAAGTTTTTGATAGGGAGAAGATTAAGGATACGTTTGAGTCTGGTTCTACCAAACTTCACTGTTAAAGTTGAACACAAACATCCCGTCAAAAATGTCAATCCTATTTTTACTTAGTTCTGTTGAAGGGTCATGAGGACTCGAAACGTCAACTGTGTTCTTCTCCACCGATGCTGCCAGACGTGCTGAGTTTTTCCAGGTATTTTTGCTTTTGTTTTTGTAGCAAAAGGGAATGCAGTTTCAGGCAAAATGCACATGTTGGTGTTTTGAATCACCCCTAATCCGCCAACAGCTCCCCCATCAAGTAACACAAGTGGGATATGGTAATGTAATAGAAATACGTGGAACTAAGATACTTGGTTGAAATTGATTGAAAGATGAGAAATGTTCATGCAAACCATAACATCATGGCAAGGAATGAACCAACCTACAAGCATGATTCACTTGATTACAAGCCAGAGTTTGAACCAGTTCAGACTTCAGGATCTTCGAATGCTGAACCGAAACCAAATTGCCCAAGATCTGACTCTACACCAAAACCTGTAAGAAAATCAGGAAGGCTTTGTAAACCAATTACTAAACTTCATTGTTAGATAGTTCATAAAAGAAGCCACTTATAATTATGCCAAGCATATATGTCCATGAAGATTTGCTTATTTGTGTTTCACTGTTGAAGTTGTATAATTAATGAAGCAGGAAATGGGTTATTGAAGAGAAACAAAAATACTTTTCTTTTTGGAGGGGGAAAGAGTGTTATATATTCATAAATCATAAGCATGTGCATTGCACATAAAATGTAACCAAAACACTTGAACTGGTCATCTTTGGTGTTTGTCTTCTTTGTCAGTGCCGCTCAATATGTAACAATGAGAAAGATGGGAAATTGAAACAACACTTGTTTAACTAAACAGCCCATTCCTTTTGGTCAATATCCCAGAAATATCCCACTATCAACCTCCTGGGGGTTACTATTGACCAGGAACTGACTGAACTAGCCACATAAATACTGTGGCCACAATAGCAGGTCAGAGGCTAGGAATTCTGCAATGAGTAACTCACCTCCTGACTCCCCAAAGCCTGTCCACCATCTACAAGGCACAAGTCAGGAGTGTGATGGAATACACACCACTTGCCTGGATGAGTGCAGCTCCAGCAACACTCAAGAAGCTTGACACATTCCAGGACAAAGCAGCCACATTGGCACCACATCCACAAACATTCCCTCCCTCCACCACCAATGCACAGTGGCAGCAGTGTCTATATCTACAAGAAGCACTGCGAGAACTCACCAAGGTTCCTTAGACAGCATCTTCCCATGAGTGCTATCATCTAGAAGGACAAGGGCAGCCAACACATGGGAACACCACCACCTGGAAGTTCCCCCAAGTCACACACCACCCTGACTTGGAAATATATCACTGTTCCTTCACTGTCGCTGGGTCAAAGTCCTGGAACTCCCTCCCTAACAGCACTGTGGGTGTACCTACACCATACGAACTGCAGCAGTTCATGAAGGCAGCTCACCACCACCTTCTCAAGGGTTATTAGGAATGGGCAATAAATGCTGACATAGCCAGCAATGCCCACATCCCATGAGTGAATAAAAAAATCCCAGAAAGTGATTATACCTAAGGAAAGGAAAGGTGGCCTTGAGGAGTGATTTTAACTAGGCATAAGGCAAGTTAACCTGGAAGTTCCCCCCCAAGCCACACACCACCCTGGTACACGCAGTATATGAAATAAGGTAATTGAGCTTGTGGCGCAGATTGAAATTGGCAGGTATGATGTGGTGGGCATTACGGAGACATGGCTACAAGGGGATCAGGACTGGGAGCTAAATATCCAAGGATATACATCCTATCGAAAAGATAGGCAGGTTGGCAGAGGGGGTGGGGTTGCTTTGTTAGTAAGAAATGAACTTAAATCGATAGCAAGAAATGATGTAGGGTCAGATGATGTAGAATCTGTGTGGGTAGAGTTGAGGAACTGCAAAGGTAAAAAGACCATAATGGGAGTTATGTACTGGCCTCCGAACAGTAGTCAGGATGTGGGGCACAAGATACACCAGGAGATAGAAAAGATGTGTAAGAAAGGCAAGGTTACAGTGTTCATGGGGGATTTCAATATGCAGGTAGACTGGGAAAATCAGGTTGGTAGTGGATCCCAAGAAAATGAATTTGTGGAATGTCTACGAGATGGCTTTTTGGAGCAGCTTGTGGTGGAGCCCATTAGGGAACAGCCAATTCTAGATTTAGTGATGTGTAATGAGGCAGATTTGATAAGGGAACTTAAGGTGAAGGAACTCTTAGGAGGAAGTGACCATAATATGATAGAATTTACCCTGCAATTTGAGAGGAAAAAGCTGGAATCAGATGTAACGGTATTACAGTTGAATAAAGGCAACTACAGAGGCATGAGGGAGGAGCTGGCCAGAATTGACTGGGAGATGAGCCCAGCAGGAAAGACAGTGGAACAGCAATGGCAGGAGTTCTGGGAGTAATTTGGGAGACACAGCAAAAATTCATCCCTAGGAAGAAGAAGCATACTAAAGGGAGGACGAGGCAACCATGGCTGACAAGGGAAGTCAGGGACAGCATAAAAGCTAAAGAGAAAGCATACAATGCGGCAAAGAGCAGTGGGAAATCAGGGGATTGGGAAGCCTACAAAGACCAACAGAGGACAACTAAAAAAGAAATAAGGAGGGAGAAGATTAAATATGATGGTAAACTAGCCAGTAATATAAAAGAAGGTTGAAGAGTTTTTTTAGATATATAAAAGGTAAGAGAGAGGCAAAGGTGGACATTGGGCCGCTGGAAAATGACGCTGGAGAAGTAGTAGTGGGGAACAAAGAAATGGTGGAGAAACTGAATAGGTACTTTGCGTCAGTCTGCACAGTGGAAGACACGAGTGACATCCCCAAAGTTCAAGAGAGTCGGGGGGCAGAGGTGCGTATGGTGGCCATTACCAAGGGGAAGGTGCTAGGAAAACTGAAAGGTCTGAAGGTGGATAAATCACCTGGACCAGATGGATTACACCCCAGAGTTCTTAAGGAGATAGCTGAAGAGATAGTGGAGGCATTAGTGGTGATCTTTCAGGAATCACTGGAGTCAGGGAGGGTCCCAGAGGACTGGAAAATCGCTTATGTAACCCCACTGTTTAAGAAGGGAGTGAGGCAAAAGATGGGAAATTACAGGCCGATTAGCCTGACCTCGGTCGTTGGTAAGATTTTAGAGTCCATTATTAAGGATGAGATTTCAGAATACTTGGAAATGCATGATAAAATCGGGCAAAGCATGGTTTCGTCAAGGGGAGGTCATGCCTGACAAATCTGTTAGAATTCTTTGAGGAGGTAACGAGTAGGTTAGACAAAGGAGAGCCAATGGATGTTATCTACTTGGACTTCCAGAAGGCCTTTGACAAGGTGCCGCACAGGAGGCTGCTCAGTAAGATAAGAGCCCATGGTGTTAGAGGCAAGGTATTAGCATGGATAGAAGATTGGCTGTCTGGCAGGAGGCAGAGAGTGGGGATAAGGGGGTCCTTCTCAGGATAGCGGCCGGTGATTAGTGGAGTTCCGCAGGGGTCAGTGTTGGGACCACAACGTTTCACTTTATACATTAATGATCTAGATGAAGGAACTGAGGGCATCCTGGCTAAGTTTGCAGATGATACAAAGATAGGTGGAGGGACAGGTTGTATTGAGGAGGCGGGGAGGCTGCGGAAGGATTTGGACAGGTTAGGAGAATGGGTAAAGAAGTGGCAGATGGAATACAACGTGGGGAAGTGTGAGGTCATGCACTTTTGTAGGAAGAATAGAGGCATGGACTATTTTCTAAATGGGGAGAGAATTCAGAAATCTGGAGTGCAAAGGGTCTTGGGAGTCCTAGTCCAGGATTCTCTTAAGGTTAATTTGCAGGTTGAGTCGGTAGTTAGGAAGGCAAATGCAATGTTGGCATTTATTTCGAGAGGACTAAAATATAAAAGCAGGGATGTGCTGCTGAGGCTTTATAAGGGTCTGGTCAGACCACATTTAGAATATTGTGAGCAATTTTGGGCCCCGTATCTCAGGAAGGATGTGCTGGCCCTGGAGAGGGTCCAGAGGAGGTTCACGAGAATTATCCCAGGAATGAAAGGCTTAACATATGAGGAACGTTTGAGGACTCTGGGTCTATACTCGATGGAGTTTAGAAGGATGAGGGGGGGATCTGATTGAAACTTACAGCATACTGAAAGGCCTGGATAGAGTGGACATGGGGAAGATGTTTCCATTAGTAGGAGAGACTAGGACCCGAGTGCACAGCCTCAGAGTAAAGGGAAGACCTTTTAGAACAAAGATGAGGAGAAACTTCTTTAGCCAGAGAGTGGTGAATCTATGGAATTCATTGCCACAGAAGGCTGTGGAGGCCAATCATTGACTGTATTTAAGACCGAGATAGATAGGTTCTTGAATGGTAAGGGGATCAAAGGTTACGGGGAGAAGGCGGGAGAATGGGGTTGAGAAACTTATCAGCCATGATTGAATGGCGGAGCAGACTCGATGGGCTGAATGGCCTAATTTCTGCTTCTATGTCTTATGGTCTTATGGTCTATTATCACATGGTTTACTTTCCCTGGAGCCACCAGAAGCTAACCAATTCCAATGTTAACCAGCTGTGCTACGCAGTTGACAAAAACAACCACCCAATTCTGGCAGAGCCTATTTTAACATACGCTTGTAAATTATGTCATTGGGACCAGTCTGCAATTTTGACTGGAAGGCCTGAGCAGGAAGTCACAATGGCTTTCCTTCAAGCTGAAGACAGGGAGTAAGAGGATCTGGTCCAAAATTAGTCTGTTTATTTTCTTTGTGAGGTCAGGAGGAGCAGATTGCTTTCCAGGCCCCACAGAGAATACTTAAGTCTTCCCCGTCGCAAATTCATTCTCACCCTTTTCCCAGTCATGAGATATCCCTGGCAACCAATCTCGCCCACTACCTGGTGTCGGTGCATGATTTTCTGTTGCTTTCTGCCAACTTTCCACCTGGGGATGTAGAAAATGAGCCAGAGGAATTAAAAGCATTTGACAGGGAGATGAACTCGCCAGTGTGGCTTCCCTTATGAAACCCACTGGCAATTCAGATCCAAACCTGTTTTGCATAGGTTGAGTGAGAGCCTTTCTTACGAATGGTCTTATCAAACAAATGCTTATTTTGGAAAACTGGCTACATTTCTGACAGTGAGAAACACTTAACAAAAGTCTAAAGACCTTAGACCCAACAAGTTCAGAATTTTTGATACATCAACTCTTTTACTTAGCAACATCTGTTATTTAAACTCTTCACTGCACTGAACAATTTGCCTGGATCAACTTTACCATATCTCTTCATAAGTATTTAAACTTTAACCAGACCATCTCAAAATCTTTGCTTTTTGAAAGAAGATAGAGTTGTTTATTTTAAACCTTTCCTGCTAACTTAGATTCCTGATAACCTGGAAACAAAATATCAGAGAGGGTACAGGGTACATTAATGCAGCTCTTTCCATGGGAATTATTGTTTGATCACAACAGGTTTACGATACTCAATTGACTATACATGGTGTATCGTGGTAGGAAATAAGCTGTACATAGTGGCTAGGGTTGTGGATGATCTGGAGACTGATTTCAGGAAGTGACAGTGGCATCAATGTGTAATCATGCGTGTGGCTGCTATATTGGTGCCTGATGGATTTAGTTAGGAAGCCAAGTTTTTGGGAATTACTTGCATGGGTGTTTGGAACATGTTCATTGTTCATTCTTTTGGGTGACAGTGGTGTTAATCAGAACTGGCATGCTTCCATGTTGTATTAGCAAGCACAGTAAATACACACCAACACAACAGCTTCACACTCAAGACTACCATACAATATGTACCGCTCTGCCGTTAATTTTTAAAAATTCATTCATGGAATGTGGGTGTTGCTGGCCAGGCCAGCATTTATTGCTCATCCCTAATTGCCCCGGAGAAGATGGTGGTGAGCTGCCTTTTTGAACCGCTGTAGTCCATGTGGTGTAGGTAACAATGCTGTTAGAGAGGGAGTTCCAGGATTCTAACTTAGCAAAAGTGGAGGAATGGCGATATATTTCCAAATCGGGATGGTGTGTGACTTGGAGGGGAACTTCCAGATGGTGGTGCTCCCATGCGTCTGCTGCTTTTGTCATTCTAGGTGGTAGCGGTCATGGGTTTGGATGGTGCTGTCTAAAGAGCCTTAGTGAGTTCCTGCAGTGCATCTTGTAGATGGAACACAGTGCTGCCACTGTGTGTCGGTGTAGGAGGAAGTGAATGCTTGTGGATGGGATGCCAATCAAGTGGGCTGCTTTGTCCTGGATGGCGGGAAGCTTCGTAAGTGTTGTTGGAGCTGCACTCATCCAGGCAAATGGAGAGTATTCCATCACATTCCTGACCTGTGTCTTGTAGATGGTAGACAGACCTTGGCAAGTGAGGAGGTGAGTTACTTGCAACAGGATTCCTAACCTCTGACCTGCTCTTGTAACCATATCGTTTATATGGCTAGTCCAGTTCAATTTCTGGTCAATGGTAACCCCAGGATGTTGATAGTGAGGGATTCAGCAATTGTAATGCCATTGAATGTCAAGGGGCAATTGTTAAATTCCCTCTTGTTGGAATAGTCATTGCCTGTCACTGGTGTGGCGCAAATGTTACTTGCCACTTGTCAGCTCAAGCCTGCATATTGTCCAGGTCTTGCTGCATTTGTACAAGGACTGCTTCAGTATCTGAGTCGCCGCAAATGGTGCTGAACATTGTGCAATCAGAACATTCCCACTTCTGACCTTATGATGGAAGATCCTTGATGAAGCAGCTGAAGATGGTTGGGCCTAGGACACTACCCCAAGGAACTCCTGCAGTGATGTCCTGGAGCTGAGATGATTGACCTCCAACAACCACAACCATCTTCCTTTCTACTAGGTATGACTCCAACCAGCAGAGACTTTCCCCCCCAATTCACATTGATTCCAGTTTTACTAGGGCTCCTTGATGCCACACTCGTTCAAATGCTGCCTTGATGATGTCAAGGGGAGTCACTCTCACCTAATCTCTGGAGTTCAGCTCTTTTGTCCGTGTTTGAACAAACATAAAACTCATACCATTAGAGAACAATAACGTTCTGCAAGCCAGAGTTCAATTTTGTTTTACTTCAAAAGAACACAGATGCTGATAGATTTATTGATTCAGTCTGCTGCTGTTGTGGATTCAGCACGTCGTAAATTAATGTAGACTGGAAAGTAATGATATTGAGTTAGCTGATCTTAGGCAGGGTGATGGTTGTGCAGTTAAAATTGGCTTATGAGCCGCAGGGTTCCTGCTCCTGATCACTATCCAGTCATCCTCTGCTGCAAAGTCCATGATTGTGGGAATCAGGTCAGGAGAGGAACGAGCTTGGCTGTACAGCCCTTCATTTTGATCAAATATCCTGCCAACACTCTTCTGCCCTGGCACACACCTGAAAAGCAACTCTTTTGTGTGAGAAAGGACAATACTGTGCAGCCATATCCTTAGGAGGTTAGGGGAGTGAGGGGAATAGGGCCAATTAAATTGAAGTTCAAGAATGGAGTTAAAAACTGAGAACAAAGAATAAATGCATCATGCAAGGTTTTGGAGGGTCCGCAGAGTTCTTATTACTCTGGCAAAGAGCTACATTACATTAAACCTCAATCCTTATTTATTCCACAATTTTAACTGCCCTAAAATTGAAAATAGCAACAATAAAGTAATTGAAACGACCCCTCATGACCAACATTAATCAGTTGAGATGTCCTTCTCGTTTTCACTTAAAAAATGCCCCCAAAGATGAAGGCTTGGATTAAAAGGGTCCTATGTTAGGAGTTGTGGGTGTGCAGTGTAATGCCAAGTACTATATACAAGGCAGGCTATCTATAGAATGTTTATGGTTCAGATTTCTTTAGCAGACAAGGGCTGTTCAATCCAACTTCAAAGATGTCTGGTTGGTTTATTTTCATTGTTTTGACGTGTTCATTGCTAAGTTACTGCCAAATTACTCACCACACCCATATTTAATAAACAACTGGAAAATGCCAGTTTCTGTTAATTATGGAAGGGATAGTAGTAACCATTTTTCTAAAGGGAGGGGATGGCTGGAAGATTGCACTCTCATTGTGTGTGTCTTATTCCAAAACAGTATTTCAGGAGCTTAAGTCACCCCACCCATCCTAACATTATCTCAAGTCTTGACCTAATCCATAGAAATGCTGACTTGCTTCCATGGTTTCCAATGCTTGCTACTCTTACATACTGGTTTAGTGGATAAATGGTGTGGTACTGAGTCATACAGATCAGCAGGTCCCCAAGGTCAGTCTCTGGTTTTTACCGAGTTAGTTTAGCTCAGCTTCGCTAGTGGGAGGAACCTTACAATTGCTTTAAGTTGATGTGGGGGCCTTGAAAAAGCAGTTGGGGGGTCAGTTGGGGGAGGCATGGGTGGTGCTAAGAATCAGGTAGTGCTTGTAGTCCTGAGCATTGTTCAGTGTGTGGTGACCAGATGAGAACAGGCACAGTTATGGTGTCACCGTGAAGGCTGACCATAGACTCGGACATGAAGAATAATAGCTTGTACTGGTGGGTGGCCGGCTCAAATGCTATGGAATTTTAATCTTTAGACTGCAATAAATTTGTTCCTTTGAACAATGATGGAGAAGGAATGCATTAATCCAGGATTATTAATCATGCTGGGAGCAAGGTTGTCAAATCTGCATGCAAGCAGAGGGAAGGAACAGAAAGTTGCTTGTTATCATCTCTCCAGTTTTCTCCCCTCCTGTTGGCCTGGGATACGGTCCAAAAGACAGCTGGCTTAAGTGGACTCCCCTAATTCTCTTCTCTTCCTATGTGAATCTAGGTAGTGAATATCAGCAGGATATTTGACCTTAGAGTGCATCACAATCAAACTTGAATACCAATGACTGGAGAATAATCAGGTGTAGGATCCCTGCCTGATGTTACCCCACCCCAGGAGAGCAGAATCTGGCTATAAAAGTCTCACCATGAATAAAACATCACTCCAGTGTAAACAAAACACCAGTTCTGGTATGTAAAGTCTAGCCTGAAGTGCAATGGGGGTTCAGGTTCAGCGGCCAGGCTGCCCTGCATGGTTCTTCATCCATTATGTTTATGAATGGAGAATCTTATAGAGTATGCCGATTTTTGTACCCAAATCCTTGACTGGTGCTGTCTTTAAATAAACCTCTGTGCCAGGAGCACTCATTTATAAAACCTCCTCCAACCACGTGATTCTTTTCAGAACCTGCAGTGATCCAGAACTATGATGAAAACCATGCCTGGCTGTTGTGGGTCTTTTCATTGTCTGATAGATAGAGAGAAATGAAGAAAGGAAAAGGAGGATAAAATAATACCATATGGTATCACACACAGTCCAAGTGGTGGCCACATTTTGCTGCTTTTAATCACCTTTATATTTTTAATAGTAAGTGATGCTTCAGGTAACGTAGCTGTTGACCAAAAATGGTACAGTTGAGATTTGTACAGCATCCACCAGTGTTATATGTTATAGTGTTATACTGTTGGCCAGAAGAGCACTGGAGTCAGGGAAAAACAGGTTGGAGAGAGGGTTGTATCATTTTATGATCAGGGCAGATAGGGAGTGGGATTGAGGTATGACAAGGGGGCTGACAGGAGGTTGGATAGTGCAGTAAAAGACATGAATTAAAAGGCCTGTAGAATTCTTCTACGTTGATCATAAAGCAAATCATACCACAATATACTACACTACAATGAAACCTCCGATTGATGTACGTAGTTTTCCAGCATTTTTGCCAGTTTGACCAGGGGTCCTATATTTGATTGGTGATTCCCCAGGCACAGGCTCCTTTGGCCCTGTATAATACCAACACATACAAACCATCAAATTCAGGTTTCATCTCAAAGGTGTGTTTAGTTGGCTTAGATAAATTAAGTTCTCATGACAGTGCTAAGTTTTGTCCTTCTCACCCCAGGGCTGGGTTCCCACTTTTGATATCTATCCAGAGGCTACTACTGAAGGTCTTCAGGTAGGATGATGGGACTTGGCTATGATGTTCCCACAGTCAGCACTAACCATTTGGAATTGCACAAACAAACCCCCAATTAAACAAGGCACCTGGTGTTTATTGACTCCATCCAGTAATATTGAATAACTTCAGAAAGGAAGGAACAAAGTTTGAGATGATGATTAGGTTCACCTGGACTGTGAGCTCCACTCAGTGGCCAGAATGAGTAGCAACCCTTCATACTACCATTGCTAACACAAATGGCCTTCACCACTTTTATATTTTCAACCTGGTCATACAATATTACCCGAATAGGGATTTAGCACATTTCCATGTCCTTTTCTTGCTGCCTCATCCAGGTTAATTCCATCACACTCCGACTTACCCATGTTGGCAGGCTTTGAGGGGTCAGGAGGTGAGTGGAGTACCAACCTCTGTGATGCTTCTGAAGCCAGTGTTGATGTGATTGGTGAAGTTCAAATTCTGGTCAATGCCAATGATGTTGCTGAAGGTTAGGGGTTTATTAGTTTGCCCCTTTTTTGGAGATAGTTCTTGATACCCGGATAAGGGGGCAAGAAAATAAAGAGTACAAAAAGTCCCAAAATTCATCCTTTATCTGAGCTGTGTTAGCTAACCTCAAAGTGCACATGGTTACAACTGATCTCAGCACCTCTGGATTAGGAAGAGAAAAATTGCCAGAGCCCTCAGACACTATCGTAACGTCAATTATGTATTTTTGTCTATCTCGGACGTGGGCAGGATTGGGCTTTTCTGTAAATGAGAGCCCAGGAGAGGCTATTAAAGTCCCCAGAACACAAAATAGGACAGAGTGTTTGGAAAGGGCTAGGAATCTAACTTCAAGCACATCAGATAAAGGGATGACAATGAGATAGGGGACGGGAAATACAGGACTGAAGGTGTTGTATCTGAATGCACGCAGTATACGAAATAAGGTAAATGAGCTTGTGTCGCAGATTGAAATTGGCAGGTATGATGTGGTGGGCATCACAGAGACATGGCTGCAAGGGGATCAGGACTGGGAGCTAAATATCCAAGGATATACATCCTATCGAAAAGATAGGCAGGTTGGCAGAGTGGGTGGGGTTGCTTTGTTAGTAAGAAATGAAATTAAATCGATAGCAAGAAATGACGTAGGGTCAGATGATGTAGAATCTGTGTGGGTAAAGTTGAGGAACCGCAAAGGTAAAAAGACCATAATGGGAGTTATGTACAGGCCTCTGAACAGTAGTCAAGATGTGGGGCACAAGATACACCAGGAGATAGAAAAGGTGTGTAAGAAAGGCAAGGTTACAGTGTTCATGGGGGATTTCAATATGCAGGTAGACTGGGAAAATCAGGTTGGTAGTGGATCCCAAGAAAATGAATTTGTGGAATGTCTACGAGATGGCTTTTTGGAGCAGCTTGTGGTGGAGCCCATTAGGGAACAGGCAATTCTAGATTTAGTGATGTGTAATGAGGCAGATTTGATAAGGGAGCTTAAGGTGAAGGAACCCTTAGGAGGAAGTGACCATAATACGATAGAATTTACCCTGCAATTTGAGAGGAAAAAGCTGGAATCAGATGTAACGGTATTACAGTTGAATAAAGGCAACTACAGAGGCATGAGGGAGGAGCTGGCCAGAATTGACTGGGAGATGAGCCTAGCAGGAAAGACAGTGGAACAGCAATGGCAGGAGTTTCTGGGAGTAATTTGGGAGACGCAGCAAAAATTCAACCCTAGGAAGAAGAAGCATACTAAAGGGAGGACGAGGCAACCATGGCTGACAAGGGAAGTCAGGGACAGCATAAAAGCTAAAGAGAAAGCATACAATGTGGCAAAGAGCAGTGGGAAACCAGGGGATTGGGAAGCCTACAAAGACCAACAGAGGACAACTAAAAAAGAAATAAGGAGGGAGAAGATTAAATATGAGGGTAAACTAGCCAGTAATATAAAAGAAGATTGCAAGAGTGTTTTTTAGATATATAAAAGGTAAGAGAGAGGCAAAAGTGGACATTGGGCTGCTGGAAAATGACGCTGGAGAAGTAGTAGTGGGGAACAAAGAAATGGCGGAGGAACTGAATAGGTACTTTGCGTCAGTCTGCACAGTGGAAGACACGAGTGACATCCCCAAAGTTCAAGAGAGTCAGGGGGCAGAGGTGAGTATGGTGGCCATTACCAAGGAGAAGGTGCTAGGAAAACTGAAAGGTCTGAAGGTGGATAAATCACCTGGACCAGATGGATTACACCCCAGAGTTCTTAAGGAGATAGCTGAAGAGATAGTGGAGTTGTTAGTGGTGATCTTTCAGGAATCACTGGAGTCAGGGAGGGTCCCAGAGGACTGGAAAATCACTAATGTAACCCCTATTTAAGAAGGGAGTGAAGCAAAAGATGGGAAATTACAGGCCGATTAGCCTGACCTCGGTCGTTGGTAAGATTTTAGAGTCCATTATTAAGGATGAGATTTCAGAATACTTGGAAATGCATGATAAAATAGGGCAAAGTCAGCATGGTTTCATCAAGGGAAGGTCATGCCTGACAAATCTGTTAGAATTCTTTGAGGTGGTAACGAGTAGGTTAGACAAAGGAGAGCCAATGGATGTTATCTACTTGGACTTCCAGAAGGCCTTTGACAAGGTGCCGCACAGGAGGCTGCTCAGTAAGATAAGAGCCCATGGTGTTAGAGGCAAGGTATTAGCATGGATAGAAGATTGGCTGTCTGGCAGGAGGCAGAGAGTGGGGATAAGGGGGTCCTTCTCAGGATAGCGGCCGGTGACTAGTGGAGTTCCGCAGGGGTCAGTGTTGGGACCACAACTTTTCACTTTATACATTAATGATCTAGATGAAGGAACTGAGGGCATCCTGGCTAAGTTTGCAGATGATACAAAGATAGGTGGAGGGACAGGTAGTATTGAGGAGGCGGGGAGGCTGCAGAAGGATTTGGACAGGTTAGGAGAATGGGTAAAGAAGTGGCAGATGGAATACAACGTGGGGAAGTGTGAGGTCATGCACTTTGATAGGAAGAATAGAGGCATAGACTATTTTCTAAATGGAGAGAGAATTCAGAAATCTGGAGTGCAAAGGGACTTGGGAGTCCTAGTCCAGGATTCTCTTAAGGTTAACTTGCAGGTTGAGCCGGTAGTTAGGAAGGCAAATGCAATGTTGGCATTTATTTCGAGGGGACTAGAATATAAAAGCAGGGATGTGCTGCTGAGGCTTTATAAGGGTCTGGTCAGACCACATTTAGAATATTGTGAGCAATTTTGGGCCCCGTATCTCAGGAAGGATGTGCTGGCCCTGGAGAGGGTCCAGAGGAGGTTCACAAGAACGATCCCAGGAATGAAAGGCTTAACATATGAGGAACGTTTGAGGACTCTGGGTCTATACTTGATGGAGTTTAGAAGGATGAGGGGGGGATCTGATTGAAACTTACAGAATACTGAAAGGCCTGGATAGAGTGGACGTGGGGAAGATGTTTCCATTAGTAGGAGAGACTAGGACCCGAGTGCACAGCCTCAGAGTAAAGGGAAGACCTTTTAGAACAGAGATGAGGAGAAACTTCTTTAGCCAGAGACTGGTGAATCTATGGAATTCATTGCCACAGAAGGCTGTGGAGGCCAGGTCATTGACTGTATTTAAGACCGAGATAGATAGGTTCTTGATTGGTAAGGAGATCAAAGATTACGGGGAGAAGGCGGGAGAATGGGGCTGAGAAACCTATCAGTTATGATTGAATGGCGGAGCAGACTCGATGGGCTGAATGGCCTAATTTCTGCTCCTATGTCTTATACCATCCATGATTGAATATCCTATATTGGTATTTAACCCAGGTATCCAGATCTAATTCCCAATTTCATTGGTGTAAATCACTAAGATAATGATGACGCTGTACACCTTCAATTCACCTCAAAATAACCCATGTAATTAAACAGCTTCTTTCAACATGTCAGAGTTGGCAGGTGCTTTACATAACCAGCATTGAAGAACAGTAAAGAAATGCATCCATAAGTGGGGATTTTGGCTTCTGGAATGACTGCTACTGCTGCAACCAGCCACCAGTAATAGGTTAAAGTGAAAAGGCAGGATTTAAAAAATATTTAAATGCAAACATGAATCTTAAATTTAAACAAAGCCAATTACATAGGTATGAGGGGAGAGCTGGCCAAGGTTGATTGGGTAAATAGACTAAAAAATATGTGGGTAAATAAAGAGTGGGAAACATTTAAAGAAACAATTCAAAATGTTCAACAAAAATATATTCTAGATAAACTTTGGTTTTTCAATGAAAAGATCCAACTGTGCTTATTCAGGAGTTTCAGGGTAGTATTAGATTAAAAGAAGCAACTTAAAATGTTGCAAATAGTACTAAGTTTAAGGATTGGGAGCGATTTAGAAACCAGCAGGGTCACCAAAAAGTTGGTAGAGAAAAAAGAGATTGAAATTAAACTAGCCAGGAATATAAAAACATATTGTAGGAGCTTTTACAAGTATATAAAAAAAGAGTAGCTAAAGCAAATGTTGGTCCCTTAGGAACAGAGACAAGAGAAATTATCATGGGAAATGAGGAAATGGCAGAGACATTGAATAAGTATTGTTGCAAAAATGTCTGATTTCATGATTCATACATTTTAGGGGTATAAGTTTTGGTTTGAGGATTGAAGTGGTTGCTGTTGGTACCAGATAGATGTAAATAGAAGTACAGTGGTACTCCCCAAGAGGTCAGTATTAGGACCACTGCGCCTTGGTACATGGTGTAATTTCAGCATTTGCAGATGACACAAACGAGGTTAAGTAATAGACTCCAAGAGGACAAAGATGTACAGATGAAATAGGCAGAGTCAGGGCAGATGAAACTTAACGCTGAGAAATGTGAGGTGATAACATTTTGGTAGGAAGAATGAGCAGAAGCAATTTAAACTAACTGGTATAATTGTAAAAGAGTGCAGGAGCAGAGACCTGGGGGTTTATCTACATAAATCTTTGAAGTGGCTGTTTTTGTTGAGAAGGCTTTTTAAAAGGCATATGGAATTATTCACTTCATTCAAAATAACATAGGGTATAAAAGCAAGAAAGTACTACTATTTGTTTTTTTTAAATAAAACATTGGCAAAGCCTCAGCACAGGAATGGTGTTCAAGTCTGGGCATTACACTTTAGGAAGGATGTTGAGATCTTAAAGAGTGTGGAAATGCTTTATTGAAATGGTAGCAGGGATGAGGGGACATCAGTTATGTAGGGAGACTGGAGAAGTTGGGGTTGTTCTCCTTAGAACAGAGACAGATAAGAGATTTGGCAGATGTTTAAAAATCATGAATCATTTTGATAGAGCAATAAGGAGAAACTGTTTCCAGTGGCAGATGGGTCAATAATCAGGGGATACAGATCTTGGATGATTGACAAAAGAGCCAGAAGCGCCATCAGGAAACTGTTTTGTTTTGCACTGCCTGATAGGATGCTGGAAGCAGGTTTAACGTTAACTTTCAAAATAGAATTGAATAAATGCTTGACAGGAGAATAATTACAGGAATATGGGGAGAACAGGGAAGTGGAATTAATTAGATAGTTCCATCAAAAAACTAGCATAAGCAGTGGGCTCATAGTACAATAGTGCTGTGTCATAGTACAAAAAACATACATTCTAGCTATTTGACTTTTTTTTTAAAGAAGGACCCTAGCCAAAAACCTTTTTCATTGAATGGAGACATTAAATCCATTGCATATTTAATAATTTGATTCAATGTTTAAAAATTCCACTGGCGTGCTTTTTACACTAAAATAATAACTGATGAGTTTGACAGGCTGATGAGGACTAAAGCCAGCTTGCATTAGAAGCTGGCCTACAGTAGAAATAAACTATTAACTGATAGGTTACCAAAAGCAGCAACAACCACTGATCATTTAAGTGAAATTAGCAGAGACAAGACAATTGAATTCTTCATCCTGAAATCAGACAAGTAGGCTTGGGGGGTGGGGGGTTTGTTGTTGTTGACAGAGGTAAAGAGAAAACTATATTGAAAATTCTTGGCAGTGAATAATGCAGAATTAATGCTGTGGAAGTCACATAGCATTTGAATCCAAAAAGGGCACCAGTTTCTCACATTTATTTTCTCAAAGTAGTGTGACATATGTTCCACCTGTTGACACTTTTACCAGCTGCAAGCTGCACTCAAATGCCTGTAGAAATGTGTATCATAGTTTTTCATTGGTTTAGAAACCAGGAACGCAGAGATCAATAACTTGATTGGTTTGGAAACATTACCAACAGGTAACAGAAGCGTTGGGTCGATTTGCAAACTCTCTGTAGGCTACTCCAATGCTCTACTGGTCAACCTCTACCTTTTATCCTTCATAAACCTGGAGTTCGTCCGAAACTCTGCTGCCCATATCATAACTCTCACCAACTTCTGTTTACCCATCAAGCTCCATATTCGCTCACATTCACTGGCTCTGGTCCAGCAACAACTCAATTTTAAAATTATCCTGGTTTTCAAATTTATCCATGGCCTCTCCTCTCCCAGCAGCTCCTCCAGTCCTAAAACCCTCCAGGATCTCCGTGCTCCTCCAAACCTGGCCTTTTGCACGTTCCAGGTTTTTGGCTCTCCACCATTGGAGATCATGCCTCTAGTTGCTTCAGTCCTCAGCTTTGGAATTCCCTCCCTAAATCTCTTCACCTCTCTCTCACTTTCAAGGCTTAAACTTACCTCTTTGAACAAACTTTTGGCTGCCTGTCCTGATATCTCTATGTGGATCAATGCCAAGTTTTGTCTAATAACACTACTGTTGGAACATTTTATGTTAATCTGCTATATAAATACAAGTTGTTAGTGTAGAATATAAATAACAGAAATGGGAAATTAAGGAAAGGTTTCATCTTTCAAAATGACCACCAATCCAGGATTAATATTTGCCCTATGACATCAATGTACACCAGATCCTTTGTGCTGCTGAAACCATGCATATGACATATTTAGGTAGGGCAAAGGATGGATTCTTAGTAGCACCATGATTCTTTTACAATGCATCAGCATTGAACACATGTCCTAGAATATCACTGCCACTTACAGAACCTTAACTCAAGTTAATCTTTTAGACATCAATCTACCATTTCTCTTCCCCCTCTCTTGTAGATGAAAGAGGGAGGATGGTAGGGGAAGTGTGTGAGAAAATTGGCTAGGAAAATAAGCCAATGCTAGTTTTATTTACTAGCTGTGTTGGTTATATCCATTTTACCATGACCTATCTTATCCTATTTTTTCGTGTTGCCCTAAGAAAATACAAATACGGTGTATCTTGAGGATATCCAAGTCTTCTCTTTTCAAAATGTATTCTTTTGAGCTGCATTATTTTTCTCATTGTGCTAATCTGCTACTGAAGGAGTTCACACCTAGCCTAACCTTGCAATGAAAACAATGCTATTGTTACTGTTATGCCAGCGTTCCAGTCATAGTTTGGACACTGCCATTCAAATAAATACTTCAAAAATGCGATGTGTCGTATTCCACTATGTCAACACATGGTCTCTAATTTGCCAATATCAAGATGCAATTGGAAAACATCCACCTAACGTCATTCAATACAGAAAAACTTATTCAAGATGAATTTCAAGTGAAACCAGTTTAGTTTGGGGCAGGAGACTGCTAATATCTCAACACACTTACCAGATAAATAGCATAACCACCTCAATAACATTATCTATTTAGTACCAATCTTTTACAGAGATACAAAAGGAGCTCACGGACCTTTTTTTGGATGATCTCAACTGCCATATTCAGCTCCATTTAATTAAACACTAAAAGAAGAGATATTACAAGATAATATGATAAACTATGTAATAAAAATTTATTGTACATATCAATTATATTTAATGCACTATACTGGCATTCTCAAAAACTTACAAAATTTATTTCATTATACCAGTTTTTTTTTTAAACTGCGATCTTTAACCTTGTCATTAGCACATCAGTGCCCTATTTGGTTTTAAAAAAATATTGTGCTCAAAGTGATGGAAAAATGCCTTTCCATTTTAGGCACCCACTGTCAGCATCAAGCATATCTAGAGGAGGTATGACACAGTCGGGTGCAGAGCAAAGCTCTCTACACTGCTGCAACAATGCATCTTCCTTCTGTTTCAACCACAGAAGAGCACCCTGACTGCACAAAGCTAAGGAAGTAGGACCAGTGGACAAAATTAAAATGGTGAAAATTAAATTTAAAATTGTTTGGAACAATTTCCTTGCTCAAAAATGCAATGGTTTGGAATAATCTGCTAGATAGCATAAAGGAGACAAAAAACTTAGGATGTTCAAAGTCTATTTTGTTGTTATAATTGAGAGTCAGTGATGAGCTTCAATAAGCTGAACAGTCCTGTGATCTTTTGATATTATTACATTTCCCACTTCAAGCATTTTGGGGTTTCACTGAGTGCAACTGCAAATATAACATGAAATTGGAAAGAGTTTTGTACACTAAGCTCATGGACTTAAATTCATTTCATGTACAGCCAGCAGACAGGGGACACATTTGTCCCATGAGTCTGGGCTGAACTTGAATGTGGATGCAAGAGATAAAGAGGCAATCACCAATCCCCTTAAGCAAAAATGAAAACTGGAAAAAAACCTAATTTTACATTAACCAGAGATGGCCAGTAGAAAGTTGAATAATTGGTGTATTTTTAAGACACAAAAAGGTTTTGCCCTTAAACTTGAAATGTGAAAACCATTAACATTATACACATTAATACTCTGAAGCAACCAAGGTCCTTGGCTCCACAATTAAAATTAATGGAATACATAAAATGAAAGAACAAATTCACTTAATTCACAATATCATCTTATCTAATGCATCAGATCCAGGGACTGAAAAAAAACATTTGGCGATGCACAATACAATTATGTAAAATTATTCCTGTTATCAGCACAACTTATTCAAATGCTAATTTATATCTGCTACTGAATTGGTCAGCCTACTGAGTTCCATAGTTTACAAAGTAAATTCTTTACTTTAGTGCATATTACTTTTGGATTTTGTATATAAATAGAATAAATAAATTTCTTGTAATTTTTTTCAATGAACTAAAGCTGTTGTTTCTTAGCTTTCATCTTCTTCCTTCTTAGTTCTTCTTCCTCTTTTCTCATTTCTTCTGCGTCCTCTATTATACCCAACTGCAAGCTGCAGGGGATAAAAAAAGTCAAGTTTTTATAAATGATACAAAACTTAGTTTTTTCAAAGTTCTTCCACCTCCTGTTTCCATCTACCAGGTCCTCCAGCATGCCCACTGTTAAGGGCAAAGATAATGAACAGACAGCTTAATGTTACCAGTTTGCAATTCTTAAATCTCAAATACTACATTAAAACAAGTTGCCAATATTGAGAAAACAGTTTCTTCAGCCAATCCTCACAATAAGCTTCTTAGAACGATGTGCAGGTTACACATCACCCTCATCAGCTTTCCTGTAGTATAGCCTACTCTCCTTATTAGGGCTTTACAAAGAACAATTTTTGTTTTAATATGAAGTCTGAATAAAATGTGTGAAATTTAACTGAGTTCAGTGATGGAACTATCATCTGTGAATTAGAAGGTTGTGGGCCCCAAGCTTCATTCCAGAGCCCAAACACATAATTTGGCGAGTTCAGAATAAAGAAGAAAAAAAAAGGGAAAAATGAGAAGCATGAACAACCTGATAGCCTGAAAGGATGGTGCAAGCAGTGACTTTCAAAAGGATAAACACTTGAAAAGAAAAAAGTTGCAAAGCTATGGGGAAACCAACAGAGTGGGGCTAAATGAATAGCTCAAAGAGTAGCTAAAGCATGATGGAGCAAATGGTCCCTTTCTGTGCTGTAGGATCCTGCAATTCTATGACCATACAGTGCAGCACTGAGGATTGCTGGGCTGTCAGATGTGCTGTGTTTTGGATGAGGTGCTAAATCAAGATCCCATGATATTATTCAATGAGCAGGGCAAATCCCCTCATGTTTAGCCAAATTGGCTACTGCGTTTGTCTACATAACAGCGATTATATGTCAAAATAATTCACTAACTATGAAGCATTTCAGGATGTCCCAAGGACATGTGTAAATGCAGGTTTGTTTGTTCTTAAAAATTAAAATGAGTTTTCAAAAGGCTCCATATATATTTTGCTACAGTGTCTTTCAATGCTTGGCGCCATGATGCCGAGTTGACATCCCACATACTGGGTTGCAGATCTTTGTCAAGCAGGGATGTAATTCTACCACAGTCCACCCCAACCCCTTTGCCCACCCACCTTTCCACACAGAGAAGGGGAAAGGATTAGTCCCTGTGACACAATGTCGCTCTGCTGGTGGACATGAGAAGCATCAGCAGAAACTTGAGAACAGGTTGCCGAGGAGCCCACTCAAACACATTGTACAACAGGAAACTAGTAAGAAAATAAAGGAATTGCATTTAAGATGACCTTTTAAGAAACCCAATTAAGGATGATGAACAAGTATTAAATTTGGGTCCAACATCCTTGTTAACTCACTTCTTATATATGAAGTAAAAATGAATACCTCAGGTTCCCAAAAAGTCTAATTAATCAATGTAAGAGGTGGTGTAGCACTAAACCAATCCTCCCTATTTCTGTGCTGAATCAGATAGGCTGGCAGTGGGGTGTTACAGTGATCTTTGGGATTAGGAAGACATAGATTAGCAATAGCTCTAACTGCTTTTTAAGTCATCTGCTGAAATTGTGGGGTCATTGTCCTTCTTCATGGCTGTCAAATAATCTCCTAAAGTTTACACATTAACAACAGCCACTTGAGCAAGCTATAAAAGGGCAACCAGTATCCAATGGAGGTCTGTACTAACAAGAAGCCAATGGCTCAAGGGGAAAGAGAAACATTGCCAAGGCAAAAGCATGTTCCATTTTAGTTGCAAAATATACTGTGAAACAACATGTGTACTCTTTGCACCTAAACACATGGGTGCATCCTTATTTGTAACAAGTTTATACCAGTAGTGATATCACACTTGTGTAAATGCTACACCACTTGGAAGACTTAGAAACTTGTGAAGTACAAACTTATACACTATTTATTATGTAAAATCACCAACAGCACAGCTCCAGATAAGATCTGGAGATGCAGCAACACCAAATTTTACCTTTTGGCTTCTTCCTTCTGCTGTTCTTTCCAGCTACTCTCCATGTATCGCAGAGCATAGTCACTTTCATCCTTGTACCTGCAACACAAAACAATGCTCAATAATCTCATAGGGACCCATTTCATCAGAAGTAAATCTCTGAGCTATAGAATATGGCTTTTATGGGTGCCTTTACATTATCATAAAATTTAGTTTTTGCTTTATTACTGCTTGTGCTGCAGTATGAAATACTTTTCATTTGGAACAAAATGGGAAGCATTCGATTTCAAACACACCCACATCAAATGCTCACTAAAGCGCCCTCTTACCTTCCCTGAATGTGCCAGATCCGTCTACTGAACCACACTAGCCATTCTGGGGCTTCTATGAGAGATAATGCTAATTAATGCCAGTTTTAGGGGTACGTTCACTGGGAGCTGGGTTTGAGATGGTCTGGACTATTTCCCATAAAAGTCAGTATATCCAATGAGCAGATTTGCATTCTATGGATTTGAAGTAGGAATCTATAGATGAAAGATTATTTAACCCCTTACACCTCCCAGTTGCTTTGGCATCATATTTTTGGCTCACACAAAAGCATAAACGAATTAACATAATCAGTGAGATATTCGAATGTTGATTATATGTGCCTGCTACTGAATTCGCTGAGTAAAAATTGAATGTCTGTTCTTATGCTTCTCTCTTTCTCCCTATTAGGCAATGTCTTACTAAATTATCCATAAAACTAACAAATTTTAGTGAATTATCATCCAGTGACCACCAGTAAATCTGAAACTGGAAATTTATGTAAAAAGCTACCACAGAAGCATCCTACTTGGGGTATTGTTTTTCACCTTTACCACTCATTAGGTTCATTAAGAGTATCAGACTGGACAGTTAACATCATAACCGTGGTGCAGTACTCTTATTAGAGCGGAGAAAAGAGTCCGTTTCATACTGAAAGAGGAAGAGCTTACTCATACTGCTCAGCTGGAATGAAACCCTTGTATAGGCACAATGTTATAAACTATTCCCATTTCATTACCCAGTAAGAATAAGCACTGCAACCATTAGAATAAAATTGATACCTAACTTGTCGAGGTAGTGGAAAGAAGTGGCAAGAAAAGCAAAAATAAAAAATAGAAACGGACGAGGACAAGTTATTGCTAAGCCTGGTAGTGATTTCCATGATGCAGCAAATCAAATCCGTTGGGGTTGGGGTAACTTCATACGGTGCACTGTGCTGATGGCTGAAGAGGTCAGTCAAGCCACAAGTGTCACATACGAAGTGGTTATCAAGTGTCATTGTGGGTTGCTGTTTTCAGTGGTGCTGCCTGTTGCCAAGCTGCTATAGCCACTGATTGTCATGATGGCACACGCCAGCCCATAGGTGATGACATAATTTCCCTCTGTCATTGGCTGCTGTTTTCCAGGTGAGAGACTATGTTTAGGGCCTTCATGCCACACTTGCAAACATTCCCGAAACTGGGCTTCTGGAGCTGGCTACCTCGCCAAACATAAAATCCTTGGGTATACATCAGTCTTCCATTCTGTGAACATGTCCAAGCCAGCAAAGACGTCTCTGCTTGATTAGTTCTAACATACTTGGGAAATTTGCCTTTTAAAAGACAGCTGCATTCATGGCTTTGTCCTTCTATGAGATGTCCCGAATGTGCCGCAAACAAAATGAAAATTGTTCAGTTTCCTTTCTTGATGATTAAGTCATCAATGTTTCACAGCCACACCAGCCTCATAAACCATTTAGACTTTTATTACACTGCACAAATGTTTTAGCAACTACCCTGATTCAGTGTGTGTTGTGGATGCCCAGCTCTGTTTTGCACACTGAGCTCTTATCCTGCCAGAGTTATTTCAGGCAGAATTCGTGTACTAACTATTATTGCGAAGGGGAGCTTCCTAATTTTCAGCTCTGCTCGAGACTTGTTAAGTTTGCACTCTCATAGTTTATACTAAGCAGCTTATTTATAAATAGCCAGTCAAGGTCCCAGATATGCATTGTTCAGTAGGATGAAACAAAAAAATACTCTTGTAAACAATATTTAATAGATTACTTGTGCTCAGGTACTAATGCAGAGTAATTTAAAGGCAAAGCTTCCTCCATACTGCTCCATCAAGTACTTAAGACCTTGCTTTCCTGTTTCCAACGCTTCTCTATTGCATCCTGCAGCATATTAAATATTACCATTTTGACAACATTCATCTGTGTAGCCTCTCGAAAGGATTATCAACCTAGTTTGCAGCAATAGATCCTTACCCGCTAGGAACTGGACTGAAACTGTTCCTAGTCATTTCCAGTATGATCCTTATATCATCAGAAAATTAACTTTCATTCCTTAGTCTGCATGGGCTTGAAATGGACCAACGTGCTAAATTGATGCATAATTCAATGTCTTAAGTTTAAAAAGGACGCAGAGAGCGGCAGGAACGTCAGTTTAAAAAGGATGTGGAGAGCGGCAGGGACGTCAGTTTAAAAAGGACGCAGAGAGCGGCTGGGACATCAGTTTAACTTCGGGAGAGAGAGGTTAAAACAGAGAGACTCAAGTAGCAGTAAGGGTAAAATAAAAGCAAGGGTCCATATTCTATTTAATTAAGATATGTCCGAGGACATCATCCTGCACTATGTGGGAAATCCTAGAAGCTCCTGGCGATCTGGATGACCATGTGTGCAGGAGGTGCTTCCGACTGGAGCAACTCGAGCTCTGAGTTTTGGAGTTCGAGTGGCAGCTGGGGCACCATGGTGCATTCACAAGGCTGAGAGGTACGTGGATAGCATGTTTCAGGATGTGATCACCCTGCAGCTTAAGGAACTGCAAGCAGAGAGGGAATGGGTGACCACCAGACAGAAGAAGGGGCCAGGCAGGTAGCGAGGGAATCCTGAGTGCATCTCACTCGCAAACCGTTTTTTGGCCTTGGGAAATGGTGAGAGTGACAGTTCCTCTGTGGAGGCCAACCAGAGCCGAGGCCATAGCACTGTGGGGGGGTCCAGCTCCTCAGGGTGGGAGGAAGAAGTGTAGAAGGGCAATAGTGGTAGGGGTTTCGTTAGTGAGGGGAGTAGACAGGCGCTTCTGCGGCTGTAGACATGACTCCAGGATGGTATGTTGCCTCCTGGGTGCCTGGGTCAAGGATGTCACAGAACAGCTGCAGGGCATTCTGAAGGGGGGAGGGTGAACAGCCAGAGGTCATGGTCCTTGTTGGGACCAATGACATAGGAAGAATGAGAAATGAGGTCTTGCAAGCAGACTTTAGGGAGTTAGGTAGGAAATTGAAAAGCGGGACTTCAAAGATAGTAATCTCCGGATTACTCCCGCTGCCACGCAGTTGTGAATATAGGAACAGTAGGATAGAGCAGATGAATGCGTGGCTGGACAGATGGTGCAGAAGGGAGGGCTTTAGATTCCTGGGGCATTGGGACCATTTCTGGGGGAGGTGGGACCTGTACAAGTTGGACGGATTACATCTGAACAGGAACGAGGCCAACATCCTCGCAGGGAGATTTGCCAATGCTGTTGAGGCGGATTTAAACTAAATTGGCAGGGGGATGTGATCCTGAAAAGTAGTTCAGAGGGGAGAGAAACTGAGATGGAATTAAAAGTTAAAATGCTAGTAAGTGAGTCTGGAAGGCAGAGGAAACATAGGCTAAATAAGAAAGAAATTAGTTTAGCAAGGCTAAATGGGTGCAAGGAACAACCATTTTAATGCAAGGAGCCTGAGGAATAAGACAGGCGAGCTGGAGGCACAGATAGGTACATGGGAGCATGATATCATGGCTATGACCGAGACTTGGTTAAAGGAAGGGCAGGATTGGCAGCTCAACATTCCTGATATTCCTGGTTTATAGGGTATTCAGGCAAGACAGAGAGGGCGATGGAAGTGGGGGCGGGGGAGGTCTCAATATTGATCAAGGAATCAATTATAGCAGTGAGGAGGGACGATATCTCGGAAGGATCATCAAATGAGGTCATTTGGGTAGAAGTAAAAACACAAAAGGAGCAAACATGCTGTTGGGTGTGTACTATAGGCCCCCAAACAGTCAGGGAGTGATAGAGGATCAAATATGCAATCAAATTTCAACGGTGTAAGAATAATAAGGCAGTAGTAGTAGGGGATTTTAACTACCCAAAGATTAACTGCGATAGGTTTAGTGTGCAAGGCAGGGAGGGAACAAAATTCTTAACTTGCATCCAGGAGAACTTTTTTAGCCATTTCGTAGAAAGCCCAACAAGGAAGGGAGCAGTTCTGGACCTAATATTCAGAAATGAGCCTGCCAGGTGGAAGGCGTACCAGTAGCGGAGCATTTTGGAGATAGTGACCATAACTCAATTAGATTTAGGATAGTTATGGAAAAGGATAAGGTTGGGCCAGGAATAAAAGTTCTAAACTGGTGAAAGGCTAATTTTACTAAGATGAAATACGATTTGGCCCAAGTGGACTGGGAGCAGCTACTTGCAGATAAAACTGTGTCAGAGCAATGGGAGACATTCAAGTAAGAAATAGCGAGAGCACAGGGCAAATATGTTCCTGTACAGACAAATGGGGGGACCAAGTCCAGAGGACCCTGGATGTCAAGGGACATAAAGGTTAGGATTAAGAAAAAAAGAGAAGCTTATGGCAGATACCGAGGGCTCAATACAGCAAGGTCCCTAGAGGAGTGTAAAAAGTGCAAGGGGGAATTTAAAAAGGAAATTAGGAAAGCTAAGAGAGTGCATGAGAACAGCATTGGTGGGTAGAATAAAGGAAAACCCAAAGGGGTTTTGTAAATATATAAAGAACAAGAGAATAACTAGGGAAAGATTAGGGCCAATTAGGGACCATAGAGGTAACCTGTGTGTGGACCCGGAAGACTTGGGTACAGTCCTCAATTAATACTTTGCGTTGGTCTTCACAATGGAAAAGGACGATGCAGGTATAGACATCAGGGTAGAGGACTGTGAAATATTAGAGGAAGTTAACAGAGAGAGAGGAGGTACTAGCGGGTTTAGTGGCCTTAAAAGTGAATAAATCCACAGGCCCAGATGAGATGTATTTCAGGCTGTTGAGAGAGGCAAGGGAAGAGATATCAGGGGCCCTGGCAGTAATTTTCAAATCCTCTCTGGCCACAGGCGGGGTGCTAGAGGACTGGAGGGCTGCTAACATTGTCCCATTATTTAAAAAAAGGAGGGCGGGATAGACCAGGAAGTTACAGGCCAATCAGTCTAACCTCGGTGGTGGGAAGTTACTAGAAAAGAATTCTGAGGGACAGAATATGTCTGAACTTGGAGAGACAAGGATTAACCAGGGATAGACAGCATGGATTTGTTGAGGGAAGATCATGTTTGATAAATTTGATTGAATTTTTTGAGGAGGTAACCAGGAGTGTTGATGAGGGTATTGCATTTGATGTGGTCTACATGGACTTTGGCTTTTGATAAGGTCCCTCATGGAAGACTGGTCAAGAGAGTAAGAGCCCATGAGATCCAAGGCAAAATGGCATGTTGGATCCAAAATTGGCTGGAAGGCAGGAAGCAAAAGGTAATGGTAGAGGGGTATTTCTGTAACTGTAAGTCTGTTTCTAGTGGGGTTCCACAGGGCTCGGTGCTGGGGCCCTTGCTGTTTGTGGTATACATAAAATGATTTGGACTTAAATGTAGGGGTTACGATCAAGGAGTTCACGGAGGACACGAAAATGTTTAGGGCGGTAAACAGTGAGGAGGATAGCCGTAAACTGCAGGGGGATTATCAATGAACTGGTCAGGTGGGCAGGGCAGTGGCAAACGGAATTCAACCTGGAAAAGTGTCAGGTAGTGCGCTCGAGGAGGGCTAACACGGCAAAGGATTACACTATGAAGGGTAGGACCCTGGAAGTACAGAAGATCAGAGGGGCCTTGGTGTGCATATCCACAGGTCCCTGAGGGTAGCAGGACAGGTAGATAAGGTGGTTAAGAAGGCATATGGGATACTTGTAAAAGACAAGAGCAGGGAGGTTATGCTGGAACTGTATAAAACGCTGGTTAGGCCACAACTAGTCATCACATTATAGGAAGGACGTGATTGCACTGGAGAAGGTGCAGAAGAGATTTATCATGATGCTGCCTGGGCTAGAGGGCGCTATGAGGAAAAACTGGATAGGCTGCGGTTAGGCTCTTGGAGCAGCAAAGGTTGAGAAGGGGCCTGATAGAGGTGTATAAGATTATGAGCAGCATAGATAGGGTGGATAGGAAGGCATTTTTTTCCATTAGTAGAGGGGTCAATAACCTGGGGGCACAGGTTTAAGGTAAGAGGTAGAAGGCTAAGAGGGGAGTTGAGAAATATTTTCACCTAGAGGGTGGTGGGAATCTAGAACTCTGTCTGAAAGGGTGGTCGAGTCAGAAACTCTCGTAACATTTAAGAAGTATTTAAATATTCACTTGTGTTGCCAAAGACTCTAGGGCTATGGGCCAAGCATCAGAAAATGGGATTAGTGTTGTTAGATCTTTGCTGACTGATGCGGACATGATGGGCTGAATGGCCTCCTCCTGTGTTGTAAACATCAATGAGCCTATAACAGAGTTTAAAAATAAGAGGTCTCCCATTCAAGACAGAGACAAGAAGAAATTCTCTCTCTGAGGCTCATGAATCTTTGGAAAACTCTCTTCCCCTGAGAGCAGTGGAGGCAGGGTCAATGAATATTTTTAAGGCAGAGGTTGATAGATTCTTGACTAACGAGGCAGTCAAAGGTGGTAGTAGGTGGAATGTGGAGTTGAAGCCACAGTCAGATCAGCCATGATCTTATTGAATGGCAGAGCAGGCTTGAGGGGCTGAATGGTCTCCACCTGCTCCTAATTCTTACATTTGTATGTAAATTAAAACAACTGCATTCAGAAAGACAAAAGCCTTATGTTTCCACAAAGTATTGGTAATTCGCTGCACGACAATGGAAATGGTCAAGTCACAATTCTGCTTATATTGCACCAAAACCAGACAATGAAATAGGGAACTATGAACACAACTTGGCAGAATAAAAAATACTTATGAATTCCCCCTTTTGAAAACCACAATAATTGTGCTGCTTCAGGAAAAGGAATATGGCCAGCTGCTTCATCAGCATGTGGTTTCCAAAGCACCACAAGTCAGATCAGGTTATACTAGACAATTTAGTTTTTCTCATTTTCTTCTCTCTCCTGCTGAAGGCGTTGTTTCGGAGCACAATTTCATAGCATTGGCAACTTGATAACTTCTCAACCAGGTGTCCACTTTTCATGCATTAACCCGAGCATTGACATGTTAATCAATTGTCGAGGTCATCAGCGTTAAGACCAATTCTACCAGCTGCCATCCACATATACTTTCCAGGAGTCATAGAACAGCAGTACTCAGGAGAGGAGTCCATAGTAAATTTTTCCTTCTCACTAGCCCAGGAATGCAAAGGTTAACTGTAGCATTCTAACTATTGCAATGTGGAGACCAGGTAACTCAGCACAGGTCAGGAGTCAAGACAAGCAACCTTCTAGTCCGGAAGGGTTAGTGCTATAGCGTTCAATGCCTTTACCCACCAAACTACAGAACATATGAACAGAGTAGGATATTCAGCCCTTCAAGCCTGTTTTACCATTCAATTAGATCATAACAGATATGTATCTCAACTCCATTCACCTGCCATAGTTCCATATATCTTACCTGAAAAAAAAAATCACTAAGTTTTGAAATTTTCAACTGAGCTGGTCTCAATAGCTTTATTCGGAACAGAGTTCCAGATTAACTACCTTTTGTATGAGAAACTGCTTCTTGACATTATCCTGAATGGCCTATTTCTAATTTTAAGGTTATGGCTCCTTGTTCTGGATTCCCCCATATAAGGAGACAAAATCATTTCTCTTTCTATAAACATAGTCCACAATACAGACAAAGCAACTCATTACAACAGATTCGCCTTACTTTCTGCGGTCATATCCAAAAATTGCCTTGATGTGTTTTGAGATTTCATCTTGCGATTCTCCAGTATCGTCAATGAAATCATCCATTTCCGAATCATAATCATCCTCGTCATCCTCCAGCCTCCGTTTATAGGATATAGGCATAAGCGGCCTTCCAGGAGCTACTGAGGCAAGAAACAGAAGTAATTGTAACATTACAATGCTTGCATTGACAATGCCAGTTAATGAACTCAGAGCAGCAGGTCGCACAACGCCAATTCAGACAGGGTTCAGGTCTGTCTGATCCTTAAATACGGCTTCCCAATAAATTCCATATGAGGCCGTACCATTTTAGAGTGAAGATATTACAATCACCACTCAAGTTTTCAATTTAACATTTCTTTTAACTGGTCCTAAGAATCAGTTCAGAACACACAAAGCAAGCAAAAGAGTTGTCATTTGAACACTGGGTTCCATATTTTCTGTAAAACTCTTGGCAACCTCGGGCTTCCCCGCAGTCCATAATTAATCTCCTCTTTAACAAGAGCCCTAGCTGACCATTTGACTGTAGAAGGCATCAATATCTAAGCCAAATTCTTCTCTCACCCAACACTAATTAGCACTACCCAGTTGTGCTGACTCGGACAGCTACCAGAGTGGGAATCCTAGCTGATTTTTCCACTGCTCAGCCCAAGGACATAGTAACCAAATTGCAGTGCCCAAATATTAATTTGGCAGAGATTAGTTAATAAAGAAAATAAACTGAATCTAGGATCTTCTGGCCTGTGCAACCTAGAAAATAATGGTGACTTTACCCATAATTCACTGCAGGAACTTTAATGGTTCATAAGTCAAGAAATTGCCTTACAGCCACTGTATTGAGGAATCACATATATATTGTGTCTTATTTGAAATTGTGTTTTCTAGATATTTTCTCAAATTACTGGTCCATAAGAGACCTCACCCAAATTAAATCTTGAAAGCAATATTTATTTTACTACTGCAAGTTTCTAGTAGTTCTGTTGTGCTCTCTTTCAGCAGAGAATGTATCCATTTTCTTTAGCAGCAAAAATCTAATTCACTAGTGTGTAAAAGTCTAAACAGGTGAGGGGCGACACACACAGAATTGGTTCATTCAGTGTGAAGATTCGTGGTAGTTCTTAGTGGGAATATTTATTTCAACTTACATGGCCATGGATGCTACACTGTAAACAGCTAGACAGACAGAAAGCTTAGACGTAGCTTGGAGGGGAGATAGACCATTTGCCAGGGGTCTGTTTTCTTTTTCTCCATCATGTCCCAAGCGATTAGACACTACATAAAATACAAATTCTTTCCTTTTTACGATATTTGACATTATCTTTATGTAGTACCTGACGGGCGCGCCATTGGTCTGTACCCTGGTGGTGATCTCATATTGCTCATCTGTCCATTGCTGGGCCGTGATGGGAAGTTCTTTGAAGATATTGTTTCTGCTACTACAGTACATTTGGGCTTTGGCACTCCAACTCCACTTCCAGGTCTTCCAGTTTCAGTACTTCGGGTGCTTCCATGTCGTCCAGGAATAGGAGAAGAATTTCTGGGCCGAACCGGTCCAGAACCAGCCGGCCGTACTGACCCAGAACTGGCTGGCCGTACTGACGCAGAGGCACTCAAGCTTTTTGATTGCACAGACCCAGAGTTACTTGCATTCTTATGCCTTGGAGGGCCTGAATTGCTCGTATCTTTTGGTTGCGGGGGAAATAAACCTCCTGAACTGCTGGGACGAGAAGCCCCAGAACTGACCAGACCCCGAGATCTCTGTTGGCCCAAGTTGCTTGATCGTGGTTGATCTGAACTGCTTGGTTGTGTTTGGCTCAAGCCACTGGAACTTTTGGATCGTTCAGGAGCTGAGCTGCTTGCATTTTTGGAGTGCAATGGATTTGAACCACCTGTCCTTTCATGTCTTGCGGAGGAACTATCATTTTTCTTGGATGAAGTAGACTGATCTGTTCTTTTCTGGCTGTTTTTTGAAGACAAGGCAGAATGGGTTCCATTTGATCCAGGTTTCAGCCCTTTGTTTGGTGTCTGGGAGCTATTTCCGGATTTTGCTGAGCTGTTTAGTACAGTTTTCCCACCATTGTTACTGGAGTTTTTGGAGGCAGAATGTCCAACTCCTACTGAAGATCTGGACTTTTCATGTGTAGGTGCTTTGTAAGACACTGAAAATGGAGGTTTATCACTAGATGAAGTTTTCGGCTTCTTGTTAATTCCATGAACCGATGTTGTTGAGCTACTCTCTCTGGATGAAGCAAGTTTCTCTCCTGAGCCTCGCACTAATTTTGTGCTTTTACTGTCTTTAGTTGAAGACTCTTTCTTGGATGAGCTAGCTGGATGTGAAAATGTGACCTCTCTCTCAGATTTCCTTCTGTCATTCTGTTTTTGTCGTTTGCGCTCTAAAAATTCAATTTCTTTCAGTTCCTCTGCTGTGTATAGCTTCTCATCCACTTTTTTTATTGGCTTAAGCTCCACTGGCTCGAACTGTTTCTTTTCAGCCAGTTTCAGGAGATCTGAGAAGTTCATGGGTGCTGATGGTGGTTTCTTTGGAGCTTTATGTTTTTTAACCTCTCTACACAATTGTTCAGGTTCTTTGGTTGATATCTCAGGTTCCCTGCACAGTCTCTTAGGCTCCTTACTTGGTATCTCAGGCTCTCTGTGTTGACGTTTAAGCCGTTTAACTGGTATCTCAGGCTGTGTGTGTTGCCGTTTAACTGGTATCTCAGGCTCTGTGTGTTGCCGTTTAACCGGTCTCTCAGGCTCTGTGTGTTGCCGTTTAACTGGTCTCTCATCCCAATGTTCTCCAAACTCGTCAGAATCCTCTACCTCAGATATTTCATCCTCAACCTGTGCCCCACCATAGTAATAATCTTCATCATTACTGTCATCCATTGTTTGGTCCTTTCCCTCATCATCAGAAGTTTTCTTTTTGCTTTTCTGTTCCACAGGAGTACCATCATAACCTCTGAAATTGTCTTTTGTCCGGGTAGCCATCGCTCTCGCTTTACGATCATGTTTTAATGCAACTCGTTTTGCAATCAGCTCTGCCTTCCTCCGCTTTTCTTCTAGATCTACATTAAAAAATGATTAAAAATTTAAAGTTGGCCCTTAAACATAATGTAGTACTAAGCAGTAAGAGATACAGTTTTGTCTACTTACTTGTTCATGAAAAACATCTCTCTGATGCTATTCAATTAACAGTTGGGAAGTTTTCAGGTATCCTCAGCATCCACACCACCAAAACAGATGACCTGGTCAATTATGCACTAAAACCTATGGTCAAATTCTGATACTCATATCCAAGAAACTAGCTATGAATACCAGCATCATGGCCTTTGAAATTACCGTAAAAATTTGTGCCTTAATCTCAAACAGCTAGGGATGGTTATCCTTTTTTTTAAAATAACAAATTACATATCAAAAGAGCCCTTAAAGTTTTTCAAAAAGTAGTTTTCTTACCACCCAAAATCCTCCAGTTGATTCTCATTCCCTGCCAGGGAGTTTCAGTGATGTCACCATTGAGGAGTGTTGCTGCACAACAGCTCTACTTTAAATGGAGTCCATGACTTCAGGCAGGCCTAAACTCCTGACCCCCCAGGAAACCATGCTATAGGTTGGGAATAGCATTTTACCCATCTGGCAGTTTGGTTTTCCAGAGCTTTGTCATTCCAAAGAGACTCAGGCTGAGCATAGAAAGGCAAAGGCAGCAGATGCTTGGGAACACCACCACCTGCAAGTTCCCTTCCAAGCCACTCATCATCCTGACTTGGTACTATATCGCTGTTCTTTCACTGTGGCTGGGTCAAACTCCTGGAACTCCCTCCTTAACAGCACTGCGGGTGTATCTGTACCACATGACTGCAGTGGTTCAAGCGGGCTGCTCACCATCTGAAGGGCAATTAGGAATGGGTAATAAAGGCTGGCCTAGCCAGCGATGCCCACAACCCGTGAATGAGTAAAAAAGAATGTGTTGAAAGGTGCCAACATCTCAAGTGATTGAGAATATGTTTTTTTTTCCAAAAAGGGGAGCTCCTTGAGCAAGAGGTACTTTCCGCTATACTTTTTACCCCGAAAGACCATGTTCTTTTAACACAATATTTTAACATTTTTTTTGTGTCAATATTCATTTTGTATAAAAAATTACCAAGAAATATTACTAGATTACATGAAAGGGCAAAACTCTAGAAAACAAATTGCAATATAGGCAAGTGAGAGGTCATCAGCTTACTTTGAAATGATGAAAGATTAGAAGCTGTGGAGGACCAGAGAGACTTGGAGGTCTAGCTGCATAGATTGTTAAAATAACATGGGAAAATACAGAAAACAATCATAAAAGCTAATCGAATGCTGGCCTGGAATGCTGCAGGGATAAGAGACAAAAGTGAATATATGGAGTTAGGTCATAAATCATGATCTCACTGAATGGTAGAACAGGCTTGAGGCACTAAATAGCTTACTCCTGTTCCTAGATACAAGAAAAAATAGAAAAGCAATTCATATTTGTGTTAACGCTTTTGACCATTTGGGTCCATACACATTCTTGTACAACTCTAAAGAATCTTAGTTCCATTCTGGCGAATGCTTATAGAAAGCAGAAACTACTTTAATGCTTGTATTTATATAGTACTGAGTGCACTGAAAAGTGTCAATGCTATTGAATGAACTGTACACCAGATTTGGTGTTCACACAGTCCTGGGCTGATCAGCTTTAGTTCACATAAATTACTGATCTACAGGAAGAGGGCTGAAGAAGCTTCTTAAATAGATTCCATCCTCTCAATTAAGTAGAGTTCTCAAAGTCTGCAATCATTTGATTGAACTAAGTTAAGCTGAGTAAAAGTGGTATGAGTATATAAAAAAGGCATTCCATGCCTCACAATGGAAAGAATATTGTGAATAAGGAACCATGATGATGACGAAATTGGTTCTCAATCTTTTTACTATCATACTTTTAACAGAAGTGAAGAGAATTTTTATGATTCCACATCTATTATGGTAAAATTTCATACATTTGTCCTTGCAGCTAGATTACATGCATTAGACAAAAAAGACAGCCAGCAGTTTGTTATTTTCACAGTCAGCTTCGATTATTTGCCTTCTCAATTGTTCACAATTTTTATATGCGTCAATTGGTTTGAATAAACCAGCTAAAATGGAATGGAGTTTGGAATTTTCTTGCAGACACAGAAGGTCTATACCTGAAATCATATTCTGGGTGCCCAATACCTTGTAAAATTTCCTATCAATGATGAGAGTTAGATGTTGAATGTTAGCAGAGTCTGGGTTTTGGATCCAGGAAACTAGGAGTTGATGAACTGCTGGCATTTTCTTTCCTAAGAATATTTAATTTCTAAGATTGGAAAACATATGAACTGGAGTATGCCTTTCAGCCCTCGAGCATGTCCACCATTCAATTAAATCATGTCTGACCTGTATCTTAAGTCCATTCACGTGCCTTGGTTCCATATTCTTAGTACTTTTGCCTAACAAAAGAACACAATTTGAGATTTTCGGTTGAATTTTTTTGGGGTGTTGTTGGGGAGGGTCGGGTGGGGAGGAGAGCTACAGATTTCTGTTCCCATTCATGTGAACAGGTGCTTCCTGACACCATCCCGAATAACCTAGTTCTGATTTTAAGGTTATGGCTGCTTGTTCCAGAATCCACCTCTGAAATATTTTTTCTCTAAATACCTTGTCAAATCCTTTAATCATCTTAAATATTTCAATTAGATCATCCCTTTATCTTCTTTATTCAACAGCATACACAACCTCTGATCTTTTCATATTTATCGATGTTAGTCACTCAGCCCCTAAAAACAGGTTCAAGCAACTTCACGCATACTTAAACCGATAGGTCTATAATTTCCTGGTTTAGCTCTCCCACCCTATTTAAATAATGGAGTGGGCCTTACCTGTACATGCTGAGTTCTGGTTTAGGAAGTCTAAATAGAGAAATTACCTCAGTGTGTCAGAGTAAGGGGCTCTCCAATATCATCACAGAATGTCATAACACAGAACTAGGCTGTACCACATCAAATGTGTGTCAGCATTTTTCTGATTTGAGTCATCCAGCCTAATTGCACTCTGCTACTCCCTCCCAGTACCCTTTAATGTTCCTCTTTTTCAAGAAGCTACCTAATTTTTGAAAAGAATTTCTGGATTCTGTTCATGTTTATGGTAGAGAACTTCACATTCTAACCACCTCTGCACACAATTTTTTTTGCAAGGTCTTTTGTTATGGTGGATAGTTGAGTGTTCACTGCAGGCTACTCTGTATATTCTTCACTTTTTTGAGATCTTTCTGTATAGTACACATTTGGTACAAATTACCAGCTCTCAGTCTGCAACCAATGCTGCCCTGTAAACAGCAACTAAGTAACTTAGAAATATACAACAGCATGACAGTTGTATTTCAACCTTCAATTGACCCTCAAATTTAAAAAAAATGTTTCTCGTGCAAATCGGGAATGATGCTGCACCCAGTACCAGCACTAAGTGTACCAATGTCAGATGCAGCACCACCAAGTAGAGCAAAACTCCTCTACTCTGCTACATAATGCACCTTAGCCCCTGCCTTAATAGCATCCACAAATTGCAGACGTTTCATTTCCCATTCCAGCCATTTTATGGCTTCTCCAACCAAAATGGCCAAAGAATGCTGAATTAGGGACAGTTTTAGTTCCATGCCAGTTAGGAAATGAATTGAGACTACCCATATTGGCTTCACATAGGACCTTTGTGGCCAGCAGGCAATGAAGATTTTCAGCTCAGACAGAGCTGCGTTTGAATTGAAAACCCAAAAATGAAAAGGCAGTGTCTACCTTTTACTCGACATTTTTCCTCAACGTGGGTCATATGCCAATGTAACAGTGCCAGATGAATTTTCACAACCCTCCAGGTTGCACAAGCCTGGAAGACTTTGGTGGGGTGAAAACTGAGTGTGAATAATTTATACAGATCTGATAATGTTCATTTTAGCTCTAACAGAGACAAAAACAAATATCTTCAAGTGAACACATTTAACAGCCACCCAGCAAGTTTCCACAATGTACTCTCACAATAGTTCTTGAACCACACAAGTACCGAAAGGAAAAGATACTGCAGAAACAAAGTCATGCTGAGGATTTCCCAGCTCTGATGAGCTACCTTATCAATTACAGCTCACAATTGTGCAACTCTGGTTGAGTTTGTGTGTCAAGTGAGAACCATTATTCATTGGTTTAGATCACACTTGAAGAATGGCCAGTTGTGGGTGAAGTACTGGAGGACTGAAAGTAAAACTGGCATGAATCAATACCTTCAGCGGAGATGGGGTGGAAAAATTATACCCTGTATAAACAACACCCGTAGCAGTTTAACTGGGACAAAATTGAAGAAGCATTTCGCTGCTTTGAATAACACCTCTAATATATTTCATCAGCTCTCAAACTTGCTTGCGATTTCTACCTTGGGAAACATCAGATATTTGAGGGCTGGTGAATGTAGTGCAGAGATATATAAATGTAGCAGGAAGTTTATTACAGTTTTGAGTCAAATACTTCCGTCTCCCTATTAAGTACAGTACCTTTATTTTTTACCTCCTCTTCTTTGCGTTTGAGGAATGCTCGCACTGCAGCAGACTGAACCTCTTTCACTTGCGGATACTTTTTCAGAGGTTTCACTGACAAGCTATAACGCTTCTATTAAGAAAAGAACAAAAAGAAATGGCAATATGACACCAAGTACAATTTGTTCAACTAAACCTTTGGAGAAACAATGGCTGTTAGTATTCTTCCATGAAGCAAATAATTACTGTATATACTCATGTAAAGACAACCCCATCATTTTAGTTTTCCCATTTACATCCTCTCTAAAACCATTTTTTGTTTTTTAAACTTGCCCTATTACCATTTCCTTTAGCCTTGCACCATCATCAATTTTGTCATTTAATCTCTCCTGTCTTCCACTCCCTTCCCTTTGAGTCTCTCCCCACCTTCTCCCTGCCCCTGTAGTTATTTAAAACCCATTACATGCATAATGTTTCCACCTCCAGAGGAAGAACATCAACCTAATACATTAACTCTGTTTCTCTCTCCACAGGCGCTGCCAGACCTGTTGAGTATTTCCAGCATTTTCTGATTTTACTTCAGATTTCTAGCATCTGCAGTATTTTGCTTTTGAGCCTTTTTATCTTGTTTGTTACTCATGCAGTTAAATTTTCTTTCATTCTATACGTCTGAATTTTTTTAAAGGAGCCTCCTTTCAGGTATCTTTTTAAACATCCTCTGAAAACCTATATGCACATCTACTGTATTCTCTTACTTTAGCAAAGAGCCACTTCTCAAAAAATACTATATTTGTCAAACATGACTTGCCGTTAATAAGCCCATGTTGGTTTTCCTTCATCAAATCATGCTTTTCTAAATTCTGAATTCTAAAAGCTTGCATACAATTAACATTACATAAAATTAGCATGCAGGTGCAACAATTGGGAAGGCAAATGGCATTTTGATCTTTATTGCAAGGGAACTAGAGTACAAGAACAAGGAAGTCTTGCTACAATTCTATAGGCCTTTGGTGAGGCCAAACCTGGAGCAGTGTGTGCAGTTTTAGTCTCCATATTTAAGGAAGGATATACTTACATTAGAGTCAGTACACCAAAAGTTTACTAGATTGGTTCCCGAGATGAGTGGGTTGTCTTTTGATGAGAGGCTGAGTAAAGTGGGTCTATACTCTCTGGAGTTCATAAGAATGAGGGGTGATCTCATTGAAACATACAAGATTCTGCAGTGACGTGACAGGGTAGGCGCTAAGAGGTTGCTTTCCCCTGGCTGAGGAATTTAGAACATGGGGATCAGCCTCATGACAAGCAGTTCATTATTTAGGTCGAATTGAGGAGAAACTTCTTCACTCATGAATCTTTGGAATTCTCTACCTTCAAGGTTTGTGAATGTTACGTTATTAAGTGTATTCAAGGCTGGGACAGATAGATCCTTGTGTTCTCAGGAAATCAAGGGATATGGGGAGCAGTAGGAAAGTGGAATCGAGGAAGATCAGTCATGATTGTATTGAATGGTGCAGCAGGCTTGAGGGGCCTGATTTTGCATTTTAAAGTATATCCAAAATGGGTCTACTAGTGAATTGTCATATTAGGAGTGTGTCTTTCCCCTGTGGAATAAAGAGACAACTGCTCATTGTGACAAGCAAAGATATGTTTTGTTGCCAGAATGCAGGCACAAAGGAATGAAAATCTCTTCGATGCATGCAAAGAGGCTACATAATAAATGACATGACTAGCGAGTGAAGAGATCACACAGCAATTACTGAGAAGAACAAGCACGTGGCCATTCCCCAATTTGGCCATACTATTGGGCAACAAGAGGGTCAGGAGAAAGAAAGGGAAAGCAAGAAGTGAAAGCACAAAACAAATAGAATTACTAGATAAGATGGATATTCTTATATTCTCCGAAAGGTTAATTCACTGCCCGAGTTGGTGGTAGAGGCAGAAACTCTAAACTCTTAAAAAGTACCTGGATCTGCACCTTAACTGCTGTAAGCGGCAGGGCTATGGGCCGGGTGCAGGAAGGTGGGATTAGAAAGGGCGCCTGGGTGTCCTCGGGCTGGCATGGACAAGATGAGCTGAATGGCCTCTTTCTGGGCTGTAACTTTTCTATGGTTCTATGGTTAACTGCAGAAAGCCAATGGTCTAAAAACAATCTAGTTAGCATTCTTGGCCAGGAGCACCCCAAAAGCAATTTAAATTGTTGTATGTGAATGAGGAGGGTGGCAAAACCATGATTAATAAATGGGGAGAAAAGGCAGGGCACTACCAGTACCACAGAGCCCAAGGCCTCAGGTTCAGTTAGTGGTTTACAGTGACACCAGCTCACCTCGCAATTTGCCTCACTTTGGGGTGGATGGGAGACAAGGGAAAATTGGAGTTTACTAAGTGACTGCTGCTGAAAACTAAATGTGTGGTTTGAGTTTGATGGTTGCAAAGACCTCCATGAGGAAATAGTATGCCAATGACTCATTCATCGAGTTCACAGAAAGAACGGTGGCTTGGATGAGGTACTGGTTGAGGGCTGCCAAATGCTATGGTATCCCACTTGAGAAATGGGGTGGTGGTGAGGGTCAGGGAAACAGAGGGAAAAATAAGTTGAAAAGGGAGAGAAAGGGTTTTGAGATTCAGTAAAAGACAATTACTCCAGTATGCACAGTACATGAAAACTTAGCATTTGTTTGGAGAATAGCACACTTTCTAAATCCATTTATCTAGACCAATCTTATATTTATTAATCTGTCTCATTGCCATCTCATTTTGTCTTGCAACCCCTTTGTCACTTAATCTCCTCTGCTTTCCACCATGTCACAGACCTTCTCTTGTTCTCATCACCACCACCCACCCCTCTGTCCCTACCGCTGCCCATTTTTTGGTGCAAGCATTCTGAAGTTTTAAACAGCTCGTTTCAAATTTGAATAGTTGGAATCCTTGTTACAGTCCCAGGGGTTCCACCTGGAACCAAAAGATACTATTTTTGAGAAGTCTGTTGGTTTATATAGCAATACAAACAGATGGTGCTTTCAGACACTGGCACTGCAATGAACTCATTTGCATATTTTAACGGTGGTATAAATCAAATACCAGCAACATCCCCCAGCTCCAGCATGTTGTGCAGAATTGTGTTACAGTGTTATAATTTTAGTTTATCTGCTGTCATTAACAGTAGGTAGTACTGTTAGGACAGCAGATAAACTACTGCTGTTGCTGATAACACCCAACATTAACAGTGCTTTATATTATGACTGGTGAGTGCTGGGGCTGCTGGTTCACACAGCTGATAGCGACACCAGAATAGCTAAGGATAGCTGCTGGGAGGGTCCCGACTTTCTTTTTTTTTTAAAACTTCCCAAATTTAGCAAGCTATCTCTGAGATTATGGCTAGCTGCACGAAATCCGTGCATTATTCCCAGTCCCACACTAAGCACAAAATAAATAAGAGCCAAGATGTGAACTCTGCGGTCTTCAAGTTTAGCTAGGAGCTCATTTCCTTTGCATTTAAGAAATTGTATGTGGCATAGAAAAAGATCTAGGGGTCTGCGAAAAGGAAACTGACGTTTAAGATCCATCATGCAACTGTTTTGTAACTTTTTAGATATCATCAGCACTGCTTTGATAGCATCTAAATAAAAAACTTGGTTTCATCTTTGCCAAATGCTTGTTGCAGAAGACTGGACAGTTGGGAGGAAGTGTGCACTTCCCAGAGACAACAGAACAAGATGGGATGAAATGCTTTCTTTTCCTCGAATGTTGCAATGGACCTATAAAATCAATTTGGATAATTTCAACAGTTCCTAGTGGATAAGAGCCCAAAGTATAAAATTACCTAAAATTTGGAACAAACAATCTTACAAAAAATTAATGAGCTTTCTTACTGTGAGAAATTGTAATGACAGAAAACAGTAGGAACTTGCATTTATATAGCACCTTTCACATCCTCAGGATGCACAAAAGCACATCATACCTTTTAAGTGTAGTAACTGTTTTGAAGAAGGCCTTGTGGTGTAGAGGTAGTGGCCCTGCCTCTGAGTCAGAAGTTCCAGGTTCAAGTCCCACTCCAGGACTTGATGATCAAAGAAGACACGTTCATAATGTGGCTAAACAGGTTGAGTATCAACCTGCAAATCCTTCCAACGTACGCCAATGGCAGGTGGTAAAAGGAGAGATTCTGGTCAGCCATGAAATGTGATGGAAAGAAATTGGAACCTCTACAATCGATATCCATAGCTTCATGCTATAATATATATGTAAATATATAACACATATGTAAAAGTGTATGTTCCCACAGCAAAGCAGACTCCTTGATATGACTGGTGACCCAATCCTATGCCTCCTTGCCCTACCACACGGTGGAGGTCTTGGCACTGTGGTTCGGATATGCCTTTGGGCAGAGAACTCAAAAAATATTTTGTAGGCAAATATAGCAATCAATTTAGGCTAGATCCTATAAACAGCTGTGAGATAAAAGGCTTTTAAACCAGGGGATAATTTGAGTGGTCCTTCTATGCACCATTTCCAAGGCTTCTAAATCATCCACTATGTCATGGGACTAAAATTGGACACAGTATTCTAGACAAGGCCTAACACCATTATTCTGTTTTATAGTGGATCACCCTTGCCAGGCACCCTAGTTCTCTAGTTTTCCTTGTGAAATGTGGGAGGAGAAATTTTTTTGCTGAATGTATGAACCAAAGTGGGCTGAACAACCCACTTCAGCTATAAGGGTTTGCGAAAAGTCACTTTATATGTTGGTTTAGAGAACTTGCATTTATATAGGGCATTTCACAACCTTGGGGTGCCCAAAGTGTTTTATAGTCAATGAAGTGTTTGAGTGTAGTCACTTATGTTGTGGGGAAATGTTTAAAGAGGGCAAAGAGGGGCTTGGAATAACAGCTCATCCAAAAAATGGCACCCCATCGGTGCAGTAGTCCCTCAGTACTACACTGTATGTGCACTCAAGTGTAACATTTGCTTTAGCATACTAATTATCATTGGATGTATATGGCATGTTGGCATTTATGTTTTGTGAAAAATTCCACTTCAGCACATACATTTTAATGCACAAACATACTTCATAATAAGGGAAATTTGCTTTACTGAAATCAGTAGCCTATGGTGTGGTTAGATGAAAATTTCACATGTCCATTACTAAAATCCTGGTGGAAACAGATTTGTAAATTAGCCCACCAACAACAGTGGCTATAATTCAAATTATTCAAAAATCTTATACAAAGATAATCCCTTATTGCAGATAGCTGCTCCAGTACAATAGATCTGCCTCCGAACGCCAGGCATCACTAATAATGAAAAAGCACATTAACAAAAAATCATATTGCAATTACAAAGTTACTGGATTCTTCAGGGTCATACTCATCTATTGAAGCACAAGAAAGTCTACTCAGAGCCAATCCCAGCCCACCAAAAAAAAACTAATTTGAATATTTTAGATAGTAATAAATTTCCAGGGTTTGAAAGTTGTTTGCTGTTGCACTATTTCTGAAGAAAAATGTGCTGTGTATGCAGCTTCTTTATCTCTCCATTCAAAACCACCACCGATACACATTAACAAACTCAAAGCAAACAGCTGCAACTCTCTGTCCTACCCAATCACTCATTGTTATAATTAGCTGTGATGCAATATGACTTTACGAGCAACAAAAATAAAAGAAGAAATACTCATTACCATTTCTCAAACACGATTTAACATCGCTCCCCACTAACTAAGACTAGCATCTAAGGCATATCAACAACTTCGCAAACTGTGAATAGAGAAAGGTAGATGGAGGGAGCTGTCACAGTGAGAACCTCACCTAGGCTCAGTTCCTACTCAGCAGATTGATACTTCCAAATGCTGTTGTTCAGCTTTAAAGTTTTGCTTGCTGTGCAGCAATCTTCAGATCAGACTTACCAGACATGATAGAGTACAATTTTACCCCTGAAGTTTGTTATTCCAAGCAACCAGCTAAGAGCACAAAAAACCCAATACATTTTAGAACCCCAATTCTAGCTTTATGGTGTGTGACATATATAATATATATGTCGAAATATTTACCAGATTATTGCTGATTCTTTTTAGGGCCGCGCCTGACTTATCTCTTGCATACTTGGTGGGACAATTCTATTTCTTTCAATTCTCAAGTCTGACAGCTACTACCGCCTACTTCTATTCTTTATCATCGTTAAAGTTTCCTCCAGAGCCCTTGGCTTTATTTTTTTTGGTCAATCATATCTATTCTTAACAATTCAGGTCAAATTTTATCCAATACTTCATCACTGGCAAGGCTCTAACAGCCCTCTCATTCCTGGACAGGATACAAGAAAAAGCTTGTCTGACACAAACTTGTATTCTTACCTCTAGTCTCCCTCAATATCAATCATCACCCCATTTTCATATACTATTACATTCCTCTGAACTTTCTTTTCTGTCATGCTACGTGTTCATTATTCTACATGTTTAACTTCCATTCTACCTCCTTATCATATTGATATTACATCATCACACTGTCTTCTATTCCTAGGAGTTTCAAACTGCGACACCCCTACCTATGTCACTCTTCTTGTTCTTACAATCCTGAGACTTCATAAAAATCAAGATATCATCTAATCAACAATTCCTGCTTTATATCAGTAAAAGTATATATATACTTTTCCCAAAATCAATGGCAGGGCCTACAACTTAGTTTTCTCAATTCATAACGCACAAGTTTACGCAGGTTCTGATTTGACAAATCATATTTGTCACTCCTGAGTATTATAGCAGCTTTTAATCTATACTTCCTGTTCCAAGCATTCCTTGGTGGTGTCATTGAGAACTACTGCATGCAAAAATGGTACAATCAAACCAAAGACTTATTTTACAATCAAACAAAGCTTTTAGAAAATTAATTTAACACCGTAATAGCTGTAAATCTCATCAACCTGGCAAGTGTTAGCAGGGAGTGAGTGGGAAACATTTTACAGAGTCCACAGACGTGCCACTAACATCAGTATCATGTGCCATTAAAACTGCATTTTGCTGATAGTGCCATAAGCAAGGCCACTTCAAGACAAAACCTTTTTTGAATTGTCTCCGTGAAAACAACTCGCACAGCATCCCCAGAGAAAAGCCTTTGATATAAAGGGATTTTTGAAATTCTGGGCAACTCCGGCAACTTGCTGTAATATGTTTTCTGCCATCTGAAATTCTCTGGGGTCAGGCCACACCTGGAATACATTTGCATTCATTTCTGAGCACCACATATCTAAGGGGACTTCAGAAATAGAAACTGTTGCTGTTTATGCATTAAAGGGGGAATCTCAAGAGTAATGGGGATAGTAAAGTTCAGCAAAGTTAAATTTCTTTTACTGATGAAAGGTTTACTTCTGGAAGTTTTAAAAGGAATCTTATTAAAGCATCAAAATATTAAACGGATGGATAGGATAAATTTACGTCACTTCAAAATATATCAGATAGAATCGAGATACATAAACACAAGTGAAAATCAATTTCAAACTTTAGAAATAATCACTCTACTCAGTAATACTTGGAGTAATCAGCCAGGCAACATAGATTTATTCTTCGTCTCATCCGACGCCTCAACAAGAAACTTTTTCTCTTTCTCTCAAGTGCTAAGGAACGCAAGCTCCAACAACTCATCGACACCAACACCCATCTGGGACCCTCCACCCCTGCTTGTCCCTCCGTCCCCACCCCATCTTCCAATCCCAGCCCCAGCCACGTATTCACTATACCCCCTGACCTTCCCCTCTCCGATGCTGAACGTTCAGTGCTCAGCAAAGGACTTAGTTTCATACCCTTACGCCCTCATCTCAATGAATTTCGGGCTCGGCACGATGCTGAACTCTTCTTCCGCCGTCTTCATCTCCGTGCTCACTTCTTTGGGCAGGAGTCCTCTCCCCGTTCAACGGATCCTTTTACCCACCTCCAATATTCTCCCTCCACCTGGACCCCTCCCTCTGGATTCTTACCTTCTCTTGATCTTTTCATTGAGAACTGTCGGCGTGACATTAGCCGTCTCAATTTCTCTGCTCCTCTCACCCATTCTAATCTGTCTCTCTTTGAACTTACTGCACTCCGTTCTCTCAGGTCCAACCCCAACATTGTCATCAAACCCACTGACAAGGGTGGTGCTGTTGTTGTCTGGCGCACTGACCTCTACCTCACGGAGGCTGAGCGTCAACTCGCAGACACTTCCTCCTACCTCTCCCTGGACCATGACCCCACCACTGAACATCAAGCCATTGTTTCCAGGACTGTCAGTGACCTCATCTCCTCTAGAGATCTTCCTCCCACAGCTTCCAACCTGATAGTCGCCCAACCTCGGACGGCCCGCTTCTACCTCCTACCCAAAATCCACAAACAGAACTGTCCCGGCAGACCGATCGTGTCAGCCTGTTCCTGCCATACGGAACTCATTTCTCGTTATCTTGACTCCCTTCTCTCTCCCCTTGTCCAGTCCCTTCCCACCTACATCCATGATTCCTCTGACACCTTACGTCACATCAACAATTTCCAGTTCCCTGGCCCCAACCGCTTCCTCTTCACCATGGATGTCCAATCCCTCAACACCTCCATCCCCCACCAGGATGGTCTGAGGGCCCTTAGCTTCTTCCTTGAACAGAGGCCCCAACAATCCCCATCCACCACTACTCTCCTCCGTCTGGCTGAACTTGTTCTCACACTGAACAATTTCTCCTTTAACTCCTCTCACTTCCTCCAAATAAAAGGTGTGGCTATGGGTACCCGCATGGGCCCCAGCTGTGCCTGTCTCTTTATGGGGTATGTGGAACATTCCTTGTTCCAGTCCTACTCCGGCTCCCTCCCACAACTCTTTCTCCGGTACATCGATGATTACTTCGGTGCGGCTTCATGCTCTCGTCTGGACCTGGAAAAATGTATTAATTTTGCTTCCAATCTCCACCCCTCCATCATTTTCACATGGTCCATCTCTGACACTTCCCTTCCGTTCCTTGACCTCTCTGTCTCAATTTCTGATGATAGACTGTCCACCAATATCCATTACAAGCCTACCGACTCCCACAGCTACCTCGACTACAGCTCCTCACACCTCGCTTCCTGCAAGGACTCCATCCCATTCTCTCAGTTCCTTCGCCTCCGTCGCATCTGTTCTGATGACACTACCTTCAAAAACAGTTCCTCTGACATGTCCTCCTTCTTCCTTAACCGAGGTTTTCCACCCACGGTCATTGACAGGGCCCTCAACCGTGTCCGGCCCATCTCCCGCGCATCCGCCCTAACGCCTTCTCCTCCCTCCCAGAAACATGATAGGGCCCCCCTTGTCCTCACTTATCACCCCACCAGCCTCCGCATTCAAAGGATCATCCTCCGCCATTTCCGCCAACTCCAGCATGATGCCACCACCAAACACATCTTCCCTTCACCCCCCCTGGTGGCATTCCGTAGGGATCATTCCCTCCGTGACACCCTGGTCCACTCCTCCATCACCCCCTACTCCTCAACCCCCACCTATGGCACCTCCCCATGCCCACGCAGAAGATGCAACACCTGCCCCTTCACTTCCTCTCTCCTCACCGTCCAAGGGCCCAAACACTCCTTTCAAGTGATGCAGCATTTCACTTGCATTTCCCCTAGCTTAGTCTACTGCATTCGTTGCTCCCAATGCGGTCTCCTCTACATTGGAGAGACCAAACGCAAACTGGGCGACCATTTTGCAGAACACCTGCGGTCTGTCCGCAAGAAAGACCCAAACCTCCCTGTCGCTTGCCATTTTAACACTCCACCCTGCTCTCTTGCCCACATGTCTGTCCTTGGCTTGCTGCATTGTTCCAGTGAAGCCCAAAGCAAACTGGAGGAACAGCACCTCATCTTCCGACTAGGGACTTTACAGCCTTCCGGGCTGAATATTGAATTCAACAACTTTAGATCTTAAACTCCCTCCCCCCATCCCCACCCCGTTTCTTCCCCCTCCCTTTTGTTTTTTTCAATAATTTATATAGATTTTTCTTTTCCCACCTATTTCCATTATTTTTAAATCTACAACTAATACCTTGTCAGTCTTTCCACCCCATCCCCACTAGAGCTGTACCTTGAGTGTCCTGCCATCCATTCTTAATTAGCACATTTTCTTAGATAATATCACCACCTTCAACACCTCTTTGATCCTTTTGTCTGTGACATCTTTTGATTATCTGCTCCTATCACTGCCTGCTTGTCCCTACAACCACCCCCGCCCCCTCAACTTCTCTCTCTCTCCCCTCTCCCCCCCTCCTCTTAAACCAGCTTATATTTCACCCCTCTCCTAACTATACTCAGTTCTGCTGAAGGGTCATGAGGACTCGAAACGTCGACTCTTTTCTTCTCCGCCGATGCTGCCAGACCTGCTGAGTTTTTCCAGGTAATTCTGTTTTTGTGTAGAATTAAAGGCATGAGTTGGGCTCAAAATGCAGTTAGATGTTTGTGTTCTTTGTCCAATTGTCCTTGCCTAGTCCTTAAACGTTGTTACAAATGATCAATTACAAAAAAGATAAATATTTAAGTATATTTTAATATAAAATATTTAGAGTATTTGTTTCTATCTCCTAACTGACCCGAGTGACTCTGGATTATATGGCTATCTTTACGTCATGTATTTGTATGGTTTTTATTGGGAACAAGCTCTTGAAGTTCAATTTGGTGTGTCATTCGCCTGTACCCAGTTCAATGAAGAGAACAGATTTATTACGTATTACACACAGACAGCAAAAGCTTGATTCACAGGGCTGTTTATGGTCCCACAGGCTTACTAGCCATCTGCCTCGCCTGGATTCGAAAGGTTAAATGCAAACTATTATAACTTGTGCAATACAAGTTAGCTATTCAACTGCACTTAATGGCATTAATGCAATATCGCACACTGGGAATATATGGGGTACTTGAAGGGTATCAGAGTTTCATCAGATGCTGGGGTACTTTAAGGGAATAATGTAAATCTCTCCTGGCCTGTCTCTAGGTATTGGAGTATTTAAAGGGTGTAATAACTGTTATACTTATAATAGCACCTTTAACATAATAAAACATCCCAAGACGTTTCATAGGAGCATTACAAAACAAAATATGTAACCGAACCAAATAAAGAGATACTAGGTCATCTGCCAAAAGCTTGGTCAAAGAGTTAGGTTTTAAGGAATGTCTTAAAGGAGTAAAATGAGGCAGAGGGGCAGAGAAGTGTAGGGATGGAATTCCAGAACTTAGGACCTAGGCAGCTGATGGCACAGCCGCCAATGGTGAAGCGAATAAAATCAGGGATGCTCAAGATGCAATAACTAAAGGGGTGCCGATTTCTTAAAGCGTTTGTGGGACTGTAGGAAACTACAGATAGGGAGGGACAGCACCATGGAGCCACTTGAAAACAAGGAGAATTTTAACAGGCAGCGAATGCAGGTCAGCAAGCACAGGGATGATATTTGAACGGGATTTAGTACTTGTTAAGACATGGGCAGCAGATTTTTACAAGTTTACAAAGGTACAATGTGTGAGACTAACCAAGAGTGAATTGGCATAGTCACGACCAGAGGCACGACTGAGGGATTAAGCAGCAGATGAGCTGAGACAAGGCGAAGTCGGATGATTTAAGAAGGTGGACATAAGCAGTCTTATTGATAGAGTGAATATGTGGTCAGAAGTTCATCTTGGGGTCAAGTATGATACCAGGGTTGCAAACACTGGTTTAGTCTCAAACAGTTGACAGGGAGAGGGATGGAATTAAAGATGGCTTGAAAATGAGAGTTTGGAGCAGGGATCGAAAACAATGGCTTCAGTCTTCCCAATGTTTAACTGGACATCAGAAAAACAGTCCAATAACGTAGCAACAGTGGAGTTGTCAAGAGGGGTGGTGATGAGGTAGAGCTGGGTGTTGTCAGCATACATGTGAAAACTAACGTTGTGCTTTCTGATAATGTTGCTGAGGGGCAACATGTAAATGAGAAAAGGAAAAGACCAAGGATTCGCCCTTGGGTTGACATCAGAGGTGATGGCGCAGGAGTGAGAAAAGAAGACATGAGTAATATTGTGACTATAGGTAGATAAGAACTGAACCACTTCCACCCAGCTAGACAACAATGGAGAGGAGTTTGAGGAGGGTGATGTGGTCAGTTGTGCTAAAAGCTGCAGACAAGTTAAGAAGGATAAAGAAGGAAAGTTTCCTTTGCACAGGATGGTCACTTGAGACTTGGATTAGAGCCAGTTCAGTACTGCGGCAGGATGCAAACTTGATAGAGGAGTTCAAACATGGAATTCTGGGAAAGACAAGCAGCAATTTGGAAGGTAACAGCACATACAGGGACTTTGGAGAGGAAAAGGAGGTTGGAGATGGGCCAATAGATTGCAAGGTGGGGGTCAAGGATTGCTATTTTGATGAGAATATAAATTGCCAGGGCTGACTCTGGGTGCTGGAGTATTTAAAGGGTTCCCCAGGCCTGACCCTGGGTGCTGGGGTATTTAAAGGGTTCCCCGGGCCTGACTCTGGGTGCTGGGGTATTTAAAGAGTTTCCCAGGCCTGACTCTGGGTGCTGGGGTATTTAAAGGATTCCCTGGGCCTGACTCTGGGTGCTGGGGTATTTAAAGGGTTCCCCAGGCCTGACTCTGGGTGCTGGGGTATTTAAAGGGTTCCCCGGGCCTGACTCTGGGTGCTGGGGTATTTAAAGGGTTCCCCGGGCCTGACTCTGGGTGCTGGGGTATTTAAAGGGTTCCCCGGGCCTGACTCTGGGTGCTGGGGTATTTAAAGGGTTCCCCGGGCCTGACTCTGGGTGCTGGGGTATTTAAAGGGTTCCCCGGGCCTGACTCTGGGTGCTGGGGTATTTAAAGGGTTCCCCGGGCCCGACTCTGGGTGCTGGGGTATTTAAAGGGTTCCCCGGGCCTGACTCTGGGTGCTGGGGTATTTAAAGGGTTCCCCGGGCCTGACTCTGGGTGCTGGGGTATTTAAAGGGTTCCCCGGGCCTGACTCTGGGTGCTGGGGTATTTAAAGGGTTCCCCGGGCCTGACTCTGGGTGCTGGGGTATTTAAAGGGTTTGCGGCTGTTACTCACCGTGCGCTGGGCATCCACCCGGTTCTCGGTTGCTTTGTTGAGAATGCTGCTGAAGTCCATGACTCCGAGCTCTCCGGGAACGGAGGTTCCAGATCCAACGTAGCCTTCGGCAGACAATATCGTCACTTCCGTATCGCTGAGCAGCACTTCCGGCCGCTGGGGCTGTCACGTGGTCGGAAGTAGGTTCCAGTCTGTGACATCACTCTTGCCGTGTTCCGCGAAGAGCGTGAGCGAAATGTAGGCAATACCCTGATTCAGCAAGCAGTGCGCGCACATTATGGCGATATCCCTGACTCAACAACCAATGAACAGACAATAAGAGGATTTTTAACTCAACAACGACTGCACACACATTATGGACCTGTCCCTCCAATACCTCCATACACACACATTATAGGGGTATCCCAGACTGAATAACGCACGTTACTGGGGTATCTTGAACTCAACAACCAATACAAACGCATTACAGGACTATTTCTAACTCAAAAACCAATCGAATGCACACACATTACAGGAGTATTCCTGGCTCCAAAACCAATACACACACACTACAGATATATGCAAGACAAAAGCAAAATACTGCAGATGCTGGAAATCTGAAACAAAAACAAAAATTGCTGGAAAAGCTCAGCAGGTCAGACAGCACCTGTGGAGAGGAAGACAGAGTTAACATTTCAAGTCCGAATGACTCTTCATCAGAACTAAAGAGAAATAGAAATGTGGTGAAGTATAAGCTGTTTAAGGGGGGTGGGACAGGTGGAACTGGATAGAGAGCCAGTGATAGGTGGAGACAAAAGAGAGATTGCCAAAGATGTCATAAACAAAAGATCAAAGGGATGTTGACAGTGGTGATATTAGCTAAAGGATGTGCTAATGGTGACATTAAGGGTAGAAAGCAGGATGAGCAAGTGACGGATAGCCAGGGTGGGGTATAAAACAATGGATGGAAATAAATTTTAAAAATAATAATAGAAATTCAACTTCAGATCATGAACTCTCTCCTCCATCCTCACCCCCTTTTTGATCCCCTTTTTTTCTAATAATTATTATATATTTTTATATATTTTTTTTTCTTTTCCAACCTATTTTTATTATTATTTTAAAAATTTATTTCCATCCGTTGTTTTATCTCCACCTTTTAGCCTATTTCGATCCCTTCCCCCCACCCAACCCCCACTAGGGCCATCCATCACTTGCTCATCCTGCTTTCTACCCTTAATGTCGCCATTAGCACATCCTTTAGCTAATATCACCACCGTCAACACCCCTTCGACCTTATGTTTATGACATCTTTGGCAATCTCTCCTTTGTCTCCACCTATCACTGGCCCTCTATCCAGCTCCACCTGTCCCACACCCCTTAAACAGCTGATATTTCACCACATTTCTATCTCTCTTTAGTTCTGATGAAGAGTCATTCGGACTCGAAACGTTAACTCTGTCTTCCTCTCCACAGATGCTGTCAGACCTGCTGAGTTTTTCCAGCAATTTTTGTTTCAGTACAGATATACCCCTGACTTACTCAACAGTGCACACATTGCAGGGGTATCCCTGTCTGAACAACCAATGCACACATATTCCTGGCAACAGCCTGAGATTAAGCCGGTCTGTTCACAACCTTGGTGCACATTTGACCGCAAGGTGAGCTTCTGACCTCATATTTATACTAGCGAAGACGGCTATTTCCACCTCCATTACATCACTTGTTTTCGACCCTGTCTCAGTCCATCTGCTATTGAAACATCACCCATGCCTTCATTACCTATAAAAGTGACTATTCCAATTCACACATGGCTGGTCTCCCATGTTTTATCACCCTTAAACTTGAGGTCATCCAAAACTCTGCACCTGTGTCTTTCTTAACTGCTCCTATGGAGAGCTGAAGTAGACATGATGAGTCAAATGGCCTCCTTCTGTGCTGTAACAATTCTGTGATGCTGTAATAAACTTGGAATGCAGGGCTAGTTTCTTGTAAGAAACAGTAAACTTTATTTACAAACTCCAGATGAGGTAAATGCTTGTTCCAAGACCAAGGCTTAAAAGCTCCATCACTAAGATTCCCCGTGCTTAGGGCTGATTCGTCTACATAGTCACATGATCCTCATAACAGTAAGAAATGATTTAACTTACAATTATTACATTCCTCCCCCTTTAATTTAGTTTTACTCTCTTAATTTTAAAAACATCTTAACCCATATTCTATACCATTAGATAGAGTTCATGCCACCATAAATTTAGGCTTTGAGGAGGTTTCGGATTTGGATAGAGCAACACAACTCTACAACTGGAGGTTCTTCCATTGGGTTGACTTACACAGGAACTGCAGCACCAAGGACATCTTTTGAAATGGCAGTTCAGAATTATTTACTTCAAGAGAAACACCTAGTATGTCTATTCTTTGTCGATCTGGTGCCCCAGGGGTCGAAGTTTCGACTTCAATTTCAGGTGGATTAACTGGTCGTTGGGGGGGGGGGTTCCTCGACTTCTGAGATGATCCATGTGTTTCCTAACAATCCTGTTTTCCATTTGACTTAATAAGATAAAGGTCCTGTTTCAGAGACAATTGTACCAAGGACCCATCTCGGTCCAGTTGCAAAGTTTCGTGCAAAAACTGTCTCTCACAGTAAACTCTCAACTTTTACCATGAACAGCATGATTCAGTTTCTGACTACCCTGGTTTCTCTCCACAGTCCCCTCTAAATTAGGGAATACTAGACTCAATCTTTTATGAAGTCAGTGCTTCATTAACAGTTTTGAAGGTGTTAAACCAGTGGTCGCATTAGGAGTTGTGCAATAGCCGAACAGAAATGTTGAAATTCACGTTTCTAACATTCCCTCTGATAGTTTCTTCATGCCTGTTTTAAAGGTTTGTACTGCTGTTTCTGCTAACCCATTGGATGAGGGATGATACAGCGCTGTCCTAATGCATTTAATCCCATTTAGGTTAATGAATCTTTGGAAGTCAGTGCTAGTGAAAGCCGTACCATTATCTGAAAAATAACTTCAGGTAAACCATGAACACTGAAACTCTGGCGCAGTTTTTCAATGGTTGTAGGCAAAGTAGACTTCGAAGTAGACAATGCTGCAGACTTCAAATATGTCCATCCACTTTGAATGTGTGTCGATAATCACCAGAAACATGGTACCTAGAAATGGACCTACATAGCCTACCTGTAGTCTAACCCAGGGTGGACCAGGCCACTCCCATGGATGCAGTGGGGCTGAAATGAGCAACTTCTGCTGTTGCTGGCAATGGAGACAGTGTTTCACCCTTTTTTCTATATCACTGTCTATACTTGGCCACCAGGTATAACTTCGTGCAAGAATCTTCATTTTCGAAATACTAGGATGCGCACTATGAAGTTCTTCTAATAATGGTTCTCATCCTCACACAGGGATAATAACTATTGCTCCCCATAACAAGATAAGATCTTGACAACTCAGTTCAGATCCACGTACAAAGAATGGTTTTAAGGGACTTGTGCTTTTGACCATCCTTGTAATACTTGTTCACGGACTCTTGTTAAAGTTGGGTCCCGATTTGTCCAATTTTTTACTTGTCTCGTGCAGACTGGTGTGGGTTCCAGGAAATTCAACGCAAGTACTATCTCTTGAGGTACTGGTATGTGTGTAATACTATCTGGCAAAGGGAGACGACTGAAGACGTCTGCATTTGCTCTATGCACACCTGGACGGTGCATATATATGTATGCCGACAAAATTAAAGCCCATCTTTGAATTCGAGCAGAGGCTATTGGTGGGATTGCCTTACCTTCACTAAAAAATCCTAACAGTGGTCTGTGATCTGACACTATGGTGAAGTGTCAACTGTACAAATATTGATGGAGCTTTTTTACTCCAATTACGATAAATAAGCCCTCTTTTTCAATTTATGAGTATCCTTTTTCGGCTGCAGAAAGGGTTCTGGATACATAGCCTATTGGCTTTTCGGATTTGATTTATCTTTCTTCTTTTTGCATTTGCCACAGGGTTTTGTCTCATCCTTCATTTTGACTTCAGAGTCAGCCAAATTTCCCTCTGGTGAAATCTTAACTTGGTTCAGTTCGGGGGTTGATTTACCCATTCACATCTTGGAAAGTTCCATGACTTTTCCTTCTAATGCCCCTTTTGTCTCAGTCAACTGATTCTTCAGTTTTTTCTGTCTCTTTTTTGTATCTTTTCACTTCCTCTTGGAACATCGAACATTGTAGGTTTTTTCTTTCGACTGTTTCTTCAGTTGGTTCAGAGTGGCACTGTGTTTGTTTTGCTTCTTTTCATGATTTTCCCATGGAACCAACTCTGACCTGAGGGATTCTTGCATCCGGTGAAGATCCTTCAGTTCTTTTATCTCATTCCAAAAGATACCATCACATTCCCTTGTCAACTCAGGATTTCTTCCAGTCCTGACCTGAAAAATTTCTGACCAGTTTAGTTTGATTTCTTTCAACCAATCACAGCCCAGAAGGCTAGGCCCTTCTCCTGTTACAACAATTACTGGCAGCTGAGCCCTCTGTTGCCTGTATGATACAGGTACAGAAATGATGTCTTTCACCTGTACTGCTTCTCCTGTATATGTTTTTAACTGAGCAGCAGTTTTCTCCAAACTCAATGGCTAGGTACCTTCTCTGAGGTATTTAAAGATGTGTTCTCCCACCACTTTGGTTGATGCTCCTGTGTCAATCCCCATGAGCTCAGGTTTTCCATTTCCTTGAAGTGTAACAGTGATTGGTTGAGTTTCCTTGGCCTTCAGACTGTGCAGTGAATAAACATCAGCCTCAGTAACGTCTGGCTCATCAGTATTGTGCACTTCATTTAATTTGACCTGATGTCTGAATGGCTACCTTGATCTAGTCCTGCACTGTTTAACAACAGTAGTGGCATTCTGCCTCTTTAAATCTGCTGACTTCAGGTGCATGATTTCCCCCACAATGGTAACACTTTAACTTCTGGGTTACTGGTGAGCTGCTTCCAGCATTTCTTTTTATTTTTCTAGTGGTAGGGACTCTGCCCCGCTTCGCGGTGGTCTCCCTGATCTTTGCACCACGCCCGGTGGCAGGTTCCTGCCCTAGCTGCAAAACGGCGCAATGTAGCACACTCTTCAAAGCCTGCGAGTTCCTCTCAGCACTCTCCATTGCTAGTGCTATCTCCATGGTGTGCTTCAGGTCTATCTCAATTTCTACAAGCAAACGGCACTGAATCGCATTGTCGTTTATGCTGCAAACCAAACGATCTCACAACATGTTGTTTAAAGTATCACCAAAGTCACAGTGCTCCATTCACTGTTTTAACTTCATGAGGTACATTGCGATCAACTCACCGGGAGACCTTACTCAAGAATTAAACTTGAATCTTTGCATAATCACTGACGGTTTAAGCTGAAAATGTCCTTTCACGAGGTCCACTAGCTTGGCGAAGGATCTGGAATTGGTGCATTTAGAGCCGTCAAGCTACGGATTAGGTTATAGGTTTTGCTCTCACAGACACTTACGAGAATTGCCTTCTGTTTCTCCTTTGCCGTTATTTCATTAGCTGCAAATAGAACCCTAACTGCTCAATGTATTGACTCCAGTCCTAAATGGCCTACTCGTATCCTGAGATTGCGGCCCCTTGTTCTAGACTCTCCAGCCAGAGGAAACATCATCCCTGCATCCAGCCTGTCCATCCCTGTCAGAATTTTATGTTTCAATGAGGTCCCCTCTCATTGTTCTAAACTCCAGTGAATACAGGCCTAGTAGGCCCAATCGCTCCTCATACGACAATCCTGCCATCCCAGGAATTAGTCTGGTGAACCTTCACTGCGCTCCCTCTATGGCAAGTATATCCTTTCTTGGTACAGAGACCAAAATTGCACACAGTTCCCAGGCCCCAAGCTCTTACACTCGCTACACCTCTCCACCTTTTTATCTCACTTTCCTGCTTTAAGACGCTCCTGAAAACCTAACCCTTTGATCAAACTTTGGTCATCAGACCTAATATCTCCTTATGTGACTTGATGCTACACTTTATTTTATAATGCTCTTGAGAAACACTTTGGGAAATTTCATTATGTTAATTGTACTGTATAAATATAAGTTGTTGTTGAGTCAGAAAGTGAGCTTCTCAAAGTAGAATACCCAGTCTCTGACCTACTGCAGCAGCCCTGTCACTTAGGTGGCTGGTGCAGTTCATTTTCTGGTTAATGGCGACTCCAAAGATGTTGATGGTGTGGAAACTGGTGATAGTAATGCCATTGGCTATCATGTGGCTACATTACCTCTACCTGCTATGGCTATTGGGAGAACAATACTGACCTCACTGGTGGGCATACATACCTGGCTGTGGCACCCCAGCCTCACCGACACCAGTGGACCTGGGTGCATGGCACCTCTCCAAATCCAGGGCCTCCTGCTCAAACTGGCTGAGAATGGCTAACTGCACCTGACTGCCGCCAGTCCTCACATGCTCTGCAGCACTATGAGCATTCTTCTTCTGAAAATGCGAGATGAGCATTGATTAGTGCAAATTGTGCATGGACTCTCTTCGCGCACGACCCATCCCAACCAGTGTGGGACATATCAGGGCACCAGTGCCTCCTCATTCCGCTGCTGCCAAACACTCACACAAAGATGCTAGGCCTGTTCCCCACCCCCACCTTGGCCACATGCTGCCTCCATCACATTAGGCACCTCATGGTCTAACCTTCCATAGCAAGGAGGCGTAAGCACGTGGAGTGCAGAGGGCAGCAGATGTTTCATTGCCACGCCACCTTGAAGCTCCCCTCCCAGCATGTTAACACCCTGACTAGGACATGTCCTGCAGTTCAAGCACAGCGCCTAGGCGCAGCTCCTCCAGGTTGCCTCCAAAACAGTCACGCGGGTCTCAGTGTACCACATGCTGCGGGTGCAGAACCCATCTCTTCACCACCCTCTCAGCCTGACCTCGGCATGGACAATATCTGCTGGCCCACCCAGCGAAGGACACATGCCGTCAATGATTCAATGCGGTCACTACACTCAGACTTGCAGGGGGTGGCAGCAGTGGGAAAAGCAGACCGGCTGGGTTAAGTGACCAATGCCAACATTTTCCTCACCCTTCCAGAGCGCAACAAGTCGTTGAGGCACTTGTAACACTGGATCCAGGTGCGCCACACCACGTTGCGGGAGCTCACCACCTCCTCCCAGACACGTTTGGTCATGTGGGGGGGCCTCCTCCTCCCGTCCTGGGGAACCAGCATCTCCTGCCGTGCTGCTACCTCCTCGAGGAGGGCAGAAAGGCAGTCATCAGAAAAATGAGGGGCACACTGGCCCTTCACCCTACCCTCTAGACTGGCCTACCCTCTGGACTTGCATAACCTCCATACCCCTCTGCAGAGCCTTTTGCCCAGCCATTGCAAGCAGCGTTTCCAATGCTGCCAGGCCTTCCTTTATACAGGCTGCTGGGTCGTATTTGGACCTGGCGGGCTGAGCGCACCCACCGCCGCCCGCCCTCTCCCGCTATACACGGGAGTCGTGAAGTACGCTGGGTGGGCCTTAATTGGCCTGCCTGCGTAAAATGGCGGCGCAGACCCGATCGCAAGCAGCGATCGGGTCCACGCCCGCTCCATCCCCCCACCGTCCAGAAAATTCTGCCCTACCATTTAACAATGAAATCCCATTCATTGTACCAATTTTATTAGTAATATAAACATATTGCTTGGTAGCTGTCAGAAAAGCGTCAAGTTTTCACCCCACTTCTTGAATGCTCTATTCAAAAACTGCAAATGCACGCTATCTCTCTTTCATTTCAAAACAAGTACACATCAAAGCACCCAGACTAGCTGACTTTAATCCAATTAAAACACCCCCACAGAGTAAACCTCTATTTTAAAAGAAAAGTATTTTCCAAAATATTATATACATTAATAGCTTCATGACACCTCCAATTACCACAACCACATTTCACTATACCAACTACAACTCCAGCTACTGGAGAGCTCCCCACCACCCAGCACCCCATCCTAGATTCCTATTGGTGTCAGTTTTTTACTAACGTTCCTTAGTGCCACATTTGGCCGAATGTTAATGTCAAGGGCAGTCGCTCTCACCTCACCTCTGGAATTCAGCTCTTATGGTTATGTTTGAACCAAGGCTGTAATGAAAACTGGAGTGCAGAACTGTTGCAGAACCCAAACTGAGCATTAGACAGTGGGTTATTGGTCAGTAAGTGTCACGAATGGTGTTCAGGTCTGCTGGATGAGAGCACAGAGTCACAGAATTGTTACAGCACAGAAAGAGGCCATTTGGGCTTCCATGTCTACGCTGACTCTCCATAAAAGCAATATATCTAGTGCCACCTTCTCCCCTGAACGTTCTTCCTTTTCAGATATCAGTCCAATTCCTACTTGAATGCCTCACTTGAACCTGCCTCCACCACATTCTCAGACAGTGCATTTCAGATCCTAATCACTTGCTGCGTGAAAAAGCTTTTGCTCATGTCTCCATTGCTTCATTGACTGCTTGGTGAATTGAAGAGTTGCGAATGGAACTGAACATTGTGCAATTATCCCACTTCTGATCTTATGATGGAGGGGAGGTCATTGATGAAGCAGCTAAAAATGGGTGGGATTATAGGACACACCCCAGAGGAACTCATGCAGTGATGTCCTGAACCTGAGATAGTGGGCCTCCGACAAACGGAACCATCTTTCTTTATGGTAGCCAAATGGAGCATATTCCCCTGATTGCCATTGACTTTAATTTTACTAAAATTGCTTGATACCACACTTGGTCAAATGTTGCCTTGATGTCAAGGACAATCATCAGTCATCTCTGGAATTCATCTCTTTTATTCTTTTAAGAACAAGGTTGTAATGTGGTCTGGAGCAGAGTAGTCCTGGTGGAACCCAAACTGAGCATCAATGAGCAGGTTTTTGATGAGTTAGTGTTGTTTGATAGCACTGTCAACAACACCTTCCATCATTTTGCTGACGACTGAGAACAGACTGATGAAGCAGTAATAGCCGGATTGGATTTGTCCTGCTTTTTGTGGACAGGACATATCTAGGCAAACTGCCAATTTGTTGGGTAGATGCCAGCATTGTAGCTGTATGGTATAACTTGGCTTGAGGCATTGTGATGGATTATAATCCCAGCCCCCTTTTAGGGAAAATCCCAGATCAGACTGCCTGTTCTTTCAGATGCTTCCTTGAAACTTTAAGTTGAGAAAGACAGATCCCAAAGACACTAAGTGGGCCCCAAGGACTGATCCATCTCTCCCCAAAGGAAAGGAGCCCCTCAAAATTATTACCATCCTCCAGATAGCCTTTTTAACAAGTTTCAATCAGGTTATGGTACTGCGGATTTTATTATGGGCCAGGTATAACTCTTCAGTAATATACCCCCCACCAAAGAGGGTAAGGAGTCGGGTTCTTGAGTTAATGGTACAGAAGATGATGTGAGACAATATAAATTCTAAAATATATAGAAGTTTCTGAAAGAACTGAGTATATAATTCAAAGTCAGGTGGAAGTCAGTTGCAACATTAAATAAGTTCTAGGCTAAAGAGAGAAAATACTTATTTCTGATAGAGAATTCAGTTTTAAATTTCAATTATAATTACTATAAAATATTTTAAGTAGCATATCCATTAATCATTAAAGTCACATTTACCTTAATTCCCTGAGTGAAGACTACAGAGTTAGCAAAGTGACACTGTCCCAATTAGGGGAGAATTATTTTCACTGATCCTGAACAGTCGAACCTTTAGTGGAGATGAAAGACATCTAAGTGAGTTAAGAAAATCTGAGAATTGTACATCTGTTCTCAATATTTATAGTGTATTTTGAGGCTGCATAGCTAATTTTTTACTTAATTGTAATTATGTTCAACCCCTTTATGTTCCAAGTTTGGTTTTGATCACTGTTAATTTCTACTTAAGTACAGCCCTTTTTGATTCTAAGGAAATTTACATAACTGTCAAATTGTATGTAAACCATAGGCCTCATTGATTCTAGGAAAGCCAAGCTAATGAGGTTTTGTGGTGGTTAATTTCCATTAGTCAGGAGTCTGCCTTTTAAGATTATAACCTGGTTCTAGGTTGTAAAAATTCCACATTAAGATAAAAGCAAAATACTGCAGATGCTGGAAGTCTGAAACAAAAACAGAAAATGCTGGAAAAACTCAGCAGGCCTAACAGCATCTGTGTAGAGAGAAACAGAGTTAACGTTTCGAGTCCATACGACTCTTCTTCAGAGCAAGAAAAGTCTTGAAGAAGAGTCAAATGGACTCGAAACATTAACTCTATTTTTCTCTCCACAGATGCTGTCAGGCCTGCTGAGTTTTTCCAGCATTTTTTGTGTTTGTTGTAAAAATTCCAGTTTGAGTGTGGCCTAGGATTATTAGTATAAAGTCATCTTATCAAATTTTACATTGTGTTGTTTTACTAACAAAATGCAAAGCAAAATATGTTGGTGTGCAGTTTTTGTGTGTGTGTGTCTTTCTTATCAGGGATTCTCTTATTGTTGTAAAAAGACACAGCCTGTTCATGCCAGGATGTGAAGTTAGGCATTGACCTTTAAAAATAATTAACCCTTTAAAATTCTTTAAGCTCTTAGTTATAGGAAAATAACTCTTTTGCCCTTATAACCCTTCATTATGGCCACGTTTCTTTACATAGATTCCTTCACAGCATGGCTATTTCTAGAGCACAAGCCTTCATCAGTCCTTCAGTTTTGTCTTTTGCACTTGCTTGCTGGTCACCAAAAAAAATTAAGGATGGGGATGTACATGGAGCCTCTTCCTCCTATAAGTTGTTTAATTGTCCACCACCATTCACAACTGGATGTGGTAGGACTTCAGATCTTTCGCCTGATCCTTTGTTTGTGGAATCACTTAGCTTTGTCTGGATATGCTGTTTCTGCTGTTTGGCATGTTTGTAGTTCTCCTACACTCCTCATTAAACCAGGGTTGGTCACCTGATTTGATGGTAATGGTAGAATGAGGGATGTGCCAGGCCATGAGGTTACAGATTGTGGTTAAGAACTATTATGCTGTTGATGGTCCCCCAGTGCATCATGGATGTCCAGTTTTGAACTGTTAGCTCTGTTCTGAATCTAACTCATTTAGCACAGCGGTAGTGCCACACAACAGGATGGAGGGTGTTCTCAATGTGCAGACATGACTTCCTTTCCACAATATTGTACAGTGGTCACTCCCACCAATATTTTCATGGATAGATGGATCTGCAGCAGGTAGATTGGTGAGAATGAGGTCAAGTAGGTATTTTCCTTGTGTAGATTCGATTACCACATGGGGCAGGCCCAGACTGGGAACTCTGTCTTTCAGAACTCGACCAGCTTACTTACTGGTGGTGTTACTGAGCCACTCTTGGGCATGGACATAAAGGTTCTGCATGCAAAGTACATTCTGTGCCCTTGCTGCCCTCAGTGCTTCTTCCAAGTGTTGTTCAATATGAAGTGGCTTTGATCATAAGCTGAGTCAGGCCGATAGCTGGTAATCAACAGGAGATTTCCTTGCTCAGGTTTGACCTTGACGCCAAGAGACTTCATGAGGTCCAGAGTCAATGCTGGGGACTCCCAGGGGCACTCCACATATATCACTGTATTGCCACCCCTGATGGGTCTGTCCTGCCAGTGGGACAGGACAGATCCAGAGATGACAATCAAAGAGCCTGGGATGTTGTATGAAAGATATAATTCGATGAGTATCACTATGTCAGGCTGTTGTTTGACTAGCTTGTGGGACAGCTCCCCCAATATTGGCATATCCCAAAATGTTATGTGGAGGACTTTGCAGGGTCAATTGGTCTTTGTGTCGTGCTCGAATCTAATGCCTAGGTCAATGTCAGGTGGTTGGTCCTGATTTTTATTATTATAATTTCTCATAGAAATTTAATACAACTGAATAGTTTACTAGGTCATTTCAGGAGGCAGTTAAGAATCAACTGCATTGTTGTGGGTCTGAATTGACATGTTGGCCAGACAGGGTAATGACAGCAGATTTCCTTCCCTAAGGGTGTAATATGGACTGAAAAGTCTGAATTGATGATGTAACTGATTAATTTTCAGTTGCATATTATGACTACAGTTATGCCTATTATGCTGTGAGAATGTGCATAAGACACGATGGGATTAAGTCAAATTGGCTACTGTTAAATTTGCTAGCTTGGTATTTGTGGGAACACAAGGTCTAGGTGAGTGAAAAATAATAATGGTCAGCTCACCTGTGCAGGCAAACACCTAAACAGAAATGCATTCCTAAAAGCAAGAAATGGGCAATAAAATGATCAAGAAGTCAATAAGTCATGGGAAAACACACCAATGTTACTAATTCCTATGATCATAAAGACATTCATAGGAAGGACCTCATTAAGGAAATCTTGAAACTTTTACCTGATTTCATGGGGTCATCATTGTGGTCAAGGAAGCGAGAAGCCTTTTTTTTATTCATTCATGGGATGTGGGTTTCGCTGGCTGGGCCAGCAATTATTGCCCATCCCTAGTTGCCCTTGAGAAGGTGGTGGTGAGCTGCCTTCTTGAACCGCTGCAGTCCATGTGGCGTAGGTACACCCACAGTGCTGTTAGGGAGGGAGTTCCAGGATTTTGACCCAGTGACAGTGAAGGAACGGCGATATATTTCCAAGTCAGGATGGTGAGTGAATTGGAGGGGAACCTCCAAGCGGTGGTGTTCCCATCTATCTGCTGCCCTTGTCCTTCTAGGTGGTAGTGGTTGTGGGTTTGGAAAGTACTGTCTAAGGAGCCTTGGTGAATTCCTACAGTGCATCTTGTACATGGTACACATTTCTGCAACTGTGCATCGGTGGTGGAGGGAGTGAATGTTGGTAGATGTGGTGCCAATCAAGTGGGCCGCTTTGTCCTGGATGGTGTCAAGCTTCTTCAGTGTTGTGGGAGCTGCACTCATCCAGGCAAGTGGGGAGTATTCCATCATACTCCTGACTTGCGCCTTATAGATGGTGGACAGGCCTTGGGGAGTCAGGAGGTGTGTTACTTGCTGCAGGATTCCTAGCCCCTGACCTGCTCTTGTAGCCACAGAATTTATACGGCTAGTCCAATTCAGTTTCTGGTCAATGGTAACCCTCAGGATGTTGATAGTGGGGGATTCAATGATGGTAATGCCATTGAACATCAAGGGGTGATGACTGGATTCTCTCTTGTTGGAGATGGTCATTGCCTGACACTTGTGTGGCATGAATGGTACTTGCCATTTGTCAGCCCAAGCCTGGATATCCGGGGGCAGAATTTTATGTCTGTCGGGCGGGCGGAGCAGGAGTGGGCACGGGCAGGCACAGACCAGATTGCCGCCCACGATCGGGAGCGCGCACCATTTTACGCGAGTGGGCAAATTATGCCTGCCCAGCATGAATCGCGGCACCCGAGGATAGCGGGAGTGGGCGGGCGGCAGCGGGACTGCAGTGACCACCGGGTCCAATGGCGACCTGGCCGCCTGTTTAAAAAAGTTGCTGCAGACTTTCTAGGCTGTGACTCATGGCCAGTGGAAGGGCTCCCCAGACGCTGCTGGTAAGCAGGCCAGGCAGGAGGGTAGGGCAGGGGGGCACTGTGCCCCTCGTTTTTCAGATGATTGCCTTGCTGCCCTCCTCGAGGAGATGGCAGCACGGCGGAAGGTCCTGGTCCCCCAGGACAGGAGGAGGAGGCCCCCCCCACATGACCACACGTGCCTGGGAGGAGGTGGCAGAGGTGGTGAGCTCCCGCGACGTGGTACGACACACCTGGATCCAGTGTCACAAGCGCTTCAACGACCTGTTGCACTCAGGAAGGGTGAGTACCATGTTGGCATTGGTCACTTAATCCAGCAGGTAGGCTTCCCCCCCTGATGCCCCCGCGCCGCCCCCCCCCACCCAAGTCTGAGCGTAGTGACTGCATTGAACAATTGACGGCATGTGTCCTTCGCTGGGTGGGCCAGCAGATATTGCCCATGCCAAGGTCACCCTGAGAGGGTGATGAAGAGATGAGTTCTGCCCTCGCAGCATGTGGTACACTGAGACCCACATTACTGTTTTGGGGGCAACCTGGAGGAGCTGTACCTGAGTGCAGTGCTGGAACTCCAGGACATGTCAAAGTCAGGGTGATGACCCTGCCATGTTGGGAGGGGAGCTTCAAGGTGGCGTGGCAACAAACCATCTGCTGCCCTCTGCGCTCCACGTGCTTGCGCCTCCTTGCTATGGAAAGTTAGACCGTGTGGTGCCTAATGCGATGTAGGCAGCACTTGGCCAAGGGGTGGGGGGGTGGAGAGGACAGGCCTAGCATCTTTGTGTGAATGTTCGGCAGCAGCGGGGTGAGGAGACATTGGAGCCCTGCAATGTCCCACTATGGTTAGGGTGGGCCGTCCGTGAAGAGAATCCAAGTACAAGTAGCACTAATCAATGCTCTTCTCTCATTTTCTGGAGAAGAATGCACATAATGCCGCTGAGCGGGTGAGGACTAGCCAGAGGCCAGCACAGTTGGCGATTCTCAGCCGCTTCGACCAGGAGGCCCTAGTTTTGGAGAGGCGCCATGCACCCAGGTCCATCGGTGTCGGTGAGGCTGGGGTGCCACGGGTATGCACATCAGTGAGGTCACTATTGTTCTCCCAACAGCCATGGCAGTGCTGAATGTTCAGTGATTGAAGTTTTCAACATGGCTTGACCACTGCTTATTGAAGGATGAGCGCATAATGATCCGGGGGATAGAGATGCACATTAACAGTGTCTCCACGTTAACTGATCCAATGTCCTTGTTCTCCCTTTCAGCATCAGCGGAGCAAGGCCAGGAGGAGGAGCAGCAGAGGCCCCCTCTCACACTTGAGGGCCCTGAAGTCTTAACAGCGTCACACCATCTCTGTCAGGCAGGCACCAGCGCAAATTCTAGCACCTCGGTGGGAATTAGAACATAGGCTAGTGTCCCGGGGCACAGCGGTGAGGGCACTTCACAATCACTGGAGGAGTTGGCAGAGACAGAGAGTGCCCATGGTGCCAGCAGTCGGAGGACTGCAGGGGACCAGGCACACGCTCAGTCGGTGCCTGATGATGTGCCTCTGGAGTCGTCCGCGACGCAGCAGGTGCAGGAAATGTAACCAGGTGTGCTGGAGCATCTGGGGGAGAGGTACATGAGGCTATGCTTGGCAAGGTATCCATGGTGGAGGGGTCTACGCAGACGATTGCCGAAGCAATGAGCCCCATGCCCGAGCGCCATGCGTTCTCCATGGAGAGAGTGGTGATCCATCAAGGCTTCCTGGGGATGCGCTCGGACCTGCAAGCCCTCACATCGGCATTGACCTCAGCTGGCCATTGCCAATGTGGGATATCCTCTGGGCACCAAGTTTCCCAGCTCGGTGCCCATCCATCCACGGTGAGCAGGGAGGTCTGAAGTGACCTCACGTCAGCGCAGCAGCCGCTTGTCGTCTCTGCGGGCTCCTCTCAGGGCGCTCTGGATGAGGGTGGCAGCTCCTCCACCCCTCTGCCAGTGACCATTGCATCCGGTGAGGCTGCAACGAATGGGAAGATGCCATCTTGGAACTGGCAGCTCCCTCCCAGGCGGCGCCAACATAGGCTCCACAGGCCAGAGGACGGCTGCCAAGATCATCGAGGCCAACAGGACAGCAGAGTAAGCAGGCTGTCTCAGATGCCACTCCCAGCGAGGAGTCAGCACCAAGATGTAGCACCCAGAAACGTAAAGATAAGGCACCTTAGGCACACCATAGGTTTATCACTGGTGCTTTTGTGTTGGCCCGCAATGAGGTCTTTCTGAGTTGGTGTGATTTTGAATACCTTTGTCATTTTGTTTCCTTAAGTTCCTTTGGTTGTAATATTAAATTCAGATATGTCACCATCTTTTCTTCTGCAGGTGGATGGTTTCCAAAAATGTTAGGAGTGTTTTGTGGGACATTCAGCTTTATTAACAAGGACCTTAGTTAATGTTCCTAACCAAGCAGATTTTGCACTTAGGTATCGAGTATGGAGCCTACAGCTCAGGCTTGTCCTGGAGGTCCATATGTGGTGTGCTAACTGACGGTTCGACGGATTAAAGCCTCCTGGTTTCCCTGCCTCCCTGGAGTATGCCTGGGTCAGCGTCTACCCCCTCAGCATTTCCCTGTGCATGCACATCCTCGGACTCACTGCTGGACTCATCGTGTACAGCTGCAAACACTTTGTCGATGTCTTCATCGTCCACAGCTCTCCCCTTTCCAGCGCAAGATTGTGGAGAGCACAGCATACAACCACTATCAGCGACACATGATCTGGGGGGTACTGGAGTGCACACCCTGAGTGGTCCAGGCATCGGAAGCGCATCTTGAGAAGATCAATGGCTCTCTCCACCACAGCCCTTGTGGTGCCATTGCTCCCATTGTACCACTGTTCAGCTTTTGTTTTTGGATGGCGCAGAGGCGTCATGAGCCACTTTCTGAGGGGATAGCCCTTGCCACCCAGCAGCCATCAAGCCGAGCCAGAGCACTGAAGAGCCCTGGCACCTGGGAGTGTCTGAGGATGTAGGCGTTGTGGAAGCTGCCTGGGTACCTTGCACAAACTTGCAGAATCTGCATCCTGTGATCACACACTATCTGCACGTTCATGGAGTGGAAGCCCTTCCTGTTGACAAAGGCACTGGACTCACCTGCTGGCGCCTTGATGGCCACATGTGTGCAGTCTATTGCACCCTGGACACAGGGGAAGCCAGAAATTTCCACGAAGCCTCTGGCTCACTGTGTCTGGCTTGCCTGGTCCCAACGGTAGTGGATGAAGGTCAATGCACACCTGAACAGAGCATCTGTGACTTGCTTGACACACGTGTGGACAGCTGATTGGGAATCACCACAAAGACCACCCACCGAGCCCTGGAAGGAACCAGATGCATAGAAGTTGAGGGCAGCTGTGATCTTTAGAGCCACTGGCATGGGGTGTCCGCCCACACCGTTAGCGGAGATCTCAGGCCCAATCATCTGACAGATATAGTTGACTGTCTCCCTTGAGAGACGGAGCCTCCTTCGGCACACACCTCAGACATATTGAGGTAGCTACTTCGCCGCCTGTAAACCCTGGCAGCAGGATAGTGGCGTCTTCTGCAGCCCCTTCCGCCTTGGTCTACCTCTTGGCCCTGCGCCCCTTGTGCCTGCGCCTGTCCATCCAAAGGTGGCTCCCCTGGAGGCTGAATGTGCAGTCCTGGCCTCCTCCCCCTTCTAGCCCTCCCTTCCTCCTCAGAGGAGGTGCCTCCAGTGGAGAGTTCAGCTCCCATTTCCAGGCGAAGGGAAGGCTCCCTGAAACCTGCAGGCCCAAAAAAGTTCCTCACTGCAGAGCGCTGACCTGAAGGTTGAGAGTCCAGACCAAGAAGCTGGTATGCGTTTTGAAGTATTGCAGATCACACAGGGAAGTATCAGTAACTTTGGAAAAACAATATTTGACAGAGCACACTCGCGACCCCACTGAGCCCTCGTATCCTGCCTGTGGATGAGGTTTATACAAATGTGTCCTACCCGCCTGCTTGTTGCACCCATGCGCCAACCCAAAGATTGCACAGGCACCGAAAAATCGCCGTCGATTGGCGCCTTAAGGGCCTTAAGTGGCCCGTTAACTAATGGTGGGCGCGCATCGGAGATCAAGGCACACCCGCCCAACAAAATATCGTGATGGCGCGCAGTGACGTGTCATTTGACGTGCGGGTGTGTCGGGCCCACCCCCACACGCCAACGGGAAGATTCTGCCTCAGGTTTTGCTGCATTTGGACATGGACTGCTTCAGTATCTGAGGAAACCTGAATGGCACTGAACATTGTGCAACCATCAGCGAACATCCCCACTTCTGACCTTACGATGGAAGGAAGGTCATTGATGAAGCAGCTGAAGATGTTTGGGCCGAGGACACTACCCTGAGGAACTCCTGCAGTGATGTCCTGGAGCTGAGATGACTGGCCTCCAACAACCACAACCGCCTTCCTTTGTGCTAGGTGTGACACTAATCAGCAGAGAGTTTTCCCCCTGATTCCCATTGACTCCAGTTTTGCTTGGGCTCCTTGATGTCACACTCAGTCAAATGCTACCTTGATGTCAAGGGCAGTCACTCTCACCTCACCTCAGGAGTTCAGCTCTTTTGTCCATGTTTGAACCAAAGCTCTAATGAGGTCAGGAGCTGAGTGGCCCTGGCGGAACCCAACTCGGCGTTAGTAAGCAGGTTGTTGCTAAGCAAGTGCCACTTGATAGCACTGTTGATGACTCCTTCCATTACTTTACTGATGATCAAGAGCATACTGATGGGGTGGTAATTGGCCGGGTTGGATTTGTCCTGCTTTTTGTGTACAGGATATACCTGGGCAATTTTTCACATAGCTGGGTAGATGCCAGTGTTGTAGCTGTACTGGAACAGCTTCGCTAGGGGCGTGGCAAATTCTGGAGCACAAGTCTTCAGTACTATTGCCAGAATATTGTCAGGGCCAATATCCTTTGTGCTATCCAGTGCCTTCAGCCATTTCTTGATATCACGTGGAGGGAATCGAATTGGTTGAAGACTGACATCTGTGATGCTAGGGACCTCCAGAGAAGGCCAAGATGGATCAACCACTCGGCACTTCTGGCTGAAGATTGTTGCAAATGCTTCAGCCTTATCTTTTGCATTGCTGTTCTGGGCCCCTCCATCATTGAAGATGGGGATATTGGTGCAGCCTCCTCCTCCAGTGAGTTGTTTAATTGTCCACCACCATTCACAACTGGATGTCGCAGGACTGCAGAGCTTAGATCTGATCCGTTGGTTGTTGGATCGCTTAGCTCTGTCTATCACTTGCTGCTTATGCTGTTTGGCACGCAAGCAGTCCTGTTTTATAGCTTCACCAGGTTGACACTTCATTTTGAGGTATGCCTGATGCTGCTCCTGGCATGTCCTCCTAAACTCTTCATTGAACCAGGGTTGATCCCTTGGCTTAATGGTAATGGTAGAGTGGGGGATATCCCGGGCCATGAGGTTACAAATTGTGTTCGAGTACAATTCAGCTGCTGCTGATGGCCCACAGCCCTTCATGGATGCCCAGCCTTGAGTTGCTAATTCTGTTCGAAATCTATCCCATTTAGCACGGTGATAGTGCCACACAACATGATGGAGGGTATCCTCAATGTGATGGCGGGACTTCGTCTCCACAATGACTATGCAATGGTCACCCTACCGATACTGTAATAGACAGATGCATCTGCGACAGGCAGGTTGGTGAGGATGAAAAAGTATGATTTTCCCTCTTGTTGATTCCCTTACCACCTTCCACAGGACCAGTCTAGCAGCTATGTCATTTAGGACTCGGCCAGCTCGGTCACTAGTGGTGCTACCGAGCCACTCTTGGTAATGGACATTGAAGTCCCCCTCCCAGAGAATATTCTGCACCCTCATCACCCTCAATACTTCTTCCAAGTGATGTTCAATATGGAGGAGCACTGATTCATCAGCTGAGGAAGGGCAGTATTTAGTAACCAGCAGGGGGTTTCCTTGCACATGTTTGATCTGATGCATGACACTTCATGGGGTCTGGATTCGATGTTGAGGGCTCCCGGGCAACTCCCTCCCAACTGTATACCACTGTGCCACCACCTCTGCTGGGCCTGTCCTGTCGGTGGGATGGGACATATCCAGAGATGGTGATGGTGGTGTCTGGGACATTATCTGTAAGGTATGATTATGTGAGGATGACTATGTCAGGCTGTTGCTTGACTAGTCTGTGAGACAGCTCTCCCAATTTTGGCACTAGCCCCCAGATGTTAATATGGTGGGCTTTGCAGGGTCAACAGGGCTGCGATTGCCATTGCCATTTCTGGCCATTAGGTCAATGCCATGTGGTCCATTCAGTTTCATTCCTTTTTGATGACTTTGTTACAACTGAGTGGCATTTCAGAGTCAACCACATTGCTGTGGATCTGGAGTCACATGTGGGCCAGACCAGGTAAGGTTGACAAATTTCCTTCCCTAAAGGACATTAGTGAACCAGATGGGTTTTCACAACAATTGACAATGGTTTGATGGTCATCATTACTTTTAATTCCAGATTTTTATTGAATTCAAATTCCACTATCTGCCGTGGTGGGATTTGAATCGGGTCCCTAGAACATTACCCTGGGTCTCTGGATTATTAGTCTAGCGACAATACCTCTATGCCATCGCCTTGAAACAGTGTGAAGATGCACCTGTGTGATTCTTATGAAACATATGGAATATTTGGGGGCCTGGTAACAGTCAAAAAGGGCAGTTTGAAACATAGGGCTTCTGTCCATGAGGGGTGACATAGCCTTTGACCACTCACAGAGTTGACCATGCTGGGAGTAACCAATATCTGACTGCCACAAGTTTTGAACACCTGTACAGAGGGGTATAACATACCTTTCTTTTGTTCCTCACTGTACAGTCAAACATAGGCCAACACATCTGGGACCCTCCACCCCTGCTTGTCCCTCCGTCCCCACCCCATCTTCCAATCCCAGCCCCAGCCGCGTATTCACTATACCCCCTGACCTTCCCCTCTCCGATGCTGAACGTTCAGTGCTCAGCAAAGGACTTAGTTTCATACCCTTACGCCCTCATCTCAATGAATTTCGGGCTTGGCATGATGCTGAACTCTTCTTCCGCCGTCTTCGTCTCCGTGCTCACTTCTTTGGGCAGGAGTCCTCTCCCCATTCAACGGATCCTTTTACCCACCTCCAATATTCTCCCTCCACCTGGACCCCTCCCTCTGGCTTCTTACCTTCTCTTGATCTTTTCATTGAGAACTGTCGGCGTGACATTAGCCGTCTCAATTTCTCTGCTCCTCTCACCCATTCCAATCTGTCTCTCTCTGAACTCACTGCACTCCGTTCTCTCAGATCCAACCCCAACGTTGTCATCAAACCCGCTGACAAGGGTGGTACTGTTGTTGTCTGGCGCATTGACCTCTACCTCGCGGAGGCTGAGCGTCAACTCGCAGACACTTCCTCCTACCTCTCCCTGGACCATGACCCCACCACAGAACATCAAGCCATTGTTTCCAGGACTGTCACTGACCTCATCTCCTCTGGAGATCTTCCTCCCACAGCTTCCAACTTGATAGTCACCCAACCTCGGATGGCCCGCTTCTACCTCCTACCCAAAATCCACAAACAGAACTGTCGTGGCAGACCGATCGTGTCAGCCTGTTCCTGCCCCACGGAACTCATTTCTCGTTATCTTGACTCCCTTCTCTCTCCCCTTGTCCAGTCCCTTCCCACCTACATCCGTGATTCCTCTGACACCTTACGTCACATCAACAATTTCCAGTTCCCTGGCCCCAACCGCTTCCTCTTCACCATGGATGTCCAATCCCTCTACACCTCCATCCCCCACCAGGATGGTCTGAGGGCCCTTAGCTTCTTCCTTGAACAGAGGCCCCAACAATCCCCATCCACCACTACTCTCCTCCGTCTGGCTGAACTTGTTCTCACACTGAACAATTTCTCCTTTAACTCCTCTCACTTCCTCCAAATAAAAGATGTGGCTATGAGTACCCGCATGGGCCCCAGCTATGCCTGTCTCTTTATGGGGTATGTGGAACATTCCGTGTTCCAGTCCTACTCCGGCTCCCTCCCACAACTCTTTCTCCGGTACATCGATGATTACTTCGGTGCTGCTTCATGCTCTCGTCTGGACCTGGAAAAATTTATTAATTTTGCTTCCAATCTCCACCCCTCCATCATTTTCACATGGTCCATCTCTGACACTTCTCTTCCCTTCCTTGACCTCTCTGTCTCAATTTCTGATGATAGACTGTCCACCAATATCCATTACAAGCCTACCGACTCCCACAGCTACCTCGACTACAGCTCCTCACACCCCGCTTCCTGTAAGGACTCCATCCCATTCTCTCAGTTCCTTTGCCTCCGTTGCATCTGTTCTGATGACGCTACCTTCAAAAACAGCTCCTCTGACATGTCCTCCTTCTTCCTTAACCGAGGTTTTCCACCCACGGTCGTTGACAGGGCCCTCAACCGTGTCCGGCCCATATCCCGCATTTCCCCTAACTTAGTCTACTGCATTCGTCGCTCCCAATGCAGTCTCCTCTACATTGGAGAGACCAAACGCAAACTGGGCGACCGTTTTGCAGAACACCTGCGGTCTGTCCGCAAGAATGACCCAAACCTCCCTGTCGCTTGCCATTTTAACACTCCACCCTGTTCTCTTGCCCACATGTCTGTCCTTGGCTTGCTGCATTGTTCCAGTGAAGCCCAACGCAAACTGGAGGAACAGCACCTCATCTTCCGACTAGGCACTTTACAGCCTTCCGGGCTGAATATTGAATTCAACAACTTTAGATCTTAAACTCCTTCTTAATTAGCACCTTTCTTAGACAATATCACCACCTTCAACACCTCTTTGATCCTTTTGTCTGTAACATCTTTTGATTATCTGCTCCTATCACTGCTTGCTTATCTCCATAATCACCACACCCTCAACTTCTCTCTCTCCCCCCGCCCCCCCACCTTAAACCAGCTTATATTTCATCTTTCTCCTAACTATGCTTCAGTTCTGCCGAAGGGTCATGAAGACTCGAAACGTTGACTGATTTCTTCTCCACCAATGCTGCCAGACCTGCTGAGTTTTTCCAGGTAATTCTGCTTTCATCTGAAATTATGTTTTTCACTGGGCATCTGATCAGCACTCCAGGTGTGAACAGGAAATTGGGGACAGTGAGTATCATTCAGGGAACATGTAAGCCCTTTAGTTTCCTGGTTGAATTGAAAGAGACCAGATAGTTTTGCTGTAGGTTAAAGTAAAGAGATAAAGAGATTGAGGGGTAAGGCTGTGAAAGATTCAGCTTTGTGGGTATCATCTAGAAAACTGGATGTGTAAACCTTTGATCTCATAGTTTAAAGTAAGACAGGGAACCGGTTAAAAGGTAAGATACAAACTGGATTCAGAAGATTCAGTTTCTGTGGGGTATTTATAAAATGAGGACAAAATTGAATTGAAAGAAATAAGTTTGTAAGTTGTTTTTCACTGATGAGCCCTGTATTTGTCTATTCATCAGCTATCAGTATGTTATTCACATCCTTGTGATTTTGAAACATCGTTCAATAAAAATTAGCTCAAGAATTTTATAATCCCATACCTTTGCCTGTGTCATTATTTATTCTATTCAAGTCCAAACTTTGTAACAATCGAGTGTTACAAGGAATATTGGGGAACCAGATGGGTTCTTACAATAATCAGTTGTTTCATAGCCACCACTACTAATAATAACATGTTGTTCCAGATTTGTTGAATTAACTGACCATCTTCCCAACATGGAATGGATGGTCACCTCCATCGGCATAGCAATGAAACCAATCATGATGAAACATCTGATGGCCGATATCAAGGCTTCCACTGCAGCACCAGCAGCAAAGGTCAGAGCGCTGCAGTGGAAGATCAGGCTGCTGCCCTTATGGGTCTGGATACCACTGTTCAAATGGGCTTCCACAGCCTCAAAGCAGTCCTTCAATCTGGTCTCTAAAAGGTCAGTAGGATTGCTGATCTTCCACCCTGGGAGAGTGGCTGTGGCTCCATGGAGCACAAACCAGCTTTCTGGATGGCAGTGTTTCTGTTCCCACTCCTTTTTTTTCTCCTCCATTTGCTCATGGGAGTGTTCTTCCCTAAAGGACATTAGTCAACCAGATTTTTTGTTTTAACAACAATTGGCAATGGTTTCCTGGTCATTATCAGACTTTTAATTCCAGATTTTTATTGAATTCAAATTTCACCATCTGCCATGGAGGGATGTGAACCCAGGTCCCCAGAGCATTACCGTGGGTCTCTGGAATATCAATGAGTGACAATGCCACTGCCTGTATTCTTGTTGTTGCCTGTCAGCCAGCCAACCCACAATGTTGCAGCCCACGCTGAGATGGTGAGCTCTGAAGCTAGGCCTTCTCAGCTCAGAGATGCTCCTCCAAGGCAGTCTGCTCAGCTGGAGGCCAGCACCTTTTCACTACCCATGCTGCAGTAACTGGGAAAGCACCACATAGCAGCACTAGGAAATGTGGCGAGGCTGTGGCATATTGGTATTGTCACTGGACTACTAATCCAGAGACCAAGGGTAATGCTCTGGGGATCTGTGTTTGAATCCCACCACGGCAGATCATGAAATTTGAATTCAGTAAAAATCTGGAATTAATGTCCTTTGCGGAAGAAATTCTTTCACCTTACCTGTTCTGGCCTACATGTGTCTCCAGAACTACAGTGTGGTTGACACTTAAATGCCCTCTAAAATGGCCTAGCAAGCCACTGGGTTGTATCAGACCACTAAAATGTCTCAAAGGAATGGAACTGGACAGACCACCCGGTATTGACCTAGGCAACGGCAAACTCAGCCTTGTCAAACCTGCAAAGTCTCCCTTACTAACAGCTGGGGACTAGTGCCAACATTGGGAGAGCTGTCTCACAGGCTAACATAGTCATACTCATGGAATCATACCTTACAGCCAACATCCCAGACATCACCATCCCTGGGTATGTCCTATCCCACTGGCAGGACAGACCCAGCAGAGGTGGCAGCAGAGGGAGGGAGTTTCCCTGGGAGTCCTCAACATCAACTCTGGACCCTGTGCAGTTTCATGGCATCAGGTCAGACATGGGCAAGGAAAGGTCCTACTGATTATCACGTACTGCACATCCCCCGCCCCAACTCAGCTGATGATTCAGTTCTCCTCCATGTTGAACACCTCTTGGAGGGGGCACTGAGCATGACAAGGGAACTGAATGTACTTTGGGTGGGAGACTCAACGTCCATCACCAAGAGTGGCTTGGTAGCACCACTAGAGACTGAGCTGGTCAAGTCCTAAAGGACATAGCTGCTAGACTGGGTAGGTAAAAACATACTTCATCCTCACCGATCTGCCTGCTGCAGATGAATCTGTCCATGACAGTGTCGGTTGGAATGACCACCGCACAGTCATTGTGGAGATGAAGTCCTGTCTTCATATTGAGGATACCCTCCATTGTGTTGTGTGGCACTACCACCATGCTAAATGGGATGGATTTCAAACAAATCTAGCAACTCAAGAATGGGCAAACATGAGGTGCTGTGGGCCATCAGCAGCAGCAGAATTGTACTGAACCACAATCTGTAATCTCATAGCTTGGCATATCCCCCACACTACCATGACCACCAAGCCAGGGGATCAACCCTGGTTCAATGAAGAGTGCAGGAGGGCATGCCAGGAGCAGCACCAGGCACACCTAAAAATGAGGTGTCAACCTGGTGAAGCTACAATAAAGGACTACTTTGCATGGCAAACAGCAATAGCAGCAAGTTATAGACTGAGCTAAGTGATTCCACAACCAACAGATCAGATCTAAGTTTTGCAGTCCTGTCACATCCAGCCATGAATGGTGGTGGATAATTTAATAACTCACTGGAGGAGGAGGCTCCGCAAATATCCTCATCCTCAATGATGGGGGAGCCCAACACATCAGTACAAAAGATAAGGCTGAAGCGTTTGCAAGAATCTTCAGCCAGAAGTGCCAAGTGGATGATCCATCTTGGCCTCCTCCGGAGGTCCACAGCATCACAGATGCCAGTCCTCAGCCAATTCAATTCACTCCACATGATATCAAGAAATGGCTGAAGGCACTAGATACTGCAAAGGCTATGGGCCCTGACAATATTCCAGGAATAGTACTGAAGACTTGTGCTCCAGAACTTGCCTCACCACTAGCCAAGCTGTTCCAGTACAGCTACAACACCGGCATCTACCCAGCTATGTGGAAAATTGCCCAGGTATGTTTTGTACACTAAAAGCAGGACAAATCCAACCTGGCCAATTACCGACCCATCAATCTACTCTCAATCATGAGTAATGTGATGGAAGAGGTCATCAACAGTGCTTTCAAGCAGCACTTGCTTAGCAATAACCTGCTCACAGATGCTCAGTTTGGGTTCCACCAGGGCCACTCAGCTCCTGACCTCATTACAACCTTGGTTCAAACATGGACAAAAGAGCTGAACTCCCGAAATGAGATGAGAGTGACTGCCCTTGACATCAAGGCAGCATGTGGCCGAGTGTGGCATCAAGGAGCCCTGGTAAAACTGTAGACAATGGGAATCAGGGGGAAAGCTCTCTGCTAATTGGAATCATACCTAGCACAAAGGAAGATTGTTGTGATTGTTGAAGGTCAATTATTTCAGTTCCAGGACATCACTGCAGGAATTCCTCAGGGTAGTGTCCTAGACCCAACCATCTCCAGCTGTTTCATCATTGACCTCCCTTCCATCATAAGGTCAGACATGGGGATGTTCATTGATGATTGCACAATGTTCAGCACCATTTACGACTCCTCAGACACTGAAGTAGTCCATATCCAAATGCAGCAAGACCTGGATAATATCCAGGCTTAGACTGACAAGTAACATTTGCACTACACAAGTGCCAGACAATTAATATTACAACATGAGAGAATCTAATCCTCACCTCTTGACATTCTATGGCATTACTATTGCTGAATCCCCCACTATCAACATCCTGGGTGTTACCATTAACCAGAAACTGAACTGGACTAGCCCAATAAATACTGTGGCTACAAGAGCAGGCCAGAGGCTAGGAATCCTGCAGCGAGTAACTCACCTCCTGACTCCCCAAAGCCTGTCCACCATCTACAAGGCACAAGTCAGGAGTGTGATGGAATACTCTCCACTTGCCTGGATGAGTGCAGCTCCAACAACACAAAAGAAGCCTGATACCATACAGGACAAAGCAGCCCATTTGATTGGCACCCTATCCACAGACATTCACTCCCTCCACCACCAATGCACAGTAGCAGCAGGGTGTACCATCTACAAGATGCACTGCATGAACTCACCAAGCCTCCTTAGACAGCACCTCCCAGACTCATGACCACTACTATCTAGAAGGACAAGGGCTGCAGATAGATGGGAACACTGCCACCTGCAATTTCCCTTCCAAGCCACTCACCACCCTGACTTGGAAATATATTGCCATCCCTTCACTGTCACTGGTCAAAACTTTGCAAATCCCTCCCTAACAGCACTGTGGGTGTACCTACACCACATGGACTGCAGCGGTTCAAGAAGGTGGCTCACTACCACCTCCTCAAGGGCAATTAGCCAGCAACGCCCACATCCCATGAACAAATAAAAAAAAGGAAAAGCAAAAGCACATGGAAGACAGGCACTAAAAGAATGCACAAGGGTGATTGGTTTACTTTTGTTTGCATTATGTAGTGATTGAATTTATAAACTGGATCAGAATGTGTATTTCCTGGTAGTTTTTATTTTTGTGTTGTCAGAAAGAGGATGATGTGATGGTCACTAATAAAGGGAAGTTAAGAAGCGTGGAACTGCGTGACTGGAGAGATTTGGTGGAGATTACTAGTAACTCCTTAATTGTTCCATCACAGAGAACCAGGGCAGAAAGGCGCTGTCCATGTTGTAGTCTTCCTTCCACTTCTTGTTCCTCCATTTCCTCCTCCTCATGCTCCTAGTCCTCAGCTTCTCATCTGATAGGTGGTGGCAAGGGCTGTTTCCTCATTATGACCAGGTTGTGCAGGATGCAGCAGACTACCACAAATCATGACACCTGTGCAGCTGAGTACTGCAGGGCTCCTCCAGAGTAGTTCAAGTCTTGGCTGTATTGCTTGAGGACACTAATGATGTGCTCTATAATGTTCCTTGTGGCAGCGTGGCTCTCATTGTTGCCTGCTGGGATAGGTGGCACAGACGACAGCTGCAGAATGAAGAAATCATGATTATGCTAAGATAAGAGACCGTCACCTGCATGATATGCTACCTGTGGTTGCACACCAGCTGTACATTGAGGGAGTGGAATCCCATTATGTTCAGGAATGTGGAAGAGTTGACATGAGATTCACACACGGCATTATGCATGCAGTCATTGGTACCCTGTACCATGGGGAAGCCTGTAATCCAAGCAAACTTTTGTGCTCACTCTGCCTACTTTTCACTGGCAAGAGAGGATGAGATGAAGCTCTCTCTCTGTGTATAGACAGCTTCAATAATTTTCCTTATGCAACAGTGCACTGCAAACTGTGACTTGCTACTTGTATCTCCAGTAGCCTGAGAGGGATGCACAATTGTGATTGTTTACTTTTGTTTGTACTATGTAATGACTGAATTTATAAAATTGGATTGGAACCTGCCATTTTTATGACAATTTGTGTTGTATTTTTGATTCATGAAAGAGCTATGGTCACCCTGACATTGCCCTGTTTTAAGGTTGCAGTTGTGGCTGCAGCAGTTGACAGATTTTACTCATGATGGCTTTAATGAAGACATTTCAACCACTGGTTGTCATTGCACCTTAAAGACCCTGGATTTTTTTTATATTTGTTCATGGGGTGTGGGTGTCACTGGCCAGCATTTATTGCCCATCCTCAGAGGGCATTTAAGAGTCAACCACATTGCTGTGGGCCTGGAGTCACATGTAAGGATGGCAGATTTCCTTCCCTAAAGGACATTAGTGAACCACATCAATTTTTACAACAATCAGCAATGGTTTCATCGTCTTCATCAGACTTTTAGTTTCAGATTTACAACCTGCCGTGGTGGTATTTGAATCCGGATCCCCAGAGCATTAACCTGGGTCTCTGGAAAACTAGTCCAGTGATAATATCACTATGCCATCGCCTCCCCATCTGTTGCAAGTCCTTTCTGCTCTCCTCCTCCCTCTTCTATCAACTCTTCATGTTCTGCATGGCCTCTCTTCATTCTCCCAGTCATGTTCAATTCCCAGAGGAAGTCTATCAAGCCACTCATACCTGGAAGCAACTTGTTTCAGCACAAGATTTTAAATGAACAGAAGAGAATTCAGTGCTAGCCTGACCACGCCCTCTAGAATATTGAAACTTTAGGCAGGCGTAAGAAAGCACCAAAATTACATACAATGTCTCCAGCAGCCAGAGGAATTAATCTAACAAATAACCTGTATGTTGTGCATGGTCCCTTTAAGTAGTGCTGGTGAGGATCCTTCATGCTGTTTAACGTCTTGTTGAGCTGTTTGAGGATAAGACAGCGTGTAGATTGTAGTGTGGTGTTTAAAAATGGCAGTGCTGACGTCAAATCATCATTGCGCACTGATTGACATCAGCTCTACTTGTCCCACCCTCCCCTTAAACCAGCTTATATTTCACCTCTCTTCTATTAGTTCTGTTGAAGGGTCATTTGGACTTGAAACATTAACTGTGTCCCTCTCCGCAGATGCTGCCAGACCTGCTGAGTTTTTCCAGGTATTTTTGTTTTTGTTTTGGATTTCCAGCATCCGCAGTTTTTTGCTTTTATCATAATCTATCTGCTCTGCATTCTGCCGGTGGTCATTAGGTGCACATGTGCAAATTTCTTTACCAAGATAACATCTGGTGCATGTGCCATCGGAAGTGTGTGCATACAGATCATACCATTTTTGTGCATTAATGAGACCATGAAGAAACAGATATTACAGAGCCCAATTTCTCCCCATTTGTCTCAAATGAAAGTAATTTTAATTTTAATTTTGATTGCAGTTAAGAGCTTAATGTGTCAAACTAAGGTTTCAGCTGTTCAATTGGAATGGTTCCACACAGTTTATCACATGGCTGTCACCAGATACTTGGCTGAATGCTTACTGCGTATTGTCAGCTGGAGTACAGGGACTTGTTTCCTGAGTCAATAACTTTTTGAAGAGCTGTGCTTCGTTTCAGCTGACATAGCATCATAAATAACACCCCATCCCCCCACCCCGACATCTCAGCCTAAATTATTAAAAGAAATGCTATTGGATATTCACCTTTCACTATGTGGGTGAACTGAAGGGGGTGAAGATCAACAAAAAGGTCTTTTTTATCTTTTGATCTAAAAAGGAACTTTTTATAATTCCAGTTGATTTACTCTCACCCCTGTGCTCCGATTCATATTTTAGAGGAAGGAAGAACTATTTAAGAAACAGAGTTAATGTTTCAGGTTGATGACCTCATCAGTTCTGCAGAAAGGTCACTGAAGTACAAAATCTGCTGAGCCTTTCCAATATTTTCTGATTTTTATTTCAGATTTCCAGCATTCACAGTATTTTTCTTTGGTAGAATTTTTTACACTTTCTTTACAATAAGGAACTTCTCCAAATCCTACAGATGGTGATTGCTGCTAAATAGAGTGATATATAAGGAACAGAATAAAGCCTCTCATTCCCTTCATAGACAGACATATGTGTCTCTCTCAAGAAATACGTAGAAGAGGAGAAAAGGTTATCTTATGTGGACGTAGCATCGGCATAGATCAGCTTGGCTAACTGTCTTGTTTTTGTGCTACAGATGATATAAAGCCTTTAAATAAGGATTGTTATATGTTAGAATTGTCCAAAAGCTTTTATATATTCAGATAGATTTCCAACTATACACCTACGGATCTAAGATTGTAGATTGATTAGAACAAAAGGATTTATGCTCAGATGGGACAAAAATCCCTTTGTGGATAGGAAAACATTGTTTGAAATTACACATGTTCTGAACAGCAACAATTTGCATTTCTATAGTGCTTTTAACATGCAAAAGCAAGCCAAGATACTTGATGAAGAGGGACAGATAAGAGATAGAGAGATAAAGGGAGGAACAGAAAGATGGAGAGTGAGGGCTCGATTGATGAGTTCCACTATCATATGTCCTAATTGCCTTAATTACTTGAGATCACCTTAAAAGTGATTCTTCTATTGTCTTGCAATCATTGCAATGCAAGTAATCAGAAATCCTTAACCAAGTGTGTGATCATCACATGGTACATTGGTAGAATTATATTGACTGTAGATTGCTGTTGGAGTGCCCTAAAGTTGTAGGACAATCATAAGGTTGAAATTAGTTCCTAAACTGTAATAGTGGAACTCATCTATCTGTCAAGCTAAGATGCAGCCTCAATAGATCAGGGCATCAGGGAGAGGTTGTAAGGATAACTGCCTCTTCTGGAGATGCTACAATGACTGCTGCCATAGATCATCTGAAGAGCAATGCAATTCAGAGCTTTCAGGACTTAATTGGAACCACTCAGCCTGCTGTCACATAGGCCATTAGCTCTTCTGAGCTCATGCCAAGCACTACTGTGCTGCAAGGAGTGGATATAGATGTCACTGCTTCTTATGGTACTGACAATGCACTAGCAAAAATTTAGCCTCTTCCACACACACAGCACAGGAGAGAGCTTCGGATCTGGACCTTCTACACATGAAATGTTCAAACAAATAACCCAAAGCAGATCCTGCAAGAACTTTGATTTCACTGAAATGAGTGGGACCTCATTGGTATAGTCCCAGTCTCAAAATCCCCTGATACTGATGTAGCAGCATGTCTAAATAATTGGTTAGGATCGTGTGTAAAAAGAGTTTTAGGCAGCAGCAATAATAAGAGGTAGCAGTAGATCTAGGGCATAATGAAGGGGCCTTTTTTCCTGGGATTCCTCCTGTTATTCCCTTATATGGTGCTTAATGTTAGTGACTATCCTCCACCAGACAGAATATTAGATGTGTTACAGGTTAACTGAATGGTTTTCCGAGAGCCAGGCAAGTGATCATGAGGGCTGAAAGTACTGAAAGTGCAGAAAGAATGAAATCCCTAAGTGGGAATCGATTATTTCACTATGCTGAGGGCTCCATAAATTATCAACCTGCTTCACAAAGTGGCTTTCAATGCTCAGGAACTGCAGCTTCGAAATACTGGGAGTGTTGCCCAATCAAAACAGTACTGCCAAATTGCGCTCCTGGTGTGGCCTTCACCTTCCTGATCTCTTTCCGGCAGTGGGCTGCCATACAGGCTTAGCATAGCATAACAGAGTAAGTTGCAAAACAACTTGGATTTATATAGCACATTTATTGTAATAAAATATCCCATGACAATCTACAGTAAGCATTATAAAGCAGAATTTGATGCTGAGACACATAAGATGATATTAGGGCAGATAGTCAAAAGCTTTATCAAAGAGTTACGTTTTAAGAGTTTTAAGGGGGAAAGGGAAGTAGAGATTTAGGGAGGGAGTTCCAGAGCTTAGGGCCTACGCAGCTAAAGGCACAGCCACCAATGGTAGAGCAGTTCAAATCAGGGATGCTTAGGAGGCCAGAATTAGACGAGTGTAAATTTCTCAAAAGTTTGAAGAGCTGGAGGAGATTACAAAAATAGGCAGGGAAAAGGCCATGAAGGGATTTGAAAACAAAGTTGAGAATTTTGAAACTGAGGTGTTGCTTGATCAGCTGCACAGATAGATCAATGGGGTTTGGTACGAGTTAGGACAAGGGTAGCAGAGCTTTGGATGACCTCAAGTTACAGAGGGTAGAATGCGGAACCATCTAGGAGTGCATTGGAATAGTTAAGTCTGGAGGTAAAAGAGGCATGGGTGAGGGTTCCATCAGTAGATGAGGCTTGGCGGATTCAGGCGATGTTACAGAGGTGGAAATAGATGGACTCAGTGTTTAGAAGCTCCTCTTGGGGTGGCTGGTTCAGCCTCAGACATTTGCCAGGGAGAGGGATGGTGTTGTTAGCTCAGGAACAGAGTTTGTAGCAGAGACCGACAACAATGCCAGTACTTAATTGGAAGAAATTTCCAGTCATTCAGTACTGGATGTCGGACAAGCTATCTGATAAGCTAGTGACAGTGGAGGATTTGAGTGAGGTGGTGGTGAGGTAGAACTGGGTGTCGTCAACGTACATGTGAAGACTAATGATAAAGTGCAGGAAAATCTTGGGGCTGTGTACAGGGCACTTGGCCATAAGATCATAAGAAATAGGGGAAGTAGGTTTCCTTCCCTTGGTTAGTTCCAGTTGGTGGATCAAGGTTACAGCAGGATCACCAGGGAGAACTGAAGGCCTCTCTCCTCTCTATCCTATTTTACCAACCATAATTGCCTCTCAACTGCCTGAAAATAGGCATTATTTTGCTAGGACAATCCAGATCTTAGTGGTCAGCTTATATTTAATTTAAAAATCCAAACATCTTACTCCAATACCTCATTTTACCTGTTCAGCTAAAAAAATGAATGATAATCCGGTAGCTGACTCAGATAATTTTGTTTCTATGTTGTGGTGGTGGTGTGTTAGACTCTATTGTAGTCTGGAACTATAGATAGTGATGGCAGAGGCTCCAATGTTCTTTACATCCCATGGCTGACAGGAATCTCTCCCTCTCTTACAGTCTGCCAATGGCTTGTGTTGGAAGGATTTGCAGGTTGATACTCAACCTGTTTGACCGTGTTAGGGATGCATCTTCCTTGGCTATCAAGTCTTGGGTGGGACTTGAACCTAAAGCTTCTGGCTCAGAGGCAGGGACTATGCCAAAAGATCTTCTAACTGCTATGTATTGTAGCCAGTTGCAAATGAGAAATTCCTTGTGAAAACATTTATGGGAGGGAAAGATAGAGAGGGGCGATGGATAATGTTGTTTCAGAGTACTTTTGAAAGTAGCTTGTTTCTGAAGGTACCGTTTAGTGTTGGGATTCCCCAATGACCCTAAGCCTTGTCCCCCCTCCCGCCGGGTTACACGCGGGCAATCTACCGTCACGTGACTCGTTCAGCTACCCGCCCCCCCAACCCGCCAGTGACGTCACGGGGTCTGAGAGGGCGGGGTGAGAGGAGGAGGAGGAGGAGGAATCAAAACGAAAACAAGTAAACCGGCTCCGGGAGCGGGCAGCAGAACCGGAGCAGGATCCGGGTTCACATCTACATCCACATCCTGAGGGAAAAGGGAAGAGAAGCCGAGCGGGCAGGAGGATGGTGTCGCCCGTCACCGTGGTGAGCGCAGGGTTAGGGATGGATGTTGCTCCTGTCTTGTCCTGACTTTATTTACCTGCAGGCCGAGTGTGGGGGGGGCTGATCTTCACCCCCACCCCCAAACCCGCAGGGGGCTTAATCTCCACAAGTTTCTGTTGAGCTGCCAGACCGAGTGAAGCCTCAGCCTCTTCTCACACACAGCCTAGTGTGGCTTCACTTTCGCTCTGCAGACCCTCTCAGGGGTTCTCGCTGGTCTTGGCTTCAATAAATACATAAATATATATTATATATATATATATATATTTGTGATATTATTATTTAGCTGCGAATTCTCCTTTGTTGTTATGTGTTGCTGGATCTGTTGTGAACCCGGAGTCAGGTTCAATGACAGGACTCTTGCAGGCTGCCTTTGCTGTGGAGCCAGGTGATAGATCCCCCTCTCTCTTTACTGGTATCTCTCCTGTATTTTTCGCTAGGATTTTCTGAATCATTTAATTCTGATAAAAAGGCTGTCATGTGACAGAGGGAAGGACAGGCATGCGTATTTATCTGTGTTACAGAAGCTACTGTAGAGGAGTAACTAAGGAAACCAGGGGGTGGAGGAAAAGGGAAAGAGCAAGAGAGAGAAGTCAATGCAGTTGTAGATTGTTGTTATTTTTGCCTTGTGTTTCAAAAATAATAATGTATTACTGAGCTGCCTTCCTCCATCTCTGTACCATAGACTGCCATGCTGTTTTGTCGATTGATTAGATGCTCATCAAGGTGAGGGATGTTAGCGCTGGAGATGGGACGCCTTCGACTTCAGGTATCTCAGTGTCAGGATCAATTAAAGTGATGTCAGTTGTAGGAAGAGGCCCTTGAATTTTTTGGTGCTTCAAAGTCAATTTATTTGGCCGACAACTAAATTCTGTAACACGAGAATGTAGACTCTGTAGCAAGTCTGTCCAGGATGGGAGCTCATCTCAAGATAGTAACTTAAGAAAAAGATCACTATTACAAATGCTATATAAAACACTAAATTAATGTTATTTTCTTAAAACAAATCAGTCATTTTAATCTGTTCCACAGCTGTTTACTCTGTTTGGTCTCAAAATTGCCCATGCACTTATAAGATCTAACACTTAATGAATACCAAGCTCTCTCGCCTGATTTTTCACCTACCCCAGTGAGATAGCTGGGAGTTAAGCAAAACATACTACAGATGCTAGGAATCTAAAATAAAAACAGAAAATGCTGGAAACATTCAGCAGTTCAAGCCACATTGCTAGAAAAAGAAACAGAGTTATCACTGAAGCCACAATTGTTCCTCTTCACAGAAGCTGCCTGACCTGATAAGCTGAACATTTTCTGTTTTACTTCAGCTGTGTGTTTAACTTGTAGTTAGGTATTTAATATTAGTATTTACAACAATGTATGTCCTTGTTTCATCATATAAAATATAATTGTCAAAATAACTGTTTAAATGTTTTTCATTTTCAAAATTTAAACTTACAGCATTGTATCTCCTAGTATGTTTTAAGGTGTCAGTGACCCCAGTGTTTGTTGCTGACAGAGACAGTAACCAGCAGTATTACATTCAGCAACATGTACTCTGGTTACTAGCATATTAATAAACCAGGAGCTGCATTATTGTAATTTCAAATTGGGGAAAAAATACTAAGGTAAAATGAGATCACCATATCATAAGGCACAATTTATAAGTAGCTGAGCATTTAAAATACAAAGGTTCAGCAAAATATCAAGGCCTCCAAACCACGTCACTTATTCCTCGGTAATCTACTTGCTGCAGACTTGTCTGTCCAAAATGGCATTGGTAAAGGCCATTAACAGTGTCACCAGTAATCTACTCACTGGCATTCAGTTCGGATTGTTCCACAATCGCTTTGGTTCTCATCCCATCACAACCTTCTTGACCCAGACATGAACACAAGAGCTGAATGCTGAAGAAATTGATTTTATTCTCAATTGCGGGACATGGACATCACTGGCAAGACCATTTATTGCCCATCCCTAACTGCCCTTGAGAAGGTGGTGGTGAGCCACCTTCTTGAATCATTGCAGTTTTAGCGGTCAAGTTACACCCACAGTGTTGTTAGGAAAGAAACCTAGGATTTAGTCTTGGTGATGATGCAGGAACGGCAATATGTTTCCAAGTCAAGGTGGTCTGTGACTTAGAGGGCACTTGGAGGTGGTGATTTTCCCATGTGCCTGCAAACATTGTCCTTTTAGGTCATTAGAGATTGCAGGTTTGGGAGCAGCTGTTGAAGAAGCCATAGTGAATTGCTATAGATAGGACACACTCCAGCTATGGTATGCCAGTAGTAGAGGGATGGATATTTCTGATAGTGAATGGTGGCAATCAGGTGGAATGCTTTGTCCTAGATGGTGTCAATCTTTTTGATAATTGAAAACGTCGGAAGGTAGTTTAGCCTAGGATGCTACCCTGAGGAACTCCAGCAATATCCTGGGGCAGAGGTGATTGACTTCCAACAAGCACAACCATATTCTTTTGTGCCAGGCAGGACCCTATAAACTGGAGTGTTTTCTTCCCTTTTGATTTCACTTTAGCTAGGGCTTCTTGCTACCACACTGGTTTGATTGCAGCCCTAATATCAAGAACAGCTACACTCACCTCACCACGAGAAATCAGGTTTGTGTCTATATTTGGACGAAGGCTGTAATGAAGTCTTGAACCGCTGATTGGCAGCAGCCTGGTAAAGCAGAAATTGAGCAGGTTAGATTGGTCCTGGTTTTGTAGAAATGTCTGTCAAGGAAAGCTTGGCAAGTTGGTGAGTACATCATGTAGACAGTGCATTCTGTGCACCAGTAATAGAGGGGTGAACACTGAGTCACAAATAAAACAAGCTACTCCGTCCTGGATGAAGCTTCTTGAGCATTGTTGTGGCTGCACCAATCTACATAATTGGTGAGTATGCCATCCATTTTCAGCAGTGCCTTACAAATGCATTGACCTCCACTACCTAGAAGGACAAAGCCAGCCGGTGAATGGGAACACTGTCACTTTCACGATCCCATCCGAGTCACACGCCATCCTGACTTGAAGGTATATCGTTGTTCTTTCATTGACTCTGTGCCAAATTTCTGAACCTCCCTGCCTGACAGCAATATGGGACACCACGCAGATTGCTGCAGTTCAAGAAGAATGCCCACCACCGCTTCTCAAGAGCAATTCAAGATGTGCAATACTTGCTGACCTTTCTAGTCAAGACACATTTCGGCAATTAACAAATTCCCAGTTCCGCAATTTCTAAGAACAATTGTAGCCTTTTCTTTGTTTGTCTTTAATTCCCAATTTTTTTTAGGGCTGATTTCCACGTAGTGGGGAGCTCCAGTATTGTAGTGTAGGAGAGGGGCAGCTACTTTTACTGCTGATAAGAGCTATGCTTCCTTGTCACCTATTTATGTTATCATGCAGCTTTTTATTCTAGATTTATGCTAAATGTCTGCATTACAATCATAATTTGAGAAATATCATCTTTTGAAATTGCATGGTAGGATTTTTCTACTTAATATTCTTTCTCTGCTCCTGGATTGCTGACCAACCCTGCCAGCACCTCTTCAGTATTTCAGCCAAGTGCCCATTCTTCCTGTGAGAGTCTGGATCATAAGTATTAGCAGAACACTTCACCATGAGGAGGAATGCAGCTCAGTCCTGCCCTGCAAACCAGCGAAGTCTGGCTAATCTCTACCCCTCATCTCAAGAGTACTGAGGCCAATTGCATAAGCACTACCACCATTTTGGTCGAGTTAACACCCCGCAGACCTGGAATTGAACTTGATACATTCCTGGTCTGTCTGACGCAGTGTCATACTTGTGCAGATAAAACTAAGTGGAAATATTTGTGATGGTTGTTCAGTTCTTAAGCAAAGTTGGTTTTGAATTCTACAAAACAACTTTAGCCTAATAACTGGAATGAAGAATCGTTCAGATTCTTTTGTAATCATTGTACTGTAGAGTGAGTCATTCCTAGGTTTCTCTTGTATAGCCTCCAATTATAGATTTAAAACGGCATTCAGCTAGTTGGCCATATGTCAGGTGTTTTGGATATAAAAGGGGAAGTCTCCCCTCTTCTGTTGTTTGAGTTCTGGTATTTATGTGCTGCTAGAAAGATTTCTTGAATGGTATCCTTGGACTTGAGATATGATAACAACAGACTAGGAACTGCAGCTCCCAAGACAGGAAGTCTGTCAGCTCCCATGAGACCGCACACATTCTAAGCAAGATACATTTGGATTCATATCCTCTATCGCTGTTACTGTCTGTATTCAGGTTATTATGGTACATTCAGTGAGAGGAGGCATGGCATATATGGTACTAATGCTAATACATCAAGGATCAGGGTAGTAAGGGTTGCATGTTAATGTGTTCCAAAATACAAAAAGAATGGTTAATGTGAAAAAACACTTGTTTTGTTTTGTTGGGTAGTAGATGTGGTGGATGTGGCAGTGGGGGTGGAAAGCACTTGAGCTGCTGGCTGCATCTTTTCTGATTTTTATACTTTCCTTCTCTGTTATTACACTTCAAAAGTAATTCATTGTATGAAACAATTTGAGATATTTCAAAGTAATAGTGCTCTATAAATGTGATTTTAAAAAAAGTATATAATGTAGGAAGTAAGACATCATAAGGCTAACTACTTTTCTCAATACGGCTTTCTGTTGTTGGAGATTGAGCTGTTTGTGGTGAATTTTGTGGTCATCAAAGTGAGAGATGTCTGTGTTAGAGAATGGAACACTTCTCATTCTAGCACAGTGTTAGCATCAAGCCCTCTCAGACACTATTAAATGCCAAATAAAGCTCCCTATGTTTTGGCCCCCATTCTCAGAAGAAACATTCCTATTGTTCCATTTCCATTTCCCACACCAGTCATCTCCTGGCATCTCTAAGTGAGATTGCCAAGCGAGATTTGGATTTATGCTGTAGGCTCATACCCACTCATTCAGAAAGGCTCCTTAAAGCCAACTAAGAGAGGGATTTTCATCTGACCAGTCTGGACTTGATCTAAACCCAGCTTTCAGTAGTGGAACAATCGTCACTAATTCACTGTATCACACATTCCCAGGTGGCTATTCTTCTGCAGTTTGGAAGGCTTTTTAAACATGTTATTCTTGCCTCTCCATTGCATACATCATTCTAGGATCAGGAGGAAGATAGTTCCAACAGTTCTGCATGAACAGAAATTTCCTCCAGTTAACCATTGGAAAGATGAAAGCCATTGTCTTTGGGCCTTGCTCCAAACTCCATTCCCTATCAATCGACTCCATTTCTCTCCCTGGAACCTTTGAAGTTCTTTTTTTTTATTATTCTTTCACGGGATGTGGGCCTTGCTGGCTAGGCCAGCATTTTTATTGGTTGAATCATTCTGTCAGCAACCTTGATGCCACATTTGGCTCTGAGGTGAGCTTTTGACCACAAATCCGTGCCATCATTATATCCCTTCATGGAATGTGGGCATCGCTGGCTGGGCCACCATTTATTGCCCATCCCTAATTGCCCTTGAGAAGGTGGTGGTGTGCTGCCTTCTTGAACCGCTGCAGTCCATGTGGTGTAGGTACACCCACAGTGCTATTAGGGTGGGTGTTCCAGGATTTTGCCCCAGCGACAGTGAAGGAATGGCGATGTAGCTCCAGTTCAGGATAGTGAGTGGCTTGGAGGGGAACTTGCAGGTGGTGGTGATCCCATGCATCAGCTGACCTTGCCCTTCTAGGTAGTAGAGGTCGCAGGTTTAGACGGTGCTGTTGAAAGAACCTTGGTGAGTTTCTGCAGTGCATCTTGCTGATGGTATACACTGCTGCCATTGTGCATTAGTGGTGGAGGGAGTGAATATTTATTGTGGTGGATGGGCTGCCAATCTAGTGGGCTGCTTTGTCCTGGATAGTGTCAAGCTTCTTTAGTGTTTTTGGAGCTGTGCTCACCCAGGCAAGTGGAGAGTATTCCATCACACTCCTGACTTGGGTCTTGTAGATGGTGAACAGGCTTTGGGGAGTCAGGAGGTGAGTTACTTGTCGCAGGATTCCCAGCCTCTGACCTGATCTGGTAGCCATAGCATTTATATGGCTGATTCACTTTAGTTTCTAGTCAATGGTAACCCCCCCAGGATGATAGTGAGATTTAGCAATGGTAATGCTATTGAATGTCATGGGGAGATGGTTAGATTCTCTCTTTTTGGAGATGGTCATTACCTGGCACTTGTGTGGCGCAAATGTTACTTGCCACTTATCAGCCCAAGCCTCAATATTGTCTAGGTTTTGCTGCACATGAACATGGACTGCTTCAGCCTGCCTATTTCACCTCTGTAACATCGCCTGATTCTACACCTGCCTTAGCTCAGCTGTTGAGAAAAACCTCATGCATGCATTTGTTACTTCTAGGCTTGACTATTCCGATACACTCCTGATAAGCCTCCCACTTTACACTTTTTCTGTAAACTTGAAGTAATCAAAAACTCTGCCGCATGTGTCCTTACTTATACCAAGTCCATTCATCCATCCCTCCTGTGCTCGCTGGCCTACATTGGCTCCTGGTCAAGCAATGCCTCGATTTTTAAAAATTCTCATTTCTTGTTTCCAAATCCCTCCTTGCCCTTGCTCATCCCTGCCTCTGTCACCCGCTCTCATCCCAGAACTCTCCGAGATATCTGAGCTCATCTAATTCTGGCCCCTTGAGCATCCCTGATTTTAATTGCTTCACCATTGGTGGCTGTGTCTTAAGCTGCCTAGTCCCTAAGCTCTGGAATTTCCTTCCTAAACCTCTCTGTCTCTCTAACTCTCTTTTTGCCTTTAAGCCTACCTCTTTGTCCAAGCTTTTGGCCACCTGCCCTGATATCACCTTATGTAGCTTGGTGTCAAATTTTGCTCTGTAAGGCTCCTGTGAAGTGCCTTGGCATGTTTCATTACTTTAAAGGCTCAATATAAATAAATTTGTTATTGTAAGGAAGAATCAGCAGTCCCACATAATGCCAAATTTCCAACCCCTGTTGGGAACATATTGTCCGAGCTTCCTTTGAATAGTTTGTTACTGGGAATGCAGGATAATGAATGTGCTAGTGGACTGAATGGTGCATTGGATTATACCCTGGTCTTTCATTTCTTGGATGAAGATTCAAAGTCAGCTTAGCCTGACCTGGATATGAGTCTCCTTTCTGGCTATAAGGGGATATGACAAATTCACATAGGCAGTCTAAACTACATTCATTGTGGGCACTAAACTTTAACATACATTGGCATTAAGGTACTTATTTTATCGAAAATAGCAATAGCTGGTGTGGGAGATGGCATGCTACTGTGAGGCTGGGACAAAGGAAATGGAGCTTCATTTTGCATTTAATCTCTGTTGCAGTTGACCTGTGAGTGCTTGATGGTGCAGTATAGAGAGAGCTTTACTCTGCATCTGATCATGCTGTACCTGACCTGGGACATGCTTAATATGATTATGTTTAAAAAGGGGGAAGATGGGACACTGTAACGTTTCAGGGATGTAGCTGGTGGCAGACATTCTTATTTCCATCCACCAGCAATACCCCTTTGAGTAAATAGCGAGGCCTATATAGAAAATAACGGGATCTTAGACTCCCAAATATTGTCACCAGTTTGCTGTAAACATGGTCTGCACGTTACATTAAACTGAAGAAAATGTTTAACTTTCACTCGGAGATTGAAATGCAAAAATAGATTTCTTACCAATTGGCTCGGCGAAATTGTTGCTAAAATCATCCCCTCCAGAATCCCTTCAGAACTAGGCTTCATAACTCTCCTCTTCCCCTCATCTTTCTGATAATTCTATTATTAAAGTAATTTTCATGTGCACTATACTTTCCTCTGCGATTTCTCCAGATTGAACACTTAACAGCCACTGCAGATCACGTATGACAAGGATTCAACTCAAAAAAGGGAGCCTGGTGCGTGGAGTTCCTTTCTATAGACTGGAACATTTGTAGGTTGTATAGAAATGCCTGTAGATTATGATGGCACAAAATTTCCCCAGTATAAAATGGAGGGGAGGATGAGAGTGAAAATAAAATGAGTCAGATGTGCCTGTGAGAATGTCAGCTTCATCAGAGGAGTAGATAGAAAATGACCAATTAAAGAAAGGAGATTTATCTCTTTTTCACTCATTTTAGAGAGTGAATAGTTGAGCAGTACAAAAGCAGACCACCTGAGACTGATATTAGGAGTAGCTGAGAGAGCACCATGAAATGATGGCCATTGGAATTGACATAAGCATTAGTAGTCAACTGTTCGGTTTAACTTATGAGAAATTAAAACTGAATGGGACTTGCAAGTTCAGATGTCACTATGAAATATGAATGAGTCCAAATGCAGAGAGAGAGAGCACTATGGATTGGTATTGCTCCATGTTTTTATTTATGAATCTCGGGCATGAAAGCTATGGGAGCAATTAAACTAAACAACATGACAATAAAAAACTTTACATTGCAATGTAATGATTGGAAAGGCAAATGGTCAAAGTGATCAAACTGATAGTGAAAGCCCCTTTTTGGTGACTCCAGTGAAGCTGTGTGTTAGCCATTCTGGGTGGAAGAGGGTTAACTGATTTTTTTGCTGGTGTTTTGTTAGTGTGTGAAACCGTGTGACAATCCCTCAACCTACTTTTGAAACTTTAGATTCCACAAACAGCCAGCAAGCAGCAGGCTGCCCTGAGCTTCCTGGGAAGGTAATCTTAGTACGTACGGAGCTTGAGCAGTCAGCAATTTCACATTGAGGTGAAGGACAATATGATATCCCTGGAAAACAACAGCTGAAGGGAGCAGGAGAAATGGCTAAAGCGGCAAATATTAACTGTTCCCGCTTGATTGGAACCTCCATTCTGTGTCAGCCTGCAGCATTATTAGTTAAATGGTGGCTGCTATAGAAAACCATGGAGAGCTTGTATTATCTTTCTCCCTTCCGGTTTTGAAGGTGCCAGCTAACCTTGCCTGGGGTCCAGTTGCACAGGTGCTGGGACCATTCCAGAACTGGATTCAACATGTGTGAGCTGGCAGAACCTCCTTCTGCAGTGGGGATCACAGGTGGGTTGAATCCACCCTTGATGGGACTTTCCGGTGGGAACATTGGAAAGTGGTCAACAAGTGTATTCTTGGCTTTTCTTGCTTCTCGGCCTAATTGTGAGGCAGTTGTAGAGCCCTGATAGCTGCCTAGGTTGAGATCATCACAATTTGGAATTGATTTGGGGATCTGGAAATCTTGGGTTGCCCCTGCTCTGGGCTGACCCACTGCCAAGACCGAAATCACATCCAGATCCCTTCTGACCCTCCTATCACACTGCCAGTGTTCCTTCTCTTGAGTCACCTGAAATCCTTCACATGGCAGTTACTGATTCTGCTGGGTTCAGGCCTGAGTTTCACTTCAAACGTAGAAATGAGGCCAGGGAGTTAAAATGGCCTGGAGTTCACAATGGCACTGCCGAGCGAGTTTGATCCTTGGCAACCTCTCCACCTCTTCCTCATGCCGTACTTATTAAAAGCCGGCATATGTTGGAAATTAAGGCTTGCTGCATAAAGCATTCTGAACATTTCATCAATGGATGAACAGTTGTAAGAAGTGTGCACTCCCGTTTTGGTTATGCTTTCTTGGGATTTTCTGCTGAAGGCACAAAGTCAGAAAATTACCCCAAGTAAATCGGGAAGGAGCGGCTAGGTGACACTGCTGGATTTTCGCTAAGTTGGGATGATGTGGGCACCCTTTAAAAATGGCGGGTGGATCCCGATTCCGAGATTCCAGACCCATTCCATTTCTGATTTTCAGGAGTGCTTTTCAAGGGTTTGGGCTAGTTCGGGTCACGACAATGCTTGGCACTCCTGATCTGGCTGGCTGCATTGCAGGGATATGCATTTGCTAGCCCTCTGCAATTTTCATGGAGTTGGACCAGCTTTCCAAAGAGTCGTGGTTCATGGCACCTCAAAAGTGAACCATAATCTACAAGAGGGGACTTTTTAAAAGATAAGTTCAAAAGGCCCTCCTCATGTCCTCTATGCCAGGCTATGCCCCTCCATCCACCCACCCCCATGGCTCTCATGCCCCCATGTCAAGGTATGGCACTTCCATGCTCATTGACCCACAAAACACTGTAAAGAACCAATGAATTCTCTCGTGACAATAGGATGTTGAAAATAAAGCTTTAAAAAAGTAATTTATTCAGTCATTCATTACTTTCCACTATGTTTTTAAAAAAAAAGTCCTTTTTACTACAGGGCAATAAGTGTTAAACATCCAGACCCTTTAAATTATCAGTAGTAGAAATGGCATGCACTTGAAACCACTTAACCTTGAGTAAATAAACCTTGTATAATTGGCAACAGAGGGGAGCTGTCAATCAAGCAATGCTTAATTTCACAAAGTTGCGAGAGTTCAAGTGCTTGCAGTTTCTGCCATTGATACTTTAAAGGGTCTGGGTGATTGACATTTTTATTGTCCTCTAATAGAAGGACATTTTTTAACATAGTGAAAGTAATGAATGAATAACTTTTCTCTCAAGCTGTTTTCATTGTTTCTATACAGTGTATAGTGGGTCAGTGGGCATGGAATTGCCATAGTGTGGCATGGAGGAGCAGAGCCTGGCATGAGGGGCCATGGGGGTGGGTGGAGGGGCATAGCCTGACATAGGGGGCAAGAGGTGGCATGGATGGGGCATGGAGTGTGTGTGAGGTGATTAGGGGAAGTTAGCAGGGGCCTTACATTTTTCATTATAACTGGGACGAAGTCCCATTGCACCAAGGGGGGCCTTTTAAACAGCCTGCCTCGGCACCCGGCAGCCTTTGTGGTTGCCTCTGCCCTCTTTTCCAGGCCGGCTGGCCTGACTGCAGCCCGCACCCACCCCTATGCAATGAAAATCCCATCAATTTTCCCCCTGAGGTGGGCATGTGAAACCAGGAATTTTCCCAATTCCTGCTACCTGCTTTGGTGATGTAAATCCAGCCCTGTGTTTGGGTTTTAAAAGCCCATAAGAGTTCAGAAGAAGGGTAGATTGATGAAAATAAACAGTCTGAGGACCTGGGGAAGAATGAATTACAGAAGGAGACAGAGTGATGATTCTTGATTTCAGCACAGTGAGAAGAGTGTGATGGACAGGGTACTTGGAGCTCAGGAAGAACAAGAGCAGGAAACTCATTGTAGTCATGACCACAGTAATATTCATAAGATAGAGATTGCAGAAAATGTTTAGAATAAAAAGCTGTTATGTAACTATATAGAAGGTCTGGTTTCAGTATGATGACTGACTGTGTCTTTCTCTCTCTTTTTACTACCCTGTATAGGTTAAAAATGAGGGACCTAAATTGGTGCCTTTCTTTAAGGCCACTTGTGTATATTTTGTCCTCTGGCTGCCAACCTCCAGCCCATCGTGGTTCAGTGCACTGATCAAATGTCTGCCTATCTTCTGTCTCTGGGTGTTCTTGCTGGCTCATGGAATTAACTTCCTGGGAACACGCTCCAGCGCAAGGAAGATCTTGGCAGGCCTGATATTTTCTGCTCTGGGGGATGCTTTTCTTATATGGCAGGAACAAGGATATTTTGTTCATGGTGAGTGGATCTGAGAAGTGGTGTTTTAAACAGTATCACACTTGTTTCATGTTTAAGTGAATAAAAATGTTTCTCCTCTGCTATTTCCGGGAATATGAGAAGCTGTGTCAATGATAGTGTCTGTAGTGATGGCGTGAGGCCCCGGTGCCTGCGCGCTGATGGCATGCGGTCATAAGATGATAAGAAATAGGAGCAGGAGTAGGCTTTTCGGCCTCTCCAGCCTGCTCTGCCATTCAGCACGATTATGGCTGATATTATTGTGTCCTTAATCCCACTTTCCTGCGTACCCCTCATAACACTTGACTCTGTTGTTGACAAAAATTCTGTCTAATGTAGCCTTGAATCTATTCAATGACCAAGCCTTCAATGCTCTTTGGGAAGAAAATTCCAAAGACTAATTGACCCTCTGAAAGAAGAAATTTCTTCTCATCTCTGTCTTAAAAGGGAGATCCCTTATTTTTAAACTGTGCCCCTTAGTTCTAGATTTCCCCACGAGGGGAAACATTCTCTGTGCATCTGTCCTGTCAAGCTTCATCAGAATCTTGTATGTTTCAATAAGATCCTCTCTCGTTCTTCTAAACTGCAAAGTATAGGCTCAACATGTCAACCTTTCCTCTAAAAACCCCTTTATCCCAGGAATCAACCTTTTGAAACTTCTCTGAAATCATTCCTATGCAAGTATATCTCTCCTTAAGTAAGGAGACCAAAACTGTACAAAATTCGCCAAACACGGTCACACCTGTGCCCTGTACAGTTGTAGCAAGGCTTCCCTTCTTTTATGCTCCACCCCTTTTGCAATAAAGGCTGACATTCTATTTGCCTTCATAATTAATTGCTGTACCTGCATGCTAACTTTTTGAGATTCATGTACAAGTATACCCCATCTACAGGTTCATCTTTGTCCACGTCGCTTGTTACTTCCTCAAAGAACTCTAGTAAATTAGTCAAACTTGATTTCCCTTTCACAAAACCATGCTGACTCTGCCTGATTGTTTTATGATTTTCTACATGCCCTGCTATTACTTCCTTAATGGGTACTAGCATTTTCCTTATGATAGATGTTAGGCTAGCTGGCCCATGGGTTTCTGCTTTCTGTTTCCCTCCGTATTTGGATGGAGGTATAACATTAACGATTTTCCAATCAGCTCAGACATTTCCAGAATCTAGGGAAATTTGGAAGATCACAACCAATGCAGTCTACTATCTCTGCAGCTACTTCTTTTAAGACCAACGACGCACAGTGGCAGCAGTATGTACCATCTACAAGATGTACTGCAGGAATTCACCAAGGCTCCTTGGACAGTACCTTCCAAACTCATGACCACTACCATCTAGAAGGACAAGGGCAACAGATAGATGGGAACACCACCACCTGGAAGTCCCCCTCCAAGCCACTCACCATCCTGACTTGGAAATATATCGCCATTCCTTCACTGTCACTGGGTCAAAATTCTGGAACTCCCTTCCTAATAGCATTGCGGGTGTACCTACACCACATGGACTACGGTGGTTCAAGAAGGCAGCTTACCACCACCTTTTCAAGGGCAACTAGGGATGGGCAATAAATGTTGGCCTAGACAACGAAGTCCACATCCTGTGAATGAATAAAAACAAACCTAGGATGCAAGCCATCGGGCCCAGGGGACTTGTCACTTTTGGTTCTAATAGTTTTCCCAATACCCTTTCCCTTGTGATTGTGATTAATTTAAGTTCCTCTCTCCTTACCACTTGATTTTCAAGCATTCTTGGGATATTTTTGTGCCTTTTATAGTGAAGATGGACACGAAATACCTGTTCAACGCTTTTTGCCTTGTTTCCCATTATTAATTCCCCAGTCTCACCCTCTAAAGGACCAAGACTCACTTTAGTTACTCTTTTTTCCTTTATAAATATTTGTAGAAACTCTAACTATCTGTTTTTATATTTCTAGGTAGCTTTCTCTCATACTCTAATTTCTCCCTCCTTAATTTTTTTAGTCATTCTTTGCTGGCCTATCACTAGTATTGTATGCTTAGTCTTTCAACTCAATACCATCTTTAACTTCCATAGGTAGCCACGAATGGTGTATCCTTCACAGTCTTTCTTTTTCAATGGAATATACCTTTGCTGGGAGTTTTGAAATATTTCCTTAATTGTCTTCCACTGCTTCTCTACTATCCTACCACCTTAACCTATTTTTCCTTTAGCCAACTCTGTCCTCATAACCTTAAATAAAGGCAGTTAAAAGGGTAAAACACCAGCCTTAGATCCACACTTCTCACCCTCAGAATTTCACATTCAATTCATCATGTTAATATCACTGTAGCCGAGAGGCTCCTTTACTGTGAGGTCATGAATTACTCATGTCTCATTGCACATTACGAGGTCTAAAATAGCCTGCTCCCTGGTTAGCACTAGAACGTACTGCTCTTAAAAAAAAATTGTCCCGAATACACACTATGAACTCACCTTCCAGGTGACCTTTGCCAATCTGATGTGTTCAATCTGTAGGAAGATTAAAATCATCCATGAATATTATAACATCTTTCTTACAAGCCTCCATGATTTCTTTATGTATACTCTGTCCTACAGCGTAGCTACTCTTTCTTGTGGGAGTAGTTTGTAGGCTCCCTAAGTGACTTCTGACCTTTTGGCTATTTCTTATCTGTACCCAAACTGATTCTACAACTTGATTTTCTGAATTAAGGTCATCTCTCACAACTGTGCTAATGTCATCCTTAATTAACAGAGCTACCCACTCACCTTTTCCTAGCCTCCTGTCCTTCCCAAATCTCAAATACCCTTGAATATTTAGCTCCCAGCCTTGGTCACCTTGCAAACACTTCTCTGAAATGGCTATCAGGTCATACATATTTATTTCTATTTGTATATCAATTCATCTGTTTTGTTATGAGTGCTGCGCACATTCAGATACAGAGCCTTTAATTCTGCCTTTTTACCATTCTTGGAAACTCTGACCTTACTTGCTGGTGCACTACGCTCTGTTCCTTCCTGCCACACACTCTAGTTATCATAACCCATGTCTCTACCCTGCTCTATTGCCTTGTCCTTTCTCTTTAATTTACCATATCTCTCCGCACATGATCCATCACCACTATTTAGTTTAAAGCCCTCTTTATGGCCCTAGTTACAGGACTCACCAGATCACTGGTCTCAGCACGGTTCAGGCGAAGGCTGTCCCAACATCTCCCACCTTCGCAAGTACTGGTGCCAGTGCCCCATGAATTGAAACCCATTTCTCCCACATCAACTTTTGAACCACACATGTGGCTCTCTAATCATATTTACCCTATGCCAATTTGCTTGCAGCTCAGGTAGTAATCCAGAGATTATTACCCTTCTAGTTCTGCTTTTATAATTTAGCCCATAGCTGCTCATAATCCTTAAGCAGAACCTCTTTCCTCATCCAGTGTATGTCATTGGTGCCCACGTGGACCATGACAACTGGATCTTCCCCCTCCTGCTGCAAGCTCCTCTCTAGCCCCGAACAGATGGCCTACATGCTAGAACCAGGCAGGTAACACAGCCTTCTTGACTTATGCTCTTGGCTGCAGAGAGCTGTGTTTGGACCCCTGACTAGTTTATCCCCTGCTACCACTACATTTCGATTTACTGACCTCACTTGATTGACTCCCTGAACCAAGGTGCCATGGTCAGTTTGCTCATTCACCTTGCAGCACCCACACTCATCCATACAAACTGCAAGAGCTTGTTATCTGTTAGTCAAATGGTTTCTCCACTTCTAACTTCTCAATCCCCTTACTTGCCTCATTCACAGACACGCCTCCCTGTCCTTGACCACGAACCAAATCAGAAGACCCTATTCTAAGGGTTGTGACTACCTTCTGGAACAAGGAGTCCAGGTAAATTTCCCCCCTCCCTGATGCATTGCAGTATCCAAAGTTCGGACTGCAACTCATGAACTGTAAGCTGAAGTTTGTCAAGCCGCAGACACTTACTGCAGATGTAGTTGCCGTGGATCACATTGGCGTCCATCAGCTTCCACATACTACAGCTGCAACGTATCACCTGTCTTGCCATCTTTATTGTATTTTAATTAATTATTTTCCTAATTAAATTTTAATTAATGCCTTTGGTCCTGCTTGTGTTTATATTTTTATTATTCTTATTATTTTGATTAATGTTATACTTGCCCTGAACAAAACTGGGGAATTTTAATAAGAGAAAAAGAGAAAATGCTCAGCAATCAATCAATCACTTAACTACTTTTCTGTTATATCTGTGCACCGACGGTGTGAGGTCCCAGAGTGCTTTTATTTCTTTGTTGTCTTTCCCTTCCTGTCAGCTGCCCTATAGCAAATTTATTCTCCTTATTCTGAGTGTATTTTAATAAAAGAAATGCCAGTGATGTTTTGCTGTCTAATGTAACAGATGTTGTATACAAATGATGTAAAATATGAGCACTGATATCAACTGTTTGGGTTCATTTGGTGGCAAAAGGCACTGAACTGATCTAATATACTGTTTATTTTTAAATTTTGTGTTTTATTGTACGAATTTATTTTGCCCTAAATGTTTAACTCTTAATGAAGCATAGAACTCCTTAAATTTTTAAGGACCTGAAGAAGTGTATGATCCATAGTGTCCTCACCACATTTCCCCCCTGAAGCTACTGACTCCTGTATATCATCATTCCACACTTATTAATAGCCTTCTTATATCTCCTCCAAGTACCTTTTCAATTTATGTTGTGACTATGGACACTAAGTATTGCTCAAATATATTGGTATCACAGCAATTCCATCCATCCTATGATGGCTATGGATACACACTTTGCCAGCAGGGGTCACTGGAGTGAGAACCATGGATGATTTTTCCCTTTTCTCCCTCTAGCCAATAAATGTTGAAACCAGTTGTATTCCTATCTGTGATCAGCAAACTCATGGTAGTTTGGAAATCAAACCAGGAACCTTACCCATGCCAGAAAGTCTCTTTACAAGTGGAGTCGTTTTGAACAGCTACATAAAATCTCCTGTTTTAAATAAACTTCCAATGTTGGGAGATTTTATTTTGTTTTAATCTCTGTATTTTAAACTAAAAGCTGTATTGTTTATACTGCTTTCTCCTCAGGCCTGCTGATGTTTGCAATCACGCACATTCTCTACACCTCAGCCTTTGGAATGAAGCCCTTAAATCCTGAACCTGGCTGTGGAGTGGTGATTATTTGTGGAATCTCTTACTGCTTGCTCTACCCATACCTTTCTGGCCCCTTCACTTACCTGGTGGCAGTTTACATCGCTCTGATCGGATTCATGGGCTGGCGAGCCATTGCAGGGGTGCAGCTCTTCAACGATCTCTGGACGTGGACCAAACTATGTGCCTGCCTCGGAGCTGTGCTCTTCATGGTGTCTGACCTCACCATTGCTGTCAATAAATTTTGCTTCCCTGTGCCTTACTCCCGGGCCATCATCATGGCCACTTACTATGCTGCCCAGATGCTCATTGCCCTGTCAGTCGTGGAATGCAAGGACGATAATAATGGGAACGTCAGAAAGATGAACTGAGGGAATTGACCCCCTCCCACAACAACCTAACAAAAAATTCCTGAGTTCCAGTGGGCGCAGAAACCTGGAAAACTATGGTGTGATCTGGTTTAGAGCCACGTGATTTATTTTCATTGGTTTGCTTCTGTGTTAGCTTATTGTTACCTCCAAGAAATAGTCTGCAGTCAGAAAGGTGTAAATACTGTGGTTGAAACCAGGACAGCAGTACTCCAGCTGAACCCTGGCTAGATGTTCCCATCATGCTGAGGTTTTGTACTGTGGACTTCCTGCCCATCAGTAATGATATAGAAATGGTCCTAATTCATTTCAATAATTATCCCTAGAATCAGAATGAGAGAGCAGGCCTCACATTTTGAAAGACTGAATTCTGTGATGACAGGTTAATCTCAGATTTATTCTTCCTTAATAATGTTCCTAAATGCCCTTTGCTTACAGTATTTGGCAGCTTTATAACCAATATCACTTGGTCGATGCATGGTTTGAGAAAAAAACTATAATGACATTTAAAGGGAATTGGCAAATATTTGAAAGGGAAGAATGTAAATGAAAGGATGAATAAGCAAATGGAAAATGATAAACAGGAAAAGACTTCTTGGTCCATTCAGCATGTCCCATGCAAATGTGATGTCTTGTACATCACAATATATATATTCCCTACTCCATCCAGAAGTGTCTCAATTTCCTGGCAGAGGTGAGAAAGCAGATTTAAAACCCTGGCCAATTAGGGGGCGGAAATAGGAAATCTTCCTTTCTGACTCCTGAGGCATTCAGAACCAGCCCAGGAGACTATCCTGGCCCTGATTCACATTATACAGTACCTACCTCTTGTACAAAATGACTTCCGCTTCAGGGAAAGGTTAGGGAAACGGGATTACAGTAGACAAGTCCAGTTGAAGAACTGGCACAGGTTTGATGGCCAAATGATCATCTTCCGTGTTGCAATTTCTAGAGTTTTTTTTTATATGATGTACTTGTTGCTTAGATGCTGATCCATGCATGCCTCGTGTATGCTGGGTATTGTTGGCAGTATCCAGAGGGGACCTAACTTCAAATCGTAGTGGTGAACTTTTCCCTTATAAAATGTGTTGTATTTCAATCCTTTAATCATAAACCATATCTTATTTTTTAAGTGTCATACACCAGACGCTGTTGGAAAATCTACGCTTTACTGATATGTGGCATGGGGGAGAAGTTCACCACTGCTGTTCTTGCATCCAGTGCATTCTGGTGCTAATCCATAATGATGCTATGTCTGTGTGTGAAGAGTAATTTTATGAATAAGCACTTGTAATGGAGACCGTTACCAAACGTGGACTACAAAATTGTGGGAAGAAAGTACCCTTGAATTTCAGATACATGTAACTGATGGGTGAGGCTCCTCGCTGGTGTGTACTTAGAAAATCACTTCCACACACTCTAGTTTTGTCACACAACTTTCCACAGAATTTAGGCTCATAGTAAAAGTGTACCAAAATATAAAAAACAAATATTTTACTTTTAAATTGCATATTTTGTCACATTTTAATTTTCCCCTCTGATTTTCTCTTCTCCCCTTTTTGAAGGTTTTGACTCAAACTGGGATATGGTTCAAAGGCTACTGGCAATCTGGTAGCTTACCAGGTAGCCATGGGTAAGCTGGTGTGGTTTGTGATGGAAGCCTATTTGACTCTGGTGGTATCACAGCTGAGCCCAGTCTTGTCCTCGCCCTGTGTCCACACGCTCACTTTCCAACAGGGGTTACTGAATAGCAATCAGAAACAGAAGTCCCTGACAGATTTTTGTTGTTCCTTCACAACCCTCATCCAGAAGCCCCCAGGAACTCTGGAACTCTTCCTGCTAAGTCCGAACAGATCAAATCTGAATCCTTCATGGCTTGTGCAGCTCACCCACTCACTGGTCTTAACCAGCTGTTCACAGTTGATCTGAAATTTCATCTGGATTTAACTTTCTGACTAAGTTTAAATTCTTGGGATTTTTCTAGCATAGCAAGAAGCAACTGTCAGCATCTGAAGGTGACTCTTTCCATCAGCACTTCTCCATTGTATTTGCTCAGTCTGTTACACCAGGACATGTGTAATTGCACAACTGGATGAGGAGTGACTGTACCAGGGTTTATAAAATAATCCATTAAAGTTGGAGGAATGCCCAGTGGGAGCTCTTTTTGTTCAGTGTGCCCATCTTTTTTATGCTATTTCTCTCTAGCTTCCACTAAATGGAGAGCTGAAAAACCTCTGAAATTTCAGGACCTATCTTTTTAAATGTAAAATGAGAGATATGGTGGAAATACTCTGAACAAAAAATATTGCTCCTGGACTTAGCTTCCCCTTTTAATAGGTGTGCATCGAAGCCAAATTTTCCATTTTACTATTTTATTCCCTACTCCTTTCTCACAGTTCGTCAGACAAAGACTTTGTCCTTTTAGCTGAGAGTGGAGAGAGGTTGCAGCACCAAGTAGAAACAATAGGCATTACTGTTACAGCATTTATCCATTGGTTTCAATGTACTGGGAACATAAGTGTTACAAGCCTGAGGACTTCTAATATATGGGCAAGACAGCTATGTGCTTATCAGAGAAAACCATGCACAGAGATGTATGTAGGAGAGTTGCACATAGAGCTGCACGTGTAACCATTTCCTGCACCAAAAGTATACAGACAGCTGTGTGTAACTCTCCTGTATCTACACTGTATAGATTGCTGTGTGTAATTGTTTCTTTGTACCTACAGTATATAAACTTGTGTGTAACTGTTTCCTGTACTACATTATGTAGACTGCTGTTTGTAACTGTCTCCTGTACCTACAGTATGTAGACTGGTTGCTGAAGCTGATTGTAATGCCCATAACAGTGCTGCAGTTGAGATCAGTTAACTCAGCATAGACCAGAAATCAAGTATGGGAATTTCCTTGCCTGTATTGCTCAGCTACTCACTGCACTAATTAGTTGATGCATCAGGGATAGCTAGTTTGCAAATTCTATAGTTGGTTCTTGTGGTGTGCAGAGTGTGTTCTTTAGAAATAGTCCAGAGTCACTGATCTTTAGAATGGCTAAAATTGAGCAATAACACTGTAATGTTGATTGAGTGCTTTAGGTGGCGTTTTAGACCACAAGACCATCCATACTCTCCACCACCAATTTTGGTGAGAGGCACATCAATGACAGTTTAAAAATAGCCATTTAAATTACATCTCTATAATGACACACTTTTTAGGGAAGTGTATTGCTGGGTGTGTAAAATCTTTGCACTGGGTCCATTGGAGCTATGAAAATCACTAGGTGCAATTATAGATTCTGTCCTTCCAATTGTAGTTCCTGTGCGAGGGAGTATTTTGAGCAGTGTAACACTCACTGGTCATTACAATTTGTCATTTGGCTGTGGTGGATGATGATGGCACATCTTTCCCAAGACTCGTAGCGTACAATATTGCAGTGTATTGGTTAACGTGTGCTCCCCCTCTGACCTTGAGTGCATTTCATCAAATGCACTGAACTTGAGTAAGTTCAGTGCATTTGATGAAAGACTGGCTGCTGTAATTGCTATTGAGCAATGCTGTCATAACATTCAAAGAGGCCTGTAGAAGTGGATGGTACAGTAGGTTAGGAACTGCCTTTCACCCTGGAATCTGGATTGAAATTCAGTTGAATGGAGTTTGCGCAATAATATCAGAACCACATGTCTACTGTCTGGAAGAGTTCTGTAAAAAGGTCTCAATCTAGTTTCTAGTAATCAGCAATACACAACACAATGTGATGGTAGTTAGTACTGAATTGGCAAACTTGCTCAGAGAACCACAGGGTGAGAAATAGAAAAATGCCACACTGATGTTCTTGTGAAATAGGAATTGAAGTACGTTATTGGGGCAGTGTGTGTTAACTGAATACTTGGTGCCGATACTAAGAGCACAAAGTGGAAAGTATTCTAGCAATAATGTCCATAATTTTTGAGCATAGAATAATGAACATAAATGCCTTTTTTAAATTTGTAAGATAACATAAGGGTATTTCTCCAGAAACAAAGGCTATTGAAGCGTGTACATTTGGGCTGTTGAGTACATAAATAAAGTAAAGTTATTAATAACATAGGCTTTGTACAAGTGTAGGACAATTGTGAGCTCATTCTACAATAATATACAAACCTAGGTAAAGAACTGGTGCTGAACATCACCAATGTTGAAAAGAGCAGCAAAAAAGACAAAGTAACTGAACATTAGGGTTCTAAAACTTGTAGATTTCAGGGAGATGGAAAGACTGAGGGACGTAAGGAACCCCAAAACTTTGAGTTCATGTGGAAAACTGAGAGTTGGAGACAAGTGATGAATTTTGATCTGAACACAAGTGAGGTTGTGGGGAGAAAGGCGAGAGTGTGTGGGGTTAACAGGATGAAAAAATGAAGTTCAGAGCAGTGATAAAAGCAAAATACTGCGGACGTTGGAAATCTGAAATAAAAACAGAAAATGCTGGAAAAACTCAGCAGGTCTGACATCATCTGTGGAGAGTCTAATGTTTCGAGCCCGTATGACACACTTTCAGAGCTCTGAAGAAGGCTCATACGGACTCAACGTTAACCCTGTTTCTCTCTCCGCAGATGCTGTCAGACCTGCTGAGTTTTTTCCAGCACTTTCTGTTTTTATTTAAGTTCAGAGGAGTAATGATCCCTACAATATTGCCAAGATAGGGGAAAATAAGAAAGATTGCAATGGGTAAAGAGAAGACTGCGACTAGCGATAAGGCCAGTATCTCTGATTACAGAACCAGCATTTTATTGCATCATGTCCAGGCTGTAAACGAGAAAGGTGAGAAGAACTTGGGAACTTTATAAGTGAAGTTTAAGATCTTTTTAATGTTAGCTCTAAGCTGACATTCAGATTCTAGTGAGCAGAGCAAGAGTATGCATATGTACAGCTGTTTTTCCTGGTCAGAGAGTAGTTTGGACTGGCATTATGTTTCAGGTTGATGACCGTTCATCGGAATGGTTAACCTGAAACGTTACCGCTATTTTTCTCTCCACAGATACTGCCTGACCTACTGAGTGCTTCCAGCAATTTCTGTTTTTATTTCAGACTTCAATGGAGATAAAAATTGGGGCAGGTGTAAACCAGGCTGTTGATTTCCCATCATCTGTTTTACACTATTGCATAAAGTCAACCCCCTAGCCATGTGTTATCAGAATGGAGCAGGACAAAAAGACTAGGAGGTCAATTTGTTATGCTTTGGCCAATTAGATCTGCCATGTTTCTAGTACACTGATCAGGAAAGAAACAAGCAAACTATTGCAAGGCAAAGGGAGAAGCAAACAGTACCAGAAAGAGGAAACATGATAAAACAAAAAAAGCAGTCAGAGCTTTTAAAAAAAAAAGCTCAACACTGAATTTTAGAAATTAATGCTTCCCAACAATATTAAAATTCTCTTCTAGATATGAACTAGTGCCTTCAACAAAGGAAATGACCATACAGAAGCCTTAGAAATGCTCATAATTGGTCATTCTTTATGCATGAGCCTAGTTAGGAAGCCATTTAGGGAGCATCATAGTCAGCCCGTTCCTTTTTCAAAGTCCACAAACTTCAGTCGGAAGCATCAGATCAGGAATGGGATCTCTGATTTTTCCTTGCTCCCTAATTTACTGATGTTGTGGCCAATTGTATCTCCCCTTCTGCTTTCAAGCTTAAATCAGCTGATTTAGTTTAGACTGGTGATCATCTAAATTTATTTTTGCGTAATTTCAGGGAGGACTCTTGCTCTGAACTTGAGAGGGATGGGTGTATAAGTTCTATCGTTGCTGAATTGCAGCAAACTGCAAGAATGTTGACTATATACTGTTGATCTGTCTGCTGGGCATGTGACAGAAGTGTGTGTTCCTTGTCAGTTATACTTTGTAGTATGTTATATTTTTGTTTCAAGTCAATGAAACCTATTAGCTAAGGTATAGTCTTGAAGTGTCCTAATGTACACAATATGCACTAACTAAAGACTACCAATTCACTCAGCACAATGTATGGCATATGTATATGCCAGGAGTACAGTAACTCCTGTGCATGTACAGTGCACTCTGGATAAAAGTAAAAAATTCACTGTTGTCTGGCGTGTACAGCTATGTGTGTCTGTGTGTGTGCACAATTGACTCAAAGTAAAAGGGAATGATCAACTCCTGTGTAGTTCTGTACAGTTCTGTGTCTCATTTTCAGCTCTGGCAAATGTCACACTTAATAAACTTGCAGGATAGCAGAGGAGATGCTTTTTGAGAATAGGTTGTTATGTAGTATTTGTGCAGCTGGCGGGTCAGATGGCTACAGAACTCATCTTCATTACGTTCATCACTCAAACAAACAGTCTCGCATAATAGTTGTTTATTTCTGTATTGAGAGTTTGGCAACTTGGTTAGTAGCACTTTCGCCTCTGTATCAGAAGGTTGCTAGTTCGAATCCTTCACCAAGAACTGAGCTCCCTTGGTCTCAGCTGACATTTCAGTGCAGTACTGACTTCGAGCTGAGATGTTAAATTGAGACCCTATCTACCTTGATCCCATTAAAAAGCAGAATTGGCTTGGTGGCTTGTCTCAACATGCCCCTCTCAACCAACACTACCAAAAAAACATCAGATTAACAGCTCATTCATCTCATTGCTGTTTGTGAGGTTTTGTTATGCGAAAAAGTAATTGCAGTTCAAAGTAATTCATTGTATCTAAGAGTTTCTGAGAGCATGATAAACTGCTTTATAAATGCAAATATTTATTTTTCATGGATTAGTGCTATATTTCATAGACTCAGGACACAGTCAAAGGTAAATCATGTTCCTTTTTATCAGCTTCTCTAGTCTTATAATGTACCTTTTCAGTGTTTAAACTTCCTAAGAAGATAGTGGGAACCAAACTTCACATTGTTGTTTTATATTTCATTTATGTTGGATGTTCCTTCCCTTCTTCCCTGGAGATTAGGATCTTTGCTGAGGGAATATCAAGTGGACACTGGCTACCCTTTTGTATTTACTCATTCTTTGTGTGGACCTAGATAAACGCCAGCTGCTCCAGTCACAAGGAGCTCCACAGTCAAGCTTTCTCTCCCCTCATCTTCCAACGCTTCCACAATATATATTTCAGCAGAAGGCAGTGGATACAGATCAGGCACAGGAACCTGAATGACATTGTTTTATCCGTCGTCGTCGTCGTCGTCGTCCCCCCCCCCACCCCCGAAACAAAAGTTCTGAGGCCAATTATAGCTGTTCTTGACTATTGTCAGCATTGTGTACCAGAGGGTTGTACTGGTAGGATAGGTTTCACCTTCTCTGCTGAAATACTTAGCATTATGACCTGCTATTACCTTACTGTTATACATACTGTAAGAGTATGAATGTCTAACATTTGTATCAAATTCTTTTGTAATTTAAACAAAAGAATTAACCCATTGATTAAAAAAATTCTTGTTAAAATAGCAGACAGAAGAATTTGACAGGGGTGTGTTAAGTGCCTAAATTAGGATATTTCTCAGAAGTATTTTTTGTGTTTTAATCCCAGTTCTTCTATACACAGGAAATTATAATCCAGAGACAGCACATAATATATATGCAGTATTACAACTGAGTAAAGGAGAAATATATGTTTATATGAGAAAGAATAATATTTTGGTAAAGAGATATGTATCTATTTCCCTTTTCTGTGTCTGGGGAATCAACATTCCCCTGGCTCGGGACAGGTGAGAAAAGGGGGCAAAGATCTGTTTATGATGGGTCTCTGTCTGCACCATTGATGAAAGTTTTCCTCATTATTCAGTGTTTTTAAGAATTTGCACATAGAACACGTGCAAGGTAGTGGCCCTTGTGAGAACAACCAAGGTGGTGTTACTAGTTTGTATCATTACACTGATGGGTGTTCACTTGTGTTTTCTGAGAGTTGTGTGGTCCTGCTGGTAAGGTTAAGAATCAACAATTTTATAAGCAGTGCATCTGCTATTACAAGACAGCAGTAGATTGCAAGCTAACTGAATTCTTTCTAGTGCACGCTTTTTTAAAGAGCTTCTATATTAAGAGCTTCATCTGTACATATGGCAAGATATAACTTTTAATACATCTAAACTCAGATTGAAACTGCTCTGAAGACTTCACTTACATTGGTTATGGTTGAGTTTGTGGAGTTTTGCTTTTAATTTTAGGAATTTCTTAAAGTTGAGGGAAATTGGTTGCTATTCTGAAACCAAGACTTCATTTTTTGATATGACTGTTTGGAATCCTAATTAAATGTGAATCTAATTGCAGGGACAGTGCAGGCTCGGTTTCTATCGGGTCTTGGCTTTTACTTAAGGACTGGACTTTCTGCCCTTTGATAATAAATAGGAGAATCTAGCCCTGGTGTCAGTATAAGAGAATGGAAGGTACTAACTTGGACGCAATCTTGAGATCAGTTGCATTTTACTATATGACTTCTTTTAAGCCTGGTTGCCATTCAACCCATTTTAGACTGGACATAGTTTTTTGTATAATTGTAGCAAAAGGTAATAACCCTATTTTAAAGTTATTTCTTTTAAAAAGTGGTTGCAATTTAGTATTGTTGAATCTGTACACAATGCATTGCTCCAAGTATTTACCATGCAATAATTGTTGCTGTATCAATTGCTTTTCTTTGGGATACAACGGTTGATAATAGACCATTTCATGATTAGTTGACCTGTATTGCCTACTCTATAATTCCATAGGTCAACGAGCATACAGTGTTACTGAACTCTTGAGTATAATATCCTGGTAGTGTTACCATGGTGCATGCATGAATAATCTGAATCTTATTATTCAGATGGTAGCTGCCTTTGGGTTGTATATCTGTTTTGTGTACCCTGGTTTGTTTTTGTCTTTGCTTTCATTGAAAAGTGTTTATTTTCATTGTAAAAGATAATGCGGTGAAATTGTTCTTCACCTATAGTACAAAATGGGTGGCAGTGAATTGACAACCTATTTTATATCTTGATCGATTCTCTATTCTATTGATGTCAGTGGGGCTGTCTACAGTCTGTTAATAAATTGTACAAAGCAAAATTGCTGTTGGTGTTCTTCATTTAATATTTATGACCCCCCCCCCCACCCTTCCGCCCAACCAGCCAGTGCTCTTGCCTCCTCTCCTAAATTGCTGAATCTTCAGTGGGATACTGGTCTGTGGATGCTCCTAGCACTACGCCTGGGTGCTCATGCTTCATGTGTGAAGCTTGATGGTGAATGTTGATAGGCTATTCAGCTGTTTGAGTCCCACCCTGTCTTTAACCATAAACATGCATTTTCCAGCATAGAATCACAGAATAATAGAATGGCTACAGTACAGAAGGAACCCATTTGGCTATCAGGTCCATGTCAGCTGTCAGAGCAATTTAGCTAAACCACTCCCAAAGCCCTTTCCCTGTAGCCCTGCAATTTTTTTCTCTTCAGATATTTATCTAATTTTCTTTTGAAAGCATAATTGAATTTGCCTCCAGTACACTCTCTCTCAGGCTGTGCATTCCAGATCCTAACAACTCACTGCATAAAAAAACGTTTCCTCATGTCGCCTTTGTTTTTATCTCCAATCACCTTAAATCGGTGTCCTTTGGTTCTCAGCCTTTCTGTACATGAATAATTTCTCCCTCTCTGTTCTGTCTAGACCTCTCATTATTTTGTACACCTCTATCAAATTTCCTTGCAATTTTCTTTAAGGAGAACAGCCCTAGCTTCTCCAATTTATACTTGTAACTGAAGTCCCTCAGCACTGGAACCATTCTTGTAAATCTTTTCTGTACCCTCTCTATCATTACTAAAGTGTCCAGGAATGACGACGTATTCGAGCTAAGATCGAACCAGAGTTTTACAAGGTTCTTCATAACTTCCATGCTTTGGTATTCTATGGGCCGAATCTCCCCAGGAGCGGGAATTGCCACTCGGTTCCTATTTTTAAAAAATGCTGGAGCTCTGCATTTCTGGCCTAGACTTCTGAACTGGGCCTCTTCAGAAATGCGGAGCATACCTGTTCTCAGAGCCCTGCTTTGTAGTGCAGGTTCATCAGGGGAAGCCAAGCCATGTCCCCTTATAACAACACTAGCTGTTGTGTTTTTTAAGTCTTCATTCACTAACAGAGTGAAAAGCTTTGGTTCATTTAAATAGCTTTTCAGTATGGAGGGGAGTCAGAGTCCATTGGGGGCTGGGTGGTGGAGGAGAATGGGGGTCGGGGGGTGGGGGGGTCAATTGTATAGTTACCCAGGAGTTAGATGTGGTTTTTCCCTGTTTCCTGTGTAATCATCCAGGTAACTGAGCCAGAGCCCTCCGAAGTCTTCAACTCTAACTCAGAGTTAGAGACTTTTTCAGAGAGTTCCTGATGCAGGGGAATTGCCCACGTAGCCCTTGCGATGGAACTTCTGAGGGGGGACCCCCAGCTCATCTTCCAGGGTTAAGCTGACATATGACCATGTGGAGATCAGAAGATCTGGGTTTATGCCTCCTATTTTAAAAGCCAGGGATCCTGTATCCATTTTTAACCACTTTCTGAACATGCCCTTCTACCTTCAAAGATTTTTCCCCTTTAAGAGGTGGTTCTTTAGTTAATTGGTTTATTTGGTTATTTGCTTTGCTCAAAATATAACCCCAGGTCTCCTCTTGTTAGTCTGCTCCTGGCCAAGGCGCCACAAGCAAGTCCAGGCAGGGGGCGTTGAGGGGGCTGTTTGACCCAACTGCCTGCCCCTTTTCCACAGTTACGTTCATGTCCATGTGTCCCTGGAGAGGGAGCATGTGACGTCCACCGGTACACTTGAGGCTTTTGGCAACCAGTGGGCATTGTTGGGGCTGGAGTGCATCGTCAGCTCCAGGAATAACATTTTAATTTAATTTGATAAGTTTCCTTCGTAGTTTTATTTTATTTAAGGGGTTGTTAATTTGTTTATTTGGTTTGAGTTTACTTCAGAATAGTATAACCCCAGGTCTCCTCCTCGTTGATCTGCTCTTGGGCTTGGCCAAGGTACCATTAACAGCTCCAAGCAGCGGGCTATTGAGGGGGTCACTCAACCCAGCTGCCTGCCCCTCTTCAATGGTTATGTCCGCACCTGGGTGCCATTGGAGAAGGAGCATGTGGTATGCACCAGTACACTTGAGCCTCTGTGACCAGTGGGCGTTTCAGGGATTGGAGTGCATCATCTCTCCCCAAAATGTTATTTTAATTTAAATTTGAAATCAGTTCCCTTAAATTTTGTTGCAGTGTCCTTTTAATGGTTGGTTTTTAGTCCATTAGTTTTCATTGATAGTCAAAAGGCTATTAACCCCAGGTCACTCTGTTCCTGCATCCCCTTTAAAATTGTACCCTCCAGTTTATAATGCCTCTCCCTCTTCCTATTAAAATGTATCACTTCACACTTCTTTCATTTATCACATGTCTGCCCATTCCACCAGCCTGTTTGTGCTCTTAAAGTCTACCACTTTCCTCCTCACAGTTCACAATACTTCCAAGTTTTGTTTCATCTGCAAACCTTGAAATCTTGCCCCAAATACCCAAGTCTTAAGCCATTAATATATATCAAGAAAAGCTTTGGTCCTAGTACTGACCCCTGGGGAAATCCCACTATGTACCTTCCTCTGGTCCAAAAAAACAACTGTTCACCACTATTGTTTCCTGTCACTTAACTTCATAATCCATGCTGCCACTGTCCCCTTTATTCCAGGGGCTTCAACTTTGCTGGCAAGCCTATTATGTAGTGCTTTATCAAACACCTTTTAGAAGTCCACATATGCATCATCTACCCTCTGTTACCTCAAAAAAAAACTATCAAGCTAGTTAAATACTGTGCCTTTAACAAATCTATGCTGACATTGCTTAATTGATCCACACTTGTCCATGTGACCATTAATTATGTTCCAGGTTATCATTTCTAAAAGCTTTCCCACCACTGAGATTAAACTGACTGGCCTGTAGTTGCTAGGTTTATCCTTGTACTCTTCTTTGAACAAGAGTGTATCATTTGCAATTCTGCAGTCCTCTGGCATCACCGGCTATATCTGAGGACTGGAAGATTATGGCCAGAATCTCTGCAATTTCCACCCTTATTTCCATCAGCATCCTCGAACGTATCCCATCCATGGTGACTTAATTATCAACTTTAAAAGTACAGCCAACTTTTCTATTATCTCCTCTTTCTCAATTTTTATCCCAGCCCATGTCTCAACTGCCTTCTCATTCAGAGTCCAGCAGATCATCTTCCTTGGTAAAAACAGATGCAAAGTACTCAGTAGTGATTGTGACTTGGTGTATTCCCGTCCCAAACTCAGGAGCACTGCAGCAGCAGCAATGTCGCTACTGTCACATCAGCTGACTAAAGATAAGAGTGGGCATTGGCCCTGTGGCTTTCTGGTGCATCTGGCTCAACCACACACTGGGTGTACAAATTATGCTAAATGGCAACTCTATCATTCATTTGTGTCTCACTTTGGGTAACTCAGGCAAATAAAACGCGGAGATGGAGAGGAGAGTGAGTCATAATAGATAATTGCCCCTTTTAAAATTACATTAATTATTAGGAGCAGGAAAAACACTATTGGGTCAAATAAACCTGTGCCTTTTCACTTAGCTGCCTTCTCAGCGTATACATCAATCCCTTGTCTCTAATTGAGGTGACTAATATAATGTGTTCATTTGTTCTTTCCCAGTAAACTATTCCACACCTGTATTAACCTTTGGATGAAAGAAGTTCCATCCTGACTTTGTTTCTTCCTTTCATTCAATTTTAAGCTGTACCAACTGACACTTGAACCCACCATTAACCACAATGGACAATTTTTTTGGATCAACTTTGAAAATTCCCATCATAACCTGGGAAACTTTGATTGAGTTAATTTGAAATCTACTTCCTGAAAAGAAAATATGCCAAAATTTCAAGTTAACGCCCCAATTAAGCTCAGGCCTTCAGTATGCCAGTGAACCTTGCCACTCATCAGTGTAGCAGCTAACAGGCCAAGACTTAACCTGCAATTTTATCTGCTGCTAGTTTTTAAGGCCTGCACAGTGCTTTCTTCCTTCAATTTGGAGATGGTCCAAAAGATGCTGATCTTAGAAAGCTAGCCCGGTTCAGTTGAGTCCACAAGCAAAAGAGGGAGTGGGGGGGAAGTTAACCCCAGTGACACCAAGAATATGATCGCACAAACAATTTTTTTTCCAAAACATAATTTATTTTCACAATGGCTATATTTTGTAAAATACAAATAGATGAAACAAATTTCACAGTTTACATTACAAACATTTAGATGATCTCCCACTCTAATTGACTTGTATTCAAAGCATTGGCACCAGAGTAGGTTTTGGTTTAGGTACTGGCTTCTTCAGCATTTTGCTCTTTGCGTTTTTCAGACGATAAACCACATTTGCAACCTCATCGGATAACACCTGTTGGGAATTTAAAATGGAGTTACGTTAATTTATTGTGGATATTCCCAATATTGAAGGGAGTTTTGCTACCATGATGGTAGCTGAACTCATCTCAACCTTGAGACCAAATGAAACCTTCTGTTGTTGTAACAGAGACCACCTAACACAGCACAGACCAAAATAACAACCACATCCTTCTGGTCTGTCTGCCATCAGCAAATGTTCCACATAACCATTGAGACATTGAGGAAATTTATAGAAATGAACCTGCTTGGTTCCAGTTAATCACGGCGCTAAGTGAAGATTAATTTTGATTTTATAACATAGTTTTTGGAATTGGCTGAAGCCCAAATGGAGAATCCTGTGCCCAGTACTGTTTTGGGACTGACTGCTTTTGTTTTTAAATTAAAAAAGGAACACAATCCTCATGGGAAAATGTTTGACAATACCCTTAGGTTTAATGACAGCACATGGTCCCGATACAATTACGCATTTCCGTGGCATTTTACATCACTATTATCTGCAAACAAATTTAAAAAAGTTTGTCCAAACACATTTTCATGCAGATAACTCCCCTTTAAGCTGCAGATTTCTCATGCAATAATAAAACTTTGTTCCCATGATTTTATCCTTTTTCGCTTCTCAAGGTTCCCTCCCGTCTTTGAAGCCACCAATTTTTCTTGGGGTAATTTCACAGGCCTAGTTTTCTCATGTTTCTTCTAAGGAGCCAGTCTTTTTTGTGTGAACTTGGACAGTGTGAGCTGTTAGGCTATTCTAACTGGCAACCCTGTTCACCTCATCCCCTCTGCACTTAACTAGGGAATGAGTCATTATAGTGCTTCAAATACCACCCTGCCTGCAACCAGCAGCTCCAAACTATATGCCTGACAACAAATGTATTGAAGTAAATTCATACCTTGAAAACAGAGTCACTGTTTTCTGTTTCATTTTTTGCTTTTGTTGTATTTTCTGCCTGAGAAAAGATGATAAAAAATTAAAGTTCAACTTGGTTAAGCATGAGGCAAAATATCAGAAAAATTCCCCTTAAAGGGTCAAAGTGTCAGGAAAGTGTCCTTTTTGAAAGAAATAATGTCTCCCTTTGGCTTTTCTCTTTATATTTCTGAAATACTGATTCCCAGAAGTGCCAGACACCTAGATGGTACTGTTTGTGGTTGGGCAGTGAGTGTCAACAAAGCCCTTAACTATTGGGGGCATCACAGCTGAATTTGGAAGTTTGTAAGACCCACAACATTCCAGCACACTTAACTCAGCAGAGATTGAACCTGAGACCTTTCCAGCCTACATAGCTCAATGTATTGGATAAACTCATTGATCTGAAAAGAAAACACTGCCTCATAATTTAACAGCTTTAGCCCAAAGATAGTAAAATCTGGTGCTGCTCAAAGAGGCTCAGAGACACTTCACACATCCTGCAGTACCGTAGCACTATGCCACCACACACCAGGAAACATGCAAACTTAATATTCACCTCCTCAGAGTTTGTCAAGTCTTCACATACAACTGCCACAGAACGCAACCAGTTCTGATAGATGTCTTCCTCTTCTTGGTTATTTTTCTTTTCACTGAAAAGAGACAGATTCAGTCAGTAACACTACAAACCAAAACTACTTTGCCTGTGTTACACCATGTTTACAGAATACAGCAGAAGGAATATGTGTGTGTTGGGTTTGACATTGGGCTCCCACTCCGTTTACATTGCTTCTCTGACTAGTATGCACAGGCTAAGCATTACACCAAACACTGGAAGAAAACAAAAGCAGCTGACCATATTCATTTACAGTTACTGCCACTGGTGCTAGGCCTCAAGGGCAAAGGAATGATCACCTCTTCAGATCCTTCCATACCTTGTAGTGCTCCTACTGAATGAAGGTTGGGCTACAGCCACACTAATGTAAATGAAGCAGTATGGTCTTTCACTTTCAGGTGTAAGGGTTATATAGTGAAATGTGTGTGAGCAGTGTGAAGTGGTCCCAGCCAAATAAGATTGGGATGAAGGCATGTTGCTGGGCGAGAGCAGAGGAATGTTTATATTTTACATTTAACCTTGTTATACCTGGCTTGAGAGTTTATGCTCAGCATGAACATCTCTCGCCTTATTGAGTGAAAAACATGCAAACAAGTCATCAAAAAACAGAAAACTTTCTATTCATTTCTGGTTTCATTCCTGATTAATTTAATTAATAGTTCTTTCTTATCCCTGTGGAATTTGGAGTGGTTTTCCAAGTTTGAGAGAGAGACACTGGGAATGGAATGGTCCAGCATTACCCTGCTCACATTTTGCAGATCCAACCATGCAAAAACCATTTACTTTGAATGGATTAACTCTGGGCTAAAATAATGGATGGAAGAATGTTATGTGAACGTGTAATGGCCCTTTAATGGCCATTTCTGGGCTGTTATGCTTACCCTTTGAACCTGGGTTCGAGTCAAGTTTGGACTAGGGGGCTACATGTTCTCCATTGATGCACCACTGTTAGGGTTCTATGTGAAGCCAGTTCAGTTAATATTGGCCAAGAATAAACGTTAGCTGCATTTCAGACACTTCCTCCCCCCTTTCCTCTTGTGAAAATGCTGACCATGGCTGGAGTGCGATCCATGGACATCAACAACTCTCCAGTAGCTCATACTATTGTGACAGCAGGAAGCATTGACAGATTATTTGTTGAAAGGCAGTACAGCTCAGTATGAACATGACATCCCACACACATACAGCAGAGGCTACGGTAAAGTAACTAAGGAACCAACCTGATTCCTACCCCTTCCCTCTCTGAACACACAGAAGCTGAAGTAAACTGCATGAAGTCACATGACTGAAGGCGTAGCAATTTAACCATCAAATATTGGGTGGTTCAGAGACTTCGTCAATAGACAGGCCTACAATGCACATGTTAGTAATCATTCTCCCTTTGTCATGCCTGCATTGAAATAAAAGCACACTGCACTGTCTCCTGCTCTAGACCATTCCTTCCCTGAAAATGATGGAGCTCCTCACCTCCCTCAGTCTCTTTCTCCAACACATAGGCTTCTAAAATCCAGCACTATTTTCTGACCTGGTTTGCTTTTTGACACTGAGCCTGGGCACATTATCCAGATTTCTCATTTAACAAAATGCCACACTTGACTCTGTAACATGTGGCATCATTTAGGTTAATTTAAACTACCTTCTCTTCTCAACACATTCTGCGCTCTCCCCCTGCTGGTAAGAGCATTCATTCTATATACGATCATTAAATTAATATGGAAGAAAGTTTTATTACACAATCCTTTGGATGAGCTCCTTTTGTGCCTCCACCTCCCTGCATGCTTCTTTCACTCGACCCTCCATTGTCAGTCGACCACTGAGTTGTGCAGCGTGTATTCCCAGCACAGTTATGTTCACACTGTCCTCAACCAAGGAGCTGAAAAACAAGAGAAAACAACTAAAAAAAAATGGCCTCTCACCACCCCTAGAACCGTTCACACTCACTGTAAGAATACAGATCTGATTTTGCATTATTGTAATACGTGACAATAACAGAACAATTAATATAGACATAATTGTTTTAAATTGTGTGCTCAGAAATCCTGTCTATTCCTCTCCATAATGTTGATAACAGTGGAGAAGGATGAATCGCAGGCCTGGAGACCTTGTTCTCGATAATATTTAGATAATATCACCACCGTCAACACCTCTTTGTCCTTTTGTCTATGACATCTATTGGCAATCTCCACCTATCACTGGCCTTCTATCCAGCTCTACTTGTCCCACCCCACCCCCCGCCTTAAACCAGCTTATATTTCACTTCTCTTCTATTTTTCCTTAGTTCTGTCGAAGAGTCATACGGACTCGAAACGTTAACTGTGTTCCTCTCCGCAGATGCTGTCAGACCTCCTGAGTTTTTTCAGGTATTTTTATTTTTGTTTTTGTTTTGTTCTCGAAGGGTATGTACAGATAGATTACTAAATAACTAAGCTAGTTGGTATTAATGACATACCATGCAGCTAACAGGGTTGCTAAATTAAAGCACACAGGCCTTTAAAAGACAGGCTTTTATTACATCAGCGGCGAGTGTAGGAGGAGGAAATTCATGCAGGTAATAAGGAAATAGGTTCCATTTACAAAAGAGACTGCAAGAGGTAAGACATTAAAGGCTTGTACAACAAAAGATATAATTGAGGAAGAGGAAAGATAGGAAGCAATGGTCACAACAGGACACAAGGGCCCCGTAATTATCCAGTAATTTATTCCATGATCTGGATCGGAAAGCACCCAATAAAGTTGAACACAGCAAGATTTACAAGACCAGCATGAAGAATTATTTTTTCAAAATGTTGATACTTTTAAAGAGAGATACTATCAACAGGTTCAGATACAGATCTCTCATGATTCACGCAAAGCGTTTTACACATCAGATTTAGATGTAGGACTGCAGGTACTGCTCTTAATAGAGTCTTAAATAAACATTTTGAAGAATATTAAGATAAGGTAATTGTCAGACATATTACTGCCTCCAGCATTTCAAATCAGCTATTAAAAAGAATAAGGAGCAAATAATCCTACACTCAGCTCCCGATATTCAGGCTCTCTCCCCTCCACATTATCAGGCTCTCCCATCCCCATAATCAGGCTCTCTCAATTCCTAACCATCAGACTCACTCCCCTCCCCCACCCAATAATCAGAAGTGGTCACCTCCCCTTATCTTGTAACTACACCTATTTATTAACAGGACCGCAATATTGTCTCTTTTGACATGAATTTTGCCCTCTGTTTAAGGATTAGATTCTGTTTATTGACAGGGGTAAAATTATTTGGCAAATAGATGAGTAAACACACTTGAATTTGGAAATGTATTAGAATATGTTTGCTATATAAACCCTGATTGATATCACTGGTGGAGTAGGGAGCTCAGAGTGTGAAGATGGATGTCAGGTGCACAAAGCACTGCCTGGGGTACCTGTTGTTTGTGATGTGTTTCTCCTGACTGATGACTCGACAGGCCTGTCTGTTATCCTGAGTGGTGAAGCTGACCTGCAGCTGAAAGGGCAACTTCTTGATCTCCTGGAGAGCTAAGGAAATTAAAAGATTCATGCAGTCTGAGTCATAGAGGCCAAGTAACTGGAATGTCACATTAAACTTCACAGTGTCAACAAATTACTTCTCCCAGATTTCATTGCCATCTCTTGGAGATATTTCCAATTCTACTGCAGCATCCTTTCCCCAATCCCATCTCTTGCTGAAGCATCTCTCCAGGGTCCTGCCTATCTTTACGATTTTATTCCTGTTTTCTACACAGTTCCAGGAGTAACCATGAGGAACAGGAACCCCAGCTGATTTTCTTTTCCTGTTCCTAACTTAAGGTCACGGATGTAAAATGTATCACTCCAACTGCTGCCCTAATAGAGACCAGTGAACATGTCACAGATCAGGGATCAACTCTGGAATTTTCTGCTCAGTATGGTTCAGGAACATATTGGGTGGCAGACCTTTATTGGAGCATGAATGAGTTTGCCCAAATCCTTCTTTACAAAAGACATCACTGAATCACAATGTAATTAACTTAAGAGTGCAGGACGGGTCTCTTGTAAGAAACAGTAAACTTTATTTACAGACTCCAGATGAGGTTACATGCTTGTTCCAAGACCCAGGCTAAAAAGCTCCGCCTCTAAGATTCCCCGAGCTTAGGGCTGATTCATCTATACAGTCACATGATCTCCATAACAGTAACAAATGGTTTAACTTACAATTACTACATTCCTCTCCCTTTAATTTTGTTTTACCCTCTTATTTACAAAAACATCTTAACCCATATTATGTACAATTATATACAGTTCATGCCATTATAAATTTAGTCTTTGAAGAGGTTTTTGGATTTGGGCAGAGCGATGCAACTCTACAACTGAAGTTCCCACTGGATTGACTTGAACAGGAACTGCAGTTTCAGGGACATCCCTAGACAATGGCAGTTCAGAACTATTTACTTCAACAGAGACATCCAGTGTGTCTATTCCTTGTCGATCTGGCACCTCAGGGGTCAAAGTTTCAACTTCGATTTCAGGTGGATTAACTGGTTGTTGGAGGGTTTCTTGACTTCTGAGATGTTCCATATGTTTCCTAACAATCCTGTTTTCCACTTGTACTTGATAAGATAAAGGGCCTGTTTCAGAGATGTTTGTACCAGGGACTCATCTCAGTCCATTTGCAAAATTTCGTACAAAAACTCTCTCTCCCACAGTAAACTCTTGACCTTTACAGTGAAAGTCATGATTGACTTTGACTACCCTGGTTTCTCACCACCTTCCCCACTAAATTAGAGAATAGTAGACTCAATCTTGAATGAAGTTGGCGCTTGATTAACAATTCTGAAGGTGTTAAACCAGTGGTCGCATGAGTAGTTGTGCAATAGCCGAACAGAAATGTTGAAATTCACGTTTCTAACATTCCCTCTGATAGTTTCTTCATGCCTGTTTTAAATGTTTGTACTGATCTTTCTGCTAACCCATTGGATGAGGGATGCTATGGCACTGTTCTGATGTGTTTAACCCCAGTTAGGTTCAAAAGTCTTTGGAATTCAGTTCTAGTGAAAGCCATACCATTGTCTGACACAATAACTTCAGGTAAACCATGAACACTGAAACTCTGGCGCAGATTTTCAATGGTTGCAAACAAAATAGATGATCTCACTTCAAACACGTCCATCCATTTTGAATGTGCGTCGATAATCACAAGAAACATGGTACCTAGAAATGGGCCTACATTGTCTACCTGTAGTCTAACCCAGGGTCGACCAGGCCACTCCCACGGATGGAGTGGAGCTGAAACGGGCAACGTCTGCTTTTGCTGGCACTGGAGACAGTGTTTAATCATTTGTTCTATACCACCGTCTATACCTGACCACCAGATATAACTTAGTGTGAGCAACTTCATTTTCGAAATACCAGAATGTGCACTATGAAGTTCCTTCAATAATGGTTCTCTTCCTTGCACAGGGATAACGACTCTTGCTCCCCATAACAAGATACCATCTTGACAACTCAGTTCAGGTCTATGCACAAAGAATGGTTTTAATTCTTCAGAGACTTGTGCATTTGACCATCCTTGCAATACACTTTCATGGACTCTTGCTAAAATTAGATCCTGATTTGTCCAATTCTTTATCTGTTTCGTGCAGACTGGTGAGGAGTCCAGGAACTTCAACGTAAGTGCTACCTCTTGAGGTACTGGAACATATGTAATATTATCTGGCAAAGGGTGTCCGCATTTGCTACCTGCACACCTCAACGGTGTATAAAAGTGTATTCGTATGCCGACAAAATTAAAGCCCAACTTTGAATTCTAGCAGAGGTTATCGGTGGGATTGCCTTATCTTCACTAAACAAACCTAACAGTGGTTTATGATCTGACACTATGGTGAAGAGTTGATTGTGCAAATACTAATGGAACTTTTTTACTCCAATTACGATAAACAAGCCCTCTTTTTCAATTTGCGAGTAACCTTTCTCGGCTGCAGAAAGGTTACAAATCCTATTGGTCTTCCAGATCCATCCTCCATTTTGTATGACAATATTGCTCCCACTCCATATAACAAGTAAATATCAATTCCTTAGACAGATCAAAGCACATTAGCAGACATGACGAGCTTAAAAGTTTCTTGACCCTTGTGAAGGCTTCCTCGTGCTGTGCCTTCCAGGACCATCTATGGTTCTTCTTCAATAATAAATGTAAAAGGGCTAATAACGTAGATAGATTAGGCAAAAATCGACCGTAATGGGGTTTACCATGCCCAAAAAGAGGGCACCTTCCTTGATTGCCCTGACTTTCTCCTCTAATGGGTGCAACCCTTGGGCATCCACTCGATGACCTAGATATGTAACTTCCTTTGCTTGGAAAGTGCACTTCTCTTCTTTTGAACGAACGCCAGCCTCCAAAAATCTCTTTGGAACCTCTTCCAGGTTTGCCTCATGTTCTGCTTCTGTGGATCCTGTGATTAGGACGTTGGCCAGGTACACTATAACTCAGGGAAGTCCTTGTAGTAATCTTTCCATGGTTCTTTGGAAAATTGCATAGGCAGATGACACACCGAAGGGTAGATGTGTATATTGGTACAGGCTTTTGTGAGTGTTTATGGTGACATAACTTCTTGGTGTGTTGTCCAGCTCGAGCTGTTGATACGCATGACTCATGTCCAGTTTAGTGTAGGATCTTTGTCCTGCACGTTTAGCATACAGATCTCCAATCTTTGGGATTGGGTATTTGTCCAATTTCGCAGCCTTGTTTACTGCTCATTTATAATCTCTGCAGACATGAATGGTTTGGTCTTGTTTTTGCACAGGGACGATGGGTGACGCCCATTCTGAAAATTGCACTAGCTGTATTATTCCTAACTTCTCCAAATGACATAATTCCATATCTACCTTTTCTTTTAGAGTGTAAGACACAGGATTTACCTTAAATACCGGGCTGTTGCTTCAGGGTCCATGTATATTTTAACTTGTAGACCTTTGATTTTCCCCAACTCATCTTGGAATACTCTGTCATACTTTTTCAGCAACTCTGGAATTCCCCCTGGAAAATTTCTGACCAATTTAGTTTGATTTCTTTCATCCAATCATGGCCCAGAAGGTTAGCTCCTTCTCCTGTTACAACAATTACTGCCAGCTAAGCTCCCTGTTGCCTGTATGATACAGGTACAGAGGTGATGCCTTTCACCTGTATTGTTTCTCCTGTGTACGTTTTTAACTGAGCAGCTGTTTTCTCCAAACTCAATGGCTAGGTACCTTCTCTGAGGTATCTAAAGATGTGTTCTCCCAACACTGTGGTCAATGTCCCTGTGTCAACCTCCATCAGCAGAGGCTTTCCATTTACTTGAAGTGTAACGGCGATTGGTTCAGTTGTGCTGGCCTTCAGATTGTGTAGGGAATAAACGTCAGCTTCAGTAACTTCGGGCTCATCAGTATTGTGCACTTCATTTAATTTGACCTGATGTCTGAATGGTTACCTTGATATACTCCTGCACTGTTTAACATTCTGCCTCTTTAAATCTACTGACTTCGGGTGCATGATTTCCTCCACAATGGTAACACTTTAACTTCTGGGTTACTGGTGAGCTGCTTCCAGCATTTCTTTTTATTTTTCTAGTGGTAGGGACTCTGCCCCGCTTTGCGGTGGTCTCCCTGATCTTTGCACCACGCCTGGCGGCAGGTTCCTGCCCTAGCTGCAAAACGGCGCAATGTAGCACACTCTTCAAAGCCTGCGAGTCCCTCTCAGCACTCTCCATTGCTAGTGCTATCTCCATGGTGTGCTTCAGGTCTATCTCAACTTCTACAAGCAAACGGCACTGAATCGCATCGTCGTTTATGCTGCAAACCAAACGATCTCACAACATGTTGTTTAAAGTATCACCAAAGTCACAGTGCTCCTTTCACTGTTTTAACTTCGTGAGGTACATTGTGATCAACTCACCGGGAGCCCTTACTCAAGCATTAAACTTGAATCTTTGCATGATCACTGACAGATTAAGCAGAAAATGTTCTTTCACGAGGTCCACTAGCTCAGTGGAATTTGGCGTATTCAGAGGCAAGCTACAGATTAGGGTATACGTTTTGCTCCCACAAGACACTTAGGAGAATTGCCTTCTGTTTCTCTTCCGCTGTTATTTCGTTAGCTACAAAGTAGAACCCAAACCACTCAATGTATTGACTCCAGTCCTCAACAGATTAGTTGTTTGGGTCAATGCTACCAAACAGAGGCATTGCTGGTGAGTATACTTTTCTTTCTTCCCTTAAAATATTGGAATACTCACAAGGTGCTGCATCAATGCTATTTATCCTTGTTGTTAGTTGTTATAAACTTAGGAGTGCAGGTCGGCTTTCTTGTAAGAAACAGTAAACTTTATTTACGGACTCCAGATAAGGCTACATGCTTGTTTCAAGACCCAGGCTAAAAAAGCTCCGCCCCCTAAGATTCTCCGCTCTTGGGGCTGATTCATCTATACAGTCACATGATCCCAAAACAGAAAGAAATGGTTTAACTTACAACCATTACGCATAGCTTAAGTAAAATTATATCTGCAGAATATTCATTTCTTTTTGTGAATTTTGTACTCAAGATTTCGAATTCAGCCAGCCATTCTGAACATCAAGCACTCCCTGCTCAGGTATGGCTCAGTCAGATGCAGAGTAAAACTCTCCCTGGAAGGCATCAGTGATGCTGCTTGACCCCACGTCGGAGATCAATGCGACTTTCCTATTTTCTACACCGACCAGTCTGTGGCCTCTAAGACTGAAGTACCCAATTAGTGCAAGCCATAGGCACTTTTGTACTATGGGATGATGTCCACTAATACTGAGATTGAGAGTAGCTAACCTAATTTCTTGTAGCTATCAGACAGGGGAGTTTTTTAAAAAAACACAATGAGTGGTCATGACCTGAAACTCGCTGTTTACGAGGGAGTGGGCATGATAACTGATTTCAAATGGAAAATGGATGGAGACTTGAGAAAATTGCAGGGCTACGGGGGGGGAATGGGACTGATTGATTGCTCTACAGAGGAGTCAGCATGGACTTGATGGGCTGACTAACCTCTTTCTGTGTCATAATGACTCTATGTCTCTTGCTTGCTATTTGCCTATGTTAGATTTGTGCCTATGCACCCAAATGAAAGACAAGTCTAGCTCATTGCATCACCAAGTCACACTACTGTTTCTTTCTACTCAGAACTGGTCAATCCACTATGTTTCATTTGCAACTTTGTTTTAGCTGCTTTTTGTTCTCTTTCGCCATTGTTTATTTATTTCTCGGGTTTTAATTGCGCACAGAACCTTCCTGTACCTTTTCATATCATTATTGCACACGCTCTTTTCATCCTGTATGTCTGTATAACCTCTTCAGTCAGCAATTTGTTTCCTTTTACGTGATTTGTGGGTCAGCAACCACACTTCAGAAGTATTTCCTTGGTTGTAAAGGGCATCCAGAGGCCATGAAAGGTGTTTTTTAAATGCAAATCCTTCACTTTTCTTTCTTTATCCCCCTTTGACTTGTGTGTCTGTTGGTTCCATCTGCTCTCCTTCTTCCTTTCTCCCCCATTGTTCCAACCTAATCTTCAGTCTGATGAAAGGTGCACACCCCCCAAACACTGATTGGTCTGTGTTTCTCTAGCAATTTTTGTTTTCATGTCAGATTTTCAGCATTTGAAGCTTTTTTTCTGTTTGTTTCTTTTGAATCACAATGCTGGCCTTGGTGAGGGTCTAACAGATGGAAGTTTTGGAATAGTGCAGCCATCTTCCTCGAGTACAAGGTACTGTGACTCCCATTTTGAAACATTAACCACATTAGTAAACCTGAGGAGCAGTGCAGTTGGCAATTCTTTCTGCCACTTACTTTGGATGTGAGATTCCTTTATTCCAAATTCAAATGTCAGCTCCGTATCTTTGGTCACATTACCAACCTGTTTCACAAACTTATTCCCTGCTTCTTCCTCGTATCCAAAATACCTAAAGATAAAGAGGCAAAAGAAAAGAGTTTTCCCTTCTTGCTAGTAGAGAGAATGAAAATAACAGCTTGCATTTATTTAGCAGGTTTAACATAATAAAACATCCCTTGGCGTTTCACAGGAGCATAATTGGACAAAAAAAATACACTGAGGCACAGAAGGACAGGTGACCAAAAGATTGGCCAAAGGGGTGGATCTTAAGGAGTGTCTTAAAGAAGGAAAACAAGGTGGAAACATGGAGCGGTTTAGAAAGGGAATTCTGGAGTTTAGGCCTGGACAGCTTAAGATACGAATGCCAATGTTCACAGAATCACAGGATTGTTAGAGTGTAGGTTGAGGCAATTCAGCCCACCGTGTGTGCACTGGCTCTCTGAATAAGCAATTCACCTAGTGCCATTTCACGCCTTCTCCCCGGAACCCTGCACATTAACAGTCTAATTCCCTTTTGAATACCTTGATTGAACTTGCCTCCACCGCACTCTCAGGAAGTGCGTTCCAGAACTTAACCACTCGCTGCGTGAAAAAAGTTTTTCCTCATGTCGCTTTTGCTTCTTTTACCAATTACTTTAAATCTGTGCCCTCTCATTCTCAATCCTTTCACAAGTGGGAACAGTTTTCCCTATCCACTCTGTGCAGGCCCCTAATGATTTTGAATACCTCTATCAAATCTCCTCGCAGCCTTCTCTTCTCCAAGGAAAACAGTCCCAGCTTTTCCAGTCTACCTTCACAACTGAAGTTTCTCATCCCTGGAATATTCTCATGAATCTTTTCTGCACTCTCTCTAATACTAGAACTGAGCCAGCCAGCTAAGGCCTAACTAGTGCCTTAAACAAGTTCAACATAACCTCCATATTCTTGTACTCTATGTCCCTATTAATAATGCCTGGGATACTGTATGCTTTATTAACCACTCTCTCAACCTGCCCTGCCATTTTCAATGACTTATGCACATATCCACCCACGTCCTTCTGCTCCTACACTCGTGTCAGAGTTGTATCCTTTATTTTATATTGTCTCTCCATGTTCTTTCCACCAAAATGAATCACTTCACATTTCTCCACATTGAATTTCATCTGCCACTTGTTCATCCATTCCACCAACTTGTCTATGTTCTTTTGAAGTTCAACACTATTCTCTTCACAGTTCACAATGTTTTTAATTTCCATATCATCTGCAAATTTTGAAATTGTGCCCTGCACACCAAGGTCTAAGTCATTAATATACATCAGGAAGAGCAAGAGGCCCAACACTGGCACTGAGGGAACTCCACTATAGACCTTCCTCCAACCTGAGACACATCCATTAACTACTACTCTGTGCTTCTGGTCACTTAGGCAATTTCATATCCATGTTGCTGCTTTCCCTTTTATTCCATGAGCTACAACTTTGCTCACAATTCTGTTGTATGGTACTGTAACAAACGTTATAGGGCAAAGGAAACTGTGGGTGCACAAGAGGTCAACATTGGAGCAATGCAGAGTTCATGGAGGGTTGTAGGGATAGAGGAGGTTACAGAGATAGGGAGGACTGAGGCCACGAAGGCATTTAACATGAGGCTGTGAATTTTAAAAATCTAAGTGTTCAGGGTTCGGAAGTCAATGTAGGTTAGTGAGAACAGGGATGAAAGATTAACTTTTTTTTATTCATTCATGGGACGTGGGCTCGCTGGGTAGACCAGCATTTATTGCCCATCCCTAATTGCCCTTGAGAAGGTGGCGGTGAGCTGCCTTCTTGAACTTTGGCAGTCCATGTGGTGTAGGTGCACCCACAGCGCTATTAGGGAGGGAGTGCCAGGATATTGACCTGGCGACAGTGAAGGAACAGCGATATATTTCCAAGTCAGGATGGTGGGTGGCTTGGAGGGGAACTTCCAAGCGGTGGTGTTCCCTTGTGTCTGCTGCCCTTGTTCTTCTAGATGGTGGTGCTCGTAGGTTTGGAAGATGGTGCCTAAGAAGGCTTGGTGGGTTCCAGCAATGCATCTTGTAGATGATACACACTGCTGCCACTGTTCGTCTGTGGTGGAGGGAGTACCGATCAAGCAGGCTATGCTTTGTTCTGGATGGTGTCAAGCTTCTTGAGTGTTGTTGGAGCTGCACTCATCCAGGCAAGCGGAGAGTATTCCATCACATTCCTGACTTGTGCCTTGTAGATGGTGGACAGGCTTCGGGGAGTCAGAAAGTGAGTTACTCAAGCTGCAGGTTCCTAGCCTCTGACCTGCTCTTGTAGCCACAGTATTTATGTAGCTAGTCCAGTTCAGTTTCTGGTCAATGGTAACCCCAAGGATGATGATAATCGGGAATTTAGTGATAGTAATGTCATTGAATGTCAAGGGTGATGGTTAGATTCTCTCTTGTTGGAGATTGTCATTGCCCTCCACTTGTGTGGAGTCAATGTTATTGCCACTTGTCGGCCCAAGTCAGGATATTGACCTTGCCACATTTGGGCATGGACTGCTTCAGTATCTGAGGAGTCGCAAACAGTGCTGAACATTGTGCAATCATCAGCAAACATGCCCACTTCTGACCTTATGATGGGAGAAAGGGCATTGATGAAGCAGCTGAAAATGGTTGGGCCTAGGACACTACCGTGAGGAACTCCTGCAGTGATGTCCTGGGACTGTGATGATTAACCTCCAGCAACCACAACCATCTTCCTTTGTGCTAGGTATGACTCCAACCAGAAGAGAGTTTTCCCCGATTCCCATTGACTCCAGTTTTGCTAGGGCTGGACTGGTCTTGAAGCAAGACGTGGAGTAGAGTTTTGGACTAGCATGGAAGATGGAATGCCAACCAAGAAAACATTGGAATAGCTAATTGTTGATAACGTTAAACAAATTTAATGACTTAGAACTTAGGAATACACTCTTAGTACAAATAGTCGTTTGGTAGTATAGAACTTGAGTATTGCTGAAACTAAACATGTACACGTGTGGTGCCTGTTTCAGCTAAACAAAATAAGTGACAGCTATTTGCTGACTCATTCCTCAGGGCAATGCCTTGACCAATCAGGGTCCAGCTGCCTGGTTTAAATTTTAAACGAAACTGTCAGTCACATTCACAGGTGCATTCTCCATGGCAATGCCTCTACCAATCAGAGTCCACTTGCCAACCAATCAGCACTTTCTTATACAGTATAAATTGTGGTTTTCTCCTTATATTGGTATTCTTGCAAAGCGTCCTGATTTGTGCAAGATGAAAAGCTTCAACGTGTATCTTTTTCCAGCAATACACCCTTAGTATTTGGACTTGTATGACTTAGTACTACTCGGGCCTAGCAGCCCACCATATTAGTAGGGTTTAAGTGGTTGAGTATCACTTGGATCAGTATTGCACCTTAGGAACTGTGCTTGTCCAGCTCAGCATCACTTGAGGCCTAACAGTGTGCTTTATCAATGAAGAATATTTGACTCTTACCCTGATTTCTCAGGATGTTTAGGAGCATACAGTTAACATAGAACATAGAAAATATAACCCAACATTAATAACAAATTAATAACCGTTAATTTTGTTTCTCTCTCCACAGATGCTGCCTGACCTGCTGAGTATTTCCAGCAGTATTTTGCTTTTATAATCTAAACATTACTTTTTTAAGTGTCAAACAAATGCGACAATTTCTTCAGTCATTCACAGTGGCCCTATTTACACAGACTGACGTAAGAGAATTTCTCTATTGCTGACAAGGGACTTTTAGGGGAGAATGTCAGAGCCTCACTTGACATATTGGTGACTGCCAGTGTGATATTAAAGGTGAAAGGTTGCCACCCTAGTAATGGAAATCTGACCCCATTTGTGGCTCACTGCACCCAATGGTCTTTCAACCATTGCACTTCTGGACTCTGAAATTCTTTGCTGAACTTCCGTCCTCTGCCTGTTTTGTTACATCTTTTACCATCATCAAATGTTTTCTCAAAATCTCCATCTTCAACTGCAACTTCATGCCCCTTAACTTCTCCCATTTCCTACTTGGTGCCCCATTTCCTGCTTGGTCCCATCTGTGAAGTGCCGAGGGATATTTTGCTGAATTAAAAGCGTTATATACATAGGACACAACAGATAACTTTCAGTGAATTGCAAAGGAGCTGTCCATTCTTGGGCGATCATTTGATATCTACATACACTAATCCCTTGGAAGGTTACACTCACATCTGCTCAGGGACCACAAAGGTGACAGTGGCATCAGTTGCAATTACGTCATCCTCCAAAGTGGCCTGAATCTCTTTCGGTAAATTAACTGGATCAACAATGTTGACCTGGAATTAGAAATGATATCAGATCAGCATAGATAGAAGAAAAAATAGAGGAGTGAAAGTTTCAGCCAAGGCGCGCTTGAATGAATATTTCAAAATCTTAGCATTGTACCAAGGATGTACTGCTCCTTAAAAGCTAGTAATAGCCAAGGTCCCCAACCTTGCTGTAATAGCATAACTTGGGAGACTTGAATGAGGGATTGATTAATTCTTTCATGTTCACACTTTACTAAATTCTGTGGGAAAAGGCATGATGCAGGCATTCTGGCAAATCCTGACTTCAAAAACCAGGTGTTATGGAAATTATCCCTTGAAGACCCTGGCGTACTGGCCATGCAGGGCATCCATGTGCAAGGTCAGACTGCCCTATCTCTGTCATGAGGTACAGCAGCAGCAGTTGGAACTCTTGTGTATCCAGAACATTTGATCAGCCAATTTTCACTGTCTAGATCAGAACAAGTGAGGAGGATGAAGCACAGCCTGACAGGAATTGAGAACCTGTCAATCCCAGAAGGTATGTTTGCCCATTCTTAGAGGAAGTTGTTTAGTTGTGGTGGGTGCATGTGTATCCATGAAGGTCGAATGTCCTTGAAAGGATGTTGGCAAAACTGACATGTCAGGGGTTATCTATAACCACCTTTTAAATGGGACTTAAAGCACTGATCCTGAAACAGGATTCTTCAGTACTGGGATCTTCATTGGCTAATAACACTGGGGTTACATCACCCAGAGAGGGGTCAGTAAAAAGTAAGAGTGCGATAGATGTATGTCTAGTTAGAAACAAATATATAAAGTTATGTGTTGTCCACAAATTTAGAATTAACAAACATAACATTAAGCCATTAGCTTTTGTACAAGATCAGCAGATATCCATTTCACTCGACCATGTCAAACAGACAAAAAGTGGAATCTTCTCCACCTAATCCCTGCCAAATAGTGGGACAATTTTTGAGTTGGAACCCAGTTTCTTATCGAGTGAGCTTTCCCACAGCTTTTTCCCAGAGCCACAGCAAAAGTAACCTGCCTCCAGGTTCCCCGGCCAATCAGGGAGGACATGTGAGACAACATATCCAGTCTTCCAAAGGAAGGATTACTAAGTAGAGGGATCATGACATAGTTACAATAGTTCACCAGCACTTGGATTTCTGAGACTGCAGCAAGAACAGGAATGGAGAGGAGACCTAGGAAGGCCGCCCTCCTGGGCCTCTCACTCTTTCCTGGAAGTCCTGCTGCAGGATCTGAGGGGCTGCAGTGAAATTATCTCTCCCAAAGATGGAAGGAAGAGAACAGTCTTTCTAAGCAAGGAGGCATGGATGGAATTGGCCGAGAAAGTCAGCAGCAGGAGGACAGTGCACCAAGGGGATGTGCGACTTCAGGAGGGCAGGAAAGGTGAGTAGTATTAACACTCTCAGCTGTCAAGGTCTGCAGTGACCTGCCTCCTGAGCCCCCTGAGGAACTGCTGCTCAGACATGTCGAGAGAGCTGATCCTCTGCCTGTATCGGTGGCTCTCGCTTACTTTTAGCTGAATCTCGGTGTCCACCCTTTCTGCCGTGTGGAGGAAAATTTAGGTGAGGAGAAGGTAGCTGGTGCTGCTGATGGTGCCGTTTCTTCTGCTGTTGACAGCAGTGTGGTCTCTGCTTTTGCCCCTTAGCAAGGTGGAAAATGAAGCTGCACAAGCTGCTCCCAGATGGTGGCTGGCAGCAGGGAAATGTAAATGAATGTGAGTGAAGTGCTAGGCAGATGACGTGCTTTCCCAGAAGTTGGTAATCACCTGTCAAGCAGTAATAGCGCTCTCTGAGAGAAGTGCTTTGAATGGCAATCTCTCTATAGCCATTGCTGGAGCCTTTCCAGCCGATTAGTTTCAGTGAAGAAGCTCTTTCCACTCACCTCGGTGACCCTGGTGAGGGGCAGACACGGCATGGAAACCGTGCACTGTTAAGGAATTCATGGTTAAAAAGATTCTCAATTGACTTTTTAATCACCTCAATGCCTTTCCACTGGACCCATGGGTGTACCTGTTTGGAACCCACTCCAGGGAATGCCAGATGAAGGTGAAATGATACCAGGATCCCAAACCAACATCATCTTTTGGTATTTTCCCACTCTGCATGCACCAGAACCCATCTCCACCTGGCTGGGAAAATTCTGCCCAAAGACTCTGTGAACCTTAACAGCAGGACTTCCCATGGAGCTGATTTAACCATTGACAGACAGTTGGTCAGTTTTCAAGCCTATGTGGTTCTCATATTGGGTAAGGCCTTGTATTGCCATATTATTCACTTGTCACTGAAGTAAACTTAAGGATTTTTTTGTAGTAGGGAGGCTGTCAGAATGAAAAAAGAAGAAGTTTTGGGGGGTGATTCTTACAACAGCTCAGATACTCCAGGGTGCAATACCATGCTCTTTCCATTCATGAATAACACAGCAGATACATCAGCTGGTAGAGAACAATTAGAACAACCATGTCAAGTGACCACAGTGTTAAAATATTGAGACAAGGTCTATTTTTTGCCCAAGTCCAAAGGTATAAGTGGGACTCAGAATGAGCCATGAATTGCCAAAGGCAGTATTAGCTGCCCATGACCAGAAACTCTGAATATTAATATCTGGTGTGTAATGTGAAGCACTTCAATTCCAACACCTTAAGAAGAAAAGAATGTCAGCCTAGAAGTATCATGGGTTGCCTCCAGGTCGACGGACTGCTTTCTGGAGCAGGAACCCTGGCTAATATTTTCTTCTTCCCTAGACAAGTTGTCATGTAGCATCCCAATTGCTGCCTGATCAGTTGAAATCAGTTAATTCAACATTAGCCAGGAACTGAACCTGAGACTTTCTTGTTTATGGTCCAGTACTGTACTATCTCACATTGTGCATTCCTTCACTGAACCAATGGGGGAGCTTAAAAAGCTGAAGCTTAATCTAATTTAAGTGTATTTGTAAAAATCATTCATATGCTGACATTCTTCACTGCTCTCAAGATCTTTCTACAAGAGTCATTTAAATATCTTTCAGTACATGTACTACATTTTTAAATGAAGTAACTATGAAGTAAATGAAGTATTATCACTTCCCCTCCTTCCTCTGTGTTCTTACCCTTCCTCCTGTCTGATCAGCCAGTTTCCCAAGCTCTGCCAGTCGACAGTCTGTGCCCTCTATTGTCAGAACCGATACAATCACCCTACAGCAAGAACAGAAATTGTGACACTGCACATCAGAATATTTCTCTGTTTTATTATTGTTACTATAACTTTACGATAGGAATTTTGCTGAAGTATACATTAGTTATAGAAATTTGTATCAGGTTGGTACATATTCAATAAAAGTAAAAATTTATGCCTGGAATGGAGCTTTATTAGATCCGTAATACACATTGAAAAAGCAGGACAGAAGACAAATCAAAGCAGGAAATGGTGGCTAGCTGACACCAAGATTAGGTTTCAAAAGCCTAAATATTCTAGGAAAGAGCAAAGACAAGTGTAGATCAGGAATTCCACAGGTTTGATGCCTTTGAAAGAATGCAGCAGGGCACTGTACAATTCCAGTTTTTATTTCAGCACAGTAAGGATGTAGGAAGAAGGAGGAATGTGTAAGAGGGGATATTTGAAGCACAGAAAGAATAAAAGAGGAAGGTTCAGAGAAAATTGAGGAAGACAAGAAACGTTTGAAGACAGGATATAGATGAATGAAGCTAAAAATGGCGAAGGGTCAGATGACAAGCTATCCAAGGGTATGAGAAGAATGTTCTTAGATATGGGAATATTCAAGCCTAGACAGACATTTGCAAGCTAGTCTGATCCATATTGGCAGCTTAGAATAACCCAGGGACAAAGATGATTCATGTTTACATGCTTTTTAAACAACACTGAAGTGAATGCCATTCATCTCATTTCTACTTGGAGATCAGAAGCACAGAAAGCTGATGCAATTACCTACTAAATAACTGTTACTTCACATAGGTTATTCATTGCACATTAAATGTCTTAAGATTTTTCTTGAACATGATAAAGTGCTATATAAATTGTGCATTCCACCATTTGAAGATAATAAGTTTAATGATAACTATAAAAACAAACTGTGGAATGTAAAAGAAGACTGCTTACCCGTTTAAAGTTGCCTGCTCTCCTACATTATTGTAAAACTCTCTGGAACACTTGTACACATCTTCCTCCACGCTTTCCAGGTATCCGAGGCCCGTGTTTGCCCTCCCGTCTGTGCAGATGATTACCTAAGTTAAGCAGAATTCATTGCGGTTATAGACCTGTCTTTACAGATGCAGCATGTTTGTTGAGAACCCAGCCTTCTATAGGAGGTGTTGCACAGGTAATTGTCCCCAACTCCCCATAACTGCCAGCAATAGCACTTGATGGCAGACTGCAAAGCGTGCCCGTATATATGATATGAATGAGAAGCCTTAACTCCCCACCCCTTCCCCCCATGACTTGCTGAATAAAAGCACTGTGAGCTTTGTACTGAGGCTATGAAGACCAGGAGACCACATGATTGGATTCTAGGTCTGTACTGGGTTAGCTAATTTCAGAATTTGCAATTGGTCTCAGTGCTTCTCCTGCTCCCTATTGGTAACCAACAATTCCAGTTGGAAAGCAAGTGTACATGTAACGTTGGGTGAGAACAGGATTGAGATAGCTGTCTCATGCTGCTGAATAATCTGCCAACCTTCACAACCATCAAACAACAAAACGTGGTCACTTGGGCAAAATACCAGAGAATAACTAGCACCCTTGGAACTGCAGTGAATTAAAGAGAAGAGGTGAAGTAGCTTTTTTTTAAAAAAAAGATCCATTTTTGGGTCTCTCCAGACAACTGCTATTCCCATGTGGCCTATCCGTACAGTCAAGTGTTATTGCCACATTTGAACTGGTTGTTAAGAGGGGTGACTGCACTGAAAATCATTGGGTTTTGCTGACCTTGGTTGTAAGAGTGATACTGAGAACTGTGTGTGTGGAACAATCACAGGCATGAGCCCACATCACATTGCTGTGTAACACAATGTTGTTCCTCCTGTTCCTTCCAACTTAAAAACATTATAATTTTTCTTGGTGTGGTCTGAAGAGTGCTTAAACTAGAACATTTTTAAATCAGGTTAATGCTACCAGTTTTGTTAACACCAGTCAGAGTGGAATCAGTGAAGGTGTCTGTGTGTTTCCAATGTGCTGGATGTTATAAACCAGCATTAAACAAATCTATAAAATTTAGACTTTTCATGAGATTACAGGTTAAAATTACATATTTCTTCTATTTTGTACATTAATCATAGAATTCTGACAGCAAGGAAGAAAGCCATTTGGCTTTTGCTGAATTTTTGAAAGAATTAATTCCACTTCCCAGCTCTTTCCATATAATTTTGGTTCTGATCCACAATTACTTTAATTATAGATGCTACATTACTCACTCACCTTTGACCCAGGTTTCTTTGACGCTATTGCTACTGATACGAGTGCAGCTGGTCCCAGGGCAGTGGCACCTTGTTCTCGCATTCTGTAGAGATTAATGAAGATAAGAGATCAAGATAAAGCACAGCTACGTCCTGACCTGTGGTGAGTTATCTGAACTCTAGCTGGTGCAAGGGCTAAACCCACATTTATCCAGGGAGCAATAAAAAAAGAGCTGGTGTGTTCCCATTTACCCGAGAGACCTCTACAGGACAATGTGTGCACATTAACTGAAGACAGGATTGACATTGACTGTGAAATTGCTGCTTGAAATTGGCTTGTAGATGCTTACTATCTGTTCGCAGCTTATCCATTTAGAGATGGATCCCAGCAGGAGTCAGCCACTTCAGCAAAAGTTGAGATCAAACATAAAATGCAGGATAAAAGGAACTAGGTCAGCCAGACCATAAGAACAAAACAAAAGTCAAACAAGAATGGGCTGCTTGACTCACCAAAGTTTTAACACTAGTATTCAAACTCTGTTAGCCCAACTGTGTATGAATGTTCCCAACATCTGTGCCTGCACAATTCTGCCTGGCAAATTATTCCAGATACCAGTCAGCCTTTGTTCTTTCTGTAATTTCCTACTACATTGTAATGAAGGAGCTCTAGCCCTGGACATCCTGCCTGATTTTTAAACAAGAGGGCAGAGAGAAATGGGCTTACAGCAGGAAAAAGAATGAAGAAGGGCGAGATTGAACCCCGAAAAGGATGGGTGATGGGGTAGACTACATGGTCTTTCCCTGCTTGCATTTTCTTGAACAAAATGAGTTTAGATTGTGTCCTGAGAATGTAAATGGGTGTCTCTTTGAAGTCACCTTGACTATTCCTTCACATTCAGTGCTGGTTGTAGAAGGATATTTCGGTGTAACTGTGCCTGGCAGGATGCTGTTCTCTCTTTATATTGGACAAGCCAATTCCAGCAAAACAACAAGTATGTTTTATATCCATGCAACGATTGTTTGACGTTCAATTAATGAACAGTGAATGCAGTACTTACCCATGGACCCGATAATTTAGTGCGTGAAGGCTTTCTGCAACGCATCGTGGAACAGGATACTCGCTCCCTCTTGTCTTTAAATAGTCAGAATCCAATAGCTGATAATCGCTCAGTTTTGCAGGCTCACCCATACCATCCCCATAGATTGTTACCTGGAAAGAAAAACGGATATGGACCTTTTGCACAGCGCAATTAATTGCGGAATTTTAAGGGCAAATTACATTAAGCATAACTTGAGTTACCCAATCTTTTCAGTTAATTCAGACCTTGCCCACAAAACTGTCCACACTCCCAGAATGAAATAATCACCATTGAGAGTTTCCACTAATTGCCCTCATTAGCAGGGTTTTGGGGAGACTTTAAAAATTAAACTGGATCTTTTGGGTGTAAGGACACTAAATAAGAACATTTTAAATCGGGTGCTTTTGATTGTTTTTATTTACTAAGAAACTGATTATTCTACCTCAATAAGTAGCAAACAGTTCTTTTTTTATAGAAGTAATTTTCAGTAATTTAATATCTGGTTAAGCACAGATGGTGAATTGATACTGTGATTAAAATATTTTTTTGTGATTAAACCCATTTTCAGCTATGTTAATCAAACTGCACCAAGTTACCACTTTTAAATACTGTATGTCAAGGAATATTTTAAAGCAATTCTTTAAAGGAAGGGTTACATTTTAAAACGTTGCCTGACTGCGCTAGTCCATGGAGGATTTTGCATGTGGTGAATGGGGTTGTGCAGAAAATCAAAGGAAAAAGCACTTTTCAAAATGGGCACAATTTTAGGTGCAATTTATGCCTGTTTCACTGAGTGCACCCAAAACAGAATTTTTACTGCAAGTGTTGAATTACTAAGTATGAGTTGCAGTTAGCGTTAGACATCAGAATGAAATGATCCCACAGGCCAAGAGATAGGATCTCAATTCTGTATTCAAATTTCAGCTTTGACGTAAAACATCACCTTTCTGCAACTCTCTTATTAAAATGCTTGGACAGTAAACCTGAGCTCAATGTATTATTTCTTTTCTATTTGATAGTACAACCCATAACTACACCTAATTATTTCTAGGAAGCAGTGTTTACAAGGAATGGTTGTTGCGGACAGGGGGCAAAAGGTTAGGCTTTAAAACTGGGAGTTCCTCAAACTGGAGAGATGGTCAAGTATACCTCCTTGTCCTGAAAACTCTGCTATCAAATACACCTACCCATCAATCTAATATACCCTTATCTCAGTTTACCTACCCACTGTACCATCCACATTATTTCCTATAATTATGTCACTTTACCTCATCATTAAATGTAACCAAGGCGACTCGCTTTTGAGGACTGGTTTGTGTTATGTGATTCAAAGATCTCAAGATGGCTTCTTGGACACTCTGTAGCAAAGAAAGTTTGTGGTCAGTTTAAACAATGATACACAACAGCTTCTATACTAGCACATACCCAATTATAGGCTCTGTGTTATCAAAGGGGTGGAATAATGAACATCACAAAGTAAATCAGCTGCCCCTGGGAGACTTCTCCATTGTTTATTTCATGTTGCAGGGTGAATTATTCCCCTAAACTTTGTTTTATTTTTAATGAAGCCCAGACCATTGAAATGTCTTTGTTGCAAGGTTGATGACATGACTGCATAGGCATATTTCTAAACATCACTTATTACCCTAAAAACATTTACAACTATTGTTCTATAAATTGAAATGGGGATTAAGCTGATTAAATATTCCAGATCCCTGTGATGCTGTGATCTTGGGAATGTTGTCTGTAGTGGGCAGTAGACCAGGTTTAAATGGGGAAGGAATCAGGAGGGAGCTCAATATTCTGGAGTTTTTCTTGATTTATTTTAAGAATTAGAGAATGTTTAGACAGAACATGCCTTCAGGATATTAAGTGGAGGGGATGGATTTATGATCAGGTAGATTGAGTGGGAGTTTCAAAAGAATTGGGGGTAATTTTATTTGGGTGATACTATGAAATGGGCAGTGTCCATTGTCCAGCTCTCTTGATATCCCCTTTCAGTGGCTTTGATGGAAAAATGAATCAAGTGTGGTATACAAAGGATGGCTTTCTTGAAATTGCCTGTTTTACACCAAAGCTCAAAGATAACATTACCCTCAGGGGCTCACTGAGCTGAATAGTCATTGCAGTGGGGTCTATAAGTAAACACTGGCCGAACAGTGACCCAAAATCTGCCACCAATAACAAAGGTGACAAATTCTGGCCTGGCCTGGCTCATTTATTGTTCTCCTTCTTCCCCTGCCTGGTTTCTATAAAGACCCAAATGAAGCCAGAACCTGGCTATGTGAGGAGTCATGGCTGTGAATTTGGGTCACTGCCACCATTTACTTTTAATTGTGTACAAGAGACACAAGTGACTGGACTCTCCTGGATCTCTAAAAGGTTTCCCTGATACAAAAAGCTATCTAAAGAGTGGCACTGGGAGAATTAATCATAAAAGAAGTTTACAGAACCAGGGATCATGTCACCTGGATTACATTTTTGTCCATTGTTGTCAGCAGTCCTTCTGTAAAATGCAAGTTTGGACAGCGAGTGTCAATTGGATTTTTGATCAAGGGAGGAATTATTGTTGAGCCTTACCGTGCCGAGTGTCAAAATTCACTTGTGCACTTTGGATAGAAATAACAGCAGGTACCAGTACTGATTCATCCCTTGCCCCTCCAATTGACCGAGATCAGACAATGCATTGGAGAAAAGGGATTGAACTCAGGATTGTTCTGGTCTGTGCAGTGCAGAATCACAATACAAAGTGCATCTATTCACAGAGCTATCGGGAAAGTCATTTTGGTTAAAACCAAAACTCAGAAAACTCCGTACATTTCTATTTCCACAATCAAAACGTCAGCTTAGTTCTTGAGAAGAAATAATTTGTTCCTGCAGTTTGAGGCACCTGCGGTTTTCGAAACTATCAGAAGCAATTTTATATCACCCGCACAGCCAAAAAAAGTAATTTCTAAACATGACAATTAGTGAGGCAAAACTTGCACTTAGCCCCCACATTCCGTTTCACTTTCAGCACCATTTCTTTCAAATAGTTCCTGATGATGAGAAACCAGCTTTGAAATTTCTGTGCACCTTTCAGCTTATTCCTGCTGCAAGTTGGTACGGTAGAAAACACAGGGAAGAGGCCGTAGGCCCGGATACAATAGGCCCAAGCCTCCTCTGTCAGTCTCTGTGTGGCCGTTTTTGGGCAGGAACTTCTGCCCCAAACAAGGCTTACCTGTGACCGCAGAGGCGTTTCCAGGGGCCCAGAGTTCTCATACTCTGGGGGTGGGATCTGCAATAAGCTGGTATTACCCAGTACTAAGTGATGTTTCAGCCTGGTGACTGGCAGCCACCATGCCCACCTGGAGGTCCTGGGTGTGGGCCTGCTTCTCAGTGATTTTGCAAACACATTGGGCAGAATTTTCTGCCTGTCGGGCGGGCGGACCCGACCCAATCTCCAGGGGGCGGGGAGCAGATCCCCACCAGTGAAGCGGGCTGCACCGCTATTTTACATGGGCAGGCCAATTAAGGCCCGCCCAGCGTGAAGTCCGGTGGGAAGCGCTATGCGCTTCCTGTATGGACGGGGGGGGGGGGGATTCCCTAAAAGCGAGAATGCGCTCTTTCGTGCATGTGCACATCTCCCTGAGGCTAAGTGCAGCCTCAGGGAGATCGATGACACTTTGAAAAATATTAAAAATAGAAAAAGAAAATTCCCTAACATGTCCCCCTCATGTGACATGTTCATAATTTACACAATAACTTTATTAAAATTTTTTAAACCCTGCATGAAACCTCATCCCGCCGCTGGATGAGGTTTCACGTTTTCTCTATTTGTCGACGGGGCTCCTGGCCTGCCTGCCAACCTTAAGGTCCTTTAATTGTTTAAATGATCCTGTCAATGGCCTCAATTGGCCATTGACAGGTCGGCGGGCCCGCAGCTGATTTTGCTGTGCCCCCGCCTTCCTGAAAATTTAAATGGGGCGGGATGACGTCGGGGGTTCCGCCCAACATCATCCCGCGTCATTTTACGCGTCGGAGAGTGGGCCCCGCCCCCAACTCACTGAAGGCAAAATTCTGCCCATTATTTTCTTTTTTGGTCAGTGGTGGCAATTCAAAGGGAAAGCCTAGCAAACATTTTCAGAAATGTATTCATTCAAATAAGAAAAATGAAGAATGGAAAATCATCGAACACTCAAATTAATCCAACTTAGCAACAAGCTGCATTTTAAATAATTAATAAATATTAAAACCCATTCCAGATTTTTACAGATATAAGATTGAATATGAACTATGCACATATTGCTAGAATGAAATGAAAATGACTTGTTTCCTTAATTAAATTGTTACTCCCTGTCCCCTATTTTGTTATTTATTCCCCTCTCTTACAGCCCTCCCCACACACACATACATATATTTGCACAAACATGCCAGCCACAACTGAGTTTGCAAAGCTCAGTGAAGCGCCACTTCCAGGCCTGTATCAAATGCTGTTCTGCAAAAAAACTAAAATTGAGGGGAGCAGGAGCAACCTTGTGGATTCTTCTCAGTGTACTCTCCCAGTCAGATCTCCATTCAGTGTTTTCCTCCTTTGCCAGTGTGACACACATTCCTCTTGAGAAAGGGCGTGAGGAGGGGTGAGAATGTTCAGTCATGGTTTCATCAGTCCATAGCATAAAATGGAGGCATGTCTACATGGTGCGCTAGGTATCTGATAACTGTTAATTATAAGCTGATATCAAATAATATTGAAAATAAGAGAAAACAGCTGTTAAGAGTTAATAAGATAGGTGATGAACTGTAATTTTTTCATGTACACGCCCTATGGGGTGCTTATTTCTGACCCAAGTTTCTGAGGGTTTGAGAGCTTTACAGACCACTAGTATTCCACCCTACGCAACATTCAATGCATTTCCCATTGGATCTCTCCATCCCACCCTGAAACATCAAAGCAAATAGTTACCTGCAGTCTTGATATATGAACTGTTCTGGAACCTTCATCAGCAACCTCAATCTATAAAGCAGAATGGACGATCTTGAGTTGTTTATACATGGGTTCTGGATTAGGTGTAAGCAATCCTAATGGCCTCATGATGACCATTATACTGCATCTCAAGAATCAAAATCAAAGCATCACAGCAACTTGGTGCACTGAGCTAGATCAGTCCTTTCTATTGGAGATCATTGAAGTACCCATATGAAAATGATAAAATATATACTTTGAGAACTACACACGTCATTTACAATGAACATTCTGATGTGTTTTATGGATCTGTTATGTAAATAGCACAATGTGCCAATATATCTTTGATGTTCTTCACCCCTAACTTTGTGTCCATGATTACCTGTATATGTACCCGCATTCTATTGCACAAATGTCTTAATGTTACACTGTACAAACAGTGTTTCATTGGCACCTAATTTTGTCAAAATATCTCTAATTTCTTCACACAATAAATACTTTTGGACAGTAGTGACTGTTACCTAGACCAACACAGCAGCCACTAGAGACCACCATTTAATCTGATTTTAGTGATGTTAATTGCGGAAGAAATTTTGGCCAGTTGTCAAGGGGAACTCATTGCCATACTTTAAAAGTTGGCATGAGACCATGAACATCCACCTGAATCAGCAAAGCAGACACATGGGAATGTAGTTTAACATTTTGTCTAGCAGCTTCTGACAGCACGCCTCCGTCAGTTTACATTGTGTGCATCTAAGAGTATAAACTTCTGATCTAGAAAAAAAGAGCCCTATCAACTGAGCCAAGCTATTACTCCTATTGGTATTCATTTCACGTAGATATGTACATGTCACATAAAAGTTTTGTTTGTCTCCCTAGTTAGGACGTGTATGCTATACATTAGTGTCATTGCTCATCTTCAACCCTTTGACTGGTGTGGATGATTACTTGGCTGAGCACCCCAGCACCCGGTTGCTGTAACTGATAACTGTATTCACTAACAAACCCTCTTCCTAACCCAACTTTGTGAACATACACAGAAGGGTAACTTCATTGCATTGCAGACATGACCATGTCAATCTTCCCATGCTGGGTTTTGGATGGGCTCTGGAAGCCAGTTTGCATCCAATGAAAATCCAGATTATTAAAACCTACTTATGGCTCCAAAATGGATGATGGGAGACGGAAGAAAGAAGAGACAAATAAAAAGATTTGAAACTTAAGTTTATAATGAAAAATGATTGAACAACATTAAATTAGATTTGACACCAACATAAATGATGTTATAAAGCATTAAGGCACAGAACGGGAAAGGTGAAAGAATAACTAAAATGAGAGGTCAGACTTGCAGAATTAAAATATTTGGCTATGAAATTTCATAGGGGTTCTCCTGGTCTTCAGAAGTAACAAAATGCTGATGGAATCCGCCAGAGAAACAATATAAAAGCAAGATACTGCGGATGTTATTGGGGATGACTTTATTCCCTGTGCAGTAAATCAATTCGAATTTGGATTACAAAATCAAAATAGTGCAGGTGTTGGAAATCTGAAATAAAAACAGAAAGTGCAGCAAATACTCATTAGGTCTGGCAGCATCTGTGGAGAGAGAAACAGAGTTAACATTTCGAGTCGGTATGACTCTTTTTCATAACTCTCTGCACAATTGCTGTCAGACCCGCAGAGTGTTTCCAGCTCTTTCTATTTTATTATTAGAGAAATGGTATATACAGTTAAGGACAGTGACAATTATATTTTCTGCATATTGTTATTTCTGTAGGGTATTTCAATAATAATGCTTTTCCTGGCTTTTGAGTAGCTTTGTAACTGTACTTTTAATGTTATATGTTTAATATTATGTTTGGTGTTATAGTAAGGGTTGTAAATAAAGAAACTGGCTTGTCCTCCCTGATGAAGATTGTCCAAAAATATTGGTGACAGTGAACAGCATGTAGTGGGATGTGTTCTGGATCCTGAAGTTCCTTTCATGATGAAAGCTAATGTTCTTGGGTGGGCATCTCTAAGAGGCCCCAGGAATCCTCCTTACCTCATTGGTTGCACACATGCTTCCTGAGATGTCCACACAGAAGACAACCAAAGAGTCGTCCACATTCATATAATCTTCATCGACAGATCCTGAGAGATACGTGACATCTTGACTGTTGGGTATTGTACTGAAGGATCGAGTGACCACATTGTGCATATTACAGAATTCGCAAGGCCATATCTGGACAAGAAAGAAAAAAAAAAGAGACCAGTTGTTCAGCATTTAATAAAAAGATAGCTTGTGCAAACAATTACAGAGATAACTAGTAGCATCAAACTAGGCCAAGGGAGACCCCATCCTGGAGTGTGACTAGCAGAGCAATACTTTAAAATGGGGATGTCCTTTAAACACAGCTTTATAAAAAGTTTTGTTGGAGCCATTACAAGTGATGTTATAAAGTATTAAAGGTACAGATTGGGAAAGATGAAAGAATAACTATAATGAGAGTTCAGACTTGCAGAATTAAAATATTTGGCTGTGAAATTTCATAGGGGCACTCCTGGTCTTAAGGAGTAACAAGAAGATGATGGAATCAGCATTTTATTTTACTTTATTATTATTTTATTTTTTATTTTGCCAAATGCGTTGACCTTTGACTCAGAAGCTGTAACAGTAAGGAAAATTTGTAATTCCTTTAAAATGTCTGGGGAATCCGTAATTGTTTTAAACATGTTTAAATAAGTTGTAAAGGGATTAATGGTAATTTTCTTGGATAAGAAGAAATACTGGTCCATGTGACCTGGTGACCCTTGACGTGGAAGCAGTACCAACAGGAAGGAAGTTACAGAAGCCAAGTAGCCAGAGACAATGGATAGCTGGAGGCAGAAGGCAATCACCACACAGATACAGACACAAAGAGAAAGCAGACAGAGTCAGAAAAAGGAAAACAGAATTTGTTTGAGGAGAAGCCAGAAAGGCTCTCGATGAAAAGGTCAGTTTTCAGTTTGGCAGTAGAAAGAAAAGTAGAATTCCAGAAGCTCTTGGGGAAGCTAGGTATGAGAAAGTTAAATGGGACTGAATCTTAAAAGTGTTGTGAATAGCTCAGGCATGCAAATGAGATGGGAGTTTGTATCAGATGATCAGATTGTGAACTGGATATTGTTGGTTGGTTGAAAAGGAACACTGGAGAGTGATACCATCAGGACCGATGTAACCGAGTGAGAGAGTCTTGTCGGTGTTAACCATATCCAGGGACCTCAGATGGAATATGACTGTTGGTGAATGCAACGTGAATGCTGAATTGATTGAATGGGAAAGTGAGCAATCCTACATACCAGAGGCTGAGTTGGAGCCCATGTTAGAGAACTTTGGAACTGCAAATGGTGCCACATGTGTGCTATGATGTGGGTTCATGCAGTTGTGTAAGGTGTGTCTTTGTTGTATTGACTATTTAAAGTGAAATTTACCTTTTTAGTTTGAAGTATCATTTGATTCATGTTTAATTTACATTGATTCTGATTTGTGTTAAGGTAAAAATTATAAAAGGTGAAATTTCTTCATTTGGGGTTAGTTCGGGATCATAACGCAAACTAAATTAACTTCCTTCACAATTGCATGTATTACAAGGCTTGCCATTGCAAGTTTACTTACGCAGCAATCCTCAGTAATCACACAGCATAGCTATTCCAACCTTGTTAGTTGGGAAAGCACAGTAGTACATAGAAAATTAGGGCTCTTATATAACATGTTTCCTTGAATTATGGTAGTGATGCTTTTATAAAAAATCTAGACTCTCAAACCACATCCACCATTTACCATTATAGTACAGGTTTGGAACTCACTATGTCTGCATATTTCTGGTGAATCCGGCTAACGCTGGACAAAGCTGCTGAACACTTCTGGCAGTAGATGGCTTTCACAGTCTGGGCTCGCTCTGTAACAGAGCAGAAAGAAAGAGTTAAAGTTCAGTTGACTCAGTTGGTGCCACACTCACCTCCGAGTCAACAGTTAATTGATTCCAACAGCCTTCAATTCCACTCACTGGCTCAAACTGAGTTTCAAACAACAGCAGCTGATTTAGGTTGTTTCTAATACTTTTCAGTCCTACCTTGCAACTGACCTAATTGGTTGATATTAACAACGTCTAATCAAGTGAAATAAAAAGGGTTTTCTCGTGAAATACTAACTGATGCATGGGTTAAAATGTTGACTGTCAGCTTACAAAAAAACATCTTAGGTATGAGAATGAACTGCCATATAACATAACTAATAACAGTCACTGCACTTCAAAGAAATTCATTATACATGAAAGGCTTTGCCATGTTTTTGTGAGATGTATTACTATATAAATACAAGCTTCCTTTTCTGTGTATGTGACCTAGTGAGTTACAACAACAGAAAGGAAGGAGGCAATTATTTAACACGATGTGTGGGAAGGCTAAAATTGAAACCCAGCATTGGGGAAAATTGTCCATAAGCCTGTGTTCCATCAGGCCTTGGCACAGCACATTGGTACATCAAAGGATTAGGCATGCCTGTAATGAGCACCTGGATCCCCTTCACTTTTATATGCAAAAGAATAATGAGCCTGGTAATGCACTTACCACCACTGATGTCTACCAACTTTCCCAGGTTAACAGAGACCACGTTTATATTGGCTTTCTTACTCTTGGGAGAACTGGAGTTCTTAGGGGCTCGAATAGCTACAAGAAAAGAGTGACATTAGAATATTCAAACCTCACATTATGTACTATCAATTATTATTATATTAAACATCAAATCCAACAGAGACTAGCAACAATGTCAATCAAACCCAAGAATGTAACAGTGGAACAAGAGTGAGGTATGGAGGGGACCAGGAGTGAGATACGGAGGGGACCAGGAGTGAATCACAGAGAAACAGGATAGGAATTAAGGGCATGGGGGCCAAAATGTGTAGTGACCATTCAGGTTGAATGCTGAAGCCCAGAAGATATTAATTCCTGGGCCTAAATAGTATGCTCAGACAATGACTCTGCTCAAAATCAACATTGTCAGTGAGCAACAGCCCACATTGTGGAAATCAGGTGGGAAGTGAAGTCCAGAATGGAATATAACCAAGGTGATTCAAACTGTTCATATATAGAATAATAGATCCATGAAACTGAGTTATGGGCTGGAATCTAATCAAAGGATTTTGGTGCTCCCAATTGCATTGATTTTTAAATATTTTAATACTGGATATTTAACTTTAATGTCATTATGAATATTTTGGTTTCTCATCTATAGGCTATTTAACATATCCACCAACTGCTTGTGAATCTGTTAGTGATACTGTAAAGTATCCAGTCCTAACCTTTTCAATAGCAGTATGGGCATTGAAATATTCAAGTATAGACTCACATGTTAGGAATAACAAGGGAAAGTCAGGCAGAATATTTTTTTCCAAAGAATAATCGGATTTTGGAATAGGTTTCCAAGAAAGGCCGTTGAAGTGGGTGGGACAATTGTATCCAAGCTGCTTGATATCTTAAGAAGGCACATACAAAGGGATAATCCATCTAAAATGGACAGGCTGATTGGATCAAAACCCTTTTCTATAAGCCAACCTCAGTTACATATCCTAGTGCTGGTCACTAACAAATTGTAGTAATCTGATGTGTAATATACCTTTAAGACAAATGTTGTAATGTAAGATCACTTGATCTTAGTACCTAATAGCAGAGTGGCACGGGCTACCTGTGTAGTCAGTAGTCTTAAATTGGAGTCTGAAGAGTAAAGGCAGGGTTTTGAGTTGTAAGCACACAAGTGTAGCTGTTAAGTTCCTTTTGTAAATAAACAGAATGTGTTTCTACTGATCTTCTCTGTCTTGATACCAACTCGGTCACCTCGAAACAAGCGTGTAACCCGGATCCTTTAGCCCCAACAAACCAGGGCACTGGATCCAACAAACTGGTGATGAGAGTAAAAAGCAAGAAAAGACACTAAAGGACAAGGTAAAAAGCAAGAAAGAACGAAGGAAACCAGAAGAACCGAAATCGGGCTGTACCTCGCACAGTAGTCGTAAGTAAAGAAAAATTTCCCCCCTGATCGTCAAAGTAATCTCCTCAGAGCATGCCGAAATTTGGAAGAGTTGAGCCTTTCGATCCAACCTCGGACGACTGGTCTCAGTATGTTGAACGCCTCGTGTTCTTCTCCCAGATGAACAACAATGCGCAGGAGGAGAAGCGCGCGATCCCCTTATCCACGTGTGGGAGAAAGACACATGGACTAATTGGAAATTTGTTGGCACCCAGTGCCCCAGATTCGAAAAGTTTTGATGATTTAATGAACCTTGTAAAGAATCATTACCAGCCCAAGCTGTCAGTGATGACGTAATGGTTCAAATTTAACTCAAGGAATAGAGCCACGGGGGAGACAGTCACTTGTTATGTGGCAAGTCTGAAACAATTAACTGAACATTGCGAGTTTGGTACATCGATCAATGACACACTTAGAGATCGTTTGTTGTGCAGTATAAATGAAGATGCGATTCAGAAGATATTGCTGTCTGAAACAAATTTAAATTTTCAGAAGGCATTGGAAATCGCTTTGGCAATGGATGGTGCAGTGCGAGACTCGCAAGCCATACAGGGAGCACAAAATGGCGCAACCCTCCACGTTGGGTGGGGAGCCTCAGTCAAAAAGAGCATGAAAATGCAAAGCTTTACTCAGAAGCGGGAAGCAGCCACCGTTAGCAGACAAATTAAAAGAGATAACTTAGCAGCAAAAACATGGCATAATGGTAACAGAGGTGAAAGCAGACAACCTTGTAATGAATCACAGTTTAAAAAGATTGTATGTTTTTTCTGTCATCAAAATGGACACCTGATGAGACATTGCAAAGATAGAATCAGGTAGACTTTCAGACAGAAGCAAAAACCAATGAGATTTACAGCATTGAAAAGCCTGAAGTAATAGATTCAGATATTTATTCATTATATAATTTAAAGGTAGGAAGAACAGAACTTATCTATGTAACTATGCGAGTGAATGAAAGGCCTATCAGAATGGAGGCGGATACTGGAGCAGCCACTACAGTGATAGGTGAGCATACTTTTAAATACTTGACTCATGGGGAACGTAAACTAAATTTGGAAGAAACTGACGCCAAATTGAAAACTTACACGGGAGAAGACATACAAGTCAAGGGCATATATGTAAATTCACAGTACACTACGGAGCTCAAACAGTGAAATTACCCTTGATGGTAGTAGCAGGCAAGGGACCTAGTCTCCTCGAACGAAACTGGCTGAAAGAAATTAAATTGGAATGGACGGAAATCTTCCAACTGAGAGCTAATGAGCTATCAGAGCTACTACAAAAATATGGCTCAGTCTTCAAGGAAGAACTCGGAAAGGTTGAGGGGCTACAAGCAAAAACTCATGTAGATCCAAAGGCAACACCAAGATTCACGAAGGCAAAACCTTACGCAATGCGGGAAAAGGTAGACGTTGAACTGGACAGATTAGAAAAACTGGGAGTGATACAACCAGTACAAATTTCAGAGTGGGCAGCTCCAATTGCACCTGTCCTCAAACCTGACCAAAGCATTTGAATTTGTGGAGACTACAAATTAACAGTCGATAAAGTGGCTAAGCTGGACAGACACCCCGTACCAAAAATTGAAGACTTGTATGCTAAACTGGCAGGTGGAACTGCCTACACGAAGCTTGATATGAGTCATGCTTATCAACAATTGGGATTAGAGAAGGCCTCCCGGATGTTTGTCACCATTAGTACACATGAAGGGTTGTACCAGTACACCCGTTTACCTTTCGGCATACCTTTGGCTTGCGCCATATTCCAAAGAAGCATGGAAAGTTTACTAGAGGGATTGCCCCATGTTGTAGTTTATTTGGATGTCGTTCTTGTGACTGGACTCACTTAAAAGGAACATTTGATGAACTTGGAAGAAGTTTTGAAACGTTTTTCGCAGGTTGGAGAGCAAATAATAAAAGAAAAGTGCACATTCCAAGAGAAAGAGGTAACTTACCTAGGTCACAAGGTAGATTCACAAGGCTTACACCCGGTTGAAGAAAAAGTGGAAGCCATCAGCGAAGCACCAGTGCCAAATAACACATCTGAACTGAAATCATTTTTGGGGATGATCAATTACTACGCACGCTTCTTGCCTAATTTATCGACACAGCCGGCACCCCTGTATTACTTACTCAAGAAAAACCAGCGATGGTCTTGGAAAACACCACAAGAGGAAGCTTTCACAAAAGTGAAACACTTATTACAATCATCTACACTTCTCGTATATTTGACCCAAAAAAAGAGTTGGTTTTAGCATGTGACACATCTCCCTATGAAGCGGAAGCAGTGCTTTCCCATCGAATGGATGATGGATCAGAACGACCTATAGGATATGTATCGAGAACACTCAACACAGCAAAAAAAGGGATACTCTCAAATAGAAAATGAACGCCTGACAATCATTTTTGGTGTTAAGAAGTTTCACCAATATGTACATGGTTGTCATTTTACTAACATATTGGGCCACAAACCATTATTGGGATTATTCAGTGAAGACAAGGCTATGTCCCCAATAGCCTCAGCAAGAGTACAAAGATGGTCATTAATCTTGGTAGCGTATGAGTATACTTTCATTCATAGACCTGGAAGTCAAGTTGCAAACGCAGATGCACTCAGTCATTTGTCCATGCAAGTAAAAGATGAGGATGTTCCAATTCCTCAAGAATTCATTTTATTATTGAACTTCCTGGATTTATCACTGACGTGTGCTAGACAGATTAAAGATTGGACAAGATTGGAAGACCCAGTCTTATCCAAAGTGCGAGATCAAGTTCTTCATGGTTGGTCACAAGAACAAGAATCTGATGGAATGAAACCGTATTTCCAGAGAAGATATGAAATAACCAGCCAGGAAGGTATCTAATTGTGGGGAGCACGAGTGATTCTTCCTCCAAAAAGATGAAAGCCATTGTTATCTGAACTTCACAGTGCACATCCCAGAATTTCCAGAATGAAGGCAATAGCATGCAGCTATCTGTGGTGGCTTGGGATGGATGGAGAAATAGAAAACTTAGTGAGAAGTTGTTTTCTGTGTCAGCAAGTACAGAAATTACCTGCCATACCACCCTTCTTCAAATGGACTGGCCAAGAGAACAGTTCAGACGTTCAAATCTGGTATGATAAAATTGTCTGGACATTCTATAGCGACTAAATTAGCACATTTTCTTTTCCATTATAGAAACACCCCTTATACGACAAAGGTGTCACACCTGTGGAATTGTTGATGAAGCACCATCTCTGATTGAGATTGAGGTTAATTATACCAAACTTGGTGGGATGGGGGCAGTGGGGAAGGTGGAAAGGAGTCAGGGAAATCAGAAAATTGGGCATGACTGTCACAGTCGTGACAGGACATTTAACGTAGGAGAGAAAGCATTTGTGAAGAATTTTAGAGAAGGATCAACATGGTTGTCTGGTGAAATAAATGCAGTAATGGGACCTCTTCCATGTGAAAATGGAACATCGAGTCATGTGGATCATATAAGAACTACCCAGAAATGATTCCACCAGTGTTCGTGACCGAATCAACGTCTCTTGTTAAAAGAACTCCTGAGTACAGATGTGTCCGAAGGGCCGACTGTGCCTGAAAGAGTCAAAGAAACAGATTTGCAGGTACCTACTGAAGAACCAGGTGCCCAGACGACTACAGTGAGGGGGGTTCCGGATAAAACATCAGAAGCTGTAGAGCTGAAATGTTCTACACACAAAAGGAAATCCTCCAGAAAGACTGGCTTTGTAAATTATTTATCTGTGTGAATTATTTGATATTTTGAGAAAAATTGTAAAATGTATTTCTGAGTAAAGGGGGAGGGAAGTAGTAATCTCATGTGTAATATACCTTTAAGACAAATGTTGTGATGTAAGATCACATGATCTTAGTACCCAATAGCAGAGTAGTGCTGGCTACCTGTATAGTCAGTAGTCTTGAGTTAGGTCAGGATTTTACATTGGTCGGGTGGTCGGCTCCGCACTGCCATTTTACTCGGGCGGGCCAATTAAGGCCCGCCCAGCATAATACATGACTCCAGCATCAGCGAGAAGGGGCAGGCAGGAGCAGGAGCTCAATATCCACCGCGTCCAATGACAGCCCGGCAGCTGATTCAAAAGTGGCCGCGGCGGCCATGCAAAGCCTGCCATTGACTCAGAGGACCCTCAGTGTAGAGAACCTCAGTGATGAACACGGCAGGCGGGAGGGCAGGTCGGTGGGGCAGTCAGCCCCATGTTTTTCCAACGAGTGTCCCGCTGCCCTCCTGGAGGAGGTGCCAGCACGCCAAGATACATTTGTCCCCAGGGACAGGAGGAGGAGGCCCCCCCATCTCACCAAAAATGCCTGAGAGGAGGTGGTATCCAGCGTGAGCTCCCACGATGTGGTGAGGTGCACATGGGTGCAGTACCATAAGCGCTTCAATGATCTCCTGTGATTGGGAAGAGTGAGTACCGTGTTGGCATGGGTCACTTAGCACAGTAGTTAGGAGTGCCCCCCCTCCCACCCAGCACCCCCCCCCCCCCCCCCCCCCCACCCCCCACCCCACCGGACCTCAGAGTTCTTAGAGTTTGAGTGGCAAATGTCAATGAGGCAGCATCTGGGCAAGGGGGTGAGCCCTGGCTGCTTGGAACGAGCGTCTTGCAGCTCCAGGGTCACGAATCGGCTGAGCCCTGCGAGGTTTTCCTCAGGCGGGGTTGGCCAGGCTGCAATGGCAATGCAGGTACAAGACAGACTAATCAATGCTCCTCTGTCCTTTCAGGAGAAGACACTCCCCACAGCAATGCAGAAAGGTTGCGGACTGGTGGAGGATCGCCCCATCTTCTAACTTTGAGCAGTTATGAGCAGGAGGTACTGGAGCTGGAGAGGCGCCATGCACCTAGGTCAACCGGCCGCGGTGAGGTTGAGGTGCCACAGGGAGGTAAGAGTGCAGTGCACTGAGGTCAGAATGTCTATAATAGCAAACATTCCACTGTTGTCTCTATATTGATGTGAGCCCCGAACATGGAGTCCCCATTGATAATGGAAAGACAAGGGCACCATGATCCGGGTGCCAGGCATACACAGTAACAGTGTAAAGACTTTAACTAATGACATGTCCTTATTCTCCCTTTCAGGCTCACCAGAAGCCCATTGGGGTCAGGAACCTGAAGGCCCACCGCTCACCCCAGAGAACACAGACCATTGAAACGCACCTGCATCACACCCCCTCAGCCAGGCAGGCACCAGCGCAGATACCAGCATCTCGGTGGGTATTAGATCATCGGATAGAATCTCAGTGCACAGCGTGAGGGCACTTCACACTCACTTGAGGTGGAGGCAGAGAGTGCCCAGGGCACCGGCAGTTGGAAGACTGCTGGGGACCAGGAACATGCTCAGTTGGTGGCTGATGATGTGCTTCTGGAGTCAGCAGTTGCTGGAAGGGTGTGCGGGAGGATCTGGCAGAGATACATGAGGGAATGCGTGCCATGGCCTCCATTGTGGAGTTGTCCATGTGGAGCAGGAGCAATGCAACGACCCTCATGACTGAGCACACTGCCTCCTCCATGGAGAGAGTGGCAACTCTCATGGAGTGGCTGCTCCAGGAGTTCAATCAGGGCTTCCTGGGGATGCGCTTGAACCTACAAGCCCTCACATCTCAGATGGTCACTGTCAGTGTGGGAGATGGATTGGGCACTCAGTATCCCAGCTAGGTGCCGTCCATCAGTTGTGAGCAGGGAGGTCCAAAGTCACCTGACGTTGGCACACGAGCTGCTTGTTGTCCCTGCGGGCTCCTCTCAGGGTGCTCTGGATGTTGGCAGCAGCTCCTCCACCCCTCTGCCAATGACCGTGCCATCCGACAAGGCTGCAGTGACTGGGGAGATGCCAGCTGTGGCACTGGCCGCTCCCTCCCAGGTGGGGTCAGCACAGGCTCTGCGGACCAGAGGACACCCGCCAAGGTCAACAAGGCCAACAGGACAGCAGAGTGAGCAGGCTGTCTCCAATGCTGGTGCCAACAAGGGTGGGGGAGCACCTAGACATAGCACCTGCAAACAAAAACTTAAAGCACCTTAAGCACAACACGGGCTTATCACTGGTGATATTTTTTTGCCCCACTTTTATGTTAATTATTAGGAGGTGAGATGGAGAACACCCTTCCATTTAATTTGCCAGGCACCACACCATTAAATGTGTTTGTGTTCAACAAGCCTCTGGGTGCTTCATTAGTTCTGCAGGTGCAGGGTAACCCAAGATGTTATGAGTGACTTGTTTGTCATTGAACTTTATTGAAATGGCACATAGTACACATTGTTCACCAAGCAGATGTTCCTGTCAGGTATCAGATATGGAGCCTGCAGCCCTGGCATGTGGTAGCCATTCTTCTTTGGTAGGCTAGCTGAAGGAGTGTTGGATCAAAGCCTCCTGAGTGTCCCTGCCTCCCTGGAGGTTGCCCAGGTCAGGGTCTATCCCCTCAGCGTTCTCCTAACCGTGCTCGTCCTTGGACTCACTGCTGGACTCGTTGTGTGCTGCCAGAGCAGCTGCGTCAACATCTTCTCCCTCCACTGCGCCTCCCTTTCCAGCGCCAGATTGTGGAGAGCGCAGCATGCAACCACCATCAGTGACACACTGCAGTGCACCCCCTGAATGGTCCAGGCGTCGGAAAAGCATCTTGAGAAAACCAATGGTACTCTCTACCACCGCCCTTGTGGAGGCGTGGCTCCTATTGTACCGCTGCTCGGCCTCTGTTCTTGGATGGCGGAGAGGCATCATGAGCCACCTTTTGAGGGGATAGATCTTGTCACCCAGCAGCCATCCATCCAGTCGGGCCAGAGCACTGAAGAGCCCCGGCACCTGGGAGTGTCTGAGGATGTAGGCATCATGGGAGTTGCCTGGGTACCTTGCACAGACTTGTAGAATCAGCATCCTGTGATCACACACTATCTGCATGTTCACGGAGTGGAAGCCCTTCCTGTTGACGAAGGCACCGGGCTCACCTGCTGGCACCTTGATGGCCACATGTGTACAGTCTATTGCACCCTGGACACAGGGGAAGCCAGCAATGGCCGCGAAGCCTCTGGCTATCTGTGCCTGGCTGGCCTCGTCCGAGCGGTAGCGAATGAAAGTCAATACACGCCTGAACAGAGTGTCTGTCACCAGCTTGACACAACTGTGGACAACTGATTGGGAGACTCCAGAAAGGTCACCCACCGACCCCTGGAAAGAGATGGAGGCATAGAAGTTGAGGGCCACTGTGACCTTCAGTGCCACTGACATGGGGTGTCCACCCATACTGTTGGAGCTGACCTCAGAGCCGATCACCTGACAGATGGAAATGACTGTCTCCCTTGAGAGATGGAGCCTCCTTTGGCATTACACCTCAGACATATTGAGGTAGCTGCATCGCCACCTATAAACCCTGGCAGCAGGATAGTGGCATCTTCTGCGGCCCCTTCCGCCTTGGATTACCTGTTGGCCCTGTGCCCCTTGTGCCTGCGCTTTCCTCCCACAGGTCGCTCCCCTGGAGGCTGAATAGGGACACCTGGCCTCCTCCCCCTTCTGGCCCTCTCTTCCTCCTCAGAAGAGGTGCCCCCAGCGGAGACTACAATCCCCATTCTTAGGGTAAGGGAAGGCTGTCTGATACCTGGAAGACCCCAAGTGTTATGACTCTTCCAGAGTCCTGAACTGAAGCCTGTTATTTCTGTAAAAGCAGCTCTGAAGTGAAATGAAGTTGTCCTGTTCACACAAGCAAGCAGCAGCAAGTTATAAGCTAAAGTACAAACAACTCGCATTAGTGAGCCCACTCACCCCTCTTATCCCGCCCGTGGATGAGGTTTTTGAAAATGTGGCCTACCCGCCTGCCCATTGCACCCATGCGATGCCCTTAAAATCGCACGGGCTATGTAAAATCAAAGACAATTGGTGCTTCAAGGGCCGTAACTGGCCCGTTAATTAATGGCGGGCACACCTCTGTCCTCATAGCGCCTGCCGAGCGAAATATTGCAACGGTGCGCGGTGACATCGGGATGCACGCCCGACATCATCGCGCATCATTTTACGTTCCAGCGTGTTGGGCCCACCCACTCATGCCGACTGTAAAATTCTGCCCTTAAAGTCTGAAGAGTGAAGACAGAGTTTTGAGTTGTAAGCACACAAATGTAGCTGCTGAGTTCATTTTGTAAATAAACAGAGTGTGTTTCTTCTAAGAACAATCTACTGATCTTCTCTGTCTTGGTACCAACTCGGTCATCTCGAAACAAGCATGCAATCCAGATCCTTTAGCCCCAACAAAACAGGGCACTGGATCCAACACGGATACACCTCACTACAGACCATAAATCAGTTATCAGTCACTGAACAGTGTAGAGAATTTATTTATTCTGGTGTCTGTACACACAAGGCCTTCACAGGTGCAGATGGAACAGCAGTAGTTGAAAGACAGCTGATCACGCCAGGATGCAGATGGTTAAACACTTTCTATTGCTTCAGGAAACCCAAATAAATCACAATGAGTGAAATAAATGTTAATAAGAGACAAAAAAAATGATTTAAGGACAGCAACCAGTATCCTCAGAGCAAGATAATGAGGATATTCAAGAGGGCAAGGAGTGATGGACAGAGGGGAATCTTAGGTCCTGAAATGAAGTAGCCACAGATGGAAATTTGCACAAGTAAAGAACATGACAATTAAAATTGAATGTCCTTTTTAATCATCCTCTCCCTTCCTTCCACCTTCTGTTCTGAAAGTCTGAACACTTTGCTGAGGGATTTCACAGATATTGGGAACTCATTGATATCTTGGCCAGTGTGACATTTTGCATGTATGAGCCCAGACATTAAGTGCTCCAGGCTATTTGACCACAGGGAGCATCAAATCTCAGACCAATCTTGCCCTCATTTAAATTACACGTGAACTTCCTGTTGGGGCTTCCTGGACAATGATCCGGAGTGAGTACATGGCCAAATTGTCTTCTGCTCCTTAGCCCACAGGAAGTAAACTGATCCTCAATAGGATTGAGGTGCAATCTACTGTTGAATAACCTGCCAACACTGTCTAGAATCACTTTCATGCTGAGTTCATGTGGAAGAATCATTCCCATTATAACAGGATTTAGTTTGTTAGGCTGTCTGAAACAAGGTAATGAAATGCAGTCATTGTGGAAGCCTTTACACTGAACACTGAAACCTTCCTGTCTCAGAAGTTGCAGTCTATGAATTCTTAAAAAAATCTTAATGCAAATTCAATAATTCATTCACAAACTCTTTCCAGGAAAAAAAAGGTGATTAAAAATGCCAAAATGTAACAGTAAGTTTGGGCAAATCCTCTTAGTAATCCTAATTTCTGTTAAAAAAGAAATAGCAAGCATTTATATAATCTCCTTAATGTCCTCTATGTTTCAACACCAATGAATTGTTTTTAAAGTATAATTACTCTTGTCACATGGGCACACAAGTTGCACAACTCAATCATGTTAAGAAACAAATTAGTTTTATTTATCATGAACCAACTTACCACGCTTGGGCCTTGGTGGAGGGACCTGAGGGTGTGAGTTCAGTGTACCTGGCAGAGTTGCAGAGAGCTGACGGGTGGTGAGAGAATTGGGGCGTGGGGGCAGAGGAGGAGCTTGGCTGTCTTCATCATCTGATACCAAACACAACATCAGAACTTAATAGCAAACACAGGGAGAGTGTAATATATACTTTTCATTCTCTATCATCTTTTGCCTGTCTCACTGTTTTCTGCCTGAAACTATGCTGCCCTACATATTCCTCCTCCTCCCTACATTCCCATTTTATTGAGATCAGTTGGGCCTGATCTTAAATCTGTATAAGTGAATCTGTTTGGAGTGAGTTAAAAATCGAGCTCCAGGACACTCACATTAATTCTTCCTCCTGCTAAATACCTAGAACAATGTCACACCTCACCTCTCTGTCTTCCCTAAGCAATCTAGACATTTATAAAACCTAAGCTCGGCATCAACTAATCAGGACTTTCTCCAGTACCTCACCCTCCAGGTATGAAAGATTAAACAGTGGTGTATTTTGCAAGGCTTTGGAATTGTCAGGTGTACATTAACTTGTCCTGTCTGCTCCCAATGTCTAGCTCCTACTCCGTAAGCCTCATGCACTGCCTCCATTTGAAACATGGCTGCTCTTTTTGACTCTTATTGCAAGAGAAACTTGGAGCATTCCACAATCCACTACAGATAATCCTCAGTTAAAGAAGCAGTTGTTGCCTGCATGCAACAAGACCTAGATAGCATTCAGGTTTAGGCTAATAAGTGACAAGTAACATGTGCGCTATACAAGTGCCAGGAAATGATCATCTCTAACAAGACAGAATCTAATCATTTTCCCTTGACATTCACCCTAAGCATTCACTCTATCTACTATCGACATAATGGCAGCAGCATGTACCATATAAAAGATGCACTACAGTGACTCGCAACAGCTTCTTCGTCAACACCTTCCAGACCCACAAGCTTTACCACCTAGAAGGACAATGGCAGCAAGTGCATGGGAACACCATTACCACTATGTTCCCCTGAAAGTCACACAGCAGCCTAACTTGGAAATATATTGTCACTCCTTCATCATTGCTGGGTCAAAATCCTGAAGCTCTACCCCCAACAGCACTTACACCACAAGGACTGCAGCGGTTCAAGAAGGCTGTTTACCATCACCTACTTAAGGGCAATTAGGAATGGGCAGTAAATGCTGGCCTTGCCAGCAATACCCAATCCCATGAATGAAAAAAAGAATACAGTACCCCTGTTTGACAATATGTATTTTATCTAAAGTGCTCAATCTGACAGGCTGGCTCCTGTGCTCCTTCCTGACTGTTGTAGATCGGAACCACAAATCCAGGTGATCTACCTGAATGGACCAGGGACCGACAGAAAGTCTTTACCTCTTGTCATTGATTTTCGAATTCTGGCGGGAGGTATTGGAAGTTTTGCTCGGCTCCCAGTGTGTGAAGATTTTGGCACGGTGGCGTACAGACAGTTATTCACATCCAAAGATGATTTCAGAAAACGGTTGTCATATTGATGAACACTGCCCCGGGCCTGTATTGGTGGTGGTCTGAAGTTTGTACTTGAATATGTTTGATTTTCAACAGAATCTGGAATAGAAGCTGGTCCATCATGCCATTGTTCTGCAGTTGAATACAAAGAGAAAAAAGTTAAACACCTATTAACAATGTCTTTTTTTCGCCTGACTTGTTAGGCTTCTTAAGGTGAGGTGTGTTGGTGATAGGAAAGGTGGCTTTTTGAATTTCAGATAATTCATGCAGTGCAGATACAAAGTAAAGTTCCCCCCTCTTCTGTCTCAGCTATGTGCCTGAGCCCCAATTTCAGAATCATGTAGCACAGGAATAGGCCAATTAGTTCATTGTACCCCTGCTGGCTCTTTGAAAGAGTTATCCATTTAGTCCAACTCCCCTCCAAAATCTTTGAAGAGGATGGCATTTCTCCATTTCCCACATCAGCCACCCTGTAGACTCTCAGAGTCACGAGTCCCCATATTTATGGAGAGACAGGGAGGGAGCAGAGGTGCATGTTAGTGACTGGGGTAGCTAGAGATATCGGTCCTGCCAGATGTAATAATAGCACATCATTAGAATTGTTTTACTCAATTTCCAGCCCAGCAGTCAGCCAGATTGATAGGCTGTTAAATGGGAAAGCTTGTAATACAAAGCAGCGGGCAGGAATCATTAGGGAAGGTCAGACATCATTGGAGGGGAAGGTGAAGCTGGGCTCAGAGGGAGAGAACAGATTGAGGGGGAAGAGATTGGATCGGAGAAGGGGAGAGAAATAGCATTGCAGTGGAGGAGGGGAATTCGGGGCGGGGTGGGGGCTGTGATCAGATTAAAGGGAGGGAAGAAATCGGATTGCAGGGATGGAGTTGGAACTGCGAGAGGCATATCATAGCAGATTTACTATCAGCACTCTTGTTCTTTCTGACCCACAAGCAGTGCTGGAAAAGTATTTACCTGTTGGATTTCCAGTGTTTTGGGAGACCCAATCTTCAGCCTTAATCTTCAGTTAAATTTAAATGGTTGCTAAAATCTGAGGAACACAGCCTCATTAGCATATTAAAAACACTGACCTGGCACCCAGAGAGGGTTACATAGCCAACCTCAACCCACTGTAGTTAAACCTGAGATAGACATGATCCCAGTGGTTTGGGGTCAGGTTTCACATTTATACGAATTTTACCCTCACTCCGAGGCCTGAACTTTTCGCTCATTGGGCGCCCACGATTGGTGGGCCCAGAAAGGGATGGAAAACGGACCCCCGACCACGATCGACCCCCAACCATGGTTTCATGTTGGCTGGCCAATAAACGGCCAGCCAGCGTGAAACACGCCCTGAGAAAGGCTCAGCACTGCCGGGGCAGGGGCGGGAAGAGGACGGGCGCTGATGTCACTAAGGGTGCGGGTGAGCGCTTCCAGTGAGCTCCCTGAAGGCGGACAGCTGCCTCAGGGAGCTGCTGACCTCCACAGAATATACAGAACAACAAAGAAGCTGCAAAGTATGTCAATGCAGCACAATCAAGCATCTGTAAGTATACCTCATTAAAAAAAACAGTCCCCAGATATCTCCTTTTATTTTATTTCCCCGAGGAGCTTTCATCCCGCCCCGGATCGAGGTTTGAGGAAAAATATAAAGGCTGCCTTGCCGACTGGCCCGTTTGCCAACCATAAAAGTGGACGGGCCACGAAAAATCGCTTTCAATTTCCTCGTTAATGGGTTTAATTGCCTGCTTAATTGTCGGCGGTTGGGCTTCCAACTGCTGCGCGCGCCTGCTGAGCGAGCTATCACGCGAGTGCATGATGACGTCAGGGCGCTCGCCCGATGTCATCTCACGCTATTTCGCGACTGGACACTTCAGCGAGCGCCCAACTGCGGGTCATAAAATTCTGACCCAAGTCTCTCACCCCCGTGCTTGGTGGGTAAGGGTGGGGGAGGGAGGGGGAGAGGTGGGGGTGGGGTAGTGGTGGGGGTTGAAATTTCACCCACAGTGGCAATGCAAATTCAGGAGCAATTTTGTGCTAAGGGCTTTCCAAACTCATCTCGCACATTCCTAAGGTAGCAGAGATTTTCATTCCCTCAGTCAGGTCAGAATCTGAACCCACATTCCAGAGTGAAGGGACAGTGCACTAATTGACTTCACCGTCCATTTCTTCAATGAATAACATGGGCAAATGTCTTCCTGCTTTGAGTAAGCATCTCCCCAATTTATTTGACATCTACGTTTTTGTTTGATTAAGAGCAGAGTTAGTTATGGGCATTTGTAACCTATCAGACTTTCCCTGGTCACAGCACATGGCACCCATTAAATATCATGCTGAGATTTCTAGGATTTCTCTGCCTATCAGGAAAACATTTCAAAATAATAAGAGAATGGACTTCACTGACTTTTCAGTTCTCCTCACTAGACAGTGATCGAATCCTGGAGGATCACAGATCGTAATGTAGAGACATATCAAAATTTTTAAAATAATAAATAAATCCTTTTCAACAAAATAACGTAAAACATAAAGATTTTGAAACTTGGATTTAGTTTTATCTGGTTGTGTGGCCACCAGTTAACTAAGTTAGTGCTTAACTCACACCCTAGCTATCCCTGAGTGCTGAAGCACACTTGGGTATCGTAGTGCAGTGGGGACTCGTAATCCAGAGGCTTGGACTATGAATCCGGAGATTGTGAATTCAAATTCATTTAATTTAAATAAATATAGAATAAAAAGCTAGTATCAGTAATGGCAATCATGAACTATCAGATTGTTGTAAAAACCAATTTGGTTCACTAATGTCCTTTAAGGATGGAAATCTGTTGCCCTTACTCACTCTGGTCTATATATGACTCCAGATCCATGGCAATGTGATTGGCTCTGAAATGCCCTCTGAAATGGACTATTAAGCCACTTGGTGGTATCACAATGCTATAGAAATATTTAAGAAAATAAAACCAGCATTGATGTAGATATCAGATTCAGACGCAACAAAAGCACACCTTGCCCAATCGATCCTGCAACACCCTCCTCATGAACACTTGGGGACTTGTGCCAAAATTGGGGCAGCTGTCATACAGACTAGTTAAGCAACCGCCTGCTATAGTCATGCTCACAGAATCAAACTTTAAGCCAACTCCAGACTCTTCCATCATTATCTCTGAATGCGTCCTGTCCCATTAGTAAGGCAGACCCATCAGAGGTGGCAACACAGTGGCGTACAGATGGAAATGAGTGTCCCAGGCAGTCTTCACCATTGAAACCTCATGGCATCAGGTCAAACATGAACAAGGAAACCTGCTGATTTCCCATACTGGCCCTCAGCTGATGAATCAGTACTCATCCATATTGAATACCACTTGGAAGAAGCACTGAGGGTAGCAAGGGTTCAGAATGTACTCTGTGGTAGCACCAGTACTGACTGAGCCCTGAAGGGCAAGGCTGCCAGACTAGACATTTGGCAGGTGGTGAGAATGGTGGAGTAGACTTATTAAATGGTGGAGCAGGCTTGAAAGGTGAATGGCCTGCTCCTGCTCCTACTCCTTAGGTTCTTATTACGTTCAACACAAGGGAAAAACCTACTTGACCTCATCTTCACCAATCTATATGGCAAAGATGCATATGTCCATGAGAGTATTGTCAAAAGTGACCACTACACAATTTTTGTAGAGGTGGAAGTCCCATCTTCATACTGAGCATATACTCCATCGTTTTGCATGGCACAATCACTGGGCTAAATGGGATGGACTCAGAACAGATCTAGCAGCTAAAAACTAGGCATCCATAAGGCGCTGTAGGCCGTCAGCAGCAACAGAATCATATTTCACCACAATCTGTAACCTCATGGCCTAATATATCCCTCACTCTACCATTACCATCAAGCCTGGGGATCAACCCTAACCTGCCAGTGCAGATACAATGGGCTAAATGGCCTCTTTCTGTGCCATAACTTTTCTATGGTTCAATGGGGAATGTAGGAGAGCATGTCAGGTGCAACACCAGAGGTGCCAAACTGGTGAAGCTACAACACAGGTCTACATGCATACCAAACAGCGGAAGCAGCATGCTATAGACAGAGCTAAGCAATCCCACAACCAACAGGTCAGATCAGAGCTCTGCAAATCTGCCTCATTCATTCGTGAATGGTGGTGGACAATTAACCAACTCACTGGAGGAGGAGACTTCATGAATATTCCATCCTTAGTGATAGGGGATCCCAGCAGATGAGTGCAAAAGACAAGGCTGAAACATTGCTATCACCTTCAGCCAGAGGTATTGAGTGGTTGACCCATCTTGGCTTCCTACTGAAGGTCCCACCATCACAGATGCTAGTCTCAGCCAATTCAATTCACTTCACTTGACATCAAGAAACAGCTGAGTGTGCTGGATACAGCATATGGGTCTTGACAGCATCCTGGCTGTGCTGTTGAAGATTTGTACTCCAGAACGAGCCATGCCTCAAGCCAAGCTGCTCCAATACAGATACAACACTGACATCTGTGGGAGTGAGAGTCCACACTACCTGAAGACCTATGACCTCTATGACCTGGCCAGCCTGTGGGTCAAGCACACATTAAATTAAGACCAGCGCACAATGAGTTAAGGCGGCTTTCTGCTGAATCTGGGGTTGTAAACCATGTATTGTGTAAGGAGCTCAGGGGCCGAGCATCTCCAAACATAGAGGATGATACAGTGTCTGAACGTAAACACTCAGCAATGTCTACAATGATATGGAATGTGCCTGTCTGATTGCTGGGGTTTATGAGAAAGAGTACTGAGCTAATTAAGGAATTATAACCATGGTAAAAGGATAATTGGAAGGAATCGAGAATGGTAAAATGTATTTTAGTTGTGTGCAGATATCTTTGGTTATACTATGTCTTTTTATCCCTACAATTATTTGGTTGTACTGTTACCTGCATGTATCTTTGCGTTGCTATGACTTATTGATCATATGGATGAAATATAATGATCAAAGGAAACAATGGTATTTACTTGTGTGAAAATCACTGTATAGGATAACACATGCTGGAATCATGAAATATGATGTCTCACTAAACACCAACCCTGCTTTGTTACAACTGCATGTCTGTGTGTATTCTGATGGTTAAAGTAGCCAAGACAAACTGGAACAAGAAAGCAGTCTAACTACATCTACCCGACAAGGTGGAAAATTGCCCAGCTATGTCCTGTTCACAAAGAATGCCTCCCTCAACAGCTTGGGACACATCTCATCCGGGCCTGTGGATAAGGCCACTAAACCTGCTGGTATCTCCTCTTTCTCTATGTTAATTTCCTCTGATATCTATACCTGCATCGTCCATTTCCATTGTGAAGACCGACACAAAGTATTCATTGAGGACTGCACCCACGTCTTCTGGGTCCACACATAGATAACCTCTATGGTCCCTAATTGGCCCTACTCTTTCCCTGGTTATTCTCTTGCTCTTTATATATTTTAAAAAACCCCTTTGGGTTTTCCTTTATCCTACCCACCAATGCTTTCTCATGCACTCTCTTAGCTTTCCCAATTTCCTTTTAAAGATACCCCCTACATTTTTTATACTCCTCTAGGGACTCTGCCGAATTGAACCCTTGGTATCTGCCATAAGCTTCTTTTTTTTTCTTAATCCTAAATGTTATGTTCCTTGAAATCCAGGGTTCTCCGGACTTGGTCCCCCACTTTGTTTTTACAGGAACATATTTGCCCTGTATTCTCAGTATTTCCTCCTTGAATGCCTCCCACTGCTCGGACACAGTTTTATCTGCGAGTAGCTATGCCCAGTCCACTTGGGCCAAATCACATTTCATCTTAGTAAAATTAGTCTTTTTTCCAGTTCAGAACTTTTATTCCTGGTCCAACCTTATCCTTTTCCCTAGCTATCCTAAATCCAACTGAGTTATGGTCACTATCTCCAAAATGCTCCCCTACTGATACGCCTTCCATCTGCCCGGACTCATTTTGAAAGTAGGTCCAGAGCTGCCCCCTCCCTTGTTGGGCTTTCTACATACTGGCTAAAAAGTTCTCCTGGCTGCAACTTAAGAATTTTGCTCCCTCCCTACCTTGCACACTAAAACTATCCCACTTAATATTTGGGTAGTTAAAATCCCCTGCTATTACTGCCTTATTATTTTTACACTTCTCTGAAATTTGATTACATATTTAATCCTCTATCTCTCCCAGATTGTTTGGGGGCCTATAGTACACACCGAACAGCATGTTTGTCTCTTTTGTGTTTTTACTTCTACCCGTATGGCCTCATTTGATGATCCTTCCAAGATATCATCCCTCCTCACTGCTATAATTGATTCCTTGATCAATATTGCGACCCCCCTCCCCATGACATTCAACAGCATTATCATTGTCAAATGCCATCAGTAATGAAGAAAATAGTGGCACCAAAGAGTTACAAATCCTAATGATCAGATGGTTTCCAGCCCAGGGATTTAAGGTAATTGGTGGGAACATCACAGATGCTCTAATTACAATCTTCTAAAGTTCTCTTGATTCAGAAACTCTACTTTAGATTTGCACATTGAGCGTATCACTTCACTATTTAAGAAAGGTAACAGAGGGAAACCAAGGAATTAGAGTAGTTAGCTTAACATCTGCTGCTGGGACATGGTTAGAGCCTATATAAGGATAGTGTGACTTAACCTCTGGAAATTTTTCAGAGAACCAACATGGATTTGTAAATGATAGGTCATGCCTGATTGAAATTCCTGAAAGTAGTGGACAGAGAAATGTCTATTGATGTTATTTATATGGACTGCTAGTATTTGATAAAGTTTTTTTTCATTCATGGGATGTGGGTGTCGCTGGCTGGGCCAGCATTTATTGCCCATCCCTAACTGCCCTCGAGAAGGTGGTGGTGAGCTGCCTTCTTGAACTGCTGCAGTCCATGTGGTGTAGGTAAACCCACAGCGCTGATAGGGATTTTGACCCAGCAACAGTGAGGGAACGGCGGGTGATACATTCCCACATCAGGATATTGTGTGGCTTGGAGGGAAACTTCCAGGTAGTGGTGTTCCCATGTGTCTACTGTCCTTGTCCTTCCAGATGGCAGTGGTCGTGGGTTTGGAAGGTGCTGTCTAAGGAGGTTTGGTGAGTTTCTGCAGTGCATCTAATAGATGGTACACACTGCTTGCATCGGTGGTAGAGGGAGTGAATGTTTGTGGAAGGGATGCCAATCAAGCAGGCTGCTTTGTCCTGGATGATGTCAAGCTTCTTGAATGTTGTTGGAGCTGCACTCATCCAGGCATGTGGAGAGTATTCCATCACACTCCTGGCTTGTGCCTGGTAGATGGTGAACAGGCTTTGGGGAGTCAGGAGGTGAGTTACTCGTTGCAGGATTCCTAGCCTCTGACCTGCTCTTGCAGCCACAGTATTTATATGGCGAGTACAGTTCAGTTTCTGGTCAATGGTAACCCCCAGGATGTTGATAGTGGGGAATTCAGCAATAGTAATGCCATCGAATGTCAAGGGGCAATGGTGAGATTTTCTCTTGTTGAAGATGGTTATTGCCTGGCACATGTGTGGCTTGAATGTTACTTGCCACTTGTCATCCCAAGCCTGGATATTGTCCAGGTAAGTACCTCACAACAGACTGTTAGCTAAAGTTTTTGGACCTAAAGTTTAGCTAAAGTTAAAGCCTGTGGATATGAAGGCAAACTATTACCTGGTTAGGAAATTGGCTGAGATGCTGGAGATAGAGAGTAGGGACACTGGGCAGTTGCTGTAATTGGCAGGATGTGATTCGTGGTGTCCCACAAGGATCTGTGTTGCTGCTTTAACTATTCATCATATTTGGATGATGGAATTGAAAGGCACATATCCAAATTTGCTTAATGACATAAATATAGGCAGTGCAGATGGAAGCATAACATTACAGAGATATTGATAGATTAAGTGAATTGGCAAAACTGTCTCAAATGAATTGCAATGTACACAAATGTACATCCAGTTTGGGCATAAAAAGGATAGAACAGGGTACTTTCCAAATGATGAAAAGTTAGAAACAGTGGAGGTCCAAAGAGACTTAAGGGTCCAGGTACATTATCATTAAAATGACCTCGACAGGTAGAGAACAAGACTATTGGAATGCTGGCCTTCATTTCTACAGTCTAGAATACAGGGGAGTAGGCGTCATGCTACAGCTATACAAAGCTCTTGGTTAGACTAATCCTAGAATACTGTGAGCTGTTCTGGGCACCACACCTTAGGAAGAATAAGTTAGTTTTGGAGGGAGTGCTGAGTAGATTTACCATAATTATACCTGGACTCCAAGGATTAAATCATGAGGCGAGATCCAACAAAGTATGATTATATTTCATTGCATTTAGAAGTTTTAGGGGTGATTCAATCAAAGTTTTCAAGATATTAAGGGAAGCATTTAGGGTTGGTAGAGAGAAACTATTTCCACTGGTTGGGACGTTTAGCGCTAGGGGGCAGGCTCTAAATATTGGAGCCAGATCTTTCAGGAGCAAAGTAGATAACATTTCTACACACAAAGGGTGGCAGAAGTTTGGAATTATCTTCTGCAATGGATAATTAATACTAGACCAATGTTACTTTTAAATCAGAGATTGATAGATTTTTATTAACCAAAGATATTAAGGGATTTAAGACAAAGATGGGTACCATGGAGATAGATTGCAGAGCAGACATGATCTCATTGAATGGCAGCAGAACAGACTCAAAGAGCTAAATATCTTACTCCTGTTCCTAAGTTCCTATTTTTCTATCAATATCCTGGGATCACTATTGACCAGAATTTTAACTGGACCAGACACATAAATACAGTGCAGTTGAGTGTTCTCCTTCCTAACTCTTTAACATTTTTCCACCATCTACAAGGCACAAGCCAGGAGTGTGATGGAATCCTCTCCACTTGCCTAGATAAGTGCAGCTCCACAACATTCAAGAAGCACAACATCATCCAGGACAAAGCAGCCTGCTTGATTGGAAGCTCATACACCACCTTAAACATTCATTCCCTCCACCCGAGGTACACAGTGGCTGCAGAGTTCACTATCTACAAGATACACTACAGCAATTTATCACAGCTTCTTTAACTGCATTTCCTAAACCCAGAAGCTCTACAACTAGAAGGACAAAGGCAGCAGGCAGATGGGAACACCACCACGGTCCAAGTTCCCCTCTAAGTTACAACACCATCCTGACTTGGAAATATATTGCCGTTCCTTCACTGTCACTGGGCCATAACCCTGGAACTCCCTTCCTAACTGTGGGTGTACCTACACCACATGGACTGCAGCAGTTCAAGAAGGCAGCTCACTACCACCTTCTCAAGGCTGGGGATGATCAATGAATGTTGGCCTTTTCAGCAAGGTTCACACCAGTGAATGCATTAATTAAAAAAAGGACACAATGGAAATATTTATTTTCTGATTTATCCTTTAGCCATGTACATTTTATTGTAATAAAAACAAAAAATGCTGGAAAAATTCAGATCTGGCGGTATCTGTGGAGAGAGAAACAGAGTTAACGTTTCAAGTCCATATGATGCTTCTTCAGAGCTCTGAAGATACGGAGCATTTCCAGCATCCGCTGTATTTTGCTTTCACATTTTATTGTAAGTTTTCAGTGTCAAAAAAAGAACAAGCTTTTTAAATTCATTTAAAATACTGGAGATTTTAATCAAACTAGGTCTTACTAGTCCTATGCTCTATAATGGAAACCTTTCTGTAAATGGAGTCCAACACCTATTTTAATGAGAACTGGATTTTGAAAGGTGTGGGTATTCAGCCAGGTACCATCATCCCACCCACTTGACCTTCAGCACAATGAGATGTGTGATATCAGCTTGAAAGATAGAGTGACTAACACTGCAGTAATGGGGTGATGACCCAGTAACAGAACAACAACGCTTCAGTGATGAAGTGGCCTGTGGATAGTAAGACAACAAGTTACAACATTCCAAAGGGATGATACATTTTGTTAAAAAGCTGGAGTTTGCTACCTTTATAAAGTGATAGAATGGTGTCGATTAAAAGAAGATTACATGCAAGGGCAAATGGGATGCTCTACTGGAACCCAGGAATAGACATGTAACAATGGGCACAGAGCTGGACATAATGGTGACATCTGGTAGTGTCATTGGGCAGTTTGATTCTGATTACTAAGTGTCTGGGCAAGTACTGAATAGGTTATTTATAACAGATGTCTAATAATGAAAGAATGAATTGACAGGAAGTGCTGGGCATAACAGCATCTGCAAGGGCGTTTTCCTAAAAATTGATTTCCATGGTCCAATGTCTGAAGTTTCCATACTTGCCAAGCAAAGCCTATGTTGTTGTAAATGCAGCTTCTGTTGAGGTTCAAGTGTTCGCAACATGGCTCTGGTGTAGGTTACCTCAGTAAAGTTTAGCAATGGAAATATGACAGTTCTCATGTGTCACTGATTTCACCAGCACACTACCAAGTTGCAAAGACCATCACAAACTTTCTGCCGTTGCTTCTTGTAGTGGAAACAAGCCCTGCATACATTGAGCCAGCGAGTCACTGATAATGAAACCTCACCTCCTGTCATTGGTTTCCAAATTCTGACTGAATATCATACACATCTTGCACTTAAAGGCTGAGTATGGGGGCGAAACAGGAAGCCATTGTGCCACCACCTGCTCACACAACCTCAGAAAGTTTTAAAAATTTATTTGGAAAGAAATCTATTTTAAACTGAAAATATTAAACTGTTCCAGCTGTGATTTGCAGAGTTGCAATATTTGGAATGTTCCACTTGTCAGGTGGGTACCTTAATTTCCCAAATAACCTTTCCCCTTTTTCATTCCATTTTCTCCCCTTTTTGCTTGAAGGCATTGACTACTGCTGGTTTTATGGCTTCACAGGTGACACTGTCTCATCGTGGTACATGAGCGTCGATGGTTAGTGTTGAAAAGCTAGATTATCAGTGATAGAGTGATGGGAAAACTAGAATAACTGGCATAGGGAAGATATAAAATTCCTATCATCAGACAGGAAGGTGAACATCTCACAGGTGAGACTCCTGCTGAATGAAAGAAAATTGGAAGGTTGATTTCAAAGTATTCACCTGCAAAGTGATTATATAAGGGTCTGAAAGATATATATAGAAGACAAACTGCACACCTTCACAAAGCATAATAGGTGATTTGTAAAAAGCCCGTGTTTTGTCTCCATATTGAAAAGCTAAGACTCAGGTGTGTATCATTCAGGTTATCAATCTCATTTAGGACAGAGAATGAGGCTGGGAAATGTCACTGGCAGCAGCTTTGCATTTTTTCTCCATTAGCTCACCTTTTCCCCTTCCCATGGATGAGAAGGAGAAACAACTTGTTGGGAGGCAGCAAACTAAAAAGCTGGCAGTTCACCAGCAGAAACTCTGATTAGTTCAAACTGATTTCCAATCTATTTTTGTATTAGATATATTTGTAGTATGTTGACCTAGGGCTTCTAGATGTTATCAGCAAGTGCAAGAAACTAAATACTCGTTTGCTAGTACAGAACTTGAGCACGTTCCCTTCATATTTGGTATTCTTGCGAATGTCCTGATGAGTGCAAGACATAAAGCTTCGACATGTGTTTTTCTTTCCCAGTGATACTCAAATTAAACACTGTTCCATTCCCCAGCATTAATGACCCTCAACTTGCTGAAAAAAATTAAATTTACCCCCGCAAAAATTTTGCATTGTAATTTCCTTTGCCGTCTTAAGGTACAGGGACAGATGAGAATCAGTAGTATGCTACCTAAACCCACCTAAATGTTATCATCAAGTAATGATACAGTCAGTGCTTTCTGTATCTTGCTGCAGTCACAAATGAAAACTTTCACAAATTGAGCCTACACATTGATAATGTCATGTGTCGGTAGGCGACAATTTCAGTCTCTCCCACAGATGGGGTGGGGGGAAGAAAAATTTGTAATCTTAAATTCTGCAGTGCCTGCACTAATTTGCCAAGTAGCTTTTCAATTGTTTTGCAATGAAGATGATACCATTTTAAGGTCACTAGTTTACACATAAATGGGTCTGTTAACTCATATATTCTGGGTTTGGGATCTCCAATTCACTATGTAAATTATATTAAAGTGCACTGAATGCAGATCATTGTGGTCAAGGATCATTATATTCTGTCAAGTTTCTGAATACATAATCTCCATGATTTGTTAGTATCAGTTTTTAAGTCTTTGCATTTTGTTAAAAGCTTTTTGCATCAAAATAGAGTCCAAGAGCCTACTGAGTTGGGTGGTAATGATTTGGTTGATAACAAATAGACTAGGTAAGAGGGCAGAGCATTGGGAACCCAACAGTTCCCCCACCCCGCCTCATCCCAGAGACACTAAAGCCAATTGTAGCACTCTACGTACATAACTGAAATCAGCTATCTTCTCCTCACTGAAGATCAAACCTTAGATCTTTCTGTGTCTGTGTGGCTCAGTATCACAGGTGAGAGATTTACCCACAGAGCCATAAGGAGAACAGAATGTAAAATTCTTCATTAAATGAAGAGAGAGAGAGAGAAAAAATGATAGATTGACATTTTGTTTAGAAGTAATCAGCACTTACCACGCTCCCTGTTTCTGCAGTTTGGAGAAGAGGTGTTTTGCGAATTGTACACAATGTGGCTGTATGCAAATTCCATGACTATAACTGAACATCCAAGCTGGAAAGGAATGACCTACAGAAAAAAAAATGAAAAAGTTATTACTGCAAAATGAGGGCACTAAGAACCATGAATCACTCTTCTTCAGTGATCTTACTGCTCACCATGTATGCTTCAATTCTATGATTTCAGATGTCAGCATTAAAATTACGGGGAAAAGGTTAAGGTTGCTTCCTTTGGAAAAAAAGATACTTCAGGATGACCTATTTGAGAATTTAAAGATTATGAAGGGAATTAATAAAAAATAATCCAGGGAAAAAATTGTTCACCCCATATCCCAGAAGACACAAGTTAGAAAGCTAGGAAGATGACAGGAATCAAGCAAAATTTATACATTCCATGAGCAGTGGACTTTTTAATAAGCTACCAGAAGTGGATATGGAAATGGACAATCTAAATGAGCAGAAGTGACACTTTTGGACAGAGAAAGGATTGAGTGACATGATGATGAGGAAGCTGGGTGGAACTGAACATATTAATTTTATTGTCATGTGGATGTTTTTGAACAACTCCAATCTATCAGCTAGCAAAGAGTGGAATGTTTACCACTTCACGCAACAGTTGACAGTCTTCATGCTTTGCAACAGTGATCTTTACATGTCACGCATCAGTAACTATCTGTCCCCAGCACATGTACTCGGCGTTGCTACATCAGCCCCCACCCAACCTGCAAGGAACTCTGTAGATGTATCGGGGAGATTTTAGTAATAAGAACATTCACCCCAGTTTGTCAATGTACAAGCCATCTATGTTTGGATCCGTTTTATTAGTGCACACGAGTGATCCACGAGCTATGTATTTATAGGGTTAACCAGTGCTCTACCTCTGAATCTAAACTGACCAGAATGAATCCCATACAAAAATAAAAATACCTGGAAAAACTCAGCAGGTCTGGCAGCACCTGTGGAGAGGAACACAGTTAACGTCTCGAGTCCGTATGACTCTTAAACAGAACTAAATAAAAATAGAAAAGAGGTGAAATATAAGCTGGTTTAAGGGTGGGGGGTGGGATAGGTAGAGCTGGATAGAGGGCCAGTGATAGGTGGAGATAGCCAAAAGATGTCATAGACAAAAGGACAAAGAAGTGTTGAAGGTGGTGATATTATCTAAGGAATGTGCTAATTAAGGGTAGAAAGCAGGACAAGCAAGGTACAGATAGCCCTAGTGGGGGTGGGGTGGGGTGAAGGGATCGAAAGAGGCTAAAAGGTAGAGATAAAACAATGGATGGAAATATATTTAAAAATAATGGAAATAGGTGGAAAAAGAAAAATCTATATAAATTATTGGAAAAAAAAGGGGGGGGATTGGAAAGGGGGTGGGGATGGAGGAGAGAGTTCATGATCTAAAATTGTTGAACTCAATATTCAGTCCGGAAGGCTGTAAAGTGCCTAGTCGGAAGATGAGGTGCTGTTCCTTCAGTTTGCATTGAGCTTCACCGGAACAATGCAGCAGGCCAAGAACGGACATGAGGGCATGAGAGCAGGGTGGAGTGTTGAAATGGCAAGCGACAGGGAGGTCTGGGTCATGCTTGCGGACAGACCGAAGGTGTTCTGCAAAGTGGTCACCCAGTCTGCATTTGGTCTCTCCAATGTAGAGGAAACCTTTTAGCCTATTTTGATCCCTTCTCTTCACCCCACCCCACCCCCACTAGGACTATCTGTACCTTACTTGTCCTGCTTTCTACCCTTAATTAGCACATTCCTTAGATAATATCAGCACCTTCAACACCTCTTTGTCCTTTTGTCTATGACATCTTTTGGCTATCTCCACCTATCACTGGCCCTCTATCCAGCTCTACCTGTCCCACCACCCCACCCCCCCACTCCTTAAACCAGCTTATATTTCACCTCTTTTCCATTTTTACTTAGTTCTGTTGAAGAGTCATACAGACTCGAAACGTTAACTGTGTTCCTCTCCTCAGATGCTGCCAGACCTGCTGAGTTTTTCCAGGTATTTTTATTTTTGTTTTGGATTTCCAGCATCCGCAGTTTTTTGCTTTTATCTGAATGAATCCCATACAAGCCAACTGACTGACTCCTTCCACTGCTGAGTTGGGATCGTGGTACATAATCACTCTCGTGAATGCCAATATTGATCAGTGTGATCAATGAAAGTCACTTATTGGGGCTAAATCTGAGCAAATCTAATCCACTGCCTGATGCTTCTCATCCAGGCAGTGTTCAATCTAATTCTCCGTCAAGCCTGGTTTCCAATCAATTTTAATAAATTAACAGGATAAAATTAAGATTTATGTATTTTTAAAATTTGAGCTTCCTATTTTGTAAACTCGGGCACTTTGTCAAATTTCCTCTCATTCCAAAGCTCCTGAATTATTTAAGATGTTGGTAAATATGACAGACTAGAACTTGCTGATAAAATGAAGCTTGGGAAGGAAGCACACCATTGTTAATGCACAAATTGGCCTCTGTAACAAAAAAACAACCCCAAGAATAATAAATCACCACAGCTTGTTGCAAAACTTGACGCAAAAACTTATAGGGAATTTTTATTTAAGTTGAACGATACAGGAACAAATCTATTTAGCATTGCATGCTTTGAAGTGCTCCATTCCGGCAAGATTTGCTAGGATTGGGGGGTGGGGTAGAGAATTCCAACTGGGAATGAAGATTGGTTTTTAAGGATCGGTGAATACCTACAATTTTGTCTCATTATCATTAGGGATCTGGTAATGCATGTGAAGAAATTTCCCTGTGGAGACTGAATAGCTGGGGTAGAACGTGTGATTGAGGTCCATCTGACCTGGTTCGTTATGCATTTCAAATCAGCAAATTAATAAGACTCCCACACTCCAATTCACAATGGCCTAAGACCACTGAGAGATAGCCTTTAAACAGCTTACTGTGCTCAACCTTTTGAATGTTATTCAGCTGTTTAAGGTGACGGTGAGTGGAAAGCATGTTAATGAATGTAACAGAAGTGGATTACTGTTCTTTGTCCATGGATAACAGGCACAGATTTCCGAGTGTCCCTGAATAGTTCCACAGCACTACATTGCTAGTGCTACTTCCCCTTTATCCATGAGAATCCTGTGGCTTTTAGGGACAATAAATATTGGTCCAGAATTTGTTGGATAGAGGGATATTGCAGCATGTCCTTTTAGCTAGAGCTTTATGTTTTAAAACACTTTACTTATAAAGTTGCTGGAAGTCAGCTGACAACCGCATCTGGAACCTTGGTGAACGATGGAACTAATAGTGTACCTCCTTAAGCAATGGGAATGAAGGGGTGAGAAATGAACAGAAGAATAACTGACAAAGAGGGTAAATTACAGAAGGTGAATTCAAAATCAAATCAGGAGCAGGAAGAGAAATAAAGAGAGAACACAAAGGGATGGATGAAGAGAAAAAGGAAAAATAAGAAAAAAATTAAAAGATTTGAAATTTAAAATGTTTTAAATCTCAGAGGAATTTACTCTATGGAGGAATAGATTAAATAGTTTTCTTTCTGGGATAGGGAGATTTATTGGCATTCCATTAACGTACTATTAAAAGGGTACTTACACTGTTGAGTACTAGTTCTACTTGCGGCAGCAAGTTTAATTTGAGCTCTTCTCCGTCCAAGCCCCAAAGACTCCTTCCAGGTGAAAAAGTGATTAACTTTGTGTTTCTTTTAATTTAGCACACTGTAATTGCTGTTCACGGTGCAGTCCCCTCTACACTAGGAAGACTAAATGCAGGTTGAGTGACCACTTTGCAGAACACCTCCGTTCCATTTGCAAGTGTGACTCCAAACTTCCATTTTAGCTGTTTGTCATTTTAACTTTCCACTCCTCTCGACTCCCACTCTGTCCTCAGCCTCCTACACTGTTTCAATGAAGGTCAACGTATGCTCAAGGAACAGCAACACCTCATCTTTTGGCTAAGCACCTTACAGCCTTCCAGGCTCAACATTGTGTTCAACAATTTCAGATCACAACCTCTGCCCCCTTTTTAATTTTGCTTAAGTTTTGTATGGCAGCTGTTGGTAATGATACTGCAGTTTCCCATTACATCTCCTGTAGACACATCTTTATTTCTTTACTTGCCCCATTGCTACCCGGTTTTGCCTTGCATGATCAGCTCTTTTGTCATTTAATCTCTCCTGCCTTCCACCTTAATTCAGACCTTCTCTTTTGTTTTTACTACTTCTCCCGCCCCTCCTTTCCTCGTGTTCGTACTTACTTTAAACCGATTACATCTCTTAACTTTTCCAGTACTGATGAAAGCTTATCGACCTGAAACATTAACTCTGGCTCTCTCTCCACAGATGCTGCCAGATCTGCTGAGTATTTACAGAATTTTCTGTTTTTTTTTTATTTCAGATTTCCAGCACCTGCAGTATTTTATTTTTAAAAATTTGAGCTTAAGGCGAAAACCAACTTAGAAATAGCGGAGAGGTAGGGGAAGGGCTGCTATTTGTGCAAGGCAAGCAACAGAACATTTTTAATCAACCAACAAGTTCTGGGGATTCACAATTCCCGCAATATCTCCTTGACTGAATTTGCTGGCTGATTTAGGTATTAATTATGTTGCGACTTGCGAACTAACTATTTTTATTGGCAGGGTTTGAGCCTTTTTGTCCTATGGAGTATTTGATCATTTCAGTCCAGTCCATTCCTACTTCTACTGTCAATCAGATGTTTATCTGTTTCTTTTTTTGAAGGATTTAATAGACACAGCATCAGTTTTATTCTCTAAAATAGCTAATTAAAGGGCGACTTCAATGAATTTGGCCATCCAGTATTTCACTATGGCTTTTTATTTTCCATGGCTGAAATTTGAGTCTGAGTCTTTGTGGTGGACAACGTTATACAATGAAGAGGAGGCATCATTCCTCTCTGCTCTTCCTCATTTTTAACACCCAGACATTTAAGTATTATATCCCATCTATCTCTCAGTGTGACATTGATTAGACATTTTATTTTCCTGCAATATTCCTTCCTTTTCCTGTTTAGATGGTGAGAGTTGGCAACATCATGGTAGGTTCTGTAGAGTAAGTGAGGTTGATTGGTTTGTGAGACAACTGATCATTACTGGCAATGTACTGATTTGGTCATTGGCTTGGAAGTGCTCAGACTCGATAGTTTTATTGAAATCAGGACCCGCAAAGTTTAGTTGAAACAGCCTCTGAGGAGAGGAGGGAAGAACAATTAAACAGGATCCCTTTCCGGCGCACACCCAGCCCAAGCCCCATCACCTTGTTTGCTTTCACTCATCATTTACTTGTTGGAGGCATCTGGAAATCATTTCTAATTTGACACCTCGGGTGGGCAAAGGTGAGTGGGGACAAAATCAATGAAATTAATTTGAGATTGATGCATATTTGAAGAGCGAATCAAAATGGTGTTATTTCAATACATTGTGCGTGCGAAATAATTACTTTGCACACACAAAGTTTTACTTCGTATAGGTCATGTTCAATCTTGTTCTGTACAATGTTAGCTAGTCTCTACTGGGATAGTAATGGGTTTCTACTACATAGCCTGGACTAGAGATGGGAAAATGCAGCCACAAGACTATCCAATAGATCACAACAGCACTGGCAATACATAATAGTACACAACAGAATCCAATTGTACTTAAAGTGTCGAACAGTATTCTGTAGCGCACAAGAGCCCTACAGTGCACAAAAGCACTCAAAAGTACACAGTATTATACAACAACTTTCAACAGTGTCCAACAGCATGAGCAGCCCACAACAATGCCCAACCGTGCAGGCCCGCACTCACCAGGGTACAACAATGTTCAACAATGTGCAGCAGCACTTAGCAGAGTGCACCAGCACCTTACAGTACACAACAATGCCCAATAGTGCACAACCATGTATAAAAATACGCAATAGTATCCTACAGTGCATAATAGCATTGACTGTGTATACTATGTTACACAAAAATACACAACGGCATCTAATGGCACAGAGCAGCATGCAAAAGTGACTGCTAGTACCCAGTGGTACCCTGCAGCACCCAATGGTATGTAACAGCTACTTCAATGTAGAAAATATCACAAAATACCGTATCTGATGAAAGGCCACAGGCCTGAAACGTTAGATCTTTTTCTCGCTCCACAGATGCTGCCTGACCTCCTGAGTATTTCCAGCATTTTCTGTTCATATTGGAAAATATCATAAGATCCTTTACATGGTGGAGTGGAGGGCAGGGGAGAGGAGAGAAAAAGTTTATATAAAAAGATACCAAACTATGGTGTGTGATTTAGGAGAGATGGCTGGAATCCTGATTGCAAAGAAGGATTTTGACAAGGTTTTTGAAGTACAGAGAGAATTGGAGAGTTGGTGGGATTTCAGCAGGGAGAGTAGATCTGAGGAGAGTAGAGGCTCTGCACCAACAGTGGGTTGATGAGAAGTGGAGCTGGATAGGAGGCCAGAATCAGAGTGCTGTAGAGTCTGGAAGGAGTTTTAAACCTTGAAGAGATTGTGGAAATTAGGTGCAAGGGCATAGAAAAATATGAAGACATGGATGGGGATAGGAAACCAATGTACTTCAGCAAGAGCAATGGACAAATAGGACTTAATGTGGGAACAAAATGTTGGAAGTGGAAATTTGAAGGGTGAAGAACAAAATCTTGACAATGAGGACATTGATGAAATAACAATGACGGTGGAATGAATAAAGATTATAGTCACAGTCGCAGGTAACGTTGCAGAGATAAATGCAAGTGGCCATGATGATGAATATGATATGGTTTTGCAGCTCTAGGTCAGACAGGATGCCAAAATTTTGTACTATCTTGTTACAGTGGAGATTGAAAATGAGATAACAGGAGCAGAAGATAGGTTAGGTGACAGAAATTATCTTGGAGATAACGTGGGGTAGATGGGATGGAAACTACAGAGTGATGGTAGAATTAGGAGGTAGTTTGGGTGGGGAACTGGTGTTAACAGGATCCAAGCTGGTTGGTGAAGTCAAAACCAAGACACAAAGCTTTATTTTATTGAGAGAGTTTATTGACTTTGTTCAGTCTCAGCTCTCCTCCTACAACCCCAGTGCCCCATCTGTTCCCTATTTATACTTATAATTTATTGTTTTTCTTGTTTTACTAAAAAAAAAACAAAAATCAATAAAAGAGAGGGGATGACACCCCCTGGAGGGGCACTGTAACAAAAATCAAAACGTCAAAGGAAACTTAACTAACTAAACCAAAATATCATTCCCGGGTCCCCTATTTATAAGTGCTCAAATTATTTAAACAATGCCCTTCACCTGTGTAGCCCAACAATATAATTAACATACCATTAACAACTGGAAACAGAATCTTAGAAATAAAGCAGTGTGTGTGGCTTTTTGCCATTGGTTTTGGGGTGAAATGGTGTAGTAAAGGAGTTTAAGGAGGTGCCAATTTAGGACAATAAGCCCAGAGGCTAATGGGACTTGATATAGGAGAAGAGTTTGAGATGAGCTGAAGATTATGGAAGATGGTAGACAATTAGGAGAGCATTGGAATAATTGAGTATTGAGGTGACAAAGGCATTGCTGAAGATTTCAATAGCAGATGGTGTTTAAAGTCTGTGATGAAATGCTACAGCTGTGAACTGCCATTTCTAAAGAAACTGCTAATCTACAATTCTGTTTTGCCTCTTTAAAAAAGTATCTTCCAGCCATAATGTAAATTTAAATCAGCTAGGAATCAATGCCATTATACACATTTCTCAGCTTTATTATTTTATGACCTTTGTAATTTTTCTTGTCTATCATCTATCACTTGGTGATCACCAGGATTCTCAAGTCTCCCTGACTTAACTGGACATTTAACATCAAACAAGTTAGGAGCAAAAGTGGGTGACATTATGCAGGTGGAGATAGGCAGCCTTCATGAAGGACAGGATCTGGGATCTGAAACCCAGCACGGGGTGAAACAGGGTGTTGAAGTTGTGAACATTCTGGTTCAGTTTTAGACAATGGCTAGAATGACAGCATCCAATTATGAACAGTGTACAACAGCACCCAATATCACACAACTGTCCCCAACAGCATCCAATATGAAATGTTAACCAATTTTCATATCTTGTTAGAGCTGCTAGGACTAAGTTTATACACGTGTACTCCATGGATTTAAACCTTCCCACCTGTAATGGGAGCAGTGTTGCTGTGTGTTTCTGACATCTTGTATTTTTAACTGTAGATTTTCAGCACTTGAACTTCCTCCTTATTGGGGGGCGTTCTGTGGTCCGGAAGTGCACCATGATTTCCCAGGAATCTTTGCCTGTGAGAACTGTTAGCTGCTTTTAAAAAATTATTTCATGGGCTGCAAGCATCGCTGGCAAGACCAACATATATTGCCCATCCCTAAATGCCCTTGAGAAAGTGGTGGTGAGCTGCCTTCTTGAACTGCTGTAGTCCATGTGGTATTGGTACCCCCACAGTGCTGTTAGGAGAGGAGTTCCAGGTTTTTCACCCAACAACAGAGCAGAATGGCAACATAGTTGCAATTCAGGATGGGAAGTTGTAGGTGGTGGTGTTTCCATGCACCTGCTGCCTTTGTCCTTCTTGTAGAGCTCGTGGGTCTGGAAGGTGCTGTTGAAGGAGCCTTGGTGAAATGCTGCAGTGTATCTTGGGTGAATTGCTGCAGTGTATCTTGTAGATGGTACACACTGCTGCCACTCTATGCTGGTGGTGCAGGGGGAGAATGTTTAAGGTGGTGTGCAATTACCCCATTAACTCAGCTGATGGATACAGTGACTGTCATTCCTTTATGTGAATAATAACAGAGATTTTAGGGACCAGCAGTGCAGGTTCAGATTTCTACAAGGAAGAAATAAAATGTTAAAAATAGCTCCACCCCCATGACACCTGTGACTCAGAAAATGTGTGGGGCGAGACTGCATTTTTCTTATTAAACTATCACAGTAAACCTAGTTAAATGTAGATTGTAAATAAATTACTAATCCATTATCGTGCTAAGTAGGATATAACAGAGGTGAAACTTATTACTTAGGATCTTCTGGAAGAACAAAAATGTAGCCGACATTTTTAAGATTATGACAGTAATAATAAAATTAATTGAGACAAATAATCATAGAGAACTGGATATCTTAGATATGGCATTGCATAATGAGGCTGGATTAATTAATAATCTTGTAGTAAAGGAATACCTTGGGAAGAGTGATCATAATATGAAGAATGTCATATTAAGGTTGAGTGTGATGTGGAACCTTTGAAAATAGTATATTTTGATTTTCAGAAGGTATTTGGTAAAGTGCCACATGAGGGATTAGAACACAAAATTAGGGTTTATGGGATTAGGGGTAATATATTAATCTGACCAGGGAATTTGTTAGTGAGCAGAAAACTGAGAGTAGTAATAAACAAGTCATTTTCAGATGGCAGGGTCAAACTATTGGATTGCTGCAAAGATCAGTGCTTGGGCCAATTAACAATCTATATCAATAACTTAGATGAGGGGTCCACGTGTAATTTATCCAAGTTTGCTGACAGACCGAGGTGGGAGAAGAGGATGACGCAGGAGTTTACAAAGGGTTAAGTGAGTGGGAAAGAAGGGGGCAAATGGAACACAATGCGGGAAAATGTGAGCTTATTCAATTTGGTAGGATGAATAGAAAAACTGACTATAATCTAATGGTGAGAAAATATTAAATGTTGGTGTTCAGAGGCATTTGGGCATCCATGTACAAGAAACACAAAGTTAACATGCAGGTACAGCGATTAGGAAGGCAAATAGTATGTTAGCCTTTATTGCAAAGGTGTTAGAGTATAAGAGTGAGGAAGCCTTGCTGTGAATATTAGTGCTTTGATGAAATCACACTTTCAGTACTATGTACAGTTTTGGTCTCTTTACCGAAGGAAGGATATACTTGCCTCAGAGAGGTTGCAACAAAGATTTACTAGATTGATTCCTGAGATGAGAGGGTTGTCCTATGAGGAGAGATAGAGCAGAATTGACCCACATAAATTTAGAAGAATGAGACTTGATCTCATTGGAGATCACCTTAGAGGGTGGATGCTGATAGGCTCTTTTACTCAGCTGAAGGGTCTAGAACCAGAGGACATAATCTCAGGATTAAGCAGTCAGCTATTTAGGGCTAAAATGAGGAGAAATTTCTTCATTCAGAGGGTTGTTAATCTTTGGAATTTTCTACCCCAGAGGGCTGTGGTGCTCAGACACTGAGTATATTTAAGACTGAGATCACTTAAGCCCTAAGGGAATCAAGGGATGTGGGGAAAGGTTGGGAAAGTGAAGTTTTCGTCAAAGGTGAACTGTGATCTTATTGAATGGTGGGGCAAGTTTGGGGGACTGTACAGCATGCTCCTGCTCCAATGTTCTTATTATGATGAAGGATTCAAATAGCAGGTTATACACATTAGAGTTGAGGAAGTGAGGAATAAGAAGGAAACCAAAGGGGAATAGTGCAATAAGCTGAGATGTCATTGAAGTGAACAGTATAAATGGGTTCATGAGGCAATTTGTTGTGCATCCTGGAGAGAAAAGGAATTAAGGATATAGTGAGAAGGGGATAGGTGGTATTGTTCTATCACAGAGGGGTTGGATCATTGAGCCCAATGCTAACTTTTTGTTCTTAAAAAATTATAGCTCAAAGGTAGTCAGGGATTATGTAAATACATTGGGAATTAATGCTGAGGACCCATCCTATACAAAGAAACCTAATTGTTAAATCTATTTCCATTAATTAATATTGACTACATTCCAGAAGCAATTGAGTGGCAATTCTTTTCAAACAGAGCCTCACTGTAATACCCTAAAGAAATCCTAAATGCAGATGCAATTGCCTGGTGGTTATTCCTTCATTTCCAATGTAAGACCAATAAAAAAAACCCGCACCCCTTTATAACATTCAGTGCTTTTATTGTTGGTACAGCTTGTGAATTATAGTGCTCAATTAGAGCTCCCGGAGCTATAACTGCTGTTCTCCCCTTCTTTGTCTGAAAGGGTTCTGCTATTCACCGATAGGTCCATTGATACAACATGCGCTAAGCCCTGGCTTTTTCCAATCCACCTTCCCAAGCAACCTTGGCCAATCTTGGGAATCGCAGAGATAGGTCCTGAACACCACTACACTGACATGCTGTTAGCAGTGCGAGTACTACACACTGTTCCCAAATTTATCAATGCAAGAATCCCATCTACCACAATTTATTATTCAAGGTAATGGTAGTGTAGTAGTTACATGGTGGTGTGTTACACTTCACTCAGGGCGTATGAGTTACTGTGGCAACGCACACTTCTACATGCATGTTGTAGCCTGGAGCTATGAATAGTGATGGTAGAGGCTCCAACTTTCTTTCCATCACATGGCTGACCAGCAATAACACCCTCTCTTGCTGCCTGCCATTTGCATGTGTTGAAAGAATTTACAGGTTGACACTCAATCTGTTTGGCTACTGTCTGAATGTGCCTTCCTTGGCCATCAAGTCCTGCGGTGGGCCTTAAACCTGGAGCTTCTGGCTCGGAGGCAGGGATGCTACTCACTGTGCCACAAGACCTCCAGTAATTATATCACAGGGCCAATAATGGGAGACCTGGACAGATCATATGAACTTAAGTTCCATCATCGCAGTTTGAGAATTTGAAGTCTTTTTTTTAACTGAGAAAGTGAAAAAAGATTCTGGTATCAATAAAATTGGCTGTAAAACTGTTGGATTGTCATTAAAATAAACTGGTTCACGGATGGCCTTCAGGGAAGTAAATCTCACATCCTTATTTGCTCCGGTCTATATGTGACTCCAAAACAAAATCATTTCAACAGGAAATCCATAAAAACATATTGGGTAAGATTTTCATGTGCAGCAATATCTTAATGTGATAATGAAATACACATTTATGATTTTGCTAGAAATAATGATCAGAAGAGATCACCATGAACACAGTTACAATGTTAAGGCACATAACAAGCACACTGTTTCTTACCTCAACATCCTCCCCAATTTAACAGACTCCTCGCTGTAGCATTGCCTAATATCTCAGAAAAAGCTTGCACCTCACTGCCTAAAAGTTAAGCCATATAAACAGCTTCTATACAAGAGACTGCTTCTATATATGCTCTGTGTGGTTACAAATGAAAGCATTCACATTATATAAAGTGTACATTGCAAGTGCACGTGCACACTTCCCTGCTACCACCGAAAAAGAAACCTGCTCTCCCAATTGCAAATGCAGGAGGGGCCAAAGTCTTGTCCCAGACTATAGGAAGTTACTTCTGTACCTGACAGATGAGGAGGGGTCTCGCCTAGGATGAGGAGATTTAATCCGAAGGTTCCTCTAGATGTTCACCTCACAGTTCAAGGGGAGCCTTTTCAATCAACATCTGAGTGTTGCAGTGCAGGGCTGTGACCAAGACAGGAAACAAGTCACTACTATCTGCACCCCTTCATCAGCAACTATTTTTAACTGAGATAAAATATATATTCAAGAAGACAGAGATGGTTCAGACCTGCACAGGAAACAGAGATAGAAAGGTTTCAGTAAATTATACAAAAACAGGAAACTACAAGGAGGAAAGAAAAAAAATCAGAGCTAACAAATGGCCCAGTTTAGACTGAATAACTCTGAAGTAAATTAACTGCGAATTAAATTCAAATTATTTTTTTGTTGAACAGAGATTTATCTATATTTTTTAAGTCACAGAGTTCATTATTATGTGTTTTCTTGCTAACCTAGTGGTTGCAATATGGGACTAGAAACCTAGAGGTTATGAGTTCAAATCCCTCTATAACAAGCTGTGATATTGAAATAAATAAATCTGATGGTGAACACTACTGTTGTAAAATCTCATCTTATTCACTAATGCCTAAGAGGGAAGGAAATCTACCATCCTGACCCAGTTCTGGTCAACATTTAGCTTCAGTCCTACCTTGTATGGTTGACTGATGTCCTTTGACATGACCTAACCAGCTCCTCAGCTGTAACCAATCACTACAAAGTAAGAAGATGTTATAGAGTTGATCTTCAGACAACTTTTCTTAGCAGAAACATTTAACTTTATTTACAAGACAGCAGCAGCAACTACACCTTTGCATCAAGCTCCATAACTAAAGAACTTCCCAGTAGAGGTTCCCCGCACTGTTAACACATTGGTCTACACAGATCATGTGATCTTACAACACAGGATTATTCTTAAAGTTACAGCCCTACATTTCCAAAAACTACAATTACTACATTCCTCCCCCTTTAACTTTTCTGTACATTTTGTATTTACAAGGATATTTATCTCGTGACACTACAATATTTACACAGGTCATGAAATTACAAGTTTAGTCTTTCAGGTGGTTCCCTGATCAGTGTGGAACGTCACAGCTCCACAACTTCAGATTCTTTGGTAGGAAACACATTCTCTGGAACCACATTAACATCAGGTACCTAATTAGGCACTTGCAGTTCAGTGTCTTCACTCCGACAGAGACATCGGGCATGTCTGTCCTTGACTGAGCAACTTCAACAGGAACAACTAGTTCAGTAATGGTTACAGGCAGAACAATATCTTGTTGTGGTATCTCTCTTTATCTTAAATGATCCACATGCTTACAGGTGATCCGGCTCTCCATTTCCACATGTTATGACAATGGTCCGGTCACTGAACTCACTTTACCAGGTAACCACTTCAGTCCTCCACCAAAGTTCTTTACATATACTGCTTCTCCAACAGTAAATTGTCTCTCATGACTATGCAAATCATGAGTCGTTTTTTGGTTTCCTTGACTTTTCTCCACCTTCCCCTCCAGATTGGGAAGTATTAGGCTTAGTCCTGTCCGGAGGCAGCACCTCATCAGTAATTCTGCAGGTGTTGCTCCTGTCATAGTGTGGGGGGTTGTTCTGGAGTGAAATAGAAAACGAGCAAGCTTGGCCTCCAGTGAGTCACCTGTTAACTTTTTAATTCCCACCTTAAAACTATATTCATATGCTGCCAAAACTAGGGCCCATCTTTGTATTCTTGTAGAGGCTATGGGAGGTATAGCCTTTTCCTCACTAAACAGACCCAAAAGTGGTTTGTAGTCTGATACTATTGTGAAGTGTCGCCCATGCATGTATTGATGGAATATTTTTACACGAAAATAATCGACAGACCTTCCTTTTCGATCTGAGAATATCCTTTTTTAGCTGTGTTAGGTGTTCTAGATATATAGCCTATCGGCCGCTCTGTGTCGTCATCCATTTTGTGAGAGAGTAGCGCTCCCACTCCATAGGGGGATGTGGCGCAGCTTAGCACCTATTCCTTCGTCGGGTCATAATGCACTAACAAATTTGAAGAGTGTAAGAGTTGTTTATACCCATTTTATGTTTGGGCATATTCTAATGAGGGTTGGGAAGGTGCTTGGGTGTAACCTGACATTGACAAAATGGCTATGATATTGGGTGCAATTTTGGGTATCACTTGTGGGTTGCACTCAAGTTGGAAGTTCCAGGCCTATGCTTTCAAGTTCTGGAGTGAGGGGTAGGCATGGCTTTTTTGGGGCCCCAGAGGGATCTGGGATTAACTGCAGTAATACTGAAAGGTTCAGTGGTGATGGAGAACTGGGTGAGTAGAAGCAAGAGAAGAGTCATATTGAGCAACAAGCTTTTTCTTGTATCCTGAGCAGGATGTAGTGGCTTTATTGAATTTGTGTGTGAGTGTAAACATTTCAGAAAGCAGTCGACACTCAAACCCACAATATTCTCAGAAAAAAACCTGACTTTCTCATTAGCAGGCAACAGATTGGTCAGGAAACTCCCACAGATTACTAACAGTGGGTAAAAGTGCAATGACTTCAGCAAAATCTTGCCAGGGTAATATTTCTAGAGGCGGAAACCGCAACCTCCAAGTTGTATGGAAAGCTCACACCAGTGTAGCACGCTGCAGTACCTCTATCCTTGCAGCTCGTACACTACTGACCTCGCAGCTGATGTAGGCTACAATGCAAAAAGGCAAAAGGCCTGGATGTGTTTCTAAACGCACAATCCCTACAGCAAAGTCTTGTTGCCTGAGTTTATTAAATGGTTGAAATGAGGTGATCTGGCGAAAGTGGACTGGTTACAGCTACTTGAAGCTACCAGTGGGAGGCATTCAAAAGTGAGATTCTACAGGCACAGTGTATGCATGTCTCCACAAAGAAAAAAGGCGGTACTGCCAAATCTAGACCCCCTAGTTATCTAGAAGCATACAAGGTAAGATAAAGCAGAAAAATAAAGCTTATGACAGTCAGAAAAAGCTTAATAATGTTGAAAGCCTAGAGGAGTATAGAAATTACAGGGTTGAAGTGAAACAAGGTAATAAGGAAAGCAAAGAGAGGATATGAAAAAATATTGGCAGGTAAAATCAAAAGAAACCCAAAGATGTTTTACCAGTATATTAAGAGCAACAGAATAACTAAGGAAAGGGTAGGGCTGATCAGAGATGTACATGGTAACTTGTGCTCTGATGCTGAAGATGTGGGCAGGGTTCCCAATGAGTACTTTGTCTCTGTCTTCACTAAGGAGAGGGATGATGCAGATATTCTAGTTAAAGAGGAGGAGTGTGAAATATTAGATACAATAAGAATAGTGAGAGAGGAAGTACTGGAGAGACAGACAACCTTGAAGGTGGATAAATCACCAGGGCCAAATGGATTGTATCCCAGGTTGTTAAAGGAAGCCAGGGAGGACATAACGGATGCTTTGAGGATTGTTTTCCATTCCTCACTAGATACTGATGAGGTACCAGAGGATTGGAGGTCTGCGAAAGTTGTACCACTATATAAAAAGGGTGCAAGAGATTGACGAAATAATTATAGGCCAGTTAGTCTGTGGTTTATTATTAGAATCAATTATTAGAATCAATTCTGAGAGACGCGATAAACTGTCACTTAGAAAGGAACAGATTAATCAAGGATCGTCAGCATGGTTTTGTTAGGGGAAAGTCGTGTCTTACTAATTTAATCGAATTTTTTGAGGAAGTAACAAGGATGATTGATGAGGGTAGTGCAGTGGATATTGTTTACATGGATTTTAGTAAGGCATTTGACAAGGTCCCACATGGCAGACTGGTCAGAAAATTGAAAACCCCGACAAGGAAATGTGCCGAGTTGGATTCAAAATTGGCTCAGCAACAGGAAACAAAGGGTAGTGGTTGATGGATGTTTTTGCAAATGGGAAACTGTTTCCAGTGGCATTCCACAGGGCTTGGTGTTGGGTCCCTTGTTGTTTGTTGTATATATTAATGATTTGGACTTAAATATGGGCGGCATGATTGGAAAATTTTCAGATGACACAAAAATTGGCCATGTAGTTGATAGTGAAAAGGATAGCCGTTGTCTCCAGAATTATATCAATGGTTTGGTTGAGTGGATGAAAAAATAGCAGATTAAATTCAATCCAGAGAAGTGTGAGGTAGTGCATTTGGGGAGAGCAAACAAAGTTAGGGAATACACAATAAATGGGAAGATATTGGGAGGGGTAAAAGAAGCGACAGACCTTGGTGTGCATGTCCACAGGTAACTGAAGGTGGCAGGACAAGTGGATAAGTTGGTAAAGAAAGCATATAGAATGCTTTCCTTTATTGAACGAGGTATAGAATACAAATGCAGGGATGTAATGATGGAAATGTATAAAACATTGATTAGGCCACAGCTGGAATTTTATGTTCAGTTCTGGTCACCTCAGAAGGACATAATTGCTCTGGAGAGAGTACAGAGGAGATTTACAAGAATGTCGCCAGGGCTTGAAAATTGTAACTATGAGGAGAGATTAGATAGGCTAGGGTTGTTTTCCTTGGAACTGAGGAGGCTGAGGGGTGACCTGATTGAGGTGTACAAAATTGTGAGGGGCAGATAGGGTAGACAGGAATGCCCTGTTTCCCCAAGCAGAGAGGTCAATTACCAGGGGGCACAGGTTTAAGGTGATTGGTAGAAGGATTAGAGGGGACATGAGGAAAAACTTCTTCACCTAGAGGATGGTGGGTGTTTGGAATTAATTGCCTGGTTTTGTGGTGGAGGTAGAAGCCCTCAAATCATTTAAAAGGCACCTGGATCTGCACCTAAAGTGCTGTAACCTGCAAGGCTACAGATCAGATGCTGGAAGGTGAGATTAAAATGGGCAGCTTTCTTTTAGTTTTTCTTTTTCAGACATGATAGGCTAAACAGCCTCTTTCTGTGTTGTAATTTTTCTATGGTTCTATTGAAATCGTTTAAGAGTAGAAAACCAGATTTAAGGTATTGGGGAGAGAGAGAAAATGAAAGATTGAAAGAAACAGGGAGAAAGAATGACAAGTACCATAGGGAGACAGACAGGTACAGAAAAGTAGAAAGTGAGGAAGGCACAGACACTAAGAGGGATGTATACAAAGAGAGAGAAAGACAGAGGGGCATGGACAGAAATAAAGAAATATAATGAAGCACATGCAGAGAAAATGTAAGAAAGAAAGATGTAGAGGAGTCTGAGGTATGGGTTGGGGAATGAGAGAAAGACAGAGAGAGATGGAGAAAGGCATGAACACAGCAAGAAACAAAAACAGAATGAAAATGAGACAAACTTAACAGCTTATCATTGGTGGTAGAAAACTAATGGAATCCATGCTAAAGGAGAAAATAGGAAAACAGCTAGGGTGTAATTTAATGCTGTCCACTGCCTGGAGAACCAATGGGGCATAACGTCACCTCCATTGGGGAGGGTCTGCCGCATTTAAGTACCCATAAGACACATTAACTGGCCAGCATTGGGCCTATTCAGGGATTTAGAACCCTGGGGTCAGAAATCGCACCCCCCACCCCACCCCACCCCAACCACCCCCCCTCCCCCACCCCAAGAGCTGTCAGCCAATTAGTGGCCAGCAGTTCTCCATTGCCTCTCAGTGCCACCGGGAGCTGCTGCTGGTAATGGACCCACCAGAGGCCTAGGATCAATGAGGGACACAAGCCACAAGTGGGTGAGGGCAGGGAGGGCATCATTGGCTGGCAAGAAGCGGTCAGAAGAAAAGGCAGGAGGGCTCTCAGTGCACCCCCTTCCCATTGCCGGGTCCCTCATTCAGGCACTGAGTGCCTTTGGACAAGGGACTTCCCCCTGGAAACGAGTAAGCAAACCCAACAAGGTTTACTATTTGAGCTCCCTGTGTGGTGACTCCCCCAGCTGCCGCCAGCAATGATTAGTGTTTGGGTGGGAAAGCTGTCCACGAGCTTACCCACTCTGGGACTTAATTGGACAAAGGTGGGAAGGCGGTGGACCCCACCCTGCACTCTCCCACTTGATTAAGTGTCCCCTGCCTCCAAACTTGCCACTGGACATTGCATTAAATTTTGCCCCTACAAATGAAAAAACATATTATTGAATACTCAACATGGATTTCAAAATGGAAAATTTTGCTTGACCAACCTTACTGGATTTTTTGAAGAGATTGCAGGGAGACTAAATAATGTAATGCAGTAGATGTATCTTATCAGGATCTTCAAAAGACCTTTGATAATGTGCCCCATAATTGACTAATGAATAAGACTAGTGAATATGGAGTTGGGGACAAGTGGTAGTATGGATTGCTAGCTGGATTCAAGACAGAAAGCATAAAATAGGATTCAGGGGTAGTTATTCAAATTGGCAGGTGGTGGGAAGTGGTGATCCACAAGGATCAGTGCTGGATCAGCTGCCATTCCTAATTTACGTTAACAATTTGGGCTTTGGAATCAAAACACAATTTCTAAATTTGAGGGGTTGGTGGGGTGATGTGGTGTGGTGGGGGAATGGTCAATACTGTGGAGGACTGCAACAAATTGCAGGAGGACAAATTAATAAACTTGTAGAATGGATAAATGTGAGGTAGTATATTTTGGTAGGAAGAATAGAAAAGTCATTTATTATTTTGAAGGTGCAAGTCTAGGTGGGTAGAGGAACAAAGGGATCTCAGAGTACAAATAAATCAATTACTAAAAGTTGTGTCACAGGTTAGCAAGGCCATAAAGAGAGCAAACCAAGCACTAGGCTTTATTTCTAGAGGGATAGAGCTGAAAAGTAGGGAAGTTATGCTAAACCTTGGCTAGAATACACTTAGAATACTGCATGCAATTCTGGTCACCATATTATTACAAGGGTACAGAGCCAGTGCAGACGGAGCGGAGAAGGTTTACAAGGATGATACCAGAAATGTGTGGGCTTACATACCAGGAAAGTATGAACAGAATGGTTCTGTTTCCTCATGAAAAAAAGGTTGAGGGCTGACCTAATAGAGGTTTTTAAAATTATGAAAGGCTGTGATAGAGCGGATACAGAAAAAATAATTCCCCATGTGGTAAAGAGCATAATTAAAAGCCATCACCAAAAAATCCAAAATGGAATTCAGAAGAAACTGCTTTACCCAAAGAGTGGTGAGAATGTGGAACTCGCTACCACAGGGAATGGTTGAAGCGAATAGTGAAGATGCATTTAATGGTGAGCTAGACAAGTATTTGAGGGAGAAAGGGTAGAGGGTTAGAATGATAGATTTAGATGATGGAAGATGGGAGGAGGTTTGAGTCAAGCATGAATACCAGAAATGGACTAGTTGGACTGAATGACCTATTTCTGTGCCCTGTGTCTTATGTAATACAGAGATAGAAATAAACAGCATGAGACAGAGGCAGAAGATCAGAGCAAGGAGAGGAAGAAATGCCCAGATAGAAGGGTAAGCATATTAGAGACAAACGGAGAATTTCACCTACAGAAAGACAAAAGTAAAGGAGAAGCAGAAATAAAGGAAACATACACAGAAGGAGCTTAAGAGATAGTCCTGCCCATACATGGACAAGTATGTTATGATACCATGCAAAAGAGCAAAATGTGTGATAGGATATATTTCTCAACATCTGTGCCCTCACAGCTCTGAGAGACTGATGGCTTTCAGTAATCTGGCCTACAACAGAACTGGCAGGTCTTTGACATTACTCTAAACCTTGAACTAGAAGTGCCTCAATTATTTACTATATTTAGAATTGACTTGCATATCAGAATAGGGAGCCATATATCCAAGTTTGTCAATGGCAAAAGATTAATATTGTAGTAAATAGTGTAAATGGGAGCATAAAATTACAAAGCGAGAGTGATCGATTAAGTGAGTTAGCATACCCATTGAAAATGCAATTTAACATATGAGATCATCTATTTTAGACCAAAAAATGGGAAACATCCATCTTTGTTTCTTTATCTGTCCCATTACCACCCCCTTTTGCTTTGTACCATCATCCTTTTTGTCACTTAATCACAGAAAGTTTATCCATAATTGTGCATCAGTGAAAATAGTCCATGCACCAAAGAATAGTGGTAAAAAATACTACTTCACTTGAATGTGCAAATCAATTATAATAAGATAGATAAAACTAATAGCACAGATAGAGTCTTGTCTCTGAGCAATCTTCCGGTAAATCTGTTTTGATGTGTGAAGAAATCAGGGAGGGTGGACCACTGCAGAATGAAACCATCATGGCAGTTGCCTGGGAATCTTGCGCATACCTTCATAAATATCTATTGTGGTTGTGCACCAGCTGTATATTGATGGAGGCCTTCTGGTTGATGCGTAGCTCTGGGTGATCAGAAGGTGCCTTGATTGCTACATGTGTGTAGCCAATGATGCCCTGCACCTATTGGAAGTCAGCAAGTGATACAAACCCAAGCCCCTGGTTGCTCTGACTGGTATTATTAGTGAAAAGGTTGACATATTTGCCTGCCTCGTCAAACAAAGCACCAGTCAGCGGTCTTACGCATTTGTGTATGTCGACTGTGAGATCCTGCAATTGTCTCTGGCACGGCCCTGGAAAGATCCAGGGGCAGAGAAGTTGAGGGTGGTGATGACTTTGACAGCCATTGGTGAAGCATGGACATCCCATCTATTTGACAACAGGTCTGGTTCCATCAGGCTGCAAATGTCTGCCACCACCTGAGGCGAGACCCTGAGCCTCCTGACACTCTGTCATGTTGAGGAAGATTATCCTCTCCCTGTACACGCTGTGGTGAGTGTGGCCTCCAACAAGATGCACCTCTCTACTGATCTCCTCCCTCCTGTGGAGCCACGGGTCTGTGAACAGCAGGCGTCTGCTGTTCCTGTTGGTGTTTGTGGTGCTCTTAGTCATCTTGCTTATCATTTTAGGATTAAAGTAACACAGCATAAACTGTACCCATGCTGATCTGATAGATTAGACCTCTAAAGTGCGGGTCAGAAATGCAAATAATCCTTCCGAAGGTGTCAAAGAAATGCTCAGTGCAAGTACTGTGAACAAAGCCTTTTGCACAGGTATGAAAGCAGCAGCGAGGAGTCAGTACTTCTTGGAGTATTTTCCTGTCATAACTTCAGTGGCCTCAATTACTGATGTGCTCTCATCTTGTTCAGACTGGTAAATTCCAGTAAACCCAGGAAACCTGTGGACCCACAGTAAAGTTGAAGGAAGCCATTATTGCTGTAATTGAGCAATTAATGTATTGAAATCGACAACCTGCTTCTGCCGAAGGCATTGCATGCAGACCTCTACTAAGTTAAATTTGGAAATTGGAGGGTTGGAGCTGATTCCAGGCATATAAAATGTAAAATAGCAGACAATGGTCAGATGAAATGTGCTTTCTAATTAACGACATTCGAACAGATGCGGAAAACGACACTGAGTTAGACTAATAGAACGTTGAAAGGGCTGATTCCATCCAGATTCTACTGCTGTTTGTCAATTGTTTAAACTTTTTAAAGAATTGCAAGCTGTAAAATAGATGTATCTTTCAGTTCTTGGCCCACAGTGGTATGTGGTTTATATGGCTTACAGGCTTTGGTGAAACAAGTTTCTGAAATCTCCTTGCAGATTCACAAGATACTCACTATTTCCACTGTCTCAAACCCAGAATGAAAACAAACAGATAAACAAACAGATAGACAAACAAACTCTGTGATCTGTCATTGCTCAATATTATAAAGCAGAAATGTAAAATGTACAATCCCACCCCCACAATTCTTCATTCTTTGAATTGAGTAAAGAGATTGCTGCACTTCATTGCAAATAGTGCCAGCCATTTTCATGAATTGATCAAACCCATATTCTCAGGCTCAGGGATTGTTCTCACAACCCAATGGGGAAGGCCACTGGCCAGTGTTGTACAGACCAGAAGATGCCAGATTTCAGCCCAAGTTTATAATGTGTTAGCTGATCTTAGGCAAGGAACAACTGGAAAAAGTCTATAGTTCACCTGAACAATTGTAGGCCTGTGAAGTGAAAGGTCAGTTAACATTTCAACTCCCAATTGGTAAGTAATTCCTGTCTGAAGCTGCAAATGTATGGATGCAAGATGAGGATAGGGTTGGAAACAATTTTAATGGTTCCCCTCCACTGTGTATATTGTTACTATCTAAAGAGACCAATAGCTTTTAAAAAGAAATGACTCTCCAGCAACCAAAAGAAATAACCAAAGGACAAGATTTCAAGTTTTAAGACTTCTACTGTAACAAACAAACTAAAGTCAACTTAGATCAAACATTATCTAAGAGGCAACTAATACAACAAACAAAAGTTACTTTCACATTAACTAACTAATGCAATTGAGATACACCTCACAACCCCTTTTGCTGTGTACTGCACTTCTGATCGATATGTAGCATTTCAGGAACAATTCCAAAGTATCTCCCAGTTCTCCAGCAGCCTCACTTCTCCCCACCACGCTAAGTCAAAACCTCCAGTGTCCTTCGAAAGTTGTTTCATTCAGCCTGAGTTTTCTAGATCCAATTTTCACCAGAAAGGCCTGCCTCAGCAATTCCTTTCCTTAAATCTTCAAACGCTCCATCTGTTCTGTTCCCATCCTTTTGAACAGAAAATGAACTCTCACCAGCATCCTGCTTGTTATTAACACAGAAAAGTACTTCTCTGCTTCAGAAGTGTATTCTTTGTCTCCCTGCTTCTCACAAAGCAGCTGTCCTTTTTTCTGTGAGACACCGCGCAAAGGTGTTAGGACTGTCACTTGGCATTTCAATTGGTTTCTGTTTGAGTATCTCCCTCATGGCAACTGGATCACATGGACCTGTCTCCGAGCAGAGGTGTTTATCTGGAATTCACCATTCCCCCTTTTCAGAATGTTTTGTTTCACCTTAAGTTGAAGCAGACATTTTACAATATAACCATCCTGTAAAGCTCAGTGTTCATGACAATATTCATACACTTGGTTGAGGTACCATGAGTCCAACAACAGGAATGTTACCTCAGCAAGACTTCTTGCTTCAGAAGGGGGGCAGGGACGGAATTAGTAAGTGTACATTGGGGTGTGATGTGAGATGCTCATTAGCTATAATTACATACCATTTGATTTATCATCATACGATTCATCATGTGACGTGTCAGGTGATAAGTCATGTGATTCTTTTGTTTCCTCTCACTTCTGCATGTGGATCTGGTAACAAGCAAACACCTGCAGTTCCTGAAACTACTGTAAATTAACTTATTATTTTATACACGTAAGTAAAACATTGATGCTCTGTATAACAACTCACAGCTAACCCCACTATTTTAAGACTATCAACACAAAGCAGGAGATTTAACATAATGTTTAAAATAGCTTATTGAAAATATTTAACTTTGGAAATACTAAGTATTATTATCGTTAAAAAATTCTATTGTGTACAGAATAGATTCTAAACCAGTTTGCACTAGAGTAACTGATCCTTTATCTGTAGACATAAAGTTAAAATGTACGGTTGTATCGACACAGTCCCATTCTGTATGGATATTTATAATTTTTTGTCTGTATTTCTTCTCTTATCTTCCACAGCTGCTAAATTTTCCTGTGATACAAGAGTCCATGTTCTGGCACTTCTAGCAGAGGGCAATGCTCTTGGGAAATGGCATACATACAGCCCTGTATTTTCTGCCAATGATTTTTATCACCTTCTAACATTACATTGGCACCAACAACTATTTGGTACTTTTCCCTACTCACCACATTTCATGGTAGAGCTTTAACCATCCTCAGCTAATGACCATTCATGTGCACTGACTAGACACAGAATGGGGACCAAATAAGGATCCCACTGCTTTGAATGGCTTGTTCAACATCAGGCAGGGCATTTACCAACTCAACCATTGGGACAAGAGAAGATTTTGCTTTTGACTATTACAAATCTAAACACAGACCAAATGTGTAGTTTTGTCCACACAGAGCATAGTTAAATCATGAGAGACATTCACGATGAAATAACTTGCAGCTTTTTGATAGCTTTTATCGCGAGTGTAGGGTATTTCACTGCATAACCAGAGCTCTCATTGAAACACCAGCACTTTAGGAAGCATATTCTATCAATATCAGTTCAATGTTAGGGGTTGAAGAGTTGGGGGTTGTCCCTGGAGCATGTAAGTGAGCTGATGCCATTATTTGAAGAATAACAGGGGAATCTCCTGGTGTCTTGTTCAACATTAATTCCTCTAACAACATCAAAACATTGGTGTTTGTGGAGCCTCGCTGTGCCAAAATTTGCAGCTGAGTTTCCATACAAAACAGCGACTGGACTTCAAAATTATTTGGCTGTGAAGTGCTTTGAGAAGCCCTGATGTCCTAAATGCCCCTAAAAACTGAAAGTTATTTCTAAATTTAACCCCAGTCTTCCTGACTCCCTCTATAGCGTCATCAAATTTGACCCATATATCAACAATATGCAGTTTCGGCGCAATCTATGGATAGGACCGATTTTTATCTACAAACTGATCTATGAATCATACACAGGCGATTCTATCAAAACGTGTCAGTTGAGGTAAACATAGTGATGGATCAATAGATATATGTGCCGTCGAATCTATATATCTATTGGCATAATCTTATTCAGAATCTGACATTGTGCTTTTAATCAAATCGCTGTGTATATGTCTATTAGCTAATCTAAGATGGACTGTAGTTGATGGGCGACTTCTCCATATGTCATACTGCAGCGGTCTATCTAATGCAATTGGTTCATCTGTTCTGTCAATCTAATATTTAAAACTTCTAATACAGCCTATTACAAAGAACGGTAAACTCGGATCAATACTAATACTAATCAATAAATAAATAATACTAATCAATACCAATTGCTATAATCAAACGTATAGGTTTATCAAATCTAATTACTGAACGCGTGTATCTGCTCGGATAGATCTCTATGGCTCCTTTTTAAAGTTTATTTTAGGTTCTACTGTTCAATTACTTAATTCAGTGTACGCATCTTTGTAATTTCACTTAAATCGACATTTACTAACATTTTTAACCACATGTTCTGCAGGTCCACCCACTATCGATGGATCTCCGAGCTTTCTCATCCATCAACCCATGTACCTGAACGCAAATAAACGCTAACATGATCATGTCTTACTTGTTTCTTCCGAGATGTGTGGCAAACTCTTGCCAATCTAATTACCCCCTTTGCATTGGCTCTGCCTGATGTGTCAGGGCGAGCGATGACGTCCTTGCACTGAAGTTGAGATGGTTTATATCCCCTTGTCCTCTCGAGTGACAGAGGGACAGGGATACCTGTGGCATCAGGAATCTTGCCTGCGCACTGTGATCCAACGGGCTGGAGATTGCATCAGGCGATGTGTGTGTGTGAGGGAAGTGAATGAATCGCACTGTTTCCAGAGGGAGAAACTGACAACTTGTAAGGGGCACTGCTCAAAAAGCGATTAACATATCTAGTATGATGGTAAGAGAATAAAAGATTTATTTTGAATTAACTGTTTGTTAAGAAAAGTATATAGTAAGACAGGAGGGCGGGTTAAGTTTAATTTAAAGGCACAATTACATTCACACAATCCGTGTGAATGAGAAGGTTACTGATCTAATGTGACTCCAGGAACTGTTGTTAAACTGAGTTGATGCAACATTTCTTAAATACTGCAGTGTCAATAGGCGGGATGTCGGTTGGATAGGATGTCAAACTCGGGCCTTGGAAATCTCAATACAACATTCAAATCAGAGCTCCTGCCAAGCATTTTGTCTCAACTACGATCAGAAAAATCAAATTAAATCATCTTACTGGGGTTATGGGATGCTTTGTTATAGAATGGTTGCTAGGTTTGCTTCAGAGTAACATTCACTGCACTTCGTTGTGTGAAGACGTTTGAGGTAACTAAGCACTTTATAAAAGCAATTAAAACTTGCTCCAATATAACTCTCAATTATCACCTCTTTTGCTATGGAGGGCATAGAACACATCCAATTTACATCATCAGTATATATTTGAGTTGACATCAAGATATACAGTACTGTTCCAGATGTGAGTTATCTGGTATCAGATGTATGTTGTAAATGTACAGGAGCTGACACCAGACGTGCAAGAGCTTGACAGAACATGCTGTCAATTTTAGCAATGAAATGCTGAGGCAGATGCTGTAATATTTGCTGTTAATGGGATCTTATGATGTACAAAATGGTCACTTCATAACAGTTGATACATTCCAAAGTAATTATTAGCATGTTAAGTACATAAGCTCACATTGAGATGTGCAATGAAACGTTCTATTTGACAATTTATTTTTCAAATACACTTTCTTTTTCATTTGAATTGCACAATAATGCAAATTATGTGAAATGGCACCAACGTGGTATTTTCACATGAGATCATAAAAAAACTCACAAACACCTATTTTCTTCCCAAAAGAGAAAGTTTGCTGACTCTCACTAATGATGGTAGTGCTGCTGAAAGTAACAGTGAATGGGTTAGTTGTGGCTGTGCAGAAGCTGCTATGATTTTTTTAGGACAACTATGCAACACAGTTTTGCACCAATGCAAAGCAGTTTTAGCATTGCATCGGTACGATTGGTGTCATCTAGTTTAGCTGCAGAACAAGAAATAGAGTTTGTGTTTTGCAGTGTGCACATGCAGTGTGCGCATGCAGTGTAACATCAGGCTATCTGGAAATTCTGAAAGCTTAATTTTAATTTGTTTAATGTCAGAATTTAGTTTATCTAAGCTATTTATTACTTTATATTATAATCCCTTAACATTTTTCAATCTATGCTGTACATGTTGATCTTTTTGGATATTCTTTAATCCAGGTCTATGTTAGTTAATGTGAACTGGGGCAGCTGTTGAAACATAAATACAAACAGAAAATGCTGGAAAAACTCAGCAGGTCTGGCAATGTCTGTAGAGAGAGAAACAGAGTTAATATTTCGAGTCCAATATGACTGTTCTTCGGAACTGAGTTTTATTTCAGATTTCCAGCATCCACAGTATTTTGGTTCTAAGTTATTGAAGCATGATCATTGGCCTCAGCACCATGAGGCTGTTCAGAAATCTGCTAAAGTTTTCACCCCAGATTGCAGTAGTGACCTTTTCTGGAAAATACATGGCATGTGTATGGATATTAGGTGAGGAAAGTGTCAGGTTCAGCTGAATAACTACCTCACTGTCAATTAACATGCTGACACCCACTGCCATGGCTCACATATGAAAAGTGGTTATTTTAGGTTGGGATCAGAGGGCTGTTTACATTACTAGAAATAAACCACGCTATCAATCACAGGTAGGAGGGAAACATTGCCTGAAACCAGAAGTGAGCAGTCTTCATCAAAAGTCCCACCCAAAACATTAACCTAACTTTCTTCAAAATACAGACATAAATACACAAAATACAGAGTTATACAGACTTGAAACCATAACTCTGTTTCTTTCTCCACAGATGCTGCCAAGTGTGCTGAGTTTTTCCAGCATTTTCTGTTTTTGTTTCAGATTTCCAGCATCCACAGTATTTTGCTTTTCTCTCTCCAATACTGTTTAACCTGTTGTGCATTTCTAGCATTTGATATTTTCAATAAGATAACTATTATTTTCTTCGCTAGGGTGGCAATCTTTACAACACATAACAATGTATCTGACAATCCATAGAGACTGTTTCATCCTATTTCTTTCCAATTCTTTCTCTATAGAAAGTTAAGATGACAGTAATCTGCACTTGTGCTTTCTTAATAAGCTTTCTCGCCGTCGAATCCTGCTGCACTCCAAAGGTAAAGTTCTGAAACAAACTCTTAATTCTTGAGAGCCTTGATGCAATATTTATTTATACTTTTCAAATTTGTTTGTTCGCTCCCCTAGAGCAAAGTTATTCCAAAAAGTTGGGGTCCTCAGTCCATGCTGTACCTTAAAGGACGGTGTAAGTAAAATCTACTAACGTTTATTGAGTTTTAAATGGCATGGGTAGAATGAAAAATCTGGGAGAAAGGCCAAAGCCATTCCGCTGGGGTAGGAGTATGAAAGGAGAAAGTAAAGCAAAACGCATCAGTTAAATGGTAGGTTGGAACCACTTTCTCTAATCGTGGCTGACTTTCCTAATCATCCCCTAAGTCATCTGATCAAACCAACTTTATTGCAAGGCAAACCAGAATTGACCACAGCCTTTTCCTATATTAATAAGTTTCAGTGATGTTTGAACAATTAAGTTACATTTGCCTGACAAGTAATGACTCCGGTGGCAGTGTTATTAAAGTTCCCAGTGTTAGCTTAAACATTGCCTATTACTGCTAAGGCATTATACCAACTATTGTCCAAAGGAGATTGTTGGCTTAGCAGAATGAAGAAAGGTAATGAAATCCTGAGTGTCAGTATAGTTGAATAATATTATTGTAATTGATCAGGGTGTTACAGTATCAATGCTAATCTTCTCTGTGAATGTTTTGTATTCAGGCCCAGAGGGTGCGTTGAGATTTTTAGTAGGGTCTCAGCTCGTTCTCGGATATTGCATTTATCCATTGACACAGACATGTTATAAGAAGGGCAATGTTGTTTCTTCTCACACAGAAGGGGAGCCATACTTTTATTGTTCAATTTTCTCTCCTGATCTCTTTTCTTCTACTGAAGGAATTGGCTCTTTCTGCACAAGCACTAATAGTTTTTGGTCAATGTTCATTCATGTGCACTTTTCAGAATGAGTCACTGTGCAGTCTTTTGGAGCGGAAATAGTGGCTGAAATTTTACATCCCAAGGTCAATTGTAGCACATCAATTGCTGCCTCAGTTAAGATGAGCTAATTTAACAAAGCAGAGGATTATTTTCATTAATAAAATAAGACCAAAATTCTACAATACTATAAAGTTCCAATAAAAACCTATTCAAGTCATTTGGTATCAGATATATCCTGATTTGCAGTGGATAAACAAGACTATAGTTAAATAGAGGAAAATGGATATTTATTTCAGAGAAAAAACATGCTCTACAATTTTCTTCCCTCTTCTATCAGAGCAGTAACTCGCACTGGTGAATAATCATGTAGGTGTCAGCTGTCCTCTGATTATCCAAGCGGCCATTCCTCAATCATGAAGCTGGATAATGAGTTCTTACAGAAAATGAAGGCAATGAATTTTGTTTCTAGCCCTCGATGTATCTGACCATTGACTCCATGATGGGAGATTTTAGGGTGATCTGGCTACACTATACCCAAGATCACTTGGCTAGACAGTGTATAGAGAGTTTTATACCACATGTAATCCATAATATACCTGAACAGCGATAGCCTAAAGGGTAGTATGAAAGGTGCTTTAATCTTCTCAAATGCATACTGTATCTGACCACAAAATGGAAAAGTGTTTCATTTCCCTGAACTGATATCTACCTCAATTTGTCAACAATTTTATCACTATTTTACTTAATGATCCCATAGGCACCTGAGACATGAGCCTGAGAAATCCTGTAATGGCTCAAGATCCCATGAAGAGAATGATGACTCAATACTAAAATCTAGATTAACTGTGGTGTTCTTCTTCCAGATGGGAGAAGATCTGCTGGAGACAATGGTCATTATAACTATGACATTAACACCTGGAATCTTCTCCTTGGAGGTAACTTACACATGTCAGCCTATTAATTTGTTTGCGAAACAGGGTGTGACAATGGTGGAATGCACAGCAAAACATGTTATTTACACGCAATGGCTTATTAGAAAATATTTATTTCAGGAACTATTCTTTTCATCAAAAATGTATTCTATTCCAAAGTCAAAACACAATATTATGGTCTTTGGATGGTACAAGATCAGGCTTCAAGGCTAAGGCTTTTAGAACGGTAAAGCACTGAATGGCACAGCATTAAAACTGAAATTATTGGAGCCTTGCTGTGGACTATAGAGATTCAGTGGTGTTTGAACAATTAAGTTACATTTGCCCAACAAATAATGATTCCAGTGGCACTGTTACTAAAGCTCCAAGCGTTAGTTTAAACATTACCTATTACTGTTAAGGCATTATACCAATTATTGCCCAAAGGACATCGGTTCATTGTTGGCTTAGCAGAATGAGGAAAGGTAATGAGATGCTGAGTGTCAGTATAGTTGAATAATGTTATTACTGTAATTGATCAGAGTGTTACCATATCAATGCTAATCCTCTCTGTGGATGTTTTTGTATTCAGGTCCAGAGGGTGGGTTGAGATTGTTAGTAGGGTTTCAGTAGTTCCTTGCTCACCCTGCACTCCTAATTAAATATTCATGCCCTATTTAAATTGTATAGGAGGTATTTATTTGGTGGTGAGTAACTTGTTGTGCGGGTTGGAAAAAAAAACAGCAAACAAATATATGAAGCAAGTAGATCAAAGAAAAAGTGATAATTACAATCAAACAAATAGATGTAGCAGTAACATGAATGATCCAGAATTTCTTTCTGTATTTTCAGCAGCTATTGAGAATTTTGCCATTAGGTTGACACCAAGAACCATAGAAGGTACTAATGGTCAACTAATGACCATTAATGTTGCTAACATTTAGATCTCAAATCAATAGCCATGGATAATATTGACTCTCAACCAATGATCATTAATGATAGTGATAATGACCTATACCAATAGCCATTGATGAACTTGGGCTGCAACCAATATCATTGATCTATTACATACCAATGATTTCCAATGATTTTGGTATAAGGCATTCTGTGATAAGCAAGTGGGCTCAAAAGAAACAACACGAGAAATGGAGTCAATCTTTTTTAAAAAAGCACTGTTATGGAATATGTAGTTATATATGGTAAACTAGATAGTGAGTTCCCTGTTCAACTCCCTCTCTCCCTTCCCAAGTCAAGGGAACATATCTGAGGAAGTTTCCGGATTACCACTTCTTAGTCTTATGAATCCTCAATGGAAATTATTGTCAGCTGGGATAAGTTCTCCTTTAGCTTTTTAAAAGTCTCCAAACTATTAACATGCAAAGGTAATGGAATGCAGATGAGACCTAATAATGTATTTTAAAGAATCCTGACTTCTAATAGAGCAAAAACCTTTTCTTCAGTTTTCCTTGGCCCAGAGAAGGCTGAGGGCAGATCAGGTCGAGTGCCAATAAAGTGCACAAGTGGTCATGCATATGACCTTGATCCTGTAATTAGGGACAGTGAGGGCAGGGATTCTGCTTTACTTGCACCAATGGAACAGAACCTCCAGAATCTCAGGCTCTTGGAATCATTTTAATTTTTAATCTTTTGTAGTTTAGTTTAATGCTATTTTGACCTTGAAGTGTAGCGTAGCTGAATTTGCATGTCCATGATTGCTGAACCATGTGCCACATTTTCCATACCAGCTGGGTAGATTCCTCACTACAAATATCCTGTTACTAGTGGTGAGCCATGTTTTGGAGATGTGACTGTTTTATTATGATTTTGTACTACACCTAAGAGCATTTTTATTGATAAAAAACAGAAAGTCAAATAAAGGAAAAATATGTCCTCTAAAATCTGCAGGGAGAAAAATGGGACAGCTTCACTGAGACAAATACTGGGCCATGAAGAGAAATAAAGAAAAAAAAGACTTGCATTTATATAGTACCTCCAATGACTTCAGGATGTCCCAAAGTGTTTTGCAGATAATTAAATACTCTTTGAAGCGTAGTAACTGTTGCTAAACAGAGAACATGGGCAACCAACTTGGGCACAGCAAAGTCCCACAAAGAGCAATGAGGTAATGACCAGAAAACCTGTTTTTACATGTTGGTTGAGGGATAAATTTTGGCCAGGGCATTGTGGAGATTTCCCCTGCTCTTCTTCAAATAATACCATGGGATTGTTTACATGCACCTGAGAGGGCAGATGCACTTTGGTTAAACGTCTCATCTGAAAGATAGCATCTTTGACAGTGCAGCACTGTAGTGCCAGTCTAGATTTGTGCTGTGGAGTGGGGCTTAAACCCATGACCTTTTGATTCAGAGGGGACCAGGTATATCAAAAGAGGGAAGAGGATGGATGCAAAGGGAGACCGAGGAAAAACTGTACTGGTGTATTTTGTCTCTGAACTTGAATTCTTTTGCAATAGTGAAGCGGACTCTCAGAAAAGAGTAGGAAAGCGTAAATACTGCAAATAGGCTTGAAATTGAGATTAAGTACAAGATAAACATATACATTTGAAAAAGTAAATGTATTGAGTAATACCCCTCAATCAATAAAACTAAAAAAACATTTTCTAGCCATTAACCTCATTGCTGTTTGTGGGACCTTGAAACTTGGCTGCCCTGCTTCCCTACGTTAAAAATAAAAACAGAAAATGCGAGAAATACACATCAGGTCAGGTAGCACCTGTGGAGACAGAAACAAAGTTAACATTTTGTTTCTACATTAAAATATTGACTTGGTTGTGAAGTGCTTTGGGATGTCCTGACATTATGAAAGGTATTATATCAGTGCAAGTTTTCACCTTTCTTCATAATTTTAAACATCTCAATAATACTCCTACAAAATTTGTACTATTTCAAGGTAAAAAGTAAGATAATTCCCACCTTCCAAGGGGAATAAAACAGGATACAGTATTCTAAATGTGGCTAGAGGTTTGAATATTCTAAATGTGGTCTGACCAGAGCCTTATAAAGCCTCAGCAGCACATCCCTGCTTTTATATTCTAGCCCTCTCGAAATAAATGCCAACATTGCATTTGCCTTCCTAACTACCGACTCAACCTGCAAGTTAACCTTAAGAGAATCCTGGACTAGGACTCCCAAGTCTCTTTTCACTCCAGATTTCTGAATTCTCTCCCCATTTAGAAAATAGTCTATGCCTCTATTCTTCTTACCAAAGTGCATGACCTCACACTTCCCCACGTTGTATTCCATCTGCCACTTCTTTGCCCATTCTCCTAACCTGTCCAAATCCTTCTGCAGCCTCCCTGCCTCCTCAATACTACCTGTCCCTCCACCTATCTTTGTATCATCTGCAAACTTAGCCAGGATGCCCTCCGTTCCTTCATCTAGATCATTAATGTATAAAGTGATAAGTTGTGGTCCCAACACTGACCCCTGTGGAACGAAGGCAAATGCAATGTTGGCATTTATTTCGAGAGGACTAGAATATAAAAGCAAGGATGTGCTGCTGAGGCTTTATCAGGCTCTGGTCAGACCACATTTAGAATATTGTGAGCAATTTTGGGCCCCGTATCTCAGGAAGGATGTTCTGGCCCTGGAGAGGGTCCAGAGGAGGTTCACGAGAACGATCCCAGGAATGAAAGGCTTAACATAGGAGGAATGTTTGAGGACTCTGGGTTTATACTCGATGGAGTTTAGAAGGATGAGGGGAAATCTGATTGAAACTTACAGAATACTGAAAGGCCTGGATAGAGTGGACGTGGGGAAGATGTTTCCATTAGTAGGAGAGACTAGGACCCGAGGGCACAGCCTCAGAGTAAAGGGAAGACCTTTTAAAACAGAGATGAGGAGAAACTTCTTTAGCCAGAGAGTGATGAATCTATGGAATTCATTGCCTCAGAAGGTGTGGAGGCCAGGTCATTGAGTGTATTTAAGACCGAGATAGATAGGTTCTTGACTGGTAAGGGGATCAAAGGTTACGGGGAGAAGGCGGGAGAATGGGGTTGAGAAACTTATCAGCCATGAGCAGACTTGATGGGCTGAATGCTCGATGAGCAGAATAATTTCTGCTCCTATGTCTTATGGTCTTATATCTTATGCTTAAGAGGATCAGTTACGTATCCCAGCACCATAGACAGTTTCAGAACAACATCATCTACACGCATCAGTTCAACTACTGACGTACTTCGATTATGTTCTGCTCCAACTCTTCATTGCCTCGCCTGACCCCTCCACTCTCTCTGTGCTGTCAGCCTGTGTATCTGAATTTGGTGTAATTTCCTCCAGCTAAGAGTTGGGAAGACCAAAACCAATGTCATTGTCTCAGGCTGAACCAGATTGTTTGCAATGTACATTCTGAGATTCCATTTCTTCTTGCTCACTAAGGCTGCCTAATTCCATCTCTAATATCACCCACCTTTGCCCCATCTCTTCTCATCTGCTGCTGAAACCCTCATCCATGTCGTTGCTACCTACAAACTTGACTATTCCAATGGTCTATTGAGAGTATCTCATTCAAAACCATCCATAAACTTCAGTTTGTCCAAAGCGCTGTTGCCTGTAATCTGTACCATTAGCCAAACATCCCAGTCCCTCAACATCTCAAACTTAAAATTCTCAGCCTGAGGTTTAAATTCCCCCAAGGCCTTTCCCTCCATGTCTTTGTGACTTACTCCAGCTTTTCTTCATGCCCTTGCGATATGCCCTGTGGTAATCTCCTACATTATACATATTATATAAATGTGAGTAGTTTTTATTTAATCTATACAATGTTGTGGTCAGAACACACCTTGAATATTGTGTCCAGTTCTGATCGTCAATGAACAATGACTCATTCTAGTGCTGGAGACAGCACAAAGAAGAGCCATAAGGTTGATCACTAGTAGGTCTCCTGGTTGTTTTTTTTTGATGAATGCTGCAGCAATAAGTATAAGCAATATGTTGCACTGTCCACAGCATTACTGCAACTTGGCACCAGACAACTGATGTGTCCAATTTTCTTCTCCCCTGTTAGCGACTGTGCATCATTGTTGACCAGAAAAGGGACAGTGGAAATACTACAGATCTTGTCAGCTTTAGATCTTATGATAGCCCCTGGTTTCAAACCATGATAACTGCCCTACTTGATTCAGAGTTGGTACATCGGTAGCCCAAAGCTGTCATCCACAGTATGTGTAGAGTAGATTTTTAAAATTGGAACTATAGGTCCCCCTGTTCTTTATGAGGTTGATTAGGCTGGGGTAGGTGCAGGTACAGCCAACAGACTTGATGCCCTGACAAAGACGATCTCCTAGTGTTCTACACCACTCTATTGAATGTTCATTTCCTTGAAATAACCTTTGACAACAAGCAATTCTTTCCATTTCAAAGTGTATTTTCTGGATTGATACTGGTGTGAAATGGAACATGTAATTTGTGAACAATTTAAAAAAGTTACAGTCTATTCACTCAAGCCTATTTTCATATTTTCCGTCTTCTTCCAGATTTCAAAAGGACACGAGCACTTGAAGACCAGGATCACTGGAAACAAGCAACTGCTAAAAATATGAATTTTATGAATATGAAGTAGGACGGATTCATCAACCAACCATTGCAATACATGGAAAAACAATTCATACTGTTATTAATTTAAGCTCCACGAATAGTTTATTGTGACCCTTTAAGAGGTGGGTGAGGGAAACGTAGAGGCACAATGGCTTTATCTATACCAAAATCTTCAATATTTAAACTTTGTGCGGAAAGTATTTATGGAATTGAAATCCCAATTTCCAAAAAACGGAGGTTGTCATAACAAAACAAAACAAAACTCTGACATTTCTTGGGCCTAATAATATGTCTTTTCTTATTTCCCTTTCTCTTATTTTTTTCCGTTTAAAATTGAATGGAATAGAATATATCTGCAAGTATCTCCACTCAGGAGACTGACGATAACCCAGTCATGAGGTATCCAGTCAGCCTTCCTGTAGAAGTTTTGAGCAAAAAGTGGTAAACTTTGTGCTCTTTAGCCTTAAAAGGTAACTGAGAGGGGACATAAAATAGATATATATTAGAAGTATATGGCATTTAACAGTATAGAAGAGATAAATCCAAAACACTGCTTCAAATCAAATTACAACAGAAGGACAAGGTTCATACTGGATAAAGGGAAATTTAGAACTGAACTCGGGTAGTTGTTCTTTGCACAAAGTGATCAACAAGTGCAATGGACTTCTGGGTAGAGTTGGGAGGGGTGGCAAGAAAGTCTCAGCATCATTTAAGAAAGAGATAGATGCAGTAATGAGGAAAACATTATAACTTATTTCCTGATGGATGAGCTAAGATAGATCAAATTACTTTCCTCATCTGCATTGGTCTGTGATTTTGCTATGATCTTAATCCAGAGTTGGCCATGGTATATCCTCTCCATCTCAATAGCTAAACTCTAGCCATGTTCATCTCAGAATTTGGAGACAACTGGAATGTTTTAACTACTTCATTCAACTTCACCTCTTCATTACCTTTCACTGTTTTTATGTAAATCAAGCATGAGCCTGTTGAATATAACTATTTTGCATGTTCAGGATATCTATTACCATGCACTGGATTTGAAGATTTATTTTCATGTTAAGCAGTTGAAAACTTCAACTCCCAGGATATATCACTGGGAGATAGCTGATTGCTGAGGTTGTTTAACTCACTTGGAAGTGGAGAATTTTAATGCCATTGTATTACATTTACACAAAGAATCTCATGAGTTGTGTAACAGTACAAATTCAATTATAATAAATTACCGTATTTGCAGCACTTTATGTGTCGAGTTTTAATAATCACCTCAATTAGATGCCCTGGTAACTCAGTTATTAAATGCTCTGCCCAAGGTTGTATTGAGCCATTTGACTAGGACATTCCAGGTTCAACCCTAACTTGCTTTGTTAGGCTTGCTCAGTGGACCAGCGGTAACGGTGCTATAAGTGGCCTGTGGTTTAGAGAACATTCTCATTCCTGATAGCTATGGCCTCCTGAGTGAGGCAACTAAGGGCTGCCACTGTCAAGGAAAACTTACCCTAGCAGGAATCTGTGCCTTCAAGAGAGGAAGAGAAAATTAGGGGAAAAATGCTTGGACTGATAAATATGATTGCTTGTGAAAACTTCCCAATGTTTCTCCCACACAGCAGCTTCATTGACTATTTTGATGCTGGAGTTGAAGAGAGAGAGACAGGGGGAGACGGAGAGAGAGAGATATGACTCCATTCATACCTTTATTTCAAAAAATCTGATGTGTAAAATAAATTATTTGTTGTGTAGATCAGTATTTGAGGAAGGAGTTAGCTTATCACACAGTGATCATTTCATAAGCAGCATGCTTACCAAAAGACAGATGCCACAATGAAGGTGGAAGAGCAACTTTGTACTTTTACACATTATGGAGTGGGAAGGTATGGGTTCATAACCATGACTGAAGACAGAGTAAGTTACATGAGTGATCTGGCCGTTAGTGATATATCAAAGTTGATACTTCATCAGCTGAAACGAGGAAGCAGCACACAGTTATTCATCTGACACAGAGGCAGTGGCAGACCAAGAAAGGGATTGATGTGTGCCATGAGGGAATTGAAAAGAATGGCTGTGAAGTGATGTATAGGAAGGCAAAATTTGTCACTGACTCAACTATTGAGGGTTAGACTTAAATCCATTCAAGGGAAGAGAAATAAAAGCTGCAATTTGCTGAGTTTTAGAAATATATTAGCAGATTGATTTTTGATGGGCCCAATTGAATTCACAATTTCACTTTAAGCACCAGTCTAACAGACTCATCTGAGAGATCCAATCACAGGGGTGAATAACAGAAATGTACAACTAGCCCCACTTTCTCCTTTATCCTTAATGGAACCTTCATCTCCATCATTAGAGCTGCATCCAAGTAGCTTAGTTTCCTCTTTTCTACCAAACACTATTTTCCCCTCTTACATATGTGAAGAGAGGACAGAAAAAGACCACTGGGCCACTGAGTCTGTCCTCTTCTGCCATGGGTGACCTCGACACCAACTTTCTATTTACAGCTATGTTGACTCCATTCAGGAAATTGCCCATCTCCCTTTTGAATTCTTGTAATGAATTGACATTCACTGTCCATGATGGAACATAAGATTGGGAGTAGGCCATTTAGCCCCTCGAGCCAGTTTCACCATTTAATGACACCATGGCGGATCAACTCAGCACACTTGACTTTGCCCTAGCTCCTTTAATACCTTCTCTGGTCAACAAAAACCTAAAAATTCCTGAATTAAAATTACTAATTGATCTAGCATCAGTTGCCATTTTCAGAAAAATTCCAAATTTCTGCCATTCTTTGGGCTGTATTTTACATGCCCCCACCAGGTGTGTTTTGGGGCGGGGTGGGGTGGTACATAAAATAGGGCAGGTATCCAGCCCATCACCTTCCCACCCACCTCTGAGCTCACCCCCCTAATACGGGTGATGGGGGGTGGGCAGATGCCAAAGTCGGCAGGCAGCCGGCCCACCATATTCAACTAAGTGATCAAGGGTCAATTAGTGTTGTTATCAGGCCAATTGATGCTGGCAATGTGCTGCCCACACCATAAAATGTTTGGCATGGGCAGCTGGGCAAGAGTGGGCAGTCCGATTTAAAAATACATTTCTTCAAAGGGTGGGAAGGAAAGGGGGTATCGCTCTTTGGGGTCTGCCCGTTGTTGATAGCAGGGCAGCACCCCCTAACAGCAAACACCCACTTCCTTGCTACCTTCTGCAACCTTAAATCCACCCCTATTCCTTCATCCTGTCCCACTCCCTGACCTACCCAAACCCTCCCTGCCCAAGACCCTGGACTTACCTGAGCCATGGACCTTCTTTCTCCTTCTCCTGCGGTTCCGGCAGCTGTCACCGATGTGCTCTTGGCACTGCCAGGAATGATTGAGCTGCTGACCAATCACATTAACCGGCAGCTCAAGAGAGCAGGACTTCCTCCCCAGTGAGGGGCAGAAGCCCCATTTGGCCCTCGTTTAGCTGCGCGGCTGTGGTTTACGGTTGCGGGGCAGGTCAGCATGGAGCATCCCAGCTCCACACCAATTTTGCCACCAGGGGGTGGTGAGCCGTCCACCCCTCCCCTCCCCACTCCACCCCTCCCCTCCCCCCTCCCCCCTCCCGTATTATTCAGCACTTTGTGTAAATGTTTCCTAACTTGACTCCTGAAAAGTCTGGCTGTAATTTTTAGTGTATTCCCCATGGCCCTAGACTCGCCAATCAGTGGAAATAATTTCTCTCTATCTACCCTATCTGGGAAGGTCTTGTGGTGCAGTGGGTAGTGTTCCTATCCAAAGGCCAGAAGCTCCAGTTAAAGTCCCACCCTAGGAATTGATGGCCAAGGAAGGTGCATTCTTAACAGGGCCAAATAGGCTGACTATCAACCTACAAATCCTTGTAACACATGCCAATGGCAGGCGTAAGAGTGGGAGAGATTCCTGCTGGAAAGCCTCTACCATTACTCCTCCAGAGGTCCCCAGCATACAGGTGTGAGTCTTCAGCCAATCGATTCACTCCAAGTGATATCAAGAAACGGTTGAAGGCACTGGATACTGCAAAGGTTATGGGCCCTGACAATATTCCAGAAATAGTACTGAAGACTTGTGCTCCAGAATTTGCCGCGCCCCTAGCCAAACTGTTCCAGTACAGCTACAACACTGGCATCTACCCGGCTATGTGGAAAATTGCCCAGGTATGTCCTGTACACAAAAAGCAGGACAATTCCAGCCTGGCCAAATACCGCCCCATTAGTCTGCTCTCCATCATCAGTAAAGCAATGGAGGGGGTCATCAACAATGCTATCAAGCGGCACTTGCTTTGCAATAACCTGCTCACTGATGCCCAGTTTGGGTTCCTCCAGGACCACTCAGCTCCTGACCTCATTACAGCCTTGGTTCAAACATAGACAAAGGAGCTGAACTCCCAAGGTGAGGTGAGAGTGACTGCCCTTGACATCAAGGCCCCATTTGACCAAGTGTGGCATCAAGGAGCCCTAACACAACTGGAGTCAATAGGAAACAGAAGGAAAACTCTCCGCTGACTGGAGTCATACTCAGCACAAAGGAAGATGGTTGTGGTTGTTGGAGGTCAATCGTCTCAGCTCCAGCACATTACTGCAGGAGTTCCTCAGGGTAGTGTCCTCGGCCCAGCCATCTTCAGCTGCTTTATCAATGACCTTCCGTCCATCATAAGGTCAGAAGTGAGGATGTTCGCTGATGATTGCACAATGTTCAGCAACATTCGGGACTCCTCAGATACTGGAGCAGTCCATGTCCAAATGCAGCAATATCCAGGCTTGGGCTGACAAGTGGCAAGTAACATTTGTGCCACATAAGTGTCAGGCAATGACCATCTCCAACAAGAGAGAATCCAACCATCGCCTCTTGATGTTCAATGGCATTATCATCACCGAATCCCTCACCATCAACAACCTGGGGGTTACCATTGACCAGAAACTGAACTGGGTTAGCCATATAAATACTGTGGCTACAAGAGCAGGTCAGAGGCTAAGAATCCTGCGGCAAGAAACTCACCTCCTGACTCCCCAAAGCCTGTCCACCATCTACAGGGCACAAGTCAGGAATGTGATGGAATATTCCCCACTTGCCTGGATGAGTGCAGCTCCCACAACACTCAAGAAGCTTCACACCATCCAGCACAAAGCAGCCTGCTTGACTGGCATCCCATCCACAAACATTCACTCCATCCACCACTGACGCACAGCAACAGCAGTGTGTGCCATCTACAAGATGCATTGCAGGAATTCACCAAGGCTCCTTCGACAGCACCTTCCAAACCCACGACCACTACCATCTCTGAAGACAAGGGCTGCTGATAGGAACACCACCACCTGGAAGTTGCCCTCCAATTCACTCACCATCCTGACTTGGAAATATATCGCCGTTCCTTCACTGTTGCTGGGTCAAAATCCTGGAACTCCCTTCCTAACAGCACTGTGGATGTACCTACACCACATCGACTGCAGCGGTTCAAGAAGGCAGTTCACCACCACCATCTCAAGGGCAGCTAGGGATGGGAAATAAATGCTGGCCCAGCCAGTGAAGCCAACATCCCATGAATGAAAAAAAAACTATCCATAGCTCCAAACTATAACATGCATGTAAAAGTGCATTTTGGCACAGCAACTAAGATTCCCTGCGTGAACTGTAAAACCTGCCTTAATATCTTGAAAGTTTTGATCAAACCATTCCTTAACCTTTCAAATTCTAGGAAATACAACCCCAGTTTGTGTAATCTCTTCTTGTAACTTAACCCTTAAAGCCCCAGTATCATTCTAGTAAACCTACACTGCACTTTCCTCCCAAAGCAATTTATCCTTCCCAGAACTGTTCATGGTATTGCAGGAGTGGTCTAACCAGGATGTTGTAAAATGTAGCATGACTCCTACCCCCTTGTAATCTAGTCCTGTAGATATAAAGGCCAGCATTCCATCAGCATTTTTTGATTTAGTTTCTGTACTTGTATATGGCATTTTTAATGATCTATTTACCTGGAACCAGTGGTTCTGCATTGTTTCTAGCTTTTCACCATTTAGAAACAATGCTGTTCTACTCTTTTTACATCCAACGTGGATGACCTCACATTTGCATACATTGAAATCCATTTGCTATATTTTTGCCCATTCACTTGATCCATAAATATATCTTTGCAATTTGATGTTTCCATCTACACTGCTCATAATGCTGCCTATCTTTGTGTCATTGGTGAATTTGTGTTGGGCAAATCTGGTCAGAGAAATCCAGCATGGATTTGTAAATGATACCTGACAAACCTGAAGAACTGATTGAAGTAGTGTATAGGGGGTGTTGGGTTGTGTTGACCATGTGGTTTTCTATCCCATCATCCAAGTTGTTAATAAATACAGTCAATAGGTGAGGCCCCAATGCAGATCTTTGGGGACACCACTTGTCACATCCTGTTGATTAGAATACCTGCCCATTATCCCCACTTTCTACTGCCTGCCACTCAGACAATTTCCTAGCCAGGTCAATAATTTGTCATCAATTCTTTGATTCAACTTTAGCTCATATGAGACTGTTTATCAAATGCCTTCTGGAATTCCATATAAATAACATCCATAGACATTCCCCTATTCACTACTTTAGTCGATTCTTCAAGTTTGTCAGGCATGATGTATCATTTACAAATCCATGCTGGATTTCTCTGACCAGCTGATAATTTTCATGGTGTTCAGCCAACCTACCCTTAATTATAGACTCTAGTAATTTCCAACAACAGGTTTATAATTCCCAGTTTTCCCTCTGTACCTTTCTTAAATAGTGGAGTGACAATGGTTCCTAAATCAGGAGCACTCTGCAAGTATAATTATGGCATCTGAAACATTCTCACCTATTTCCTTTAAAAGCCTGGAATGAAAACCACCTGATCCCAGGGATTTGTCACATTTTAATGCCATTATTTTCATTACTGTTATTCTGCTGACATTAATTTTGGTGAGTCACTGTTCCTGATTCAATATGTTTCCTTGGAATGTCAGAATGCTGACCTTTTCCTCTACTGCAAATACTGGTGTGAAGTAATTATTCAATATACCCGCTATTTCCTTATTTGTTCCAGAGCTCAATGACTCTATTTGAATATCTAACTAGTACTCTGCTTACATAACTTTTGCTTATGTCCCCAGCCCTTCCCTAACTTATCCAGATTGGAAAGCTTATCCACCGGAACAAAGCATAACCCTTTCATCATTGTAAACTCTCTTTATAGAATTAAAAGTCTTGGTTGCCTATGCCTATTGTGATAACTGAGAGCCTTTAAACTAGACACCAACAAGTGGCCCTCTTTTGAGTCTTTTTTCCAGGGTCTCAATATTACTCACCATGTAAATGGATTAAAACTCAATACAATATTCCAGATGATGCCCAACTTGGGACTTATACAGAGACAGGATAGTATTTCTTGTTTTGTATTTAATTGTGCTTGGAAGACATGCTAAAATTATATTCACTTCTGTAATAACCTCAAAGAACTGGTGACAAATCTTTAAAGATTCATACACTGCAACATCCGAGTTCTTCTCCTACTAAGAACCCTTGAATACAAATCTGAAGGCTGTACACATGCCTGGTGTTGCCCTTATCCAAGTGTAAACCACTATATTAACCTATACTAAAGATGCAGACACATACCCACTATTGTATCCAGATCTACTTGTAATTTACATGTCTCAATTAAGGCCCTTACACCTACACATCTCTGTCTCATCTGCAATTATGCAGTTTCCTTGATGTCTTATTCAGATCTGACGAAGATGGTGAAAAACAAAGGTTCAAACACTGATACCAGTTGTATTCCACTAGTAACTGGTTCCCATGTAAAATCACTACGATTACTGTCTACGAGCATGAACCAGTTCTTTATCCATGTCAAACTCTGCTCCCTCTTCTCACAGCACCAACTCTTTACACAGTCCCAGCCTGTCTCAGATTTGAATACTGCCCCCTATTTGAGGAGGTCCTTTTAATCTTTTCTCACACTATTGAACAGGATACAATAAGTTACTGTCTGATATGAGATTCCTTTCACGCCAAAACTCCAACCTGTTACTCTCCCCATTGCAATAATTCTCTCTCCTTACATGATGATCAATGTTCCTCTAATTTTCTTTCTTGGTTCAGATAAGCTGCAAATATGTTGTCGTAGGCAGTTTAATATATAAACACTGGAAATAGAAGCAAGAGTAGGTCATTTGGCCCTTTGAGACTGCTCCGCCATTCAATATTATTCTGGCTGATCCTCTATCTCAACGTTGTACTCCCACTCTCTCCCCATACCCCTTGATGCCTTTAGAGTCCAGAAATCTATCTATTTCCTTCTTAAATATATTCAGTGAGTTGGCCTCCACAGCCTTGTGTGGTAGAGAATTCCACAGGTTCACCACCCTCTGTGTGAAGAAGTTTCTCCTCATCTCAGTCCTAAACCCTGTATCCTGAGACTGTGATCCCTTGTTCTAGATCCCCCCCCACCCACCCCCAGGAAATATCATCCCTGCATCCAATCTCTCCATCCCTGTCAGAATTTTATATGTTTCAATGAGATACATACAAACAAGGAGCAGGAGTAGGTCATTCAGCCCCTCGAGCCTGCTCCGCCATTTAACAAGATTATGACTGATCTGATAATAACCTGAAATCTGCATCCCACCTACTGCTGATAACCTATCACCCCCTTGCATACCAATAATCTATCCACATCTACCTTAAAAATATTCAAATACTTAGCTTCCACCACCTTTTCAGGAAGAGAGTTCCAAAGACTCATGAACCTCTGAGTGAAAAAAATTTGCCTAATCTCTTTTAAATGGGCGACCCATTATTTTTAAACAGTGACCGCTAGTTCTAGATTCTTCCACAAGAGGAAACGTCTTCTCCACATTCGCCCTGTCAAGATCCTCAGGATCATCTCTCATTCTTCAAAACTCCAGTGAATACAGGCCTATTCAGCTAAATCTCTCCTCATACGACAATTCTGCCATCCCAGGAATCAGTCTGGTGAACCTTTGCTGCACTCCCTCTATGGCAAGTATATCTTTTCTTAGGTAAGGAGACCAAAACTCCACACAATACTCCAGGTGTGGTCTCACCAAATTCTTGTACAGCTACAGTAAGACATCCTTGCTCCTGTACTCAAATCGTCTCGCAACGAAAGCCAACATACCATTTGCATTAACTGCTTGCTCCACCTGCATGCTTGCTTTCAGTGATTGGCATATGAGGACACCCAGGTCCCTTTTTACATCAACATTTCCCAATCTATCATCATTTAAATAATACTCTGCCATTCTGTTTTTCCTACCAAAGTGAATAACTTCACACTTATCTACATTATACTGAATCTGCCATGTATTTTCCCACTCACTTAACCTGTCTAAATCGCCTTGAAGCATCTTAACACCCTCCTCATCGCTCACATTCCCACCAGGTTTTGTGTCGTCAGCGAACTTGGAAATATTACATTTGGTTCCCTCATCCAAATCATTGATATATATTGTGAATAGCTGGGGCCCAAGCACTGATCCCTGAAGTATCCCATTAAGCATCGCCTGCCACGCCAAAAAAGACTCATTTATTCCCATTCTCTGTTTCCTGTCTGCTAACCAATTCTCAACCCATGCCAATATATTGTCCCCAATCCCATGTGTTTTAATTTTACACAGTAACCTCTTATGTGGGACTTTATCAAAAACTTTCTGAAAATCCAAATACACTACATCCACTGGTTCTCCCTTATCTATTCTGCTAGTTACATCCTCAATTCCCTTTCATAAATCCATGTTGACTTTGTCTAACCCCAATGATACTTTCTGAGTGTCCTGTTATCACATCCTTTATAATAGACTCAAGCATTTTCCCTACTACTGAGGTTAGGCTAACCAGTCTGTAATTCACTGTTTCCTCCCTCCCTCCTTTTTTAAATAGTGGGGTCACATTTGCCACCCTCCAATCTGCCGGGACTGTTCCAGAATCTACAGAATTTTGGAAGATGACAACCAATGCTCCACTATTTTCATGGCCACTTCCTTTAGTACCCTGGGATATAGATTATTGGGCCCTGGGGATTTATCGGGTTTCAGTTCCGTTAATTTCGCCAGCATTATTATTTTAGTAATACTAATTTCCTTCAATTCTTCCTTCTCACTAGACCCTTGGTTCCCTTGCATTTCTGGGAAGTTATTTGTATTTTCCTCCATGAAGACAGAGCTAAAGTAGTTGTTTAATTGCTCTGCCATTTCCTTGTTTTCTATTATAAATTCTCCTGTTTCAGACTGTAAGGGACTTGTACTTGTCTTCAATAATCTTTTTCTTCTCACCTACTTATAGAAGCTATTACAGTCTGCTTTTATGTTCCTTGAAAGTTTACTCTCATACTTTATTTTTTCCCTTAATTAATCTCTTGGTCCTCCTTTGCTGAACTCTAAACTGTTCCCAATCCTCAGGCTTGCTACCTTTTCTAGCAACTTTATATGACTCCTCTTTGGATCTAATGCTATCCTTAATTTCTTTCTTTAGCCATAGTTGGGCTGCTTTTCCTGTTGTGTGTTTGAGCCAGAAAGGAACGTATAACTGTTGCAGTGCATACATTCGTTCCTTAGATATTAGCCATTGTCTATCCACCATCATAACTTTTAATGAAGTTCCCCAATCTATCTTAGCCAACTTATGCCTCATACATTTGTAGTTTCCTTTGCTTAGATTTAGGACCCTAGTTTCAGATCAGACTATGTCACTTTCCATCCTAATGAAGAGCTCTATCATGTTATGGTCACTGTTCCCTAAAGGACCCTGCACAACAAGATTATTGATTAAACCCTTCTCATTGCACAATACCAAATCTAGGATAGCCTGTTCCCTAGTCGGTTCCTCGACATACTGGTATAAAAAACCATCTCGTACACACTCCAGGAATTAATTCACCACAGTATTATTGCTAATTTAGTTTGCCCAGTCTATATGTAGATTAAAGTCACCCATGATTACTGTAGCACCCTTGTTACATGCATCTCTAATTTTCTGTTTAATGCTATCCCCTACCTTATCACTACTGTTTGGAGGCCTATAGACAACTCCTAATGTTTTCCTCAGAACTAAGAAAAAATAGAAATGAGGCGAAATATAAGCTGGTTGAGGGGGGTGGGACAGGTAGAGCTGGATAGAGGGCCAGTGATAGGTGGAGGCGAAGAAGAGATTGCCAAAGATGTCATAGACAAAAGGGCAAAAGGGTGTTGACGGAGGTGGTATTAACTAAGGAATGTGCTAATGGTGACGTTAAGGGTAGAAAGCAGGATGAGCAAGTGACAGATGGCCCTGGTGGGGGTGGGGAGGGATCGAAACAGGCTGAAAGGTGGAGATAAAACAAAGGATGGAAATAAATTTAAAAATAATAGAAATAGGTGGGAAAAGAAAAATATATTTAAAAAAATATATTAAAAATATATAAATTATTGGAAAAAGGAGGATCGGAAAGGGGGTGGGGATGGAGGAGAGAGTTCATGATCTGAAGTTGTTGAACTTAATGTTAGTTCGGAAGGCTGCAAAGTGCCTAGTCGGAAGATGAGGTGCTGTTCCTCCAGCTTGCATTGAGCTTCACTGGAACAATGCAGCAGGCCAAGGACAGACATGTGGGCATGAGAGCAGAGTGATGTGTTGAAATGGCAAGCGACAGGGAGGTCTGGGTCATGCTTGCGGACAGACCGAAGGTGTTCCGCAAAGCGGTCACCCAGTCTTCGTTTGGTCTCTCCAATGTTGAGGAGACCGCATTGGGAGCAGTGAATGCAGTAGACTAAATTGAAGGAAGTGCAAGTGAAGTGCTGCTTCACTTGAAAGGAGTGTTTGGGCCCTTGGACGGTGAGGAGGGGGAAAGTAAAGGGGCAGGTATTGCACCTTCTGCGGTTGCATGGGAAGGTGCCGTGGGAGGGGGTTGAGGTGTAGGGGGTGATGGAGGAGTGGACCAGAGTGCCCCAGAGGGAATGGTCCCTACGAAATCCCGACGGGGGGGTGAAGGGAAGGTGTGTTTGGTGGTGGCATCATGCTGGAGTTGGCGGAAATGGCGGAGGATGATCCTTTGAATGTGGAGGCTGGTGGGGTGATAAGTGAGGACAAGGGGATACTATCTGGTTCTGCGAGGGAGAGGAAGGTGTGAGGGTGGATGCGCGGGAGATGGGCTGGACACGGTTGAGGGCCCTGTCAACCACCGTGGGTGGAAAACCTTGGTTAAGGAAGAAGGAAGACATGTCAGAGAAACTGTTTTGGAAAGTGGCATCATCGGAATAGATACAACGGAGGCGAAGGAACTTAGAGAATGGGATGGAGCCCTTACAGGAAGCAGGGTGTGAGGAGCTGTAGTCGAGGTAGCTGTGGGAGTCGGTAGGCTTGTAACGAATATTGGTGGACAGTCTATCATCAGAAATTGAGACAGAGAGGTCAAGGAAGGGAAGGGAATTGTCAGTGATGGACCATGTGAAAATGATGGAGGGGTGGAAATTGGAAGCAAAATTAACAAGTTTTTCCAGGTCCAGCCGGGAGCATGAAGCGGCACCAAAACAGTCATCGATGTACCGGAGAAAGAGTTGTGGGAGGGGGCCGGAGTAGGACTGGAACAAGGAATGTTCCACATACACCACAAAGGGACAGGCAAAACTGTGGCGCATGCAGGTACCCACAGCCACACCTTTTATTTGGAGGAAGTGAGACGTGTTTAAGGAGAAATTGTTCAGTGAGAGAACAAGTTCAGCCAGACGGAGGAGAGTGGCGGTGGATGGGGATTGTTCGGACCTCTGTTCGAGGAAGAAGCGGAGAGCCCTCAGGCCATCCTGGTGGGGGATGGAGGTGTAGAGGGATTGGACGTCCATGGTGAAGAGGAGGCGGTTGGGGCCAGGGAACTGGAAATTGTTAATATGATATAGGGTGTCAGAGGAATCACAGATATAGGTGGGAAGAGACTGGACAAGGGGAGAGAGAATGGAGTCAAGATAGCAGGAAATGAGTTCCATGGGGCAGGAACAGGCTGACACGATCAGTCTGCCAGGACAGTCCTGTTTATGGATTTTGAGTAGGAGGTAGAAGTGGGCCATCCGAAGTTCGGGAGACCATGAGGTTGGAAGCTGTGGAGGGAAGATCTCCAGAGGAGATGAGATCAGTGACAGTCCTGGAAACAATGGCTTGATGTTCAGTGGTGAGGTCATGGTCTAGGGGGAGGTAGGAGGAAGTGTCTGTGAGTTGATGCTCAACCTCTGTGAGGTAGAGGTCAGTGCGCCAGACAACAACAGCACCACTCTTGTCAGCAGGTTTGATGACAAAGTCAGGGTTGGACCTGAGAGAACGGAGTGCAGCAAGTTCAGAAAGGGACAGGTTAGACTGGGTGAGAGCAGCAGAGAAATTGAGATAAAAACAAAAATACCTGGAAAAACTCAGCAGGTCTGACAGCATCTGCAGAGAGGAATACAGTTAACGTAATAGTTAGCCTATTTCGATCCCTTCCCCCCACCCCACCCCCACTAGGGCTATCTGTACCTTGCTCGTCCTTTCTACCCTTAATTTCACCATTAATACATTCCTTAGCTAATATCACCACCGTCAACACCTCTTTGTCCTTTTGTCTATGACATCTTTTGGCAATCTCCACCTATCACTGGCCCTCTATCCAGCTCTTCCTGTCCCCTTAAACCAGCTTATATTTCACCTCTTATCTATTTTTCCTTAGTTCTGATGAAGAGTCATTTGGACTCGAAACGTTAGCTGTGTTCCTCTCCGCAGATGCTGTCAGACCTGCTGAGTTTTTCCAGGTACTTTTGTTTTTGTTTTGGATTGCCAGCATCCGCAGTTTTTTGCTTTTATCTTAGAGAAATTGAGACGACTGATGTTACGCCGACAGTTCTCAATGAAAAGATCAAGAGCAGGTAAGAATCCAGAGGGAGGGGTCCAGGTGGAGGGTAAATATTGGAGGCGGGTAAAAGGATCCGTTGAACGGGGAGAGGACTCCTGCCCAAAGAAGCAGGAGATGAAGGCAGCGGAAGAAGAGTTCAGCATCGTGCTGAGCCCGAAATTCATTGAGGTGAGGGCATAAGGGTATGAAACTAAGTCCTTTGCTGAGCATTGAACGTTCAGCATCAGAGAGGGGGGGAAGGTCAGGGGGTATGGTGAATACACGGCCGGGGCTGGGATTGGAAGACGGGATGGAGTCAGAGGGATGGGCAGGGGTGGAGGGTTCTGGATGGGCGTTGGTGTCGATGAGTTGTTGGAGCTTGCGTTCCTTTGCACCTGAAAGGAAGAGACAAAGTTTCTTGTTGAAGCATCGGATGAGACAAAGAATAAAATGAAACGGGGAGCATGGACAGCTTAGAGATAGGGTGAGTCAGTGCTGCTGGAGGGAGAGGTTTTTTTAATACATTTTTAAAATATATTTTTCTTTTCCCACCTATTTCTATTATTTTTAAATTTATTTCCATTCATTGTTTTATCTCCACCTTTCAGCCTATTTCGATCCCTTCCCCCCATCCCACCCCCACTAGGGCTATCTGTCACTTGCTCGTCCTGCTTTCTACCCTTAATGTCACCATTAGCACATTCCTTAGATAATGTCACCACCGTCAACACCCCTTTGTCCTTTTGTCTATGACATTTTTGGCAATCTCTTCTTTGTCTCCACCTATCACTGTCCCTCTATCCAGCTCTACCTGTCCCATCCCCCTCAACCAGCTTATATTTCACCTCATTTCTATTTTTCCTTAGTTCTGATGAAGAGTCATATGGGCTTGAAATGTTAACTGTATTCCTCTCCGCAGATGCTGTCAGACCTGCTGAGTTTTTCCAATTATTTTTGTTTTTGTTTCAGATTTCCAGCATCCGCAGTATTTTGCTTTTATCCTAATGTTTTCCACCCTTTATTGCTTCTTAGCTCCACCCAGACTGATTTTACATCTAGATTTTCTGAGCCAATATCCTTTCTCACTAATTTCATCCTTAACTAACGACGCCACGCATCCACATTTTCCTTTTTGCCTGTTCTTCCTAAATGTTGAGTAACCTTGTATATTCGGTTCCCAGCCTTGGCCACCCTGCAGCCATGTCTCCATAATCACAATCATATCGCATACGTTTACACTTATTTGAGCCGTTAATTCGTCTACTTTAATGCGAATGCTCCATGCCTTTAGATACAGTGCCTTTGGGCTTATCTTTTTAACATTTTTGCACAATGGCCCTATTTGCTGCTAGCCCTTGTTTCGTCTGTCTTACACTTTTGCTTTCTACTTTTGTCTTTCATTCCTAACTTTGCTTCCCTGTCTTGTGTCTCCCCACTCAGCTTCCCATCCTCCTGCCAATCTAGTTTAAACCCTCAGATATAAAAACAAAAAGCTAAAAGCTACTGCGGATGCTGGAAATCCAAAACAAAACAAAAACAGAATTACCTGGAAAAACTCAGCAAGTCTGGCAGCATCGGCGGAGAAGAAATCAGTCAATGTTTCGAGCCTCCATGGCCCTTCGGCAGAACTGCAGCATAGTTTCAACAAGGGAGAAATATAAATTGGTTTAAGGTGGGTGGGGGGCGGGGGGGAAGAGACACATTGAGGGTGTGGTGTGAGCAGATAATCAAAAGATGTAGAGACAAAAGGGTCAAAGAGGTGTTGAAGGTGGTGGTCTTATTATTATTAGCACTTTTCTCAGACAAAGACCACCACCTTCAACACCTCTTTGACCCTTTTGTCTCTACATCTTTTGATTATCTGCTCACACCACACCCTCAATGTGTCTCTTCCCCCCCGCCCCCCACCCACCTTAAACCAATTTATATTTCTCCCTTGTTGAAACTATGCTGCAGTTCTGCCGAAGGGCCATGGAGGCTCGAAACATTGACTGATTTCTTCTCCGCCGATGCTGCCAGACTTGCTGAGTTTTTCCAGGTAATTCTGTTTTTGTTTAGTTTAAACCCTCCCCCACTGCTCCTTAACATGCGCTTGTGTTGAAATCAAGGCTAATTTTACTGTCTCCAATTTTAATTCATCCTTTCCCAGAATGTAAAATCTACGTCATTTCTTACCTCCCTCAGTCTTACAATCATTGAACTTTTAAAACTCGGGTTTCTTGTCACTTAATCACTATTTCCTGATTTATCTTACCTTTCCTACACTTTTCAGCCTCTGTGGTAGCCTGGCTTTTCACCGAAGAATATCAGTTTTCCTATCTAAACATTTGATATGAACATCCGCAGAATAATTTTTCTCATTCTGGATCATAACTCTCATTTTCCATTTGTCAGCATCTAACGGTTTAATTTATCCGCCCTGCAAACTGCTTTAGGTGTTAACTGGTAGCACTCTCACTGCTTAGTCAGAAAATCACGTGTCCAAATTTATCAAGTCTGACACCTCAGTGCATCAGTGAGGAAAGATCACACTGTCAGAGGCCCCATTTTCCATCCTGGCGGATATAAAATAACCGAGGGCACACTTCTAAGAATAGAAAGGGACTTCTCCTGGTGCTTGGATAATATTCAATATCCAACGAACAGCGCTAAATCTGGTCCTTTCTCATCTCAAAAAGTCTAGAAAGGGATTTAGATAAGTTGTGAGTGAGCAAAAATTTGGCAGGAGTATAACGTGGGCAAACGTGAACTAGACCACTTGGGCAGAAAGAATAGAAAAGCAGTATATTATGCGAATGGAGAGACTGCAGAACTCTGCAGCACAAAGGGATCTGGATGTCCTGGTACATGGACCGCAAAAAGTTAGTACGCAGATACAGCAAGTGATTAGGAAGGCAAATGGAATGTTGGCATTTATTGCAAGGGGAAATTGAGTATAAAAGTAGGGAAATATTGCTACAGTTCTACAGGGCCTTAGTGAGACCGCATCTGGAGTACCGTGTACTGTTTTGGTCTCCTTACTTGAGAAAGGATATAATTGCATTAGCAGTTCAAAGAAGGTTCACTTGACTGATTCCTGGGATGAAGGGATTATCTCATGAAGAAAGGCTGAGCAAGTTGAGCCCATACCCATTGGAGTTTAGAAGAATGAGAGGTGATCTTATTTAAACATTTCAGATCCTGAGGGGATTTGACAGGGTGGATGCTAAGACGATGTTCCCCTTATGGGGAAACCTAGAACTAAGGGACAGAGTTTAAAAATTAGGGGTCTCCCATTTAAGATGGAGATGAGGTGAATTTTTTTCTTTCAGAGGGCCATCAGTCTGTGGAATTCTCTTACCCAGAGAGCAATGGAGGCTGGGTCATTGTATACATTCAAGGCTGAGTTAGATTTTTGATTGGGTTATGGGGGACAGGCAGGAAAGTGGAGTTGAGACCACAACCAGATCAGCCATGAACTTATTGAATGGTGGAGCAGGCCTGAAGGGCCAAATGGCCTGCCCCTGCTCCTCATTCTTGGTTTTTTGTGCTTTAGAAGTATAACTTATTACTATTGTATATGTGGACAGATGATACCATGTGAACACTCATTGTCTTTGCCTATACGTGAAGCTGGACCACAGCTGAAGGTTCCACGGAGTTGGAAACACTGACTAACTGAGATACAAGTGGGGCAAGAAAAAGGATTCACCTCCAAACTAAAAAAGTAATTTGTTTTATTTGCATGCTTTTAAAATACCTATTTGCACACTGCTTCATCCAGCACTGTCACTTAGAATATACTAACGCATTACAATTTTCCAAGTTTACTTTCAACAGAGGAAACACACCCAAACTGAACAGCAGCAGGAGTTACAAGAAACTGCAGAAGCAGAGAGGAGTGAAAGCTGTCATCAAGTTCACTGGGTGTTCACAGTGGAAATATATCACTGAAACCATAAATTGCATAATTTCCAAATTTTAGGGTTCTAAAGTTTATTAAACAACCATTCTTGTTTCTCTAAAAGGAGCCGAAGGTTCAATTTTTCTTCTTAAAGTGCCATATCCTATTCAGAAAACTTTCTATCATCCAGTTTTCTGTACTGCTCCACAGGCATTAGTGACATCCATGACTGTGTCCAAGTGACAATTCTTCAAAGTTACATCTATATGTGCTGGTCAGTTATTTTATAATGGGGGTGAGGGGAAGGGGAAACATTTCCAGGGTTGGGCATTGCCAGAAAGACCCTCAGAACAGTCCAACATTACAGCCCCAATCATATCTGTTGGAGTTGCTCCAGACTGAAGATGTCATAGAGGAGTCAGCAGGGAGGCATGGCCAACCTCATTTGCTTCCTGCCTGCTCATACAAAAAACCCACATACACAACTTCTTTGTGAGTTATTTCGTTTTCTCAATAAAATGGAAAATTTTGAACAAAGGTGCCTACTAAACTTTCCCCCCCATTTACTATATTAAAATATGAAAACAAGGAACACAGTTTATTTAAAATTCATAAAAGATATATTTAACAATCAGTGATTTTGCAATTTTCAATCTGATTGTGATAATGTATAACTCTCGCCCTTAAAATGAGAGTGGGTGCATTCTGAAAGAGAGTTATTAACTAAGAGGCTTCTGAGTTGGTGTATTTAAAATTGGAGTTCAGCTGACTAACCTAAACCAAATTACATGTTTTTTAACGTGCAATATTTTGAACTCGTTACAAATGTGCAACTAGAAGCATTCCAAAGGTTCTGTTCTGGATGCTGGAGTATCTATTTTAAATGTACCATCTACTGTGAACAGGTATAAGAAACATGATGCCATGTTAATTTATACAGAAAAACATGCAACAATGGCATTCGTGCAGATTTTGTTCAGTCTAACTAAGTCACTCTGGGTATATAATCTCTAAATTGATCTGACTATTTTGGGTTGCCACTCATCCTGTTTTTGGACAGGCAGTTAGAAATTTCTGGAGAATCGTTTCTTAAGACCAGACTTCAAAAGTGCCGTTTTGTCAGTATTTACTTTTGTGTCTCATGATTTGGAAGCATTTGTCATTGGAGGTTATTATGGTTTTAGATAATCTTTCCATACTAGCCAAAAACAGACATTAAAACAAAGTCATGATCCCATCCTCTGTTTAAATTCTTAACCTCCTCATTCATCCCAACCAGTTTTGGAGTTGGTAAAATATGGCAGCCCAGTGGTCATCATTAATAATTTCTCACGTGGCTCTAGTTTCTTTCATCTATCCCCAAGTCACTATGGTTTTCAGGATCGCTCGAACTGTGACTAAGGCTTCCCGGGGATCTAGGCTCACTGGCCTGGCTCTTCTTCTTCACCCTTCTCTTCTCTAATTTTGAATCGATCATAGCAATTGGTTTTATGTTCATTCGGTCTTTCTCAGCCTCTTCCTCTTCATTGTATCGCTCTTCATCTTCCTCTGTTTCACTGTGGTAGGGGCTGGAATGGAGGGAGGTGGCAGGGGATGGTGGTTTGGAGGCAGGCCTTGGGTAGCAGAAACCTTCACTCTACAATTTGAAACAAAAAGTTTAGTAATTCAACTTCACAAGGGCAAATGAATATATGATACATTTACATTATTATATTGGTGATCTACTATTTTCCAAAATTCTGATAGCTGTAAATTGGACCAAGCTCATCAGTGTCTCACAGTAACTGTGTAATATGAAGAAAGGGCAATCGCAACACAGGAACTGGGTCATGTGACTTAGTGATACTCTTCAAAAGACTTAACCAGCATTAAAATATGTAATAAATCATCTAGGAAGATCACGGATCACCTGTACCAGTTCCCAAATGCAAATTCCAGGCAAATGTCCTGAAAGGCCAGCTTGCCAAAAGACATGGAGCAGCACAATCAGGGAATCTGTCTGCAACTCTGCAAGTTGGCAACCTGGTCAGGTGATCCAGAATGCTTTTTGGATACATTAGAAACCTTTTGAAGTCCAAATGTAGAAATTGTTCGGCATTATCACATTACAATAACCAACAACCCCTTTTTTGTAGACCTTAGAAAGTGGAATATTTAAGTTGTAAATGTAGGAACACCATGATAAGCAGAGTTTTTTTTGAGATTGTTACAGACAGGAGGGGGTCAGTTCAAACAGCATTGATTTTCTCTCTTACCACCCGTCCATAAACAGAAGGTGCTTTGAATTGTTCTTTTTTTAGAATAAGCAGTGGTATAATACCCAACCCTTCAGTTTTTGTGTGATACGATTTCTACTAATGACCCCACAGCAAACTCGGATTAGGATTAAATCAGAAGGTTAGTTTATTGCACACAGTCAAAAAAACTGCTAAAGGGAGTGTCCGCGACTTCCCACTCCGCATTCATACAGTAAAGGGCGGGACACAGAAGAGGTACAAGGATCACAGAGGAAATTAATATTGGTTCACGTGAGTTCCAGAGTCCAAAATCAAAGTCCACTGAGGAATTCTTTCACAGAGGTCAACTGGCTAAAGACCGGTGGTGTAATATTCGCTTTTCCAGTGGTTTTGATATCCCAAGATGAAGCAAGTATGCAGAGTTTGAAAGAGCTTTGTAGGTAAAAGTACAAAACCTTCCCAGCAGAGTCAGGTTAAAGCCAGTTGTCCAGCCTGGCCAGAGTTTGCTTCTGTGTCCCCTGCCCGTCAGATGTTAAATAGCAGACTGGGGAATGCAGCTAAGAGAGTAATATTAATCTGTTCAGCAAGCCAGTGTCTTAGGTCATGTGACCTTACTTCTCCACACTGTCCTCAACAAAGGATGTTTATCCAGTGTCTGGAAAGTGGTTTTGTGTCCCAGACTGATAATGTCTCAGCCATTATGGGTTGAAAGAGGTGCTACATGTTGAGTGTCTGGTGTTTGGGAAGTCATTGTCTCTGTAGACTCATTGACTCCACTAATGAGCTTGGCTTATCAAATGCAAATGGATTTTTTGTAACTCTCTTTGCAACTGGTCTGTACAGTTCCAGGTGGTCAGTTAGAAGTTGCTCAGACATAATGAGGTGCGACATTTCCAAAACTGAGAAGTGAATTATTTTGTTCTGGTGACCCATAGACAGTGGGTCAGCCATCTTCATTGTCTTTGTTCAGCAGAAAAGTCCAGTTTTACATAAGAAATAACAAGAAGGATAACATTTAAAAAAAATGTTCAATGTTGGGTTCTGTTCCATAACAGCCCTCCTGCCTTTAAAGAAAAAAATTGAATTCTATTTTTTTTGTGTGGTTTGAGAAAGAAAAGCAGGAAGTAAAGAGGTATGCAGTCATTCTCTCATTCACACTGGACACATTCACACAAACATACAGCTGGAAGGGACGTTGGCAGCTCTCTGCTGCATTTCTGAAGTTTAAACCCAGGATAGGGCATCAGCAAGGACACTGCCCTCTCTTGCGATGTGAATAGTGTTTAGGTTGACCTTGGGCATTCAAAATCGGTCTTTACTGGGGAAGACTATTCGGGGTTAGGACTCTGAATTTTCTCTGTTGGGGATCAGGCATAAGCAAGGCCATTGTTTTCAGAATCAGTGCCTGTCTAAATCCTGATTATGTATCTTCTCAAGGGTCTGGGGCTTTTACAGTGTAGTTAGCATTCAGGGGGTTAATAATGGTCAAGCTGTTCTTAGCTTTCTGTAGGGGAATTCTAGGTTTCTCACTCGGTGATAGCAAGGTCTTTCCATTGTCGGAAAGAACTGCTCTTATCCAGCTTAGTTCTTCCCTGTCCACCGTGGTAACTTGTCAATTCAGTTGTTCAAGCCCAGGTACTGTGGTCAAACTGAGTGTCAAGAGGTTGGGGGTTTTTAAATGGGATTTTGGCCTCTTTCAGGGATTCTGTTTTAGTGTCCAGCTCGGGCACAATCACAATTGGGATGTTTCAGTTACTGTTGCTAGGTGCTATGGGTTGGTACTGCAACAGGCGGGTAATCTTCTCCTGAACCTGGGCCTGCCTTTCTGGGCCTGAATGATAGGGAGACTGCCTTATGGAAGTGATCTCTCCCACATCCATACCAGGTAGGGATAGCATGATGCAGTCTGGTTTGTTTTTACAGGTCATTTTAAATGCAGTGGACAGCCCTCTCAGGTTGCCTCTTGATTTTGCATTAAGGTGATTGAGTACAGGGTCCAATCCCGTTGGAATCTCTCTGGCCAGTTGGATGGTAGGGGTTTCAATGTGGGCTTCACCTGTGTCTCCCTGCAGTGCATTGTTACTGCTCCTTGCTCTCTCTTTTGCTTTGGGAACAGGTTTTCCTCTAAGCTGTCCCATGTCTTTTGGAACGCTACTGCCCTCTGGTGGATGGTCAGCTCCCACTGTACATCCCTTTTGCTTTTCGACTAGGTGAGGCATCATCCTTCCTCTGTCTGGCTCTATTTAGGAACTTTCCTGGTCCCCATTTAAATTTGCCATAAAGCTGTTGGCTAAACCAATCATTGGCTCCTTAATCTGTGCCTTTGGCTTGGGAGTGGACACACTCCTAACTTGTTCCATGTCCCTTGGAACACTTCTGCCTTCAAGTGGAGGTTCAGCTCTTGCTATACTCCCTTGTGGCTCTTCAACTGGGTGAGGCATCTTGCTCCGTATCTGCTCATCTGTTTGGGGCTCCCTCTGTCCCTATTTAAATTTGGAAAGAAGGTTTCTACCAGCTATACTTCAGGCAATTCCTTAACCTTTTTCTTTCCTGGTTTAATAATTTACCTTCAATTTCTTAATCTTTAATTATGTGGGGTATTTCCCTCACTACCTCTTTCCCTGCTATGAGACTTATTCTATGGTCCCTGTTTAATTCTGGGATATTCTGAGAGTTTGTTTTGAATTTAATCGGCCCTTCCTGGACCTCTTTTAACTCTACTGGCCTGACTCTGGCCTTGAATTCAAGCAGTTCTCACTCAATGGCTGTGGGTTCTATTTCACTCTTTAGGGCTTCAGAACATTCTTCAGTTTTCTGCACTCCTGCAGCTTTCTGTAGGCTGATGTTGGCCTCTTTTCTCTCATTAGCTAACACTCTGCTACTAGACAACTTGTTTCCGAGGAGGAAATCAATTCCTGCTACTGGTAGTTTGGGGACAATTCTTACTATGTCAGGGCCTGAAACTAGGTCATGCTTTAGGTGGACCCTATAGTGGGGGGCAAACACAGATCCTCCTCCCACTCCACTGATCAGTGCCTTGGCCTTTAGGGAGGACTTGGGGGTAGTGGGGGGAGGGGGGGGGGAGGGGGGGGGGGGGGGGGGGGGGGGGGTCAGTTTATATTTCTCTCCAACATTAAGGATTGAGTGGCCCCTGTGGCCCAGAGCAGTATGACGGATTTGCTCACATCTTGGGGCAGATACTGGGAATACTGTTCCTGAAGGGTCAAAACTCTGAATTCTCTCTGGGGGTTTGTCTGGCTTGGACACACACAGTGCCATATCCTCCAAGGGGTATGTTTCTGCAGCGAGGTTCTCTGTCTGCTCTGCTGCGCTAACCCTTGGGGTGTCCTTCAGGGGACGACTCTTATGGAGCCCTAGTAGACCCACAGGCTTTCCTCACAACTTCCAGCACTCAGGTCTGGAGTGGTCCATTTTATTACAATGGGGACACACCGGTCCCTGGGTTTGGGCTATAGGAGGACTTCTCACACCCTCATTCACATTGTCCTTCCTGGGTGGAGGGAATTTCCTATCTATGTCGCCCTGCTTATCTTTCCAATGGTCATGAGAATGGTTTGGAAAGGGTCTGCTTGATTTTCCAGGCCTATGGGTGAGGTCATAGCTGTCTGCTGTGACCGCTGCATCCCCAGCTGTGAATATTCTCTGCTCCTTTAAGTGCATCCGTCGGTTGGAGGGTAAACAATTTTTGAATTCCCCCAGCAATATCAACTCTCACAATCTCTCATAGGTGTGCGGGGCTTTAAAGAACGCAATTTACTTCAGCCGTTCAAACTCAATGTAGGCTTGTGTGGGTTTCCTACCAGCTTTCTGGGATTGGTGGATTTCTCTTTGCTTCTGCTGTTGCCTTGCTCTCTCTCCCTCTCTCTCGTTTTTTTTTCCTGAGCTTCTCTCTCTCTCTTGGAAGTCTAGCTGTATTCTGAGCTTTACCAGCTCAAATTTGGCTAGGGGAGGGGATTCAGAGTCAGGGTTGTTCCTCTCATCTAACTGCTCTGTTGGATACGTGAAATCCAAATGCTCTACCAGCAACTACGTCAGTTCAATTCTTTTCACTTTACTAAGTAATCTTAACAGCTACTCCCTAGCTACAGCTTTCAATTGCTCTGTGCTTAGGGATGCTAATGATTCACTATTTAGGTCTCCTTGGTGATCCACTCCTGGGCATTGAAAGTTGCCATTTTCTTAGCATCAGGAAAAGGAATTTGCTGTGGTAATTTACTGTGTTTTAAAATTTGTTCCAGTCGCTGTGTTTTTCCTTTTAACTTCCAATTGGCTCTTTTCTATCAGATTTGACTTGTGTGTTAAATTTACACACTGGTCAGATTCAAATGGGTGATCCCGGGTTTGAGCTCCCAATTTCTGTTACAGACAGGAGGGGGTCAGTTCAAACAGCATTGATTTTCCCTCTTACCACCGTTCCGTAAATAGAAGGTGCTTTGAATTGTTCTTTTTTTAGAATAAGTGGTAGTATAATATCCAGCCCTTCAGTTTTCGTGTGATCTGATTTCTACTAATAACCCCACAACAAACTCAAATTCGGATTAAATCAGGAGGTTAGGTTATTGCACGCATTAACAAATGTTAATGTCTGCGACTTCCCATTCTGCATTCATACAGTAAAGGCAGGGACTGAGAAAAGGAGGTTATATCGTACAAGGACCACAGAGGAAATGAATTCCAGTGGTGTTGATGTCCCAAGATGAAGCAGGTACACAGAGTTTGAATCATTTCTGTAGGTGCAAGTACAAAATCTTCCCAGCAGTCAGGTTAGAGCCAGTTGTCCAGCCTGACCAGAGCTTGCTTCTCTGTGGCCTGCCAGTCGGATGTTAAATAGCAGACTGGGGAATGCAGCTCAGAGAGTAATATTAATCTGTTCAGCAAGCCAGAGTCTTAGGTCATGTGACCTTACTTCTCCACAATATCTTCAACAAAGTATGTTTATCCAGTGCCTGGAAAGTGGCTTTGTGTCCAAGATTGATAATGTCTCAGCCACTAAGGATTGAAAGAGGTGCTGAGAGTCTAGTGTTTGGGAAGTCATTGCCTCTGTGGACTCACTGACTCCACTAATGAGCTTGGCTTATCAAATGCAAATGGATTTCGTGTAGCTCTCTTTGAAGTTGGCCTGTGCAGTTCCAGATGATCTGTTATGAGATGCGACATTTCTGAAACTGAGGAGTGAATTCTTCTGTTCTGGCGACTCACAGACAGAAAGTCAGCCATCTTCATTGTCTTTGTTCAGTAGAAAAGCCCAGTTTATAATAAGAAATAACAACAAGAATAAAGTTTTTAAAAAATATTCAGTGTTGGGTTCTGTTCTGTAACAAGGTGCTCTGCTAAATTGCAGCTCCTATACTTGGATTAACTGCTTTGCCGTTTACTCAGCATTGAGACTCCATATTCAGCCCCTCATACCCTTGATCACTTAATTCACACACAACATACTTTTTGTGCAGATATTCGGAAGGTCATGGCCCCTAGTTCTTCTGATCATCGGAGACTGGATACATGACCCAAGATATGAGTCTGGTCCTCGCGGAAGTCCTGACACGCTGACCTCTGTGGGAAGTGCCCAGGAAGTTTGAACTTCAGATGGGCAAATACCCTGTTCCCCGGAACCCTCTGCAAACGTCTCCGCTCTGAGTTAGAGTCAGACACTTCGGACAGTTCTGTGGGACTTAACGGAATAGCTACCCAGGAACTGTTAAACAGAAAAATTGTGGTCTAGCTTCTGGTAACTACAGAGCTGACCCAGCAATCACCCACACCGACCCCTCAGGCTACTCCCCAACCTGACACTCATGCCACCCACCCACCTGCTACCCTACCCACCTCATCCATGTGCCAACCGTATCCACTTACCTCACCTACCCTACCACCTTTCCCATTCAGCTCATTCAGCCACACATCCATTGAGTAATGTTCATCCATTCACACTGGTATTTTAAACTTGCCATACAGCAGCTAGCACCATAAAAATGGGGCACCTCTTGTCTTCCCCCTGTGCTACAGCGCAGTGATGGACACTGTGTTCTGCATTTCTAGAGAGGCCGGGCTCACAAGACCCGGCAAGAAATGCGGAGCAGCGTCCAGATGTGGAAAAGCTCGAGCGGAGCAGCAATCCGATAGTGATTACAGCTTTGCTGAAGATCCACGTCATATATATTCTTTTCTAAAATGTATGAATAGAAATATGTTGATACCATCATAGCAAAAAAGGTTTCTGGTTGGTGAAGGACAACACTAATAAAACCTGAGTTAACTGCAGAATGGACAGCCTCACTAACCAAATCATGACATGGAGGATGCAACACTGAAGGGTAAGGAAATGGTGACAAGGGTTTGATTCACCATCATCAGATAGGGTATTATTATGAACTGAGAGTTGCAGAATGTGAAACAGTGCAAAAGGTTGGAGCACAAAGGTTCACGTCAATGTATCAAGCCACCATCCTGATTTGGAAATATATCGCCATTCCTTTACTGTCACTGGGTCAAAATCCTGGAACTTCCTCCCTAATAGCACTGTGGGTGTACCTACACCACATGGACTGCAGCGGTTCAAGAAGGCAGCTCACCACCACTTTCTCAAGGGTAATTAGGGATGGGCAATTAATACTGGCCTAGACAGCGACGCCCATATCCCTTGAATTAATTAAAAAATCACAGATATTGGCACAACGTTACTGATGCAATTAAAAAATTTCAACTTTTAAAAAAGTCTAAGTCATTAAAATTTTCTAATACTTTTGTTCAAGTAACCTTAGAGAGATAGTAAGTGGCCTGAAGAAGAAGCAAGCCCTGAGATTAGGCAATAATTAGCAGTATAAACAAACAACTATGTCAACAAACAAAGTCATCACTTACCACCTCAGGCTCCCAGAGTGAGGACGTAAAGGAATCTGGGAAAGCCTTTGCTAGTGCCAACTGTCTTGCGTGTACGTAATACTGAAAAGATAAATCAAGAAAACACTCCATTTACATAGAAGCAATCTTGCTGCATACCTTGTACAAAGACACTACATAACTCTCATTCAGAGATAATTTCTCAAGTACAGAGACAACAAAAAACATCAATGGTTCTGTAGTGCAATTTATGTGCAGAAGGACCTCTGAAAATGCTTTACATCGAGGAGTAAAACAAAGAAGACAAGCAGGAAGAATAACGAGAAAGCAAAGGCCATGATGACATAGTCAAACAGAAGGTTTTGGAGAAGGCTTTTAAACATTGCGAAGGTCTGAAGGTGGAGGGATCTCAACAGAGATTTCCAAAGAGGTGTGCAGTGTTTGAGAGCAGCCACCAGTATAGGAGTGGGGGTGGAGGGACACTCCTTAGAGAAGTGGAGGATGTGTGCAGGCATGCAAAACAGGAGGACATCACAAAGGTAGGGTGAGGCAAGGCCATGGAAGGATTTGAAAAGGAGGATGAGAAGCTTCAGGTCAATTCACTAATGGACTGGGTGCCAGTGAGCTTCAAGAAGACAGGAATAATGGGAATGTTGGGATTTAGATAGCAATGCTTCAATTCAGTTATAATCTATAGAGGGTTAAAGTGGGGAAATTAGCTAGGAGGCAACTAAAGAATTTGAGCCTGCGATTTTGAACACATGGACTAGAATTTCAGCAACGGTGGGAGAGAGATAGGAGCAGAGGCTTGAGATGTTGAGGTGAAAGAACTAAATAGTCTTCATAAGAGCACAGATAGGGAGAGGAAGCTCTGTTCAGGGGCGAACAGCGTTTGAGATTCCATGCTCTCTGACTGAGGTGGCATTTGGGCAGTTTGCTGGAAAAGGCAGCTTCAGTTTTACCAATATTAAAACCAAAAGAGATTTTTGGCTCATTCACATCTAAAATTCAAAATGCAGAAGTACAGCAACAGCTATTGTGTCGAAAAAGGAGATAGGGAGATACAGTTGAATGTCTGGCATTCATGTGATTCAAATGAAATCATTAAGGAGTAAGAGCATAAATGAAGAAGAAAATGAATAAAGGATGGAGCCCTGTTACATACCAGAGATGGTAATGTGGACAGAGAAGAAATGCTTGTGTTATGACACGTATGAGAAGAACTAAGTCTTTCTGCAGATCTTCTGATAAAAGCTAAGAGTAGATAATAAAGAGAACTTCTGATGAAATAAATAATGGTGTGTGATGACAGAGAATGCAGAAATTAGATAATAAAGATAGGGAGTGGAGAAATCAGAATATAACAGAAAACGTGAAAATGATGAAGCCCTTTCAGTTCTTAAAGCTATGCAATAGGTAACTCCACAACACTAACACCTGATTGGAGTTGAACATCTCTTGCACATGATTATTTTGAGACTGAGAAAGTTTGCCGAGCTTTACCCTTCCCAGGTACTTCCAGTCCAGGAGATCAGAGAGGCGCTCTGTGCGATTCCTCTGAATGATGCGCTGTCGACGAGACTGTTGACAGAAGCTGTAGATGAACGAGGTCAGTTGATTGCATGAGTCATCCAGAGATCTAAAACGACGATCAAGGATGTAAATCCCTGAGGGAAAAGCAAGCATAAACTGAGTCATCTAATGTACAGGGCAATTACTGGCCAATAAGACAGTTTTGGACAGTTTCCTTTTAAAAATTAGAGCGGGGCTGAAAATATGACTTGCATCGTTGACATAGCTGAAGTTAGGGTGGCTACCTAACCAATGTTTACTGGGGTGGAATTTTCTTGTCATTGCATTTTATTACTATTCATTTTTCTTTGGTTGGGCCATTTCCTGCCAGCAAGTATAAGTCGTATCATCTCTTTATGGGAGACACTTAACTAATTCCAGATGAGCTTGCATAAAATAGGACCAGCCCTTCAATTTGAAACCAAATCGGATAACAGATTTTATATGGGTATTCTCCTGCACATACGAAGTGGAATACTATAGCGGAATATGCCACACTGCCATATTCTAAGACTAACCTAAACTATATTGTCACTTTATAGTCACCATATAAAGGCTGAAAACTGTGATTCTGGTGAGATACTACGTACTCAATGGCTCAATGAAACAAGGTGAGGAAATCATGCTATGCCGCAAAAAAGAAAATAGATGAGAACAATGGAGATAAAAGCAAAATACTGTGGATGCTGTAAATCGGAAACAGAAACAGAAAATGCTGGAAAAACTCAGCAGGTCTAACAGCATCTGTGGAGAGAAAAATGGAGTTAACGTTTCGAGTCTGTACGACTCTTCTTCAGAGCCTGGAGATGCCGTCTACTGCCATTGTAAGATACTGCTCCCATTTGATACTCACTAATACATTGTGGACATATCATTTTAACTAATATAAAACACCTGTATTATTACCAGTAATATACAATCCCTGCACTGTTTGCATTAATGTATTGTACTCTTTCATTCAAAGTAATAAACTGTGCGCACATTATTTCCGCTAATATGCTGCACACGTATTATTCCTGCTAATATGGTGTGCGCGTATTATTTATACTAATATACTGTGCCCATATTATTTTTGCTAATATACGGTGTCCATATTATTTTTGCTAATATACTGCACCCGTATTATTCATGCTAATATACTGCCCCATATTATTCACGGTAATATACTGCCACATATTATTCACGGTAATATACTGCATCCATATTATTCACGCTAATACATCATTCCCATATTATTCACACTAATATACTGCCCCATATTATTCATGCTAATATACTGCCCCATATTATTCACGCTAATATACTGCCCCATATTATTCACGCTAATATACTGCATCCATATTATTCACACTAATATACTGCCCCATATTATTCACGCTAATATACTGCCCCATATTATTCACGCTAATATACTGCATCCATATTATTCACACTAATATACTGCCCCATATTATTCACACTAATATACTGCATGCATATTATTCACACTAATATACTGCCCCATATTATTCACGCTAATATACTGCCCCACATTATTCACGCTAATATACTGCATCCATATTATTCACACTAATATACTGCCCCATATTATTCACGCTAATATACTGCATCCATATTATTCACACTAAGATACTGCCCCATATTATTCACGGTAATATACTGCCCCATATTATTCACGGTAATATACTGCCCCATATTATTCACGGTAATATACTGCACATTATTATTCACGCTAATATACTGCCCCATATTATTCACGGTAATATACTGACACATATTATTCACGGTAATATATTGCATCCATATTATTCACACTAATATACTGCCCCATATTATTCACACTAATATACTGCCCCATATTATTCATGCTAATATACTGCATCCATATTATTCAGGGTAATATACTGCATCCATATTATTCACACTAATATACTGCATCCATATTATTCACGGTAATATACTGCCCCATATTATTCATGCTAATATACTGCCCCATATTATTCATGGTAATATACTGCCCCATATTATTCACGGTAATATACTGCCCCATATTATTCACGCTAATATACTGCATCCATATTATTCACAGTAATATACTGCCCCATATTATTCACACTAATATAATGCCCCATATTATTCACAGTAATATACTGCACCCATATTATTCACACTAATATACTGCCCCATATTATTCACGGTAATATACTGCATCCATATTATTCACACTAATATACTGCCCCATATTATTCACGCTAATATACTGCCCCATATTATTCACACTAATATAGTGCTCCATATTATTGACAGTAATATACTGCCCCATATTATTCATGCTAATATACTGCCCCATTTTTCACACTAATATAGTGCCCCATATTTTTCATACTAATATACTGCCCCATATTATTCATGCTAATATACTGCCCCATATTATTCATGCTAATATACTGCCCCATATTATTCACACTAATATACTGCCCCATATTATTCACGCTAATATACTGCCCCATATTATTCACACTAATATACTGCCCCATATTATTCATGCTAATATACTGCCCCATATTATTCACACTAATATACTGCCCCATATTATTCATGCTAATATACTGCCCAATATTATTCACACTAATATACTGCCCCATATTATTCATGCTAATATACTGCCCCATATTATTCACAGTAATATACTGCATCCATACTATTCACGCTAATATACTGCCCCATATTATTCACGCTAATATACTGCATCCATATTATTCACACTAATATACTGCCCCATATTATTCACACTAATATACTGCCACATATTATTCACACTAATATAGTGCCCCATATTATTCACCGTAATATACTGCACCCATATTATTCACACTAATATACTGCCCCATATTATTCACACTAATATACTGCCCCATATTATTCACACTAATATACTGCATCCATATTATTCACGGTAATATACTGCCCCATATTATTCATGCTAATATACTGCCACATATTATTCACACTAATATACTGCATCCATATTATTCACGCTAATACATCATTCCCATATTATTCACACTAATATACTGCCCCATATTATTCACACTAATATACTGCCCCATATTATTCACACTAATGTACTGCATCCATATTATTCACACTAATATACTGCCCCATATTATTCACACTAATATACTGCCCCATATTATTCACACTAATATACTGCCCCATATTATTCACACTAATATACTGCCCCATATTATTCACACTAATATACTGCCCCATATTATTCATGCTAATATACTGCCACATATTATTCACGGTAATATACTACATCCATATTATTCACGCTAAATCATCATTCCCATATTATTCACACTAATATACTGCCCCATATTATTCACACTAATATACTGCCCCATATTATTCACACTAATATACTGCCCCATATTATTCACACTAATATACTGCCCCATATTATTCACTCTAATATACTGCCCCATATTATTCACACTAATATACTGCCCCATATTATTCACGCTAATATAGTGCCCCATATTTTTCACACTAATATACTGCCCCATATTATTCATGCTAATATACTGCCCCATATTATTCACACAAATATACTGCCCCATATTATTCACACTAATATATTGCCCCATATTATTCACGCTAATATACTGCCCCATATTATTCACACTAATATACTGCCCCATATTATTCACACTAATATACTGCCCCATATTATTCATGCTAATATACTGTCACATATTATTCACGGTAATATACTGCATCCATATTATTCACGCTAAATCATCATTCCCATATTATTCACACTAATATACTGCCCCATATTATTCACACTAATATACTGCCCCATATTATTCACACTAATATACTGCCCCATATTATTCACACTAATATACTGCCCCATATTATTCACGCTAATATAGTGCCCCATATTTTTCACACTAATATACTGCCCCATATTATTCATGCTAATATACTGCCCCATATTATTCACACAAATATACTGCCCCATATTATTCACACTAATATATTGCCCCATATTATTCTCACTAATATACTGCCCCATATTATTCACGCTAATATACTGCCCCATATTATTCACACTAATATACTGCCCCATATTATTCATGCTAATATACTGCCCCATATTATTCACAGTAATATACTGCATCCATACTATTCACGCTAATATACTGCCCCATATTATTCACGCTAATATACTGCATCCACATTATTCACACTAATATACTGCCCCATATTATTCACACTAATATACTGCCCCATATTATTCACACTAATAGAGTGCCCCATATTATTCACCGTAATATACTGCACCCATATTATTCACACTAATATACTGCCCCATATTATTCACACTAATATACTGCCCCATATTATTCATGCTAATATACTGCATCCATATTATTCACGGTAATATACTGCCCCATATTATTCATGCTAATATACTGCCACATATTATTCACACTAATATACTGCATCCATATTATTCACACTAATATACTGCATCCATATTATTCACGGTAATATACTGCCCCATATTATTCATGCTAACATACTGCCACATATTATTCACGGTAATATACTGCATCCATATTATTCACGCTAATACATCATTCCCATATTATTCACACTAATATACTGCCCCATATTATTCACACTAATATACTGCCCCATATTATTCACACTAATGTACTGCATCCATATTATTCACACTAATATACTGCCCTATATTATTCACACTAATATACTGCCCCATATTATTCACGGTAATATACTGCCCCATATTATTCACACTAATATACTGCCCCATATTATTCACACTAATATACTGCCCCATATTATTCATGCTAATATACTGCATCCATATTATTCACGGTAATATACTGCCCCATATTATTCATGCTAATATACTGCCACATATTATTCACGGTAATATACTGCATCCATATTATTCACACTAATATACTGCATCCATATTATTCACGGTAATATACTGCCCCATATTATTCATGCTAATATACTGCCACATATTATTCATGGCAATATACTGCATCCATATTATTCACGCTAATACATCATTCCCATATTATTCACACTAATATACTGCGCCATATTATTCACACTAATATACTGCCCCATATTATTCACACTAATGTACTGCATCCATATTATTCACACTAATATACTGCCCTATATTATTCACACTAATATACTGCCCCATATTATTCACACTAATATACTGCCCCATATTATTCACACTAATATACTGCCCCATATTATTCACACTAATATACTGCCCCATATTATTCATGCTAATATACTGCCACATATTATTCACGGTAATATACTGCATCCATATTATTCACGCTAAATCATCATTCCCATATTATTCACACTAATATACTGCCCCATATTATTCACACTAATATACTGCATCCATATTATTCACACTAATATACTGCCCCATATTATTCATACTAATATACTGCCCCATATTATTCACACTAATATACTGCCCCATATTATTCACTCTAATATACTGCCCCATATTATTCACACTAATATACTGACCCATATTATTCACGCTAATATAGTGCCCCATATTTTTCACACTAATATACTGCCCCATATTATTCATGCTAATATACTGCCCCATATTATTCACACAAATATACTGCCCCATATTATTCACACTAATATATTGCCCCATATTATTCACGCTAATATACTGCCCCATATTATTCACACTAATATACTGCCCCATATTATTCACACTAATATACTGCCCATTATTCACGCTAATATACTGCCCCATATTATTCACACTAATATACTGCCCCATATTATTCACGCTAATATACTGCCCCATATTATTCATGGTAATATACTGCATCCATATTATTCACGCTAATACATCATTCCCATATTATTCACACTAATATACTGCCCCATATTATTCACACTAATATACTGCCCCATATTATTCACACTAATATACTGCCCCATGTTATTCACACTAATATACTGCATCCATATTATTCATGCTAATATACTGCCACATATTATTCATGGTAATATACTGCATCCATATTATTCACGCTAAATCATCATTCCCATATTATTCACACTAATATACTGCCCCATATTATTCACACTAATATACTGCATCCATATTAGTCACACTAATATACAGCCCCATATTATTCACACTAATATACTGCCCCATATTATTCACACTAATATACTGCCCCATATTATTCATGCTAATATACTGCCCCATATTATTCACGCTAATATACTGCCCCATATTATTCATGCTAATATACTGCCCCATATTATTCACACTAATATACTGCCCCATATTATTCATGCTAATATACTGCCCCATATTATTCACGCTAATATACTGCCCCATATTATTCACACTAATATATTATTCACACTAATATACTGCCCCATATTATTCACGGTAATATACTGCCCCATATTATTCACACTAATATACTGCCCCATATTATTCATGCTAATATATTATTCACACTAATATACTGCCCCATATTATTCACGGTAATATACTGCCCCATATTATTCACACTAATATACTGCCCCATATTATTCATGCTAATATACTAACCCATATTATTCATGCTAATATACTGCCCCATATTATTCACACTAATATACTGCCCCATATTATTCACACTAATATACTGCCCCATATTATTCACACTAATATACTGCCCCATATTATTCACACTAATATACTGCCCCATATTATTCACGGTAATATACTGCATCCATATGATTCACGCTAAATCATCATTCCCATATTATTCACACTAATATACTGCCCCATATTATTCACACTAATATACTGCATCCATATTAGTCACACTAATATACTGCCCCATATTATTCACACTAATATACTGCCCCATATTATTCACACTAATATACTGCCCCATATTATTCATGCTAATATACTGCCCCATATTATTCACACTAATATACTGCCCCATATTATTCATGCTAATATACTACCCCATATTATTCACGCTAATATACTGCCCCATCTTATTCACACTAATATACTGCCCCATACTTTTCACACTAATATACTGCCCCATATTATTCACGCTAATATACTACCCCATATTATTCATGCTAATATACTGCCCCATATTATTCACGCTAATATACTGCCCCACATTATTCACACTAATATACTGCCCCATATTATTCACGCTAATATACTGCCCCATATTATTCACACTAATATACTGCACCCATATTATTCACGCTAATATACTGCCCCATATTATTCACACTAATATACTGCCCCATATTATTCACACTAATATACTGTCCCATATTATTCACACTAATATACTGCCCCATATTATTCACACTAATATACTGCCCCATATTATTCACACTAATATACTGCCCCATATTATTCACACTAATATACTGCATCCATATTATTCACACTAATATACTGCCACATATTATTCACGGTAATATACTGCATCCATATTATTCACGCTAATACATCATTCCCATATTATTCACGCTAATATACTGCCCCATATTATTCACGCTAATATACTGCACCCATATTATTCACACTAATATACTGCCCCATATTATTCATGCTAATATACTACCCCATATTATTCACACTAATATACTGCATCCATATTATTCACGCTAATACATCATTCCCATATTATTCACACTAATATACTGCCACATATTATTCACGCTAATCTACTGCATCCATATTATTCTCACTAATATACTGCCCCATATTATTCAGTAATATACTGCACCCATATTATTCACACTAATATACTGCCCCATATTATTCAAATATACTGCCCCATATTATTCACAGTAATATACTGCCCCATATTATTCATGCTAATATACTACCCCATATTATTCACGCTAATATATTGCATGCATATTATTCACTAATATACTGCACCCATATTATTCACGCTAATATACTGCATCCATATTATTTATGCTAATATAGTGCCCCATATTATTCATGGTAATATACTGCACCCATATTATTCACGCTAATATACTGCCCTACATTATCCATGCTAATATACTGCCCCATATTATTCATACTAATATACTGCCCCATATTATTCACGGTAATATACTGCATACATATTATTCATGCTAATATACTGCCCCATATTATTCACGCTAATATACTGCCCTATATTATTCACGCTAATATACTGCCCCATATTATTCACGCTAATATATTGCACGCATATTATTCACTAATATACTGCACCCATATTATTCACGCTAATATACTGCATCCATATTATTTACGCTAATATAGTTCCCCATATTATTCATGGTAATATACTGCCCTACATTATTCATGCTAATATACTGCACCCATATTATTCACACTAATATATTGCACGCATATTATTCCCTAATATACTGCACACATATTACTCATGCTAATATACTGCCCTATATTATTCAGGCAATGCACTGCACCCAGTAATATAATTACAGTAATATACCGCTGGGAAGGGTGTCCTGCAGTCAGCATCACGGTGAAGCAGTCTGGGAAGAGTGTCCTGCAGTCTGTTCTTGCTGAAAATAACAAGGCAGGCACTCAGGGTCAAGTCTGCTCTGGAGTTGGTAATCCACTCTGACCAGACCTGCGCTGTGCCCAGCAGGAAGATCATGACAGCCTTGTGCTACTCAGGGATACGATTGCCTATGTGCAGGACAGGGGTGTGGACACCTGCCTCATCAGCCTGGATCAGGAGAAGGCCTTTGAGAGAATATCGTACACCTACATGGCGGATGTGCTCTCCAAGGGGTTTGGGGAGGGAATCCGCAACTGGATCCAACTGCTCTACACTAACATCAGTAGCGCAGTTTCAATCAATGGGTGAGAATCAGAAAGCTTTCCAATTAAATCTGGAGTCAGGCAGGGCTGCCCTCTCTCCCCTGTCCTGTTTGTGTACTGCATAGAACCCTTTGCCGAGTCCATCAGGAAGGATCCGGGCATAAGAGGAATGATGATCCCAGGCAGTGGAGGCACTCAGGTCAAAGCCTCCCTGTACATGGACGATGTAGCCATCTTCTGCTCGGATCTACTGTCGGTGGGCAGACTGATCAACATCTGCGACCAGTTCAAACTGGCCTCGGGAGTTAAGGTAACTCGTGGCAAGAGCGAGGCCATGTTCTTTGGGAACTGGGCTGACTGATCCTTTGTCCCCTTCACTGTCAGGCCAGACGGCCTGAAGGTGCTGGGAATATGGTTCAGAGGGACTGGGGCATGCGTCAGAAACTGGAAGGAGCGAGTGGCTATGGTGGAAAGAAAACCGGATAAGGGGGAGTGATGCTCCCTCTCCATTGCGGGTAGGAACCTGGTCATCGGGTGTGAGGCAGTCTTGGTGTTGCTGTGTGTGGTGAAGGTCTGGCCCATTCCTCACTCCTGCGCGATGGCGATCACCCGAGCCATCTTTCGCTTTATCTGGAGGTCGAAAATGGATCGTGTTCGTAGGGACGTGATGTACGAGCCCCTAAAGGGGGAAAAAACGTGCCCAACATCACCCTCATACTGAGGGCCACCTTTGTGTGCGGCTGCATCAAGCTGTGCATAGACCCTCGGTAGGCAAACATCAAGTGTCACTACGCGCTGAAGTTCTACCTATCCCCGATGTTGTGAAGGTCTGGCCACTCTGCTGCGGAACGCTCCAAATAGTTGGACCGTGCCACACCACCTGTTCCTCGTGGAAAAATTTATGCAGAGAAATACCTTTGACCACAAGTCCATCAGGCAGTGGTCGGCACGTAACGTCTTAGAGGCCCTGCGGGAAAAGAAGAGGGTGGATCCTGTGGGATGGTTCCCCGAGCAGACTGTCAAAGTCATTTGGCAGAATGCCTCATCACCAGAACTTTCCAACAAGCACTAAGATGTAGCTTGGCTGGTGGTGAGAAGAGCCCGTCCCGTCAGATCCTTCCAACATGCCAGGAGTCTCACCCCCTCTGCACGTTGCCCTCGAGGTGGCTATGGTGGGGAAGAAACCGTTATTCACCTCCTTGTGGAATGTACCTTTGCAAAGAAGGTCTGGGGAGAGATGCAGTGGTTTTTGTTGAGGTTTATCCCAAGCAGTTCTGTGACACAGGACTCTGTGCTCTACGGGCTGTTCCCAGGGACACACACCGAAACAAACATCAACTGCAGCTGGAGGATCATCAACTCGGTGAAAGACGCTCTTTGGTCTGCCCAAAACTTGTTGGTCTTCCAGTACAATGAGTTGTCCCCGGCTGAGTGTTGCAAACTGGCACATTCCAAGGTCCAGGGATATGTGCTGAGGGACGCACTAAAGCTTGGGGCAGCCACTGCAAAGGCACAATGGGGAACGGTCACTGTCTAAGAACTTTCTGCCATAGTGCACCGAGGGGCTGGGAATTGCACAGACCCCTCTGGCTGTATGACTCTCAAAGTTTGTATGTAATTAATACTAAATGTATCATAATTGTATTGAAGCACCTCAGAGTGCAACACGATGTATGTCGATAACTCCAATACCATTGCACTGACTGTAATGACCATATTGAAATGACTGTAATATTCATTGATTGCATTGAAGCACCTCGTGATCCATGTGTAAAAGTTGAATACGATTGCCCCTTTTGTGATGGCCATTTACAGAATCACAGAGTGCAGAAGAGGCCCTTCAGCCCATCGAGTCTGCATCGACACATGAGAAACACCTGACCTACCTACCTAATCTCATTTATCAGCACTTGGCCCATAGCCTTGAATGTTATGACGTGCCAAGTGCTCATCCAGATACTTTTTAAAGGATGTGAGGCAACCCGCCTCCACCAACCTCCCAGGCAGTGCATTCCAGACCGTTACCACCCTTTGGGTAAAAAAGTTTTTCCTCACATCCCCCCTAAACCTCCTGCCCCTCACCTTGAATTTATGTCCCCTCGTGACTGATCCTTCAACTAAGGGGAACAGTTGCTCCCTATCCACCGTGTCCATGTTCCTCATAATCTTGTACACCCCGATCAGGTCGCCCCTCAGTCTTCTCTGCTCCAACGAAAACAATCCAAGTCTATCCAACCTCTCTTCATAACTTAAATGTTTCATCCCAGGCAACATCCTGGTGAATCTCCTCTGCACCCCCTCCAGTGCAATCACATCCTTCCTATAATGTGGCGACCAGAACTGCACACAGTACTCCAGCTTTGGCTACAGCAAGGTTCTATACAACTCCAACATGATCTCCCTACTTTTGTAATCTATGCCTCGACTGATAAAGGCAAGTGTCCCATGTGCCTTTTTCACCAACCCACTAACATGCCCCTCTGCCTTCAGAGGTCTATGGACACACACGCCAAGGTCCCTTTGTTCCTCAGAAATTCCTAGTGTCATGCCGTTTATTGAATACTTTCTTTTCAAATTATTCCTTCCAAAGTGCATCACCTCACACTTTTAAGGGTTAAATTCCATCTCCCACTTATCTGCCCATTTGACAATCCCGTCTATATCTTCCTGTAGCCCAAGACACTCAACCTCACTGTTAACCACCCGGCCAATCTTTGTGTCATCCGCAAGCTTACTAATCACGCCCCCCACATATTCATCATTTATATGAACGACATAGATGACTAATAGGGGGCCCAGCACAGATCCCTGTGGTATGCCACTGGACACTGGCTTCCAGTCACTAAAGCATCCTTCTGTCATCACCCTTTGTCTCCTACAACTAAGCCAATTTTGAATCCACCTTATCAAATTACCCTGTATCCCATGTGCATTTGCCTTCTTTATAAGTTTCCCATGTGGGACCTTGTCAAAGGCTTTGCTGAAATCCATATAAACTAAATATCAACTACACTACCCTCATCTACACACCTGGTCACCTCCTCAAAAAATTCAATCAAATTTGTTAGGCATGACCTCCTTCTGACAAAGCCATGCTGACTACCCCTGATCAAACCTTGCCTCTCCAAGTGGAGATAGATTCTCTCCTTCAGAATTTTCTACAATAGTTTCCCTACCACTGACGTGACACTCACTGGCCTGTAGTTCCATGGCTTATCTTTACAACCCTTCTTAAATAGCGGAACCACATTAACTGTTCTCCAGTCCTCTGGCACCTCCCCCGTGGCCAGAGAGGAACTAAAAATTTGGGTCAGAGCCCCTGCGATCTCCTCCCTTGCCTCCCTCAGCAGTCTGGGACACAAGTTATCCGGACCTGGAGATTTGTCCACTTTTAAGCCTGCCAACACCTCCAATACCTTGTCCAAATATCAATTTACTCAAGAACCTCACAGTCTCTCTCCCCAAGTTTGATACCTTCATCCTCATTCTCTTTGGGATGAAGGTTTTATAATGCTCTTTCAGATATTTTATGAATAAAGTATATTTTTCCAAAAAAAATAACAAGAGTAACATCACAAGACAGTGCAAGAGCACGGCGGAGAGATCAGATAGAGCGCGAGTACGGGGGGGAGGGGAAGCTTCAAAAAGTGATGTCAGCACAAAGGTGAGAGCTGATAGGTGACTAGTGGGTAAGTGTTTTTCTCCAGTTTAAAATTTATTAAGCTAAGGAAAGGTAAGAGTTCTAGTTTTTATTTCTTAACATTTTTTTAAACTGTATTTAACTTAAAGTAAGAGTTTTTTTTTTTAACTAGAGGCATGGCAGGACAGCTCAGTCCCATGTTATGTACCGCCTGCAACATGTAGGAAGTACTAGATGCTCCTTGCACTCCTACCGACTACGTGTGCAGTAAGTGCCACCAGCTGCAGCTACTTGAGCTCCGAGATTTGGAGCTTGAGCGGCAGCTGGAGGCGCTGAGGTGCATCCGCAAGGCTGAGAGTTTCGTGGACAGCACGTTTTTAGACGTGGTCACTCCACAGCTTACGGAAGTGCAGAGAGGGAATGGGTGACCATCAGTCAGAAGAAAGGTGTCAGGCAAGTAGAGTGCATCTCGCTTGAGAACCGTTTTTCTGTGTTGGAAAATGGTGAGAGTGATGGTTCCTCTGGGGAGTGCAGCCACGCTCATGGCACTGTGAGTGGCTCAGCTGCACAGGGGTTGGGGGAGGGTGGAGGAAAAAGAGGGGAAGAGCAATAGTGGGAGGAGACTCGATAGTAAGGGGAACAGACAGGTGCTTCTGCGGCCGTAGACGTGACTCCAGGATGGTATGTTGCCTCCCTGGTGCCAGGTCAAAGATGTCACTGAATGGCTACAGGGCATTCTAAAGGGGGAGGGCAAACAGATAGAGATCGTGGTACATATTAGTACCAACGACATAGGTAGAAAGAGGGATGAGGTCCTGCAAGCAGAATTTAGGGAGCTAGGAAGCAGATTAAAAAATGGGACCTCAAAGGTCCCATGCAATCTCTGGATTACATCCAGTGTCACGTGCTAGTGAGTACAGAAATAGGAGGTTAGTCCAGATAAATGTGTGGCTGGAGAGATGGTGCAGGAGGGAGGACTTTAGATTTCTGGGACATTGGGACTGTTTCTTGGGGTGGTGGGACCTGTACAAGGCAGACAGGTTGCACCTGAACCAGAATGGGACCAACATCCTTGCGGGAAGGTTTGCTAGTGCCGTTGGGGAGGGTTTAAACTAACTTGGCAGGGGGATGGGATCCTGAGAGAAGGTTCAGCAGGGGGAGATGCACAGCCAAAATTAGAAGAGAGTAAGTGAGTCTGGAAGGCACAGAAATTATAGGCCAGTTAAGGCACAAGGGAGTTTGGCGAAGTTGGATGGTATTTATTTTAATGCAAGCAGTCTGACGAATAAGGCAGATGAGTTGAGGGCGCAAATTAACACATGGAAGTATGATGTCATTGCTGTCACAGAGACGTGGTTGAGAGAGGAGCAGGATTGGCAGCTCAATATTCCAGGATAATATTCAGGCGAGACAGGGAAGAAGGTAAAAGAGGAGGGGGTAACGCAATATTGATCAAGGAATCAATTACAGCAGTAAAGAGGGATGACATCCTAGAAGGCTCCTCAAATGAAGCCATATGGGTAGAACTAAAAAACAAATAAGGAGCAATCACATTTCTGGGAGTGTACTAAAGGCCCCCAAACAGTCAGAGAGAAATAGAAGAGCAGATATCTAGGCAAATTTCAGAGAAGTGTAAAAATAATAGGATAGTAATAGTAGGTGATTTCAACTTCCCCAACATTAACTGGGTTAATCATATTGTGATAGGTTTAGAGGGAGCAGAATTCTTAACATGCATCCAGGAGAGCTTTATAAGCCAGTACGTAGAAGGTCCTACAAGAGAAGAGGCGGTCCTGGGCTTAATTTTAGGGAATGAAGCCAGGCAAGTGGTAGAGGTATCAGTGAGGGAACATATTGCATATTGTGATCATAACTCTGTTAGATTCAAGGTTGTCATGGAAAAGGACAAGGATGAGCCAGAAATCAGAGTTCTAAATTGGGGGAAGGCCGATTTTTAATAAGATCAAATATGATTTGGCCAGACTGGACCGGAAGCAGCTACTTTTAGGTAAATCTACATCAGATCAGTGGGATTCATTCAAGAAGGGAATAGGGAGAGTACAGGGCCAACATTTTCCAGTAAAGATAAAGGATGGGACTAACAAATCCAGGGAGACCTAGATGTCGAGGGATATACAAGATTGGATAAAGAGAAAAAGGGAGGCTTATGGCAGATACTGAGGGCTCAAAACAGCAGAAGCCCTGGAGGAGTATAGTGTGTGTAGGGGGGGAACTTAAAAAGGAAATTAGGTGAGCAAAAAGGGGGCAGGAAAAAACATTGGCAGGTAAAATAAAGGAAAATCCAAAGTTATTTTACAAGTACATTAAGAGTAAGAGGATAACTCGGGAATGAGTAAGGCCCATTAAGGACCATAGTGATAATTTGTGTGTGGAGCCAGAAGACGTAGGTACGGTTCTAAATTAATACTTTGTGTTGGTGTTCACAAGTGAGAGGGACGACGTGAGTATGGAAATCAGGCAGAAGGACTGTGATATAATTAAAGAAATTAGCATAGAAAGGGAGGAGGGTCTACGTGGTCTGGCAGGCTTAAAAGTAGATAAATCTCCAGGCCTGGACGAAATGTATCCCAGGCTGTTGAGTGAGGCAAGGGTGGAAATAGCAGGGGCGCTGGCAATAATTTTCAATACCTCTCTGACCACAGGAGAGGTGCCAGAGGATCGGAGGACAGTCAATGTGGTATCGTTATTCAAGAAGGGAAGAAGGGATAAACCAGGGAACTACAGGCCAATCAGTCTAACCGCAGTGGTGGGGAAACAACTGGAAGCAATTCTGAGGGACAGAATTAATCTACACTTGGGGCTGAATTTTCTGGTTGGTGGGGGGGGGCCGAGCGGGAGCGGGTGGGGCGTGGACCCAATCTCCACCCGCAATCAGGTCCACGCCGCCATTTTATGCGGGTGGGCGAATTAAGGCCCGCCCAGCGTAATGCGCGACTCCCAAAGATAGCAGGAGTGGGCGGGCAGCTGCGGGAGTGCACTGTTTACCGGGTCCAATGGCGACCCGGCAGCCTATTTATATGAAGCGCTGGCAGCCTTTGCAAGGCTGCTCACAACGGTAAGTGGAAGGACTCACCAGAGGACTTCAGGTGAGTAGGCCAGTCCGGAGGGTAGGGTAGTGGGACAGGCCAGGCCGGAGGGTACGGCAACGGGACAGGCCAGGCCGGAGGGTACGGCAGCGGGACAGGCCAGGCCGGAGGGTACGGCAGCGGGACAGGCCAGGCCGGAGGGTACGGCAGCGGGACAGGCCAGGCCGGAGGGTACGGCAGCGGGACAGGCCAGGCCGGAGGGTACGGCAGCGGGACAGGCCAGGCCGGAGGGTACGGCAGCGGGACAGGCCAGGCCGGAGGGTACGGCAGCGGGACAGGCCAGGCCGGAGGGTACGGCAGCGGGACAGGCCAGGCCGGAGGGTACGGCAGCGGGACAGGCCAGGCCGGAGGGTACGGCAGCGGGACAGGCCAGGCCGGAGGGTACGGCAGCGGGACAGGCCAGGCTGGAGGGTAGGGTAGCGGGACAGGCAAGGCCGGAGGGTACGGCAGCGGGACAGGCCAGGCCGGAGGGTAGGGCCAGTGCACCCCTTGTTTTTCAGATGTCTGCCTTGTTGCCCTCGAGGAGGTGGCAGCATGGGAGGAAGTGCTGGCTCCCCAGGATTGGAGGAGGCGGCCCCCGCACATGACGAAACGTAACTGGGAGGAGGCGGTGAGCTCTCGCAACCTGGTGCGGCGCACCTGGATCCAGTGTCACAAGCGTTTCAACGACTTGTTGCGCTCTGGCAGGGTGAGTACCATGTTGGCATTGGTCATTTAACCGAGCAGGTCAGCTTATCCCCCTGCTGTCCCCCCACCCCCTCCCAAGTCCGAGTGTAGTGACTGCATTGAATCATTGATGGCATTTGTCGTTTGCTGGGTGAGCCAGCAGATACTGCCCATGCTGAGGTCAGCCTGAGAGGGTGATGAGATGTGTTTTGCCCCTGCAGCATGTGTTACACTGAGTCTCACATGACTGGTGTGGGGGTAACCTGGAGGATCTGCACCTAGGTGCTGTGTTTGAACTCCAGGACATGTCCAAGTCAGGGTGATGAGATGCTGGGAGGGGAGCTTCAAGGTGGCGTGGCAACGAACCACCTGCTGCCCTCTGCGCTCCACGTGCTTGCGCCTCCTTGCTATGAAAGAATATACAGCGTGGCGCCTAATGTGATGAAGGCAGCATGTGTCAAAGGCGGGGGTGGGGAACAGGCCTAGCACCTATGTGTGAGTGTTTGGCAGTAGCGGGGTGAGGAGGCACTGGAGCCCTGATATGTCCCACTCTGGTTGGGGTGGGCCATCCGCGAAGAGTGACCATGTGCAATTTGCACTAATCAATGCTCGTCTCTCATTTTCAGGAGAAGAATGCTCATGATGCAGCAGAGCGGGTGAGGACTGGCGGCAGCCAGGCGCAGGTCGCCATTCTCAGTCGGTTTGAGCAGGATGCCCTGGATCTGGAGAGGCGCCATGCACCCAGGTCCACTGGTGTCAGTGAGGCTGGGGTGCTACGGCCAGGTGTTTATGCCCAGCAGTGAGGTCAGCATTGTTCTCCCAACAGCCATAGCAATGCTGAATGTTAAATGATTTAATTTTGCAACATGGCTTGACCATTAATTATGGAAGGATGAGTGCATCCGGGGGACAGGGATGGGCTTGTTCTTCCTTTCAGCATCAGCAGAGCAGGGCTGGGAGGAGGAGCAGCAGAGGCCCCCTCTCGCACCTGAGGGCCCTGAAGTCTCACCAGCGTCACACCATCTCTGCCAGGCAGGCACCAGCGCAGATACTGACACCTCGGTGAGAATTCGAACATCGGCTAGTGTCCGGGGCACAGCGGTGAGGGCACTTCACAGTCGCTGGAGGAGCTAGCAGAGACAGAGAGTGCCCATGGTGCCAGCAGTTGGAGGACTGCAGGGGACCAGGCACATGCTCAGTCGGTGCCTGATGATGTGCCTCTGGAGTCGTCCGCGACGCAGCAAACGCAGGAATTGCAGCCGGGTATGCAGGAGCATCTGGGAGAGATACATGAGGCTATGCTTGGCTTGGTGTCCGTGGTGGAGGAGTCTACCAAAGCAATGAGCAATGAGCCACATGTCCGAGCGCCATGTATCCTCCATGGAGAGAGTGGCGACTCTCGTGGAGAGGTTCCTCCAGGAGACCCATCAGGGCTTCCTGGGGATGTGCTCTGACCAACATTGACCTCAGCTGGTCAGTGCCACTGTGGGAGATAGTGTAGGCACCAAGTTTCCCAGCTCGGTGCCTATCCATCCATGATGAGCAGGGAGGTCCAAAGGAACCTCACGTCAGCGCAGCAGCTGCCTGGCGTCTCTACGGGCACCTCTCAGGGTGCTCCGGATGAGGGCGGCAGCTCCTCTGCCCCTATTCCAGTGACCGTAGCATCCGGTGAGGCTGTAATGACTGGGGAAATGCCAGCTGTGGAATGAGCAGCTCCAGCACAGGCTCCACGGGCCAGAGGACGACCGCCAAGGTCATCAAGGCCAACAGGACAGCAGAATGAGCAGGCTGTCTCAGATGCCACTCCAAGCGATGGGGCAGCACCAAGACGTAGCACCCAGAAATGAAAACATAAGGCACCTTAGGCACATCACAGGTTTTTCACTGGTGCTTTTGTGCTGGCCCGAAATGAGGTCCTTATGATTTGTTCTGATTTGTGACTCTATTGTCTTTTTTTTCGGAATAAGTTGGTTTGCTTGACATACTAAATTCAGATATGTGACCATGGCTGAGTGTGCCTCTTTTCTTATGCATGTGTATGGTTTCCAAAAATGTTAGAAGTGTTTTGTGGGATATTCAGCTTTATAAACAAGGCCCTTAGTTACTGTTCCTAACCTGGAAGATTTGGCACTTAGATATCGAATATGGAGCCAACAGCCCAGGCTTGTCCTGGTGATCCATCTGTGGTGCGCTAGCTGAAGGTTCATTGGATTAAAGCCTCCTGGGTCTCCCTGCCTCCCTGGAGTGTGCCCGGATCAGTATCTACCCCCTCAGCATTTCCCTGTGCTCATCCTTGGACTCACTGCTGGACTCATCGCGTGCAGCCGCAGCCACTGTGTCGATATCTTCATCGTCCACTGCGTCCCCCCTTTCCAGCGCAAGATTGTGGAGAGCACAGCATGCAACCACTATCACTGAGACACGATCTGGGGGGTAATGGAGTGCACCTCCTGAGCGGTCCAGGCATTGGAAGTGCAGCTTGAGAAGACAGTGGCTCTCTTCACCACAACCCTTGTGGAGGCGTGGCTCCTATTGTACCGCTGCTCAGCTTCTGTTTTTGGATGGCGGAGAGGTGTCAAGAGCCACTTTCTGAGGGGATAGCCCTTGTCACCCAGCAGACATCCATCAGGCCGAGCCAGAGCACTGAAGAGCCCCGGCACCTGGGAGTGTCTGAGGATGTAGGCGTCGTGGGAGCTGCCTGGGTACCTTGCACAGACTTGTAAAATCAGCATCCTGTGATCACACACTATTTGCACGTTCATGGAGTGGAAGCCTTTCCTGTTGACAAAGGCACTGGGCTCACCTGCTGGTGCCTTGACGGCCACATGTGTGCAGTCTATTGCACCCTGGAAGTGGGGGAAGCCAGCAATCACCGCAAAGCCTCTGGCTCAGTGTCTGGCTTGCCTGGTCCCAACAGTAGTGGATGAAGGTCAATGCACGCTTGAACAGAGCGTCTGTAACCTGTTTGACACAAGTGTGGACAGCTGATTGGGAGACACCACAAAGATCACCCACCGACCCCTGGAAGAAGCCAGAGGCATAGAGGTTGAAGGCAGCTGTGATCTTCAGAGAAACTGGCATGGGGTGTCCACCCACACAGTTAGTGGAGATCTCAGGACCAATCATCTGACACATATAGTTGACTGTCTCCCTTGAGGGATGGAGCCTCCTTCGGAACTGCACCTCAGGCACACTGAGGTAACTGCTTCGCTGCCTGTAAACTCTGGTAGCAGGACAGTGGTGTCTTCTGCGGCGCCTTCCGCCTTGGACTACCTCTTGGCCCTGCACCCCCTGTGCCTGCGCCTGTCCTCCCAAAGGTGGCTCCCCTGGAGGCTGAATGTACACTCCAGGCCTCCTCCCCCTCCTAGCCCTCTCTTCCTCCTCAGAGGAGGTGCCTCCAGTGGACAGATCAGCTCCCATTCCCAGGCTAAGGGAAGGCTTCCAGAAACCTGCAGGCCCAGAAAAGATTCCTCACTGCAGAGTGCTGACCTGAAGGTTAAGAGTCCAGAAAAAGCAGCTGGTATGCGTTTTGAAGTACTGCAGATCACACAGGCAAGTTTCAAAAGCTTTCAAAAATAAATACTTGACTGTGCACTCGTGATCCCAGTTAGCCCGCTTATCCCGCCTGTGGATGAGGTTTATACAATTGTGTCCTGTGCGCCAGTCCGAAGATTGCACGGATGCTGAAAAATCAGTGTCGACTGGTGAGTCAAGGGCCTTAAGTGGCCCATTAATTAACGTCGGACATCATTGCGTGCCTGCCCAGCGAAATATCACGATGGCGCGGTTATGGCCTGCCCCCGCATGCCAACAGGAAAATTCTGTCCCTGGAGAGGCAGGGATTAATCAAGGACAGTCAACATAGTTTTGTTAAGGGAAGGTCAGGTCTGACCAATTTGATTGAATTTTTCAAAGAGGTGACCAGGTGTGTAAATCAGGGCAATGCATTTTACGTAGTCTATTTGGACTTCAGCAAGGCTTTTGATAAGGTCCCACATGGGAGACTGAGAACAGAAGGTAAGAGCCCATGCCATCCAAAGCATTTTGGCAAATTGGATCCAGAATTGGCTGAGTGGCAGGAAGCAGAGGCTGATGATCAAGGGGTGTTTTTTGACTGGATGCCTGTGTCCACTGGGGTTCCACAGAGATCGCTGTTGAGTCCCTTGCTGTTTGTGGTATATATAAATGATTTAGACTTGAATGTAGGAGGGTTGATCAGTAAGTTCGCGGATGACATGAAAATTAGTGGGGTGGTAAATAGTGAGGAGGATAGCCTTAGATTACAGGAGGATATAGACGGGCTGGTCAGATGGGCTAATCAGTGGCAAATGGAATTTAATCTGGATAAGTGTGAGGTGATGCACTTGGGTAGGACAAACAAGGCACAGGAATACATGATGAATGGTAGGATCCTGGGAAGTACCAAGGATCAAAGGGACCTTGGTGTGCATGTCCACCGGTCCCTTAAGGTAGCGGTACAGGTAGATAAGGTGGTTAAGAAGGCATATGGGATACTTGCCTTTATTAGCCAAGGCATCGAATATAAGAACAGGGAGGTTATGCTGGAACTGTATAAAACGCTAGTTAGGCCACAGCCAGAGTATTGCGTGCAGTTCTGGAATCTGCATTATAAGAAGGATGTGATTGCACAAGAGAGAGTGCAGAGGAGATTTACCAGGATGTTGCCTGGGCTGGAGAGTTTTAGTTATGAGGAGAGATTGGATAGACTGGGGTTATTTTTCTTGGAACAGAGGAGATTGAGGGGGGACATGATTGAGGTGTATAAAATTATGAGGTGCATGGATAGTGTAGACAGGAAGGAACTTTTCCCCTTGGCGGAGGGACCAATAACCAGGGGGCATAGATTTAAGGTAAGGGGCAGGAGGTTTAGAGGGGATGTGAGGAAGAATTTTTTCACCCAGAGGGTGGTGGGAATCTGGATCTCACTGCCTGAAAGGGTGGTAGAGGCATAAACCCTCATAACAGTTAAGTATTTGGATGTGCACTTGCAATGCCATGGCATACAAGGCTATGTGCCTAGTGCTGGAAAATGGGACTAGAATAGTTGGGTACTTGTTTGACTGGCGCAGAGTCGATGGGCCGAAGGGTCTTATTCTGTGCTGTAGACTTCTATGGCTCTATATTACTCGTGCTAATATACTGCCCCATTTTGTTCAGGCAATACACTGCACTCATATTGTTCACACTAATATACTGCACCCATATTAATCACACTAATATACTGCACCTGTATTATTCTTGCTAATATATTGCACCTGTAGTATTCTCGATAATATACTCCACTGTATTATCTTCATGAATATACTGTGCCTGTGTCATCTCATTAATATACTGCACCCGTGCCATGTTAATTCTCACTGATATACTGCGCCTGTCTTATTCCTGCCAATATTCTCTATCTGTATTATTCTCGTTAATATAGTGTGCCTGTATTATCCTAACATACTGTGCCCATGCACTCTCGCTAATATTCTGCCCCGTTTTTAGATTACTAGCAAGAATAAAACAACACGGTATATTTGCAAGAATAGAAAGGGCACAGTAAATTAGCAAAAATGATATGGGTGCAGAATATTCATGAGAATAATCCAGGTGCAGTATATTAGTTGAAATGATTTGGGCACAGTAAGATACTGCAACGTTTTATTCTTTCTAATATATTGTGTCCATATTATTCTCACGAATATACTGCAACCATATTATTCTAAAATACTGTGCATGCTATAATCACTATGACACAGCATGCATGTTACTCGTTATCATTCTCGCCAATATACAACATATGTATTATTCTCGCTAGTACACTATGCATGTATTATTCCAATATACTGTGGTCATGTAATTCTCACTAATATACTGTGTCCAAATCATTTCAACTAATATACTGCACCTGGATTATTCTCATGAATATTCTGCACCCATATCATTTTTGCTAATTTACTGTGCCCTTTCTATTCTTGCAAATATACCGTGTTGTTTTATTCTTGCTAGTAATCTGTGCCCCTATCATTCTTGCTAATATACTGCGCCCACATCTTCCTCAATAATATACGGTGCCCATATTTTCCGCACTAAAATACTGTGCCTGTATCTTTCTCACTTACATACTGCGCTTGTATCATTCTCACTAATATACTGTGCCTGTCATTCTCATAAATATACCGCACTTCTACTATTTCCTGCAAAAATACTGTTATTATTCTTGCTAATATACTGCACTTGCATTTTACCACTAATATACTGTACCCTTATCATTATCACTAACGTACTCCATCTGTATCATTTTCACTAACATACTACGCCTGTATCAAACTGATATACTGTGTCCAGCATTCTCATGAATATACTGTGCTTGTATTATTCATTCTGCCTAAATTCTGCTTTGCATTACTCTCGTTAATATATTGCTGCTCTTCTTTTGGCTTCTACCATTTTACTTGGGGTTGCCATATTGCTGGTTGATCATCCTTCTCCATCTCCTCCTGTCAGACACCTATTCCTCTTCCAATCCCGCTGCATTTAAGTATCGTCACCGCATCTTTCCATCTGGTCTTAGGCCTTCCTCTCTTCCTTCTGCCTTGCAGCCCTATCTCCATTACTCACCTTACCACATTTCCTCTCAGTCTCCGCAACAGATGACCGTACCATTTAAATCTCTTCTCGCTACTTTCTTCAATGGTCCCACAATCCTCAACGCTCCCACAATCTTCACTGACCCCTTGATGTGCTGGTTCCTGATCTTGTTCTTTTTCTTTACTCCACATTCTTACTAATAAACTGCACCTATATTACCTGCACTAATATACCGTACCCATATCATTTGCACTAATATACCATGTCTGTTATTCTCATAAACATGCTGTGATTGTATTATTCTCACTAATATACTGTGCCTATCATTCTCAAATATACCACGTATTATTCTCATTTACATATCATATCTAATATACCGTGCCTGTGTCAAGTATGCCACCAAACTGCGCATGTATCATTCTCACTGACATACTGCACATGTATTGTTCTTGCTTAGATATTGCATCTCCATTACTCTCTATACAATACAGTAACTATTATTCTCCCGAAACAGCACCTATATTATTCCCTCTAATGCACAGCGCCTGTAATCTCTGTATATCACAGTATCTGTTTTATCTGTAACATATCAGGGAATGGATAAAAGGCGCACGTGGCTGCATGATGGACCAGATGTTCTTTTCCTGTTCCGTATAATTCTCCATAGTGCATTTTGTCTGTTGTTCTTTATTTAACCATGTCTGCTATTGTTTCCATAAGGTTTTTAATGATGCTATTTGTATCAGATCTCTAAAGCAGCCTTCACTGTAAACTAGATTTAGTTATTTTTGAATGCAATCAGTTTTAGTGAGGCTGAACAATTATTTACTTGGGAGGAAATGTAGGGTATTATCCAACTTGCTTGTGGCATTAGTACCACTGAAAGTAATTTTATTAACAAAGACCTAGGCTCTGACTGGTCCTTTCTCTAATGTTATTACACAAGGAACGTGTCCCTCATGGGCATTACTTGCCTTCCAACCAGGTCAATTTGAAGGTGCACAGCGTGCTGTAAAGGATAGAGCTGTTTCTAACTACAGTGATTATATTATTAAAAGCTGTGGCCCCATGCAGTGATCAGTCATACAATTACCTTAACAGAAAAAAATACCAGACAAAAGGTGAGATAGAGCCCATGTTACGTACAAAGGGCCAGTCCATCCTCATTTGTGTGTCTTATTGAATTAGTGAGTTGTGCAAAGGTAGAATACGTCAATCCTGCTGTACCAATTGCTCATTGTAATTAAATTTTAAACACATCATTGTTGTCAAACAACTCCTCGGTTTGTTACCTACAGCTGACAGAATACAAATTATTGAAGAGTGATAATTTTTAATTAGGGCTTTGTAAAGCTGGCATGCAGGCTATTCCACTTCTTAAAACTTTTCCAAGTTACTATTTCATTATTTCCAGCTCTAATTTTAAAGAGAGACACTCAAAAAAATGATACACATGAGGGACTGTATCATTGTGATAATGACACTGGACTCGTAATCCAGAGGCCCAGACGAATGCTCTGTGGACATCAGTTCACACAATGGCAGCTGGTGGAATTTAAGTTCAATTAATAAATCTGGGATTATAAAGCTATTCTGAGTAATGGTGACATGAAACTCTCATTGATTGTTGTAAATAACCATCTGATTCACTAATGTCCTTTAGGGAGGGAAATCTTCCATCCTTAGCCGGTCTAGCCTAAATATAACTCCAGACACACCAGCAGTGTGGTTGACTCTTAACTTCCCTCTGAAATTACCTAGCAGGTCACGTAATTCCAGGCAATTAGAGATAGGCAACAAAAGCTGGCATTGTCAGCGGTGTCTACATTCCATGAAAGAATAAAGAAAAAAAAACACTCAAAATACTTGAAAGACACAAAGCAAATAAATAAGGTCATCTGATCAGTGGTAATCAGCAGAGTGCATGTGACCATTGCCGGTAAGCGTAAAAATTGAAGGAGGTCAGGTTTGCTCTTGGCTGTTGAAACTGAGGCCTAGACTTTTACTTGCCTTAGTTGCTGAGGGTGAGGGCTGGGTTGTCATCTTCTCTACCTGATCTTCCCTTGTGGTAATTATAGTTCTGATAAACATAGAGCTGTAGCTTTAGGAGTAATCCTGTGTTGTAAGATCACATGATCTGTGTTAACCAATCAGTTAGCAGCATGGGGGAACCTCTAGGGAAGAGTTCTCCTTTAGTTATAGAGTTTGATGCACACATGTAGTTGCTGCTGCTGTCTGAAAGTTAAATGTGTCCACCCAGAGAAGTTGCCTGGAAAATAAGCTCTATAACATCCCTGCAAATAAGCCAGCTGCGATATTGGAAAAGGGTGCTTTTTAATGTGACCAGGCACTTGCCTGAAATCGGTGTTAAGAGCCATGCACATCTAAATAGGGGTCCTAATGTTAGTTGCAGGACCCAAATACAAAATTTAGGTACAAATGGGCACAGCTTGCCTCCCGATGTAGCAGGAGTTGAGTGGCCAATTGACAATCTATAAAAGATATAAATCTATAAGTGGAGACCCCTTAAGAAGTGGTTGCAAAACTTTTTAAAAGTTACATTTCTATGGTGCTCCCCAGCTCTCTGCAAGAATGCTGTGGGCCGCTGAATTCAGTAATAATGTAGCATAATTCTTTTCCATACTCCTTGCCAATTGTCTCTTGAACTGCCTTTTTCCTGGGAAACTTGTTATTAATTAACATTTAATCTAACTATCACTGGATATGGTTAAAATATTGCACATTGTCAATCTCCAGGGGCATGCGAAGTAACCGTAATACCTACCGTATGCTGCCGGGTCGGCAATATGTTGCTGCATAAAGCACCCAAAACCAGAGAGGTTGGTGGTGATGCTAGGGATGCCCATTACTGTGCACTCCGCTGGGGGATGAAAACAAATGGAACATTCCATCAGAATCCACTTATGCCTGACAGCAAAGTGATAAATTAATCAAATTACATTGTAAAATTAGACTTTTCGCTGTAATAGTGTGCATTGTTATAGAACTCATTTATTTCTAACTTAAACTTCAGTGCTTAACAGTCATTTTCATCCAGATACCTGTGGATGGGTTTTTGTATGAATGTCCAGACATTTAAAAAAAAAAATCAGACAGGCAGAAAAACTGTGGGTTTGAATTGTGGTAATTGAAAAGAAATACTGCAAGTGTGTCTGAGAGAAATTATTTTGTTTTGGGCATGTACAAAGTGAACTTGATTGGTGTTTGAACATGAGGGAGGAAACATAGAAGACATTTGAAAATGGAGGAGTGAAATTGTTAAGTGCTTGAGGTGTGAGTGAAACTTTGGCAGATAAACAAAATCTCAGCTGGATACTCCAACAACAAATTCATGCTTGCATGACTCTGCGCAGTGTTAAGACCCCAGTTTTCTTCCCTCTTCAGTTGCAACACCATTGGCAGCTTTCTACTATCTCCACCAAGAGGTCAATGTTCCCATGTGAACTTAGATAGCAAGTATTTTCAGGGTATTACATTCTCACATGGCTATCTAGCAGAAGCCACTGGATCGTAATCAGGAGGCAGAATCCTGGTTGATTTTTCTCCTTTATACCTTAATGGCAAGGAGACAATTTCTGGCATCCCTACTGCCAACCTGGCTGAAACAGTTAACTCAGTAGAGATTGGGGATCAAAGCTAGCATTTACCTGGTCTGTCTGGCTTAGTGTCACACCAACACAGCATGGGATGACTTGGGTCATTAGGCAAGCTTAAAATAACACAAGATTCAAAAGAGAAACTAAGGATTTTTCAGTCAGTGGCACGTAAGGGCGTGCCATGCTATGCTCAAAGGAGGTTGCCCACAAATGTCTAGTAATCTCTGTGGTATTTTTTCCCCTTTCCTGACAACAGTTTAAATCAAAGGGATTTTTTGATCTACAGCAATGATGCCAGCAAGCAGGTAAGCAGCCAATCACATTGAAGTATCTACACAGCAAACCAGAAAGTCAAAAGCACTTAATATCTTTCATTTTTAATTTACATTTTTACATAGTGAAAGAAAGAAATACGACTGGATTCAGGCAGAAACTAAAATAAAGATAAACCTTTACGAAAAGATCTTTTCAAAAAATTTGATTTTTAAAAAACTGTGGACAGTTTTGACATTCCACAAATATAAAATCAGCTTTTCCGGCCCAGTGAGGATGCTTAACAGTAAGACCATAAGATGTAGGAGCAGAAGTAAGCCATTCGACCCATCGAGTCTGCTCCGCCATTCAATGAGATCATGGCTGATCTGATAATCCACAACTCCATTTTCCTGCTCTTTCCCCATAATCCTTGATTCCCTTACTGATTAAAAGTCTATCTATCTCAGCCTTGAATATACATAAAGACCCAGCCTCCACAGCCCTCTGTGGTAAAGAATTCCACAGATTGACTACCCTCTGAGAGAAGAAATTCCTCCTCATCTCTTTTTTAAATGGGCGCCTCCTTACTCTGAGATTATGCCCTCTGGTCCTAGACTCTCCCACAAGGGGGAACAACCTCTCAGCATCTACCCTGTCAAGCCCACTAAGAATCTTATGTTTCAATAAGGTTGCTTCTTATTCTTCTAAACTCCAACCAATAATTGTGACCCCTGCACTGATCCCAGTGGCACTCCACTAGTTACAGGTTGCCATCCTGAAAATGCCCCCTGTATCCCAACTCTCTGTCTTCTATTAGTTAGCCAGTCCTCTATCCATGTTAATATACTACCCCAACACCATGGGCTCTTATCTTAAGTAGCCTTATGTGTGGTACCTTATTGAACGCCTTTTGGAAGTCCAGATACATTACATCTACTGGTTCCCCTTTACCTATCCTGCTTGTTACCTCCTCAAAGAATTCTAATTAATTTGTCAGGCATGATTTCCCCTTCATGAAGCCATGCTGACTCTGCTTGATTATATATGCATTTCTAAATGCTCTGCTATTACATCCTTTATAACAGACTCCAACATTTTCCCAATGACAGATGTTAAGCTAACTGGCCTACAGTTACCTGTTTTTTTGTCTCCCTCCCGTTTTGAATAAGGGTGTTAACATTGACAGTTTTCCAATCCTCTGGGATTTTCCAGAATCTAACAGTTCTTGGAAGATTACGACCAGTGCATCCACTATCTCTGCAGCTAATTCCTTTAATATCCTAGGATGCAACTCATCAGGTCCAGGGAGCTTATCGGCCTTTAGCCCCATTAGTTTTCCTAGTACTTTTTCTCTAGCGATAGCTATTGTATTTATTCCATCCCCCCCCCCCCCACCCCCCGTTTTTTGCCCTGTGATTATTGGTACTTTTTGGAATGCTATTAGTGTCTTCTACCGTGAAGACTGATGCAAGGTATTTATTCAACTCCTCTGCCATTTCCTGGTTCCCCATTATTATTTCCCCAGCCTCATTCCCTAAGAGGCCTATATTGACTTTGGCCTGACTCTTCCTTTTTATATATTTAAAGAAGCTCTTACTGTCTGTTTTTATATTACTTGCTGTTTTACCCTCAAAGTTTAATGAAGTGCACCGTTAAAAACCCATTCAATGATGTGCAACTTTTTCTGGGGTTTTTCCACTGATTGCAATCTGAGAGTGCCTCAACAGCACATCTTCTGGGGACGTTTTGAATCACTAACAGCAATTTCTGTATTTCCGCCTTACTCTGCACATGTGTGGACTCCCAAAGTTGCTTTCAGTTTCAGTAGAGTAATGATGGTGAAGGCTGACAGTTTTTGCCATCATTACCACTGCAAAATCCAGGCCTAGGTTTTACAGAATTGTGGAGTGACACATTCAAAACCGAGACTCACTGAACAGAAATGGGCATAGGGAAATCGCCAGTGCAGCAGCCACTCCTCACTCTGATAATATGGAACCTTTGCCTGGTACCAAGTGTGGCAGACTTATTACATCTTATCACAGGGAGGTGGGGCTGAAGACATGAGCAACAAAAATGTTTCCAAGTATCAGGAATTTAGGCTGAGGAAAGATTAGGGAAACTGGCCTCACTTGCTTTGGGGGATGGAGGAAGACTTCAAAGTGACCTAAACGAAGTTCTCCAATTTGCTATCATCTCTGCATTGAAATTGAAAGTTAGGAATAAGACAGGAGATCACACAGATTTTATTTAATTCAATGGATAATGGAGATATGGAATAAGTTGGGAAAATTACTAAATCACATGTATATCTGAAAAGTTTGAGAGCTACAGTGGAAAAGTTTGTAAATGAGGTTCATCCATTAAAAAAAGTTACTTACTGGGCCTAACGGCAATTCCTGTTCCTAAAAATCTTGGCTCCGAACTTCCTTGAGGGATCTCTCAGTCTCAAATCATAACTTCAGTGGGAGATTGACAAAAGCACTTAGAAACACTAAGTGCACGAAGGTAGCAGGAAACTGGAAACCCCTTCAGATTTTCAGGAATTTGACAATGGATTCAAGGGGTTAAAGAGTGAAAGAGTTGGGCTAGTGCTGTCCTATGCCCAGCAGTGTTTAGTACACTGTCGGATTTCCAGTGATGTGCTCATGGGTGCACTGGGATCTAGAGCATGGCTGCGCTGTTTAACTGCTAATCTGGCTTGTCCCTTTAAGGTCACTGCTCATGTAAACTTCGGGCAATTGGTCTAGATAGATGAAATGTAGTAAATGCAGCGACTTATGAACTGTTAAGACCAAGCAGAAGGTAACTGTTAGCTGTTAGACTTCAGGTGACAGAATGGCTTACTTTCTCTCTTTTTTTTTTAAAAAGAATATATTTTCAGCTCCAACATCTGTTGGAATAAAGTCAGCTTACCCTACAGTATATTGCCAAGTGGCCATGCGTCATGTGGGAGCTGAAGCAGCAGACTACTTCACAGCAGAGGGCATCATCAGCAATCTCAATACTAGTTTCAGGTAATGATCAAATTCCAGGACCATGAGTGGAAATTCAGGCTGATTTTGCGCTCTCGCTTAGGATGTTGAGAAAAATGTAGTAGCCCTGCTGCCGTTCGAACTGAGATCCAATAACCCAGCAGAGACTAGGACTTGGACTTGTGGTCTATATAGCTCAGTTACATGTTGACTTTATTAACTGATCTGTTGGGGAAATACTATTGAGCCATATATGGGGACAGATTAACTTCAATGGAAATGCAAATTGGGAAGGATGTAAGATAGGTTGCCGATTGGCTAGCATCTGTTTTACACAATCGCATGAAGTCAAAATCTATCCCAAAATGTTCAGCTGGAATGCCAAATAGTCAGCTAGACATATGCATTCACCTGTATACATTTAATTTATAGAATATAAGTTATGATCATATAAGAAACCATGGAGTGACAAAATGTTTTGGCTCATCAAGTTCCCTTCCTCCACAGACCATTAATGAATCACTTTGCTGCTCTATCATTGAGTCTACCCAGCCACCTTATTCCCTGAAGGAATGTTATACAGGTTTCACCTTGCTAAACAGGTGAATCATGCAACAACTCAAATACCCATTTAACTATAAGCCTTAGATGAGGCGGTGGTGGGTAATGGGGATGGGCAATAAGTACTGGCCTAGCCAATGACACCCACATCCATTGAAAGAATATTTAAAAAATTGGCCTTCCAAAGGTCCCAGAAGCCCAAGGATCCTCATCTTTGCATTGTCCTGATAACAATCAATCCTGTTGGTAACTAGTGATCCAAAGCTTCACTCAGTACTCACTGATAGCCTAATTGGTAGATACAGCACTTGATGTGATACAGACCAAAATACCCATGTTTGGTTGCTAGGCAGTACTGAGTTAGCTGACCTCTACCAATTGTTCAGTTAGGGGCCTACAAATGGTTTAATTAGCCCTGTGTTTGTGAAGGAAATCAATCAATGTTCCTGCTCCTGGTGCTATGCAGTCAGTATGCTAGAAATGAGGCTATATAGACTGAGTAAGATCAGTTGGTTCTCTCCCTCCAATTGAATATCCTGCCAACACTCGTTCTCTAGTTTAAAACTTGAAGGGAGGTCACATTGGCAAAGTGCTTAAGGGCTTTTGGTAGCTGATTTCCAAAATTGCTGCTTCTCCTCAATTCTACCAATGAATTGATGCTCCAGTCCCAGCGTTGGACTCTTCCACCATCAGTTTCAGTGCTACCAATTTTCCCTAATCTCCTGCCCAAGTCTAGCTGTTGCCAATTGTAAACATTTCTCTGCCACTCTCCCGATTCAGCCAAGTCCCAATGCTGCCTCCTCTTCCTGTACGCTCAAGTCCCAACATTGTTACTTTTTCACCTGTTCTCTGATTCTCCTTGGTGGTTCTACGAGTTGCCACAGTCTACCCTTTCCTGCTGAAGAATTCAAGTCCTGACAGATTGCTTTTCTCTATCCAATGCCGACCTCTACTCACTCATGCTGTCAGCTTTGCCCATCTGCCCAAGTCCTCTTGTTAACAAAACCACATTCTCAGCAACTGCATGCTTTAAAATTACATATTACCATCATTTTCTCAGCAGACCAAGAATAAGAATGTGAGGAAAATATGGAGCTTAGTTCTCCTGGCAATGCAACAGAAGATTGATTCAGACAATAGACTGATATAGTATTAATACTTTCCTGTAGCATAACACATAGCTGACGCAATTCATTTCTGTCTGAGATACTCATTTTTATCTTCTTCACAAAGCAAGATTGATGGCCCAATTATGAACAGAGCACTCAAACAAAGAGTGTTCAAAAAGGTGCTTATTGGCTGCTTTTTTGAGGAAAGTAATCATAAATCTACAATAGGAGTCTGTAATGACGCGGAGTTATTCAGTAACGTTTTTCTTTCACACTGACCCACCTCAAATGATCTCTGCCATCATTTTTTGATTTACTGGTGTCTATAAATGTCACTACTAAATTGAGGGAGAGGAAAGCAGTGTCTGTTTAATAACAAAAATCTCTTTGAAGCCGATTAGATTATGCGATGTGTTACAATTGCACTGATGGTGGTAATAAAATAATAATTCCTGTCATTTTCCTTCAGTCTCCTGTATAATGGAGACTGTATAAGTGGACTGAGGGTGATGATTATTCTATGCAAAACATATGTGTAGGGAAGCTAATTGCATCTAGAAAGCATCTACGTATAGACAAAAGATGCGACATGAGCAGCATCTTGGAGAGGCAACTAACAATGCTCTCTTACAGGAAAAGCTTTTCTCTGGTGGAGATTTCTCTCTCACCTTCAGCTTTTACCCTTTCTTTCTCTATTGCAACTTTACTTTGCTTCTAACTCAAATTCAAGCTATGGACCTTTTCCTCACACTCTCCTGTACCTCTGAAGCTTAGGTGTGATGGGATATGGGTAGGTGAGTTGGCAATATATGAATAAGGGGCAATAAGAACAGAAAATGCTGGCAGTACTCAGTGGGTCAGGCAGCATGTGTGGACAAAGAAAGAGAACTAATGTTTCAGGTTAATGACATTCCACCAGAACTGGGAAAAGTTAGAAATGTAATAGGATTTAAGCAAGTGAAAGGGGAGAGGATGGGAAAAAGAACAAAAGGGAAGGTGTGAAAGTGTGGAAGATGGGAGAGATTAAATAACTAGAGTTGTTGGTATATGGCCAAAGGGAGTGGTAAGGGGACAAGTAAAGAAACAAAAGCTGTGTCATGTAAATCGCAGAATAATGAACAGCTGTTCTCCAAAAGCAGAAACAAGAGAAAAATGTGACTAAAACCAGAACTGCAAGGAAAAGGAAATAAAATGGGAGCAGAGATTATGGTCCGAAATTGGTGAATGCTTTTGTATCAATAAATGTTTTCAGTAGGTACTATTTTCAATTGGACAAAATATTGTTCTTAATGATAGACATGGCGTTCTGTTTTGCATGATGTTCCAAAGCATATTGATCTATCATGTAACAGTCACTATAATGCTACCTTAAGTTATAATCCTGTTTGGATTCAGCATCCAGTTCTCTTGGTAATTAGGAAGTTGTTATTTGAATTGTTTGGACTTGTTGCTGAATTTTAATATATTTCATTTGTAGGTAAGGCAACGACGCTGTATGCTGTGTACCAATCCACTGTGAATGCAGAGAGTTATGAGTGCCCTGGTGAGATATGAAATTTGCTGTGCACAATCAGGAAAGAAGCTACTTCCTTGGTTTCACTGGTTGTTAAGGAGTTACACTGAGGATACACATACTTTTCCCAATGACTGGTTAAATAAAAGTATTCTTAAAAGACTGAAAACAGCTGTTTTCATAAACTTGTATTATTAAATAATATGGAGACCTGAAGAGAGAGATAAATAGCTCTTAATAAAAATGAAAATTTGTCTTGCAAACATTGTTTGAGAAAGATATTGTTCTTTTACAATGATTTAAGTGTCTTTCAAAAAAAAGTTGATGAATTTTGTGCTCATTGAGGTAAACACTTTTCATTTCATATAGGCAGTGTTGGTTTCAAGCAATTCAGACATAGCTCAGGTGCTTGCAGATTCTGTTCTCTCTCTCTTATGCTCTCTCTGTTCTGCCTCAAAAACAGAACATCCTCACGCACCATATTCTTCAATTGCTTACATTAGACATTTTGCAGCCTCTCCGAGTTTAGTAACAGATTTGTATGACGAACCCCATTCTTAAATGCACTGTACATATTATGTGCCAATTCTAACTACAGCCAGGATTTTCCGGCCCTGTAATGGCGGGACCAACCATGGGAGATTCGGACACCCCCGCTTCGAGAGACTCGGTGGCTCAGCCAAAAGTCCATTGACTTTTGGTGGGACCGAACGATCCTGGCGGCGGCAGGGCAGAAAATCATGTCTTACAGTTCACTCTCTGTTTGTCTTTTGCAATGCCAATAGTTAATGGAAGCCTATCGGTGTGTCAGCAAGGTAACTGGCCTCTGTCTAGGCCAGCACCAGGAAAATGACCATGAAACTGGTGTGGTGGCCTAGATAAATAGGGAACCCACTTAGTACTAAAAGGGTTAATGGAGAAATTGAATTAAATGCCTAGGCCTAAGAGAAAAATACTGCAACCTTGAAGAACAATACCATCTTGTCTGACCACTGTTGTAGGATGAGCCCTGAGACGTTCCATGTTGTTCTTTCTCAGGCCGAATGCAATCAAAGTTGTGATAACCAAGTGCGTAGGCACCGCACCTGTTGCGGTGGGAATGGAAATTAACTAAAACATGGATTGGTCAGTTAACGTATGCAAATAAGCGGATTGAGATGTGCAAAATTTACTGATTGGTTGTAAAATGCTTTGAAGCAAGTGTTTGTGTATTCTGCTTTGAGATGGTACAATAGCTCTCGTTGTATTGTTCTCCCTTGTGCACAAGTAATAAATAGGGTTTCTATGTATTAATGATGCCTTGGTGTGATTAATCTCCGACACTGGCAGACTCTTAAAAAACCCAACTGACTCATTAATGTCCTTTGGGGATGGAACCTGCTACCCCTACTCAGTCTGGCCTATATGTGACTCCAGTTCCACACTGTGCAACAAACTCGTAAAAGTCCTAGTGATAGGCAACAAATACTGCTTTGCTGCTATCACCCACAACTCATGAATACGTTTTTTAAAAAATGAACAAATACTGGTTGCAACTCACCGGGAGTGTATCCCCATGGCTCATAATATGAAGGAAACACACCCAAGTGGCAGCCACGCACAAACTCTTCATAATCCAAAGGAAGCAACGGGCTGGTGGACGACAGGAACTCTGGATGAAAAATGACCTGGAGGATGAACAAAAGCCATTTAGAAAACAGTAGAGGCAAGGATTCCATCATAAGCCTCCCTTGATGGTCCAGTGGGAAATTGTACCTTGTTTGGTACAGGCCAAATAGATCCAAGATTTGATCTCTGCTTTGTGCTGTGTTAGCTGACCTCATCCAGGGTTGCAGTGGGTACCAAAGACTCTGGGTCAATGGGAAATTAGCAGGGTGCACACTCTGGATTGCTAATCAGTAAATCCTTTTGGAAGGACCAGCTGCACAACAGCTAAAGACAGGAGCCGGTTCAACTGTGATGATTGCACAGTCTATGTCTTGGCAACACTCACTATTCAAGTTTGGTACATGATGAATTATCACTGAAGCAGCAAGGGTGAGATGGGCAAGGACAACACCACAAGTGAGCATTGTCATTAAAGGAAAGGACAGGTGAGAGGCAGCCAGAGGAAAATTTGGAGTACAAAAGAAAATATACTGTGACATTCTATTATTCAGAGAAGGACTTATCCCTTCTTGCTCCCTGGTCATCATGGTTGTGCATTTGGGAACTCTAAGCCAAGGTATGAATTGTCAGCGTCACTGTTCCTGAATTCTGTCTAGTGGCTCCAGCGAGTACATCAGGTAAAGACTGGATCAGATATACTACGGGCTTTTAGCTCATGTAAATTTATACATACAACAATTTATTCCTTTCAATTGTCATAACAAACAAGGAGAAGACGTGCAAAACAATAGCTGGTTGATGAACATACTTCTTCCATTTAGCAAACAGGTTCACCTCTAAAACAACCTTCTGGGACCATCGACACTCAAGTTTATTTGACTGAAAATTGTCAGCCTACCACTTTTATGAGCCATTCCATTTGTGTACAGAATTCATTAAGAATTTTTCATGGTAACCAAGAAAGGTAGTGTCCATACCTTAACTCTGTCACTCTTGCTATTAAACAACCCAATTCTTCGGATTGCCTTGAGAAGGAGATCATTGGAATCATCCAGCATGTTGTGTGTACAAATAGGAGGCAGTGTACGGCGCTGTTTAACAAAAAGACAACCATGTTCAGGAAAGTGAAAAGGGTAAGAACTCAGTCAAAGAAATTGTAATTATTTATAACATTGAAATTTTCCCTTCCACAATTGGCACTCACCAGTTTTTACTTGTTCGTATTGGTAATTTATTTGATTGCATTCATGCTGAGGGTCCTCTCTGAAATTAAAACCCTTCCAATCTCTTCTTTGCACATTTCCCTTCCCAACTCATCTTCAGTGACCAGTCTTATTTCTATTTTACATCAAATTTCTCTGTTCTGATTGGTCAACTCTTGCTGGTGTTTGTTTTCAAGGGCATTGGCATCATCCAAATTCCTTGGCCATTTCTCATGTGAGAGTCTGGACAAGAAGTGTCAATAGGCTACTGATTTGTGGGGCAGTAGGAGATCACCTGAGGTTCATACCTGAGCCTAACTGTGTCCCCAACTGATATCCACACACAGAGTTTCCAGATTAGGTCACTGTAAGTGATTTTCAACATTTGCCTGCACCAGATCAGAGTGATCATGCTGCTCACCTGATACTGATCATGCGAAGACTCAACCGTTTTCAACTCAGGACTCATTTACACCAGGTCCGTGAGCTCAACATACTCATTGAGCGCTAATGAGCAGCTTGTCAATCTGGGAAATTGGGTGACTCCATAGCAGAGTGGTGTCAAAGAGCATTGTAAAGGAGAGGGAGGAGCCTTCTTACTTCTCTTAGACCCACAGATGTACGCAGGAAAAATATTAGCAGCTCCTAGTGGTTCCTTTGAGAACCGTCACGTGGGCTGCTTAATCTATTGTTAATGGATGGTGCATTTGAGATGCACCCCGCCTCCACACACACCTCCCCCACCCCACACACACCTCCCCCCCACCCCCACACCTCCCCACTGGTACTGTGAACTGTAAACTCCTCCAGCAGTGCAAGGTTCCTATTTGCATAGTGAAGTAGGGCTGTTCTGGACAGCAACACTGACCTCCCAATTGTGGGCTCACCTAAAAATCTCAGGTAGTGAAATTTTAAACATGATTTTTTACTGCTGGTTTCTAGATAAACAGGGCAGGCGCCAGTTGAAAATTACTCTGAGTCATTTCCTATTCATACTGGGAACACAGAGTCTAATTGTGACACAAAGTGTGTCACCCCTATTGCTGACCAGTGTTTCTAACCATGTTTCACATTCATTTTCTCTTTAATCATTTCCTAGTACATTATTTACCAAGCTTAATGATGGTTAATGGTTTTTCTGAAAAAAAGAGACACGTCTAAGCTTTTTGTCTTGTATTCATCAGGACACCCGCAAGAATACCAATATAAGAGGGAAAACAACAATTTATACTGTATGAGTGTGCTGATTGGTTGGCAAGCAGCATTGCCATGGAGAATGCACCACTGATGGTGACTGACAGTCGACTACGTAGCATTATTTGAAATTTGAATTGAAATTTAAACAATTTCAAACTATGCTTGGCAGCAGACTGTCAGTCACCATCAGTGGTGCATTCTCCATGGCAATGCCACATGCCAACCAATCAGCATCCTCATACAGTATAAATTGTTTTCCCCCTTATATTGGTATTCTTGCGAGTGTCCTGATGAGTGCAATACGAAAAGCTTAGACATGTCTCTTTTTTCAGCAGTACTCAAGTTCTGTACCACGAAATGGCTAGTTAATGGTTTTATTTTTTAATTTATTTTTTGTTGTATTAATGTACATAGTAAGTAAAGCCTGAAGAATGGTGATGACAGAAAAGAAATCTGAGCATTCCTGAGTTTCTCTGCTAAAGAGCTTACCTGAGTAGCATATATGGCTCTCTTCATCATAGTGAAGTCCTCCCGATCCAAAATTGAGTTTATATTGGGCATCTCACCTCTGAAACCAAATTAACACTTCTTGAATAGGCTAACCTGTACAAAACTACAGTTTTAAAACTCCATTTTCCCACAAACAATCCTGAATTTTTTTCCTCAATTTTTATTTTTGGGGTGGGGATGGTGAATTTATAGACTTATCAAGGGGAGGGCCATAAGGGTGGGGGAACAGAACACTTCTCCTATTCTTTCTATTTGTAATCCACAGGTCAAACATAGTGTGGCATGGATGTGGAGTAAACCTCTTATTCTCCCCCACCAATGTGCCTCACCTCAAATCATTGCACAGCACTATTCCATCATTGTTAATTTTACCATGTCCTACACCAACTATCTTTATGGCCCTTTTGGGTGAAGTTAGAAATGTTTTGCTCATTCCATCAATACTTTGTTTTTATCCCATCAGCCTGAACTAGATTAAACCCCAGGGTCCAGAATGGACAGAATGTTGATCCATCATGTTACCATTTGCAAACAATGCTACTTTCCGGTTGACTGTAAGGCAGCTTTCTATGACTATTTTAAAGTACTGCTTGGGACACACTACTTCTGTTCTAACCATATTTAACACAAAAAATTGGTTTATAATAATACTCACACTTATATTTTACTTGATCACATCTTAAAGAACCTCATAAAATAAACAACTTTTTAGGTGATGATGACATGTAAGCAAATACAGACAATGTTCTGCACTAGCACCTTACCCCAAACAGCAGTGAGATAAATTATAAATTAATCTGACATGGTAGCATTGGACTAGGAAGGAATATTGGTCAAAGCACTAGATAAATTCACTGCTTTGTTCTGAATAGTGTTTTGGAAACTTTAATATCTACCTGAAAAGGAAGACATATTCCCCACCAACAGACAGTACCTTCAATAATGCAGCATTTACTTGGTACTGCATTGGGGTGCTAGTTGCTGCGCTCCAACCTAGAAGCGGAGCTTCTATCAACTCAGGGATAAGAATGCTAGCAATTGAGTTGAGCTGACACAGCTTTATCAATACTCAATGTCCTGAGGGAGAAAGGTGGGACTCCAAAAAGACAAAAAGTAAATAAAAACAAGAAAATAATAGAAAAACGCCCAATTTGTTTAAACAGAATCCTATTATGTAACATTTGTTATTCTTAAGGATTGTGCTTCCATTGTACACAGAGATACTTACTCCAAGAGTGACTCGTAAAGCTTTTTGCCAAACTTTTCTTTGACCACATTGGCGGTGTCCCTGAAACAAAACACATGAGATTTCAGATAATTGGAATTTCTTTGTCCTGAGCTCACCTGAATCTGGTGGAGATAGAGTAAAATGATCCTCCTTCTGGTATCAGTTTGCATTTTCTGATTATCAATAGGCTTTAATTAACTGGTATAAAACATTAATTTGCCAATGACAATTCCTATTTCTGCGTGACTAGAATTTCCAACTCCACAGCAGCTACAGAAATAATAAAGGCTATCCAAAGTTACTAATTACAATCTTTGAAGCTTATGTCAGTACTAATAACCTTTCTACTACACATTAAGTTTTGTAAATGAAGGATACATTTTATTAAAAACTCATTACAAGTACATAGCTCTTCACATTTGTGTGCAGAGTTGTAAAAATGTCAAATTGTGTTATGCACAATAGTTGCTATTTTATGTAGCAAAAATATCACCCTATGATGGCACAATCTGGCCATTAAGATTATCATAAATTTCTCAAAGCGTTTTCCAAATTTGTTTTTCATTCAAAATATTTTCTCTCAGCAATGAAATTTCTAATGTCCAAAATAAGGGTTGGTTTAGTTAAGAAACACATTTCACAAATACATGATTAAATTTTTGTCCCTTGAATTGTCTCACATCTCCTAATAAAGTTCTACTTTGAAGGACTTGGCCACTCTTAACATCAGGTCTTGGACTTCATATTTTAGTCTGTAACTATGACATAATAAGCTGAATTTGCATTCTGTAATCAGGGTGGTGTTCCAAGTGCCATAGCCAATTTCTCAGAATATATCAATGCTGTTATCAGCTATATTGATGTGATTATACTCTCTAGCTTCTATCCACTTTTGCTCAGTTTCTTTACTTTTTTATTAATTTTGGGGGAATAATCAAGGAAAATTTCAAAAGCTTCGCCGTAGTAATATTTATATTGAGTGACATGAATGGTAGTAGAACAAGGGGAAAGGGAGGGCACAGGAGTAGAGTGGGTATTTGAAAAGGGTGCTGGAAGCAAATGGATGTTGGAAAAGTAAACAGGCAGCAAAAACCTAAAGGGATAGGAAGTGTGATGGGAGTGGGGCAGAGGCGAAAGGTATGAGTGTTTGAGAGATTTGGAAAGAGACCTGCTGGAGGGCCACGTTTTCCTGCAACAGCAGTTGGCTCCTCTCCCTATCGTATTGCCCCCTAGTTCTCAGCCAGGTGTAAAGGAGAATAAGATAGAGAGAAAAAGAACAAATAGAGTTAAGGAATAGACGAGAAATAAAAACAAACAATGAGAGCCAAAATTAGAAGGACGAAAGAGTGACTATATTCTCTGACTCACGGTGTACTATGACAGGATGGCTCATTCCACCAGACTGATTGGCTTCCTTGCCAAGTGGCAATCCAGAAGCTTATCCATTATGTAACAGTCTAAGTAAACAGAAAGAGATTCTACTCCATCAGTGTGCAACTGGTCAGTTGTCAGCAATACATCCTCATGCATGTCAAAACGAGGTGTCAGCTGTGGCTCAGTTCATAGCACCCTCGCCTTTGAATCAGAGGGTTGTGGGTTCATGTCCCACTCCCGGAAACCAAGAACTGTGATTGTACTCGAAAAGAGTTGCAATCTGTGACTGTTGATAACTCGAAAGAGTATCATGCATGTCAATGTCTGCTTCCCAAGCAGCTTCCACTGCACAGCCAATTTACTGCAATCACCTGTGTCAGGCTTATTTGAACACAAAGAGAGACTGAAAGGATGGCTCTTCAAAAAGCCTAGTCAATCCACTTAGAGAAACAGAGTGCTGATGGAGGGGGGCTTTGGAAACCACCTGGATTATTAACAAGCATGCCATTGGCACCTTAAAGCAGCCCTTCACATCAAATGGTGTACTGACCTACAGCTCCAAGTGATCATAATTGGCTGTTGCCTGCCAATTACTTTGACATACAAAAGAGGCCAACCTATGGTGGATGAAGAAGCCAAAATCAAAAATAATGCCATGGTAAAAGGCAGACAGAGGCCACATGGACATAGCTCCAGGCCACCAGTAGATCCAGAAAGACTGGTGTGTTGGCGCTCTTAAAAGATACATTAAGGTAAGTTACTGTTACTCCCTGAAACTGGGTGAGAGAGCCTTTTGTAGATTTGAGTCTATAGCAGCAGTGTGATCATTCTTGACAGATACTGCACTATATTGAGCCGGTACTATTGCATGCTTTACTGTAATGCCCCTGAAGTTGCTGTGCACACCATTGTAGACAGCAGTGCAGTCAACTGTTCATTCATGACTGCACAGATTCAGTAGTTGCCTTTGCCAGACCTTGCAGGATAGTTTGTGCAGACTTAAGTAATTTATGCAAATGATCCTGCTTCATTAGCAACCTCTTTTATAAACAGACTCAATGATGCCAGAAACCCTAATCAAAGGCAATAGTCAGCTAGTGTTTGCACTTTATCCACCATCACCACTTGGTCCCCAGACTTGGCTCAGTTAACAGCACCCTCACTTGTGAGCCAGAACATAGTGGGTTCAAATCCTAATCCAAAACAATCTAGGTTAACACAATCGCACAGCATTGGATTGCTGGAAGTGCCCTCTTTTAAATGAGATCGTAAACGGAGGCTCCATCTTCCCTCAATAAAGGTCTCATGTTACCATTTGAAGAACAGCAGGGAAGTTCTTCCGGTGCCTCACCAATATTTATTTTTCAAACAGAACAGTTAAATTAGTCATTCATCTCATTGCTAGTGATGGGACCTTATATACACAAATTAGCTATCATGTTTTGCATACAAAACAGCACTTTAGAAGTACTTCACTAGCAGGATATCCTGAGGAACTAAAGGGCATTGCATCAATGCAAATACTTTCTTCATTTCCTTACAGTGTGACCCACCCAGTTAAAGCTCAAGTTCACTGTCTACACCCTGTGTACCCATGTGAAGCTTGGTAAAGATGATGCAAGAGATGCTAGGGTGGTGCCTTGCTTTGAGACACAAAGTGGCATCAGTTTATTTTCCCAGGCTCATGAAATCAGAAGAACATGTGAAAATGCTGCACCCAAGAAGAATTTTGAATAATTTGAGGTTCCGTAATTCTGAGAAGGAAGAAATGGCATAATATGAACGTGATGATAATAGGCTGAATTTAAAAAAGTCTTTGTTTACCATACTCCACGCATTCACATACGTGCACAGTAAATCTAATTTAGGCCTTATTACATTCCTTCTTACTCTGGCCCTGCCTAATACCTTATTATTTCCTATTCTAGTGCTTTGTGTCTCTCCAAATTCTGTGTACTTTGGTATTGCTCTCTATTGCCATCTCTTGTTCCCCACACCCCTAAGTTAGTTTGAGCCCTCCCAAACAACACTAGCAAATCACCCCACAAAGCGATAGGTCCCAGTTCTGTCCAGATGCAGCCTGATCCCCAGAACTGGTCACAAAGTCCCAGAAATCCAAAGCCCTTCCCCCTGCACCATCTCTCCAGCTGTGCATTCATCTGCTCCATCCTCCTATTTCTATACTCACTTGCTTGTGTACCAGGAGTGATCCGAGGATTACTACCTTTAACGTAGTTTCCCTCTGAGCTCTCTAAAATTTGCCCGCTGGAACACATCCCTCTTTCTACTTACATCATTGATACCTAAATGGACTCTGTTTGCTGGTTGCTCACCCTCCCACCGCAGAATGCTCTGCAGCTACTCAGTGACATTCTTGACCTTGGTACCAGGGATGCAACAGCCTAGAATCACGTCTGCAGCCACAGAAACACCTGTTTTCCTAGCTATCGAATCCCCGATTACTATTACTTTTCCAAACTTCCTCCAGCCTCCCTGTACAGCTGAGTTTGCCATGTCGCTGTGGACTAGATTCTGACTGCATTCCTCAGGTGAACCATTAGCCCCATTATTCAGAACAGAACACTAGTTGGAGAATGAGATGCATTCAGGGGACTCCTGCATTAACTGCCTGGTCTTTCTTGACTGCCTGGCAGTTACCCTTCCCTCTCTGCTTGCATACTCTTGAGAAATGGGATGACCACATCTATAAATGTATTATCCAAGAAATTCTCATTCTCGCAGATGCGCCACAGTGACACCAACTACTGCTGGAGCTCCGAAAACCGAAACCTCATCCAGCCAGCAACACTATCATATGAACATAATATCAAATTGCAAATCCACACATTTCTGATATGTGTCATGAGCTAGGAGTACTGTCCACTGTATTCATTAACAGGTACTTTCAACTTCATGGGTGAAAAGGAAAGGGTCACAGTCATTACATCCTTATAATCTGTTGTGCATTTTGTCTAAACAGTGTCAATTATATCACATCATAAAAATAACAACCACATGGCACCGGTTAACTTGATAAAGATATAGCAAACAAAATAAAATAGCTGCTTATCAATTCACACAATGAATCACTCTTGAAGTGTATTGACTGTTGTTGTGTAAACAAATGAGGCAACCATTTCAACCAGCGTCATTTAGCAAACAGCATCAAGTTGACTGAGCCTTGAACTTTTTGATAGTATTGGTTGAGGGAAAACATCCCATTCTTCAAACAGGGTCAAAGGGCATTTAACAAGACAAACAGGATCTTGGTTTTTTAAAATCTATTCATTCATGGGATATGGGCTTTGCTGGCTGTGCCAGAATTTATTGCTCATCCCTAGTTGCCTTTGAGAAGGTGGTGGTGAGCTGCCTTCTTGAACTGCTTGTCCATGTGGTGTAGGTACACCCACAGTGCTGTTAGGGAGTTCCAGGATTTTGACCCAGCGACAGTGAGGGAACGGTGATATATTTCCAAGTCAAGGTGGTAAGTGGCTTGGAGGGGAACCACCAGCTAGCGCTGTTCCATGTGTCTGCTGCCCTTGTCCTTCTAGATGGTAGTGGCTGTGGGTTTGGAAGGTGCTGTCTAAGGAGCCTTGGTGAATTCCTGCAGTGCATCTTGTAGATGGCACACACTGCTGCTACTGTGCGTGGATGGTGGAGGAAGTGAATGTTTGTGGATGTGGTGCCAATCAAGCGGGCTGCTTTGTCCTGGACAACCTATCATCCTATTCTTAACATCCTATCCAAAGGATACTCACTTGAGACTCAGGCTAGGTTGTTCACCTGTCTTGCGCACTAATCCTCAAAGTATTGGCTTCCAAGCTACAAGCTACCAACTGAGTCAAACTGAGACACAATGCACAGGACTAATGCACATTTAAGGTGTGTGTAGACTGTTACCTGGATTCTCTAATTCTTGCCCATCAAAAAGGAGTTAAATGTTCTTAAGCAGCTGGACTTTGACATATGTTCATAAATCATAGTTTAAAAAAAGATAAGGACAATAATCTCAGACTTCCCTCAAATGGTCAGAATCACAGACCTGTAGAACTGTAGTATTATTCCATAATGAAATTCTTGGCCTAATCTACATCGCAATGACAGGAACTTGCCTTCTAAATAAGTAACACCACTATGGTTATTTCTTGTTGCCACTTTTTCTCCAAGCCCAAAACTAGATGGGGTGGGGTCAGGGAGAAAGGCTTAATTTAATTGATAAAAATTCATTAAAATCTAAACATCAATAAAAGTAGAAAAAGCTAAAACCAATAACATTCAATTCTAATTGATCCTAAATTGCCATACTCTTAACTTACCCAATTTAATATAGAAACTCCATTTGGAGCACTGGAATGAGCCTTTATCATCCTTTAAGCAAGTTTTTTAACAATTCATTTATTTTTCCCTTATTTATTTTTTATTCATTCAAATTTATGTTCTTTAATCTTCTGGTTTGACTTACATTAAAATAATTAATAATCTCTCCAACGTCATACGGCATGGAATAAAGTGAAAGAAAAGGACTTAAATTTTAAGGAACTCTACTGGGACTAAGTTTTCATCCTCATTGTCACCTGTTTCCAGTGGTACTGGGTTGAGTGGAGATTGAGAAATTAGCCCCACCACTTTGGGATTACCCTTCAGAACATATGAATTAGCAGGAGTAGGCCACTCGGCCCTCGGAGCCTGCTCCGCCATTCAATAAGATCACAGGTGATCTGATTGTAACCTCAACTCCACATTCCCACCTACCCCCGATTACATTTCATCCCCTTGTTAATCAAGAATCTATCTAGCTCTGCCTTAAAAATATTCAAAGGCTGCTTCCACCGTCTTTTGAGGAAGAGGGTTCCAAAAACTCACTACCCTCAGAGAGAAAAAAAAATTCTCTTCATCCCCATTTTAAATGGGCGACCCCTTATTTTTAAACAGTGATCCCTAGTTCTAGATTCTTCCACAAGACGAAACATCATCTCCACACCCGCCCTGTCAAGACCCCTCAGGATCCTATATGTTTCAATCAAATCACCTCTTACTCCTCAAAACTCTAATAGATACAAGCCTAGCCTGTCCAACCCTTCCTCATTAGACAACCCACCCATTCCAGTTTTTAGTCTGGTAAACCTTCTCCGAATAGCTTCCAACGCATTTACATCCTTCCTTAAATAAGGACACCAATACTGTACACAGTACTCCAGATGTAGTCTCAACGATGCCCTGTATAAATGAAGCATAACATCCCTACTCTTGTATTCAAATTCCCTCGCAATAAACAATAACTTTCTACTCGCTTTTTGAATTACTTGCTGTACCTGTGTACTAGTCTTTTGCGATTCATGCACCAGGATCCCTAGGCCCCTCTCTCAGAGCTCTCCAATCTCTCATCATTTAGATAATATGCTTCTTTTTTATTTTTCCTGCCAAAATGGGCAATTTCACATTTTCCCACATTGTACTCCATTTGACAGATCTTTGCCCACTCACTTAATCTATCTATATCCCTTTGTAGCCTCCTTATGTCCACTTCACATCTTACTTTCCTACCTATCTTTGTGCCATCAGCAAATTTAGCAACTACATCTTTGGTCCCTTCATCCAAGTCACTTATATAACTTATAGAATGTTGAGGCCCCAGCACTGATCCCTGTGGCACACCACTTGTTATGTCTTGCTAACCAGAAAATGACCCATTTATGCCTACCCTCTGTTTCCTGTTAGCGAGCCAATCTTCTACCCATGCCAGTAAGTTACCCCCTACACGAGCTTTTATTTTTCACAATAACCTTTGATGTGGCACCTTATCAAATGCTTTCTGGAAATCCAAGCACAGTAGATCCACCTCTTTACCCACAGCACATGTTACTACTCCAAAGAACTCCAATAAATTGGTTAAACATGATTTCCCTCCCACAAAACCTTGTTGAATCTGCCTGATTACCTTTAAGTACCCTGTTTATAACGTCTTTAATGACAGCTTCTAATATTTTCAATATAACTGGCCTGTAGTTTCCCGCTTTCTGCCTCCCTCCTTTTTTGAATAATGGAGTTACATTTGCTATTTTCCAATTAATGGAACCTTTCCCGAATCTAGGGAATTTTGAAAAATTAAAACCAAAGCATCAACTATCTCACTAGACACTTCTTTTAAGATCCTAGGGTGAAGTCCATCAGGATCCAGGGACTTGTCAGCCCGCAGCTCCAACAATTTGCTCACCACCACTTCTCTGGTGATTGTAATTTTCTTGCCCTCCTCCCTCCTTTCCAATTACTGACTGACAGCTGTTTCTGGGATGTTATTTGTATCCTCTATAGTGAAGATCGATGCAAAATACCTGTTCAATTCATCTGCCATCTCATTTTCCATTAATTCCCTAGACTCACTTTCTACAGGACTGATGCTCACTTTGTTAACTCTTTTTTTTTTAAATATCTATAGAAACTCTTACTATTTGTCTTCATGGGAAAAATTTTCCCCCCGTTGGGCAGGGAGGGGGGGGGGGGGGGGGGGGGAGAGAGAGAAAGAGAGAGAGAGAGAGAGAGAGAGAGAGAGAGAGAGAGAGAGAGCGGAAGTGGGCGCGCCTCCGATCGGCGCCCCCGATGGGCTAAGTGCTGCATCAGGGAGATGGGCTCAGAATTAAAATTTGTAACACAAATGATAAAAAAAAGTTCCCTGACATGTCCCCTCATGTAACACTGTCACATGAGTAGGGACATGTCCATAACTTTTATTGAACCCTTTAATAAAAATTTAAATACCCTCATGAAATCTCATCCCACCCGTGGACGATGTTTCATGCTTTTTCTGAAGCCCGCCAGGGCTCCTGGCCTGCCCGCCAACCTTAAGGTTGGCCGGGCAGGTCCATTAATGACTTTAATTAGTTTTTCAATGGCCTCAACAGGCCGTTGGCAGATCGGCAGGCACGCAGCTGATGCGGCTGTGCCCTCGCCGACCTGAAAATGGAAATGATGCAGGGTGACGTGGAGTTCCACATCATCCCGTGTCATTTTATGCGTTGGCGAGTGGGCCCCATCCCTGCTCGCCGACCGAAAGATCCTGCCCCATATTTCTAGCTTTCAGAAGTGACAGAACATGCTGTTATCTGGATGTGTGTCCATAAAAGACAAGTGCACCAATGAAGGCATTACTTCATTATGTTTCCCTTTATTAACATCTTCATGATGCTGGGCCTTAGGAACACTAATACAAAAGCAAAGTACAACAGATGCTGGAAATCTAACATAAAAACAAAAAGTGCTGGAAACACTCAAGTCAGGCAGCAACCCTGGAGAGAGAAACAAAGTTAACGCTTCTGGTCAATGGCCATTTATCAAAATTGGAAAAAGCTAAGAGTTACAACATGTTTTAAGCAAGGTTAGAGGTCGGAAAATGAGTGATAGGGAAAAGGACAACAGGAATGATGGTGCAAAACAAAATGGAGTGGAAATGGGACAAGCAAAAAACAAAAATTGGACCTGGAGTGGGTGCAAACGTGAAAATCAAAATCATCACCAACAGCTGCCATCCAAAAACAGTAAAAAAAAACAACAAAATGGGGGCAAGAGGTTATCATCCGACTGTTGAATTCAACATTGAGTCTGGAAGGCTACAAAGTGCCTAATCAAATGCTGTTTCTCAAATTTAAGTTGAACTTCATTGAAATAGTGCAGGAGGCCGAGGACACAAAGGTCAGAATGAGATTGGGGTGGAGAATTAAAATGACAGGCGACAAGAAGCTGACTGAAGAGAGGTATTCTGCAAAGTGGGCACCCAATTTGTGTTTTGTCTCCCCAATGTAATGAAGATCGCATTGGTGAGCAGTAAACACAGTTCACTAATTTGAAAGAAGTACAAGTAAATTCACTTGGAAGGAGTATTTGGAGCTCTGGATGGTGAGAAGGGAGAGGTGAAAGGGCAGGTGTTGTGTTCCAGGGTCACTAAAAAAGGGCAAGAAGATTTTACATTTTAAATGGGCCACAATTTGAGTTCAGTGAATTCTATGGCAAGTCACTACGCTAAGTCAGCATGCTGATGTAACATTTCAACAAATTTCAGAGACTTCCTTGGATGCCCAGAGATATCTGACTAGTCTTCCACTGGAAGCAGTCATTACATCCCTCTACTATCCCTCTCCCTCCCTGCCCCATAGTGGACACCCTGATGCTACCAAAATCCTCCTCAGGAGTCAATAAAGCCCCGAGGAATAATCACCCGCAGCTGCATTGGGAACCACGAGTAGCATTAAGCCCATCCCCACTGCAGTTCCAGTTTTAAAAAAAAGCAAGTTTTGGTATTTGGTTTTCATTATTCATGTAATTCAAATAGTAGACTGTCTGGTTCAGAAACAAAGATGTGGCAAACCTAGGAGTAATGCACTAAATTTATTGGTTAATTTGAATAGTGACGGAAAACAATGTTTCTTTGTCCTATTGCCTATAATCCGTAGCTCAAACCCTTATTCATCTTTATTAATTCATTACTTTGAATGAAGTTGTTTATTAATTAATAATAATGAGGCCACTCACACAAAAAAATCTTAACACATTTGTGTTCCAAACATAGTCAGAACCTGCAAGTACTTGAGCTTTTCAAGACCACCTGAACGAGAATTGCATGAAATTTGATTTAGTCAGAGGAGAAGGGAAGTTATCAGTATGAAGGCAGTGTATTAAATTGAAGTGTGTTCAGAATTTCTGGGGCCGTGCATGAGTTGCTATCACTCATCATCCTTCATGAATACTCTAGTTAGCATCACAGCTCTTTGCATGAAAACCACCATTCAAATTAGGTGAGAACAATGTAGAACTGAAAACATACAAGTGTCATAGTAACTAGTACAATTCTTCCTTCAAGTGAACATAGATCTTTAAATACCAATCAAATAAAGGGATCACTAACTCTAAACAATGTTTCCTATCAGAGTTAGATAGCCATCAGGAAGAGAAGCTACACTGCTGTTTTTTTAACACATATTATGGTCGGAAGAATAAAAAGGCGACTTATTATTTAAATGGAGAGAAACTTCAGAATGCTTCAGTGCAGAGGGATCTGGGTGTCCTCGTGTATGAATCGCTGAAAGCTAGTATGCAGGTACAGCAGGTAATAGGGAAGGCAAATGGAATTTTGGCATTTGTTGCTAAAGGAAGAGAGTATAAAAATAGAGAAGTGTTGTTGCAACTGTACAAGGCATTGGTGAGACGGCACCTGGAGTACTGTGCACAGTTTTGGTCCCCTTACTTGAGGAAGGGTGTAGTTGCACTGGAGGTGGTTCAGAGGAGGTTCACTAGATTGATTCCAGAGATGCGGGACTTGTCTTATGGGGAGAGATTGAGCAGTTTAGGCCTATACTCACTAGAGTTTAGAAGGATGAGAGGAGATCGAATTGAGGTATATATGATGCTAAAGGGGATAGACAAAGTAGACGTGGAGCGGATGCTTCCCCTTGTGGGGCATTCTAGAACAAGAGGTCATAGTTTTAGGCTAAGGGGTGGTAGGTTTAAATCAGAGCTGAGGAGGAATTACTTTTCTCAAAGGGTCGTGAATCTATGGAATTCACTACCTCAGAGTGCAATGGATGCTGAATAAATTTAAGGAAGAGTAGACAGATTTTTAATTAGTAATGGGTTGAAAGGTTATGGGGAGAGGGCGGGAAATTGGAGTTGAGGCCGAAATGAGATCAGCCATGATCGTAATGAATGGCGGGGCAGGCTCGAGGGGCTGAATTGCCTACTCCTGCTCCTAGTTCTTATGTTCTTAAACACTGCAACATTTCTTCCAAATAAATCCTGCTGTAGAAAAGGTTGCTATAGCAATCCACACATACAGGAAGCTACCTCAAAGTGATTTGCATTTTTGAAGAAATAAAAATGGATGCATAACCAGAGGAGAAATGGAGATGGTTTGGGAATCAAAGGCACAATCTAAGAGAAGAGTTTTGATGAGATTTGTCAAAGCAGGTAGGGAGTTGACAAGGTGGGGGGAATGGTAATTAAAGCATGAGACACAGTGGTTGAATGACCAATGATGGAGCAAAGAGAGTGGAGAAATAAGAAGCATCCTGATGTTAGAGGACGAAAGGCATGAGGACATAAAATAGAAGGTGGGGATAAAGCTGATTGGAATGATGTTTGAAAAAGTATTTTGAAATCAGTTTACTGTAGCGGAGAAACCAAGTACAGTTTTTAAAAGGGCAGGAATGATGGGACATAATGTTGGTTAGCATAGAAGTTGCAACATTTTGTTGAATTGAAGTACATGATGTGTTTGAGACACAGAAGCCAGTTAAGACAGTATTGGAGGTGTTGAGCCCTGAAATGATAAAGGCATAAGTTTCAGCATCACTCAGCGACAGGGAGGGACAGAGGCAGGCACAGGCATTAGCACAGATCTGGAAAGAAGTTTTCTTAACAGCGGATATGGGGGAATGAAGTTGAAGTTGGGGCCAACATTAACACTATGGTGGCACAGATATGATAGCAGAATATCAGATATGATAGCAGAAGCATTTATGTGCTGGAAAGAGCCACAAAGGGCGGTTACAGTTTTGGCAACATTAAGCTGGAGTAAACTTTGGCTCATCTAGGTCTTGGTGGGCAGCTGGAGGGTGAAGTAATGATTTTCAGTTAGAACTAGTTATCAGTATACATATGACAGCTGATCCAATGCTTCAGGGTTATGTTGTTGAAGTTTAACATGTAGATGGTAAAAAGGAGGGTGCTATGAATGAATCCCTAATAGACACCAGATGTGATTAGTCTGTGCAGAGGAGAAATCCTCGGAAGCAATGTGATACTTTCATGATAATAGGTACAAAAGGAACCAGGAGAGAACAATGACTCAGAGGTGAACTGTAGAATAGAGAAGATGGAATAGTCAACGTTGTAAAAGACAGCAGAGAGGCCAAAGAGGATAAGGAGGATAACCGAGAGCCATGATCAAAGTCATAAAGGATATCAAAGATTATCAAAAAGTTCATGTAGTCTTTGTCAATTTTTGACAAAATCAACTGTAGAAGGCCAGTATGCATCAGGGAAACCTACTCAAGCAGACAAATGTGTGTTTACTCACTTTACTTAAAAAAGGCTGCTGATTGATGAAATTACAGAACAAATTCTCTAAACAGGTAACACCAACTCTCCCAACTGCAATTTGTAGACCAAGACTTCCCATTGGAAGCATAAGGCCATTGAATTTGTTCTTACATTTCAAATCCATATTGTTTTCTATCATGCTTTATTTTATTGTTTATATTCTCAAGGACAATTAGGGATGGGCAATAAATGCTGGCCTAGCCAGCGGCGTCCACATCCTGTGAAAAGAATATAAAAATATTCCACTGGCATCAATAAAGTTTCTTCACTGAATATAGTATTGGATTTTGGTTCTGTTGTGTGTTTTAATTTCCTGACAAAAATAGCATGTGTTATTGTCAGCTTGGCTCCATTGGTAGCACGCTAATATCCAAGTCAGAAGATTGTGGGTTCAAGCTATAACATAAACACATCCTATTGGTTGATCCTTCAATGCTCCATATTGAAGGTTCTGTCTCTTGGATGAGACGTTAAACAATACATCTCGCGGTACTGCTGGAAGAGAAACAGGTCTTCTGTTTTATTAAAAAAAACAAAAAAAAAACCCTCAGATTTATCAATATTGAAATCTACCTTTTTTTTGTCCATTCCATCCGTTTATCCTTGTGCAAAATCCTTTGATCCTTGGAATTATTTATTGTGCTTCCTATTTCAGTATTGTTTGTAAACGTAGACACCACTCCCTCTAGCCCAATATCCCAACCACAGTGAAGAAATACATTTGTAGAACAGGATCCTGTGGAACACTGATACCCACTTCTGAAATCTGAAAACTCTCCTTGCCTCCAGCTCAGTCTGATCATCTCTAACCAGTTTTAGTACACTTTGTGGCCCTTCCTCTAATTTTATGCACTTTCTTCTCCTCCAATAGTCTCCTGTATGATTTTTTATTTGTGTTTTTCCTGTTTGAATTCATGTTCCGGAGGTTTGGAAAGGCCTGTTTCTAATATCGTTGCCTCGTTTGTGGATTAGACATGAACAGAACACTAAAATCTATTAGCATCTACAATTTTAGAAATATGCAGATCAATAGGAAAATTGTTTTTATGTATGACTCCCATAGTGAGTATCTATGCAGGCCATGAGAACTTAGACTTGGACACATGATCTACATAAATACAGTCACTGAATTTCAAACTAATTAATTGCATGTGAAGTGGTTTGAGTCATTACTGAAAGATGTGATATAAATCAAGTTGTTTTATACTTTTTCCTTTCCCCATAACTTCCTACAGATAGAGATAAGAATATTAATTTATGTTAATAAGAAATAATTGTGAATCCTTTAACATGCATTCTTTTTCCACATCTGTTCAATGGGCTTATCCATTGTATCTTGTTCTGCAAAATTTTTAATTGGTACTATGTTTTGAGACTCATCCTATGTACCCCTGTACCCCTTTGACCTTATTTTATACACAAACAGCTGAATTATGTAAAATCCGGCATTGCCACTGTCTAATTCCCTGTCTTGGTTTGTGCAACATGTGAGGAGGAAGGCTGTTATGGATTATTCAAAGTTTCATGAGGTGTAGTCTTGCAGTCTAGGCCTGAGAGGGCTCAGCTGAAAACTGCAACAACTTGACATCTGCAAGGAAAGCTTGATCTGGTCTACTTTCTGCCATGACAGTAGGAATTAGATGCAGAAATGTTGTCTTGCGTTGCAATCACAGAGGATTACCTCGTAGCATATGTAAAAGCATGTTTCCGACTTGTAAGAGGGGTTCACACCAGGGTGACAGTGTGTGGGTAAGACTTTCTGTAAACCAGTAAAATCACAATATGGTTTGTGATCTTTTTGTATGTCAATTCCTGGTATTTCAGTCTTGATTATACAAATTGGTATTTAAGTCAATTATTGTATATTGATTGTAACATGAGCAACACAACATCTCATGAAAATAGGAATAAGCCACAACAGCCTCCCCCTCAAGTCTGCCTCTCTGTCTTCTTCAGCAAAGAGACATAAGTTGGTCTTCTGAGTAGTTCTTCCCATACCACCTACACCCACTGCTGCTCAATTATGCTCAGTGATCCCTCCAGTGCAGTCATTCAATCGTGCTATTCAATTCATGTGAGATATTGATTTTGGTACAAAGGCTTGGAAGGGTGAGAGCAAGTAAACTGCACTATTGTCAGGCTCTTCATGTTCATTATGTCTGGCATTAGTATCCAGGTCTCCTGATTGGCCTAGAAAAAGGAGGGGGCAATAGATAGGGTGCAGTTGTTAAGGCAAGCACTAGCAAGTTAGATGCTGCAACGATGCAGCACCAGGTTGTCACAGTCAAGAGGTATGGATGGAATGACAGAGTGTTAAGTAAAAAGGGAAGATGCCAACAAACCCTGGTGTGCCAAGCCTCCAGCCTTCCCATTTTCAATGCTGACCACTTTCATTGCCTGTGATGCCAAAGGCAGCATTTTTCATAGGACAGAGTTCAAAGCAGCAGAGCCCTTCCATGTTGATTATCTTCTCTGGAAGATTCGCCTGCCAGAGTGGAAGTGGGCAAGGGCCTTGAACCCTTGCCATGCAGGAGGAGCTTACCATAGTGCACACAATGGCAGGAAGCAGAACAAGTAGGACCAGAGGCAGAAAGTAGATTCAGGCAGCTTGCCTCATCTATTAAAAATTCAGGGAGACCCAGAAATTGCAATAGGTTCCCTGTTGTCTCCTTTGGGTGGCCTCTGCTCTTGCTGGAAATGCAAATTGACCTTGTTGCCTTCTCCTATAATTAGAGAGCAACCATTAGTCCAGAGGCGCACAATCCTAATCATGGCGTGCATTGGGGCTCAACTTTCAGTTCATTGAGATGTGGGGGTAAATCTTGACTTTCTGCAATAGTGTAAAACAGCTATTAGCAAATAAACAGTTCCTTTTACATCTGACACAATTTTTATTTTCATTGATATCAATGAAAATAAAAATCGGGAGAGATACAAGATGGGTTGCTCAACCATCTTACACCACCACAAAGTTAAGATCTCCCCCTTGGTCTGCTTTTGGAGTGAATCTGCTGTGAATCCAAGTTAAGAGTGTTGGGCAGAAGCCTGAATCTTTACACAGTCAGCCAAGCAATTTAAGTAACAGTCTTCCATTTGTTAAGAACACTAAAGATGAGCAGTTAGTTTTCAAGTCCTCATTCATATTTTATTAGTATCTTCACCTTCAGCTGACTAGGCTCCAACATTATTAATACAAATTGTACTTTTAGATATCCCTTGCAGGTTCTACTGTTACTTTGCCCTCTTTGATTTCAGCAATTCAACATTCTTACAAGTGGCTACTATTTTTCCTTGGGACTGTTGTCAATCTGTATTTTCCTTACCAAAGCTGTTTTCGTACTGCTTGTCCCTTGAGGGTTTCCACATTGAAGTTATTGGTCCTTGCAGGCATGATGAAAAATGCAACCACGGTTACTTCACTTCGGTTTGCCTGTTTTGGAGCAGAAACATTTTATGAACCATTGCCTTGCAGACTGAATTAATTGCTCTAAGATGACATAACATTAGTGACTGATAGCTTTAACCCTTAAACTGCTGACAATTCCTGGAAATTTACTCATTACTGTTGCACAACACCCCTCTGACCTCCTCTTTGCCCTCAACGAACAGCTAAGTGGAGGGACAAATGCAGGCGTGAAGATACAACGTGCAGAATGCCCAAATAAACAAGGTACTGAATTCTTGCTGGTGTTTAAGGAATTAATCTCTCGCAACAGATGTTCTTCTGAAGAAAACTGAAGGAGCAGAAGAATTCAGCTTTTGCCAATAAATAAATAAATAAATCTTGCAGCCTCCGTGGACTTTGCTAATGAGTTATTTCAATTTTATTTTGCAGGCTGGAGTGCTGCTTTACGCACGATTCTCATCTCAGACAACAATTCTGCTGAATGATGAACCGAAAAGCATCTCAACACTTGTGCAACTTTTCCACTCCTTGTGCTTTCAAGTGGAGCAATACCTTTGTGCTAGAAAGGGGCACCAATAACCTGCTTGCGATCCTGCTGCAGCTATTACTGCAAAGAGTGGGTTTGTTAACCCACTAAAAATTCATTCCGTGAATCTTAAAAAGATAATTCCTATTATATTGGCTTAATGGATATTCCTCAGGCAAGTGTTGGGACAACATGGGTCCCTCTAATCAGACAAAGATGCAAAATGGCACAATGAGCTAGAATATCACCTTTGCCATTTGTCACCAGTTGAAATCAATGCCTTCTGCATTTTATGGCAAGATGTAACTTCATAAGTGATTCTGCTTCAATTTGCAGCTCCAGTGAGCTGACCTTAGTCTGAAAGTAGGCCGCAGCACCTCACTCTTAGAGACAACTGAATGGTGCAGAGCCAGAACCACTGAAGTTCCAAAGAGACTCAAAGTTCCTTATACAAGGTCTTCAGCTCTGAAGAAGGGTCATACGGACTCAAAATGTTAACTGTTTCTCTCTCCACAGACGCTGTCAAGACCTGCTGAGCTTTTCCAGCATTTTCTGTTTTTATTCCATATACCCGGTTCGTTAAAATGTTATGAATAAGTACAGAAGATACTCAAACACGCTAATGGAAAGCTGGCCTTTATATTTAGAAGTCTAAAATAAAATGGGGCAGAAGTCATGCTTCAAGCAATGAAAAACTCTAGTCAGACCGTACTGTAGTACTGTGAACAGTTCTGGACACCACACCTAGGAAGGAGGACGTGCAGTGCAAATTCACCAGAAAAATACCTGGACTTGAAGGGTTAAATTAAGAGCAGAGATCTCACAAATTTGGGTTGCATTCCTCAAAATTAGAAAATTTAGTGAGTTGATCGAAGTTTTCAAGATATTAAGGGAAACAAGTAAAGCTGATAAAGAGACTATTTCCACTGGCTGGGGAGTCTACGGATAGGGGTTATAGGCTAAAAATTACAGCCAGGTCTTTCAAGGCTGAAATTAGGAAAACACTTCTACATGCAAAAGGTGGCAAAAATTTGGAGCACTTGACCACAAACAGCAGTTGATACTAAGTCAAATACTAATTTTTAAATCTCAGATCGATAGATTTTTGCTATCTAAAGATATCAAGGTGTATGGAGCAAAGGCGGGTACATAGTTAAGTCACAGATCAGCCATAATCTCATTGAATGGCAGAACAGTCTTGAGGGTTTAAATGGCCTACTCCTATTCCTTAGTTCTTAAACCAGACAAGATTATTGCTCCTGATCGCTTTCCAGTGATGTCTGCTGTAAATATACAAGTGTGGATGGTGAGTAAGGACAGGATCGGGCTCCGCTGTCATCGTCAGTCATTCAAGAATAGATTTTACACTCGCTGTTGTTTCAAGGCCAACAGTAGCCCATTTGAAATAAACATCTATGAGGCTCATCTATGAATAATGGCCACTTGGGTGAGATACTGCGGAAGAAGTGTGACTGCTAGAACTTCACTCTGAGGCACTGCCTGACTTGGTTTGCACCAGAACCTGACACGGGCAGCATGTGCAAGACACAAAGCTGAAGATATCAGACCAAAGCTCACTCTAAATTTGGTCTTGTGTCCCATTTCCACAAAACTGCATCAGGAGAAACATTTTGACACAAATTTGCTTAGCTGCAGAATGCTAATGCTGCAGAGACTATGTCAGCATTTAAGAGTAGTTTAAATTGATGGTTGGAGGAAAGGGAGATTGAAGAGATATGCTTTTACCAAATTAATCATTTTGAAATTTCTTAAATATGTTTCCAAACAAACTTTACTGCAAACTTATTACCCTCAAATTAAAAGACTAATTCTTCTCTTTGCAGCTGAACTTTCACAAGGGTCTCTGGAGGTCAGCTCTTAATTGAAGTCCCAATATTATTATTAAAAATTTGTACTTATAAGCTCCCCCAACAGTTCACTAGATATGCCTATTGTCTGGTACTGGGCAGTAGAGTAACAATTAATGCTCAGTTAGCTGATCTCAGTCCAGGCATTGCAATTGGCTTCAGTGGCCTTTGGCAAGGAAGGAACAAAGGTAAACCAATCAAGGGTTCCCAGTCTGTCCAATGACTCCCTGCTGGAAAATGTGTGGAAAACAATCATCAGTTACCTTTCATGTAATAGGACATCCTGATGACTATGGGTACCAGAGGACAGAAGGAGGCAGAAACATTAGGGAGAGTGAAGGAGATGCTGAAAACAGATTTGAAGAGGAATGTTATGAGTGGGAACTTTGCTTTTGCAATGAATTTATTCCTCTTCCATACTTGAGGCATAACTGAAACTGATTTTACTATTCTGAGAGTGTTGTCATTAAAACACGAACAAGAATCCATCCCATGTGCAGAGTTTCAAAGACAGTGTAATCACAACTTACCTAAGAAACATCACTGAAGCTTGTATTGGCTGGGAGAAGATGTAATTTTCTCACTGGTATCTGCTGCAATTTACCAAGTCTTTGTCTTCATTTCCCCCCTTCCACCCCACAACCTAAACACTAACTGTGTCAAACAAGGCATCGTTAGAAGGAGGACAGAATACAAAGCAATAAGAGCTGCTGTGTCAGGCACAGGACAGAGACAATCTGAAATACCATATTGAAGAGTGGAACTGAGACAGTATCCATTTCAGGAAAGCACTAAGATAAAAGCAAAATACTGTGGATGCTGGAAATCTGAAACAAAAACAGAAAATGCTGGAAAAACTCAGCAGGCCTAACAGCATCTGTGGAGAGAAAAACAGAATTAACGTTTCGAGTCCGTATGACTCTTCTTCAGAGCTAAAGAGAAGTGGAAGAGAAAGAGAACATCTCTTTAGCTCTGAAGAAGAGTCATATGAACTTGAAACATTAACTCTGTTTTTCGCTCCACAGATGCTGTTAGGCCTGAGTTTTCCAGTATTTTCTGTTTATGTTTCAGTTTCAGGAATCTAAATTATGAGCCAGGGTTAAGAAGGTTAACTCTGTTCTTCGTGGAGGCCTGCCTCCTCACTTTGCCCCACACTAGCAAAGTGGTGCCCCTCAAGCTATATAACCAAATATCTCTCTTTAAAAGCGAGATTACCTATGGTCCTTTGTGGACTATGGCTAATTACCCAAAAATTACCTGCTGGAAAAGATAAGACATTAAGTAACCTAATCAAAATTTTGGAAGTTATGAGCAGACTGACAAAGAAAAATAATTCTCAGTAACAAAATTCAAAAATTGCAGGAAATCTTTTAAAATTTTACACACAAAAAGTGTAGGAGACATAAAGAATAAGATATTAGGAGCGGCAATTGAAGCAAATATAAATTTATAGAATCATACACCACAGGAGGGGGGCAATTGGCCCATTATGTCTGTGGCGGCACTTTGAAAGGGCTATCCAATTAGTCCTATGCTCCCATAGGCATGTAATGTTCAAGATATAGTTTAAAAACTCAGGAACTGATCTTAGCAAGTGTCAATACCTTCAGGTTAGGAGAGAAGTGAGAAATTAAACATGTAGCTGCAACAAATATTGAAGAAACAACACATCAGGGGCTGTGTCATCATTGTGTCAACCAAGTGAAAAGATGGAATAAAAACAGAAAATGCTGGAAAAACTCACCAGGTCTGCCAGCATCTGTGAAGAGAAAAACAGAGTTAACATTTTGAGTCCGTAGTCATACAGACTCGAAATATTAACTCTGTTTCCCTCTCCACAGATGCTGCCAGACCTGCTAAGTTTTTCTAGCATTTTCTGTTTTTATTTCAGATTTCCAGTATCTGCAGTATTGTACTTTTATCTAAGTAAAATGATGGGATTGCCTGCCATCTTGTGGCCAAACACTACCAACGAGGCAAAACAAAAACAGAATTACCTGGAAACACTCATGGGTCATGTTGGACTCGAAACGTCAATTCTTTTCTTCTCCACCGATGCTGCCAGACCTGCTGAGTTTTTCCAGGTAATTCTGTTTTTGTTTTGGATTTCCAGCATCCGCAGTAGCTTTTTGTTTTTATTACTACCAATGAGGCAATATCTAGAACTGCTTACAAACAGGAACGACTGCTCACAGGGCACACAGGGACACCCAGCAGCAAACTACAGCTCATCGCTTTGTTTTAAAACTTACTTTTTTTTCAGGTTGTATCTTCCTAGATCAGTATCCTCCTGCCTTTTCTCATTACCTTATGATTTGGTGTTAAATTCAGTGGACTGGTGTACATAATCCCATTTCTGCCAATACAATCCACTGTAATTCTTAAAATTTGTAACAGCACTGAAGATTAAACTACCAGCTCCGACTGCCATAGTCTGGCCCTCCAACATGACATTTCTGCAGCTACTGATTCGCTCAATGACATGGTCTCCTCTACCTTTGATATCTTTGTCCCCATTAAAACCATTACTCTCTCACTCTAGTCATTCTCCCCCTCTCAAGTTCAGAGACACAGATTTGAACATTTACTGCAGACAATTAGTTTAACCACCTATCACTGAATCTTGTTGGACTACATAAAGCATTATTGAGTCCTACTCCCCCTTTTTAAAAACTGCTCACTATTCAAAGATCATCCTAGATACAAAGATAACCTCCTACTTTTATTCTCAACCACAAACCATCTTAAACGACCCTCTCGTACTTCTTCCACTCTCAACTTCAATATCAAGTACAAGGAGCTTACTTCTGACACGAAGGTTGAAACCATCCAATTCAGCTGCTTCTTCCACTCCCTTCTCTTCTCCAGCCCGCACCTCCCCTAATGTTCAAAATGCTCTAGCCTGAACTCACACCTTCCTCTAGATTCTATCCCATCTCCCACTCAGCTCTCTCCAAGCTCACCTTGTCCATATGACCCACCTCTTTGCTCCCTTAGCCCTATTCCCACTAAACTGATCGCTCTACTTCTCGGCTATCATTAGTAGTTGTTAACGATTTTCTTCCCTCAGGTACTGTACCCCTCCCTTTCAAATCCACTGTGATCACACCTTGCTTCAAAAATTCCACCTGTGACTCCACTGCCCTTGCAAACTGCCAACCGATGTCCAACATCCCTTTCCTCTCCAAAAATCCTTGAATGTGCTCTCAACTCCAAAATGTGTGCCTGTTTTTCCAGCGATTCCATGTTTAATTCCCTCCAATCAAGTTCCTGCTCCCACTACAATACTGAAACTCCCTTCTCATAGTCACAAATTACATTCTACGTCAGTGTGACCTTGGTGTGCTATTCCTCCTCTTCTTTCTTCACCTGTCTGCACCCGACACAGTTAATCACACAATCCTCCTCAAGCGCCTCTTGTCCAACTGGGTGGGACTGCACCCACTGGGTTCCATTCTCATCAAATCGTAGCCAGAGAATCAACGGCAATGGCTTCTCTTCCCACTCCTGTACCCTTACCTCTGGTGGCCCCCAAGGATCTATCCTTGGCCCGCCCCTATTGCTCATCTACATGCTGCCCCTCGGTGACATCATCTGAAGACTTAATGTCTGGTTCCACTTGCTTGCTGATCAAACTCAGCTCTATTACATTATCACCTCTCTTGAGCCTCCCACTGTCTCTGATGTCACACTGTTTGTCCAACACCCAGTAATGGATGAGCAGAAATTTCCTTCAATTAAATACTGGGAAGACCAAAGCCATTGTCTTTGGTCCTCATTGCAAACTCCATTTCCTGACCACTGTTTCCATCCCTCTTCCTAGCAACTATCTGAAGCTGAGCCAGATTATTCACAACAGTGGTTGTTGTAGTCTGACCTCAAAATCAGCTTCTAACCACATATTTACTCTACCACCAAAGCTGCCCACTTCCATCTCTGCAACATCACCTGACTCCGAACCTGACTCAGCTCACCTGCTGCTGAAACTCTGATCCATGTCATTGTTACTTCTAGATTTGACAATTCAAATAGCTGGCTTCCCATCTGCTCTTCGTGGCTTACCTCGTGTTCCACCCATCACTCCTGTGCTCATTAGACGAGAGTGCCTCCCAATGACTCACTTTTAAAATCCTCATTCTCGATTTCAAATCACTCCATGGTCTTGCCCTTCACCTCCATAATCTCCTCCAGCTCCACAAGCCTTCAAGGTCTCTGCACTCATCCAACTCTGGCATCTTGTGAATCCCTGCTTTTACCTCATGTTCTTTCTTTAAGAACCTCCTTTTTGACCAAGTTTTCGGTCATCTGTTTTGATATCTCCTTCCATGATTCGGTGTCAAATTTTGACTGATAATACTCTTATTAAGCGCCTTACGTCTTTTGGCTACATTAAAAGGTGTTATATAAATGCAAGTTGCTCTTGTTGTTATTTGATTATAGATCTATGAGCACTGTGTCACTTCTGTTGGAAAAGGGCCATGACAAAAATTTGATAGCAGGGTATATTATATTGTGGGATAGTATATTTCCAAGACTCTGGGATTGGCCAGATGGAACAGATTTCCTTGGTTCTAGACTCACACCTGTCAACAAACAATAGGACTGGAAACAAAGTGTGATCCAAAATGTATTCAGCCTCTTACCTTGAGCAGATAATTTAGACGAGCCAGGGCTTCCAGAAATACGTCAGCACCCTTATTTGAGAACTCGTATCTTCCTGCGATGAAAACGAATAAGGTCTTATCGAGGTCAAAGTTCAGACATCTGGAGAAAAAGATTATAGTCATGCCAATAGTACAGTATGGAGGGGGATGCAATACAATAGGTTAGGCAGAGACATTTTATTTTCTGGCACATGGGTTCAACTCTACCCGAACTGACAGGATGAAATCTTCTTTTGCCTGAGATAGGATGGTGTGGGATAAGGATAATGACAATGACAACAATAAGGCTAACACTGTACCAGGGTTAATAAATTATATTTATGAAGAGAGACTTTAAACTATTTCGATAGGTGCAGAAAGCACTAATGGAATAGCACTTTTAAAAATTATGACAAGTTTTGATACAATGTATAGGGAAGAATTCACCATCGATGGCATTACCATCATTGAATCCCCCACTATCAACATCCTGGGGGGGGTTACCATTGACCAGAAACTGAACTGGACTAGCCATAGAAATACTGTGGCTGCAAGAGCAGGTCAGAGGCTAGGAAACGTGCGGCGAGTAACACTTCCTGACTCCCCAAAGCCTGTCCAGCAGCCACAAGGCACAAGTTAGGAGTGTGATGGAATACTCTACACTGGCCTGGATGAGTGCAGATCCAACAACACTCAATAAACTTGACACCATCCAGGACAAAGCAGCTCGCTTGATTAGCACCCCATCTACAAATATTCACTGCCTCCACCACTGACACAGAGCAGCAGCAGCGTGTACCATCTACAAGATGCACTGCAGAAATCACCAAGGCTCCTTAGACAGCACCTTCCAAACCCATAACCACTACCATCTAGAAGGACAAAGGCAGCAGATACGTGGGAACACCAGCACCTGGAATCTTCCCTCCAAGCCACTCACCACCTTGACTTGGAAATTTATCGCCGTTGCTTCACTGTCACTGGGTCAAAATCCTGGAACTCCCTCCCTAACAGCACTGTGGGTATACCTACACCACATGGACTGTAGCTGTTCAAGAAGGCAGCTCACCACCACCTTCTCAAGGGCAATTAGGGATTGGCAATAAATACTGGCCTAGCCAGTGAAGTCCACATCCCGTGAATGAATACAAAGACGCTCTCTAATTGGGGAGTTAGTGATCTGAATTCATAATTTAGTTAGAAGAAATTTATTTACACGGAAAATTATTGAGGCTTAGAATGTTTTAGAGCAGTTGAGGCAGAGATTACTGAATCTATTAACAGAAACGCAGATAATGATATAGAGCTGCCAAGAGAAAGCAGGGCAGTAGGATTAAATTTAGAGCACTCCTGCAAAGGGTTGGCACAGGCACAATCTGGGGGCAAATATTTACATATCTGCAGCACTCATCCCACCTGGCAGGATGCAGAAACTGCAGTTTCCAAAAACTCACCCTCCAACACTTTATAAACCCCTTATTTAGGCAGAAAGTGGTCCACCTGATTAATATGTTCAACTTGGAGTCATTGGCACCCTGATGGCATTTGAAATGTTGGATGAGTGGTCACTTGCCATGGCTGTCCAGCTCAGTAAAGCCTGCCAGACAAGAGATGGAGCTCCTAAAATGTAAGCTTTAACTAATAATTTTATTGGGTCAGCCTCTTTAAGCCTCAGAGATGATTCTGGGCCCCAGCTATCCCATGTGCACCACTCCTCACCCCAGGTGGATCTTAACCTGCCAGTCAGTTGCCCAGCTGTCTCTTTATGCTCATTTCAGGTCCAGCTGACTGGTGAGGTAAATGAGACCTGGGAGTTAAAGTAGCAGAGCCTGAAACTGAGGTGGATTTTGCTCTCCTCCCTGTCCAGGAAACCCACTTCCAGTTAAAATCCACCCCTCTCTCCCCCAGATGAATCAAATAGCTTCTTCAGCTCTGTAAACTTCTATGATTCTACGGCTCCATCCAGTTCCCACTGGTATGTACCTCTTACAATTTAATTTGGCATTAGATTGATAATCTTCCTCCAAGACCATAAATTGGCTGGTTTTTGAAAACAGACTAAGAAGCTATTTTGGTGCACTAGTGGCTGCTCTTGTAAGATTGCCAATGAGGTGCATCGTTGGAGCAGAGGAACAGGATCTTTACTGGAATCATGCTGTACTCATCCTGGGACTGCTTGACACTAGACACCTAAAATGGAAAGGTTCTCATTCCCTGCACGAACATTCCTCAAAGACTCACAAAATTTATTTACATTTCTGTGGAATGCTCTCACTGTGGGTTTCCAAGACAGACAGACATTATATCATGAGGTTTTATATGCAAAATAATGGATATTTGGGAGTGACTCTCAGGTTGGGTGAGAAGTAGTTTATGTCAATCACCTGTATTATTTTTGATGCAATTCAAGTGATTTTCATATTTCAAGCAAGTGCTTTCTGGGTTTGCATCTTATATAGCCACAGTTGCATGAATACTGCATCTTCTATAGTTTTCTACGGATTTTTGCAATTACACAATATCATAATACAGCAGAGTGTTTTTTCTCCTCACTTTGATGGCAGCCTGCTATGCTAAGCATATGTGGCTCTCTCTCTGATGTTCATTCTTTGGTTTTTATCCTCTCTGCTGTGGTTGTATACTAGATGCAGGGTACACTCTTTCCCAATCCATAAAATACCCAGGAAAATAAAGGAATTTCATGAATTAAAATCATTTTTATATTCAGAAGAATAAGGCCATATAAACGATTGGAGGACCTGCGGCAGCTCGGATATGAAGATGGACTGACAGGGCAAAAATCTTTATTCAATCTCGAGCAGAATCTTGCAGGCCCACCCCACCTTGAGTGGGAAGCTTGGCGGGTGGGGGAAATTAATTTAGCAGGAAGCCAAAAATCAGTTTCTCGACAGCGTGATGAACTTTTGCGATCAAGTTCTCAGAACTTTAAAGGCTGGTTGAGCTTCCCGACAAACAATGTCTGGAAACTCATTTGCATGCCTTGCGTGCTCACTAAAAGGCCAGCACACCAGAATTAAATGCTCCTCCAAATTAAGTTCTCCGCCAGTGAGAAATTTGTGCATTCACATTGACAACTGCATATAATTTATTTATCCATAGGATGTGGGTGTCATTGGCCAGGCCAACATTTATTGCCCTTGTTCAGGGGGCATTTAAGAGTCAACCACATTGCTGTGGGTCTGGAGTCACATGTAGGCCAGACCAGGTAAGGGCAACAGATATCCTTCTCTAAAGGACAATAGCGAACCAGGTGGGTTTTTACAATAATCGACAATGGTTTCATGGTCATCATTAGACTTTTACTTCTAGAATTTTATTGGATTCATATTCCACATCTGCCATGGTGGGATTCAAATCCAGGTCCCCAGAGCATTACCCTGGGACTCTGGATTACTAGTCCAGCAACAATACCACTATGCCATTGCCTCCCCGAGTGATGTACACTTGGCGAGGTAAAACTCTAAAATTAAAACTTCTTCCTGGGCTTTGGCCTGCTTCGGGACCACTGACAAATGTCAGCCTCTTGATTAGGATCAGGTCTCAGGGGTCCAAGCTACGTGAGGCTGGACAAGGGAAGCAGGATCAGTGGGGATGGGTAGAGACAAGGCTGGGCAAGGGAGGCAGAATCAGTGGGAAAGGGCCAGAGGCTGTCCAGGGAAGGAAGCCAGACTGTCTGGGGCTTGTTGGAAGGTTGTCCAGGGAAGGAAGTCAGACTGTCTGGAGATCCAGCATGTCACGCATGCCTTGATATCATTGTAGGGCAGTGGATGGGCTTTCTGGGTATTGTAGAAAGATAGATCTAAAGGGCGGGGTCAGTGATCTCACGATTTTGGTCCTAAGGGTTTCAATGACAGTATTGGGAGGTGGAAGGTAGAGTCACAGCCAGAGGCGGGAGTTGGATCTGGTAGGGTGGAAGTGCTGGGGCACTTGGTAGGTAGTGGATGAGTGGGTAGTGGATGGTCTCATGGGGGTGGGGGTGGGGGGGAAAGAGAGGTTGCTGTGGAAATTCGGGGTGTAGCTGGCATCGAGAACGGGAGGGTCAGGAGCACATTGACAGTTATGGGAACATATGGAGCAGGAATGTCCACAGAGATAATAATAGGGTCCAGGGTGAGGTTACAGGTGGGAGAGGAATGACAAAGTGATGATTTTGTAAGGGGGGGGGAGTGTGGGTAACAGCGGAAGGGTAGAAGGTGCTTGACGCACTGGCAAACCTCTCACACATTTGCTGAAGCTGTCAAGGTTGTTGCGCAGTTCGTAAAACCTCTCAAGCATTCAATATGGGAGGGCTCTCTTTTCAGGTGGGATGAGTTATTGCTTTGTTTTTTGCACTGAGTAAAAAGCCTTGAGGACCAGGCTCAGCAGAGTTCTCCTCTTGCAGTTCCAATGCCCAATGAACCAGTATTGCTCCATGATTAATGGATTGCAATCCAACAGGAACACATCAGTGTCTGAAGCTTTTTTTTTCAGGCACAGTAAGCTCCCAATACTCACCCTTTACTATTTTGTTAACAATCCTATGCTGGCTGTCAGGCTGCAGCTCCTTATTTGTAACACACATAATAGTTTACTCTCATGTACTTTGATTTAAGATAGATGAATTAAATTTCACTACTTAATGACAGCCATGGTGGTATAAGACCATAAGACGTTGGAGCAGAAGTAGGCCATTCAGCCCATCATGTCTGCTCTGCCATTCAATGAGATCATGACTGATCTGATAATCCTCAACTCCACTTTCCTGCCTTTTCCCCATAACCCTTGATTCCCTTGCTTATTAAAAATCTGTCCATCTCGGCCTTGAATATATTTAATAACCCAGCCTCTGCAGCCCTCTGTGGTAAAGAATTCCACAGATTAACAACTCTCTAAGAGAAGAAATTCCTCCTCATTTCTGTTTTAAATGGGTGCCCCCTTACTCTGAGATTATGCCCTCTGGTCCTCGACTCTCCCACAAGGGAAAACCTCTATCTACCCTGTCAAGCCCCCTAAGAATCTTATATGTTTCAAAAAGGTCACCTCTCATTCTTCTAAACTTCAATGAGTACAGGCTCAATCTACTCAATCTCTGCTCATAAGAAAATCCCTGGTGCTGTGACCCTTTGCATGCACCAAACTATGGTGATATACAGAGCCCTTGCATCAAATGCGCGCATTAAAACCTGCACAGCACTCCTTTTTCCCATGAGCTCGGGCACCTGTGAGCAGAAATGAGGAGTTTCCCATGCCCTCACAGAGTCTGTATGCATGGCACATTGAAAGCAACATGAAATCCTACCTGGGCAGGGACGTACTCATGTCACCCTCACACCTGCTCCCAATGGGGAGTAGAACTTGCAGAGAGCTCTTTCAGGTGGAACCAGAGATATGCACAATTGACTCTTTCATGGGATGTGGGTGTCACTGGAAAGGCCAGCATTTGTTGCCCATCCCCAATTGCCCTTGAACTGAGTAGTTTGCTCAGCCATTTCTGAGGGCAGTTAAAAGTCAACCACACGGCTGAAGGTCTGGAGTCACACGTAGGCCAAACCAGGTAAGGATGGCATATTTCCTCCCTTAAAGAACAATAGTGAACCAGATGTGTTTTTACAACAATCGATGATACTTCCATGGTCACCGTTACTGAGACTAGCTTTCAATTCCAGATTTTATTAAATTGAATTTAAATTTCACCAGCTGCCATGGTGGGATTTGAACTCATGCCCCCAGAGCATTAGCTTGGGTCTCTGGATTACTAGTCCAGTGACATTGGGCGGTAGCGAGCAGGTAAAACGACGGTCACAATGGCGGCTTTTCATGGCATATCATCCCAAACCTGCTGCATTAATTATGCATTCCTGGGATACACGCCGTTTCCATGGCAGGCGGGCTCCGATTCGCCTGCCAGGCCGTTACCTCACTACTTCGTCACGCCAGGCGCCACATTTAAATTACAGCTGCGCTAAGTGCTTCCAGCCCAGGACTGCAGCAAAGAAGACAAGGCCCCGAAAGGCAAGAAGACTGCAACCCTTGAGTGTCATTTGGATGCCTTGGAGGCTTGCTGTGTTGTCCTCTACCCCCACTCTGGCTGCAAGAGGGGCAGCAACATTACCACTCCAGCTTGGTAGGCAATGCAGTGGTGATCAGTGCCAATGCTGCACAGAAGAGGTTGGCCATCCAATGCAGAGAGAGGATGAATGATCTCATCATGCAGCCAGGGTATTGCAACCATCTCATCACTCTAAACCCTTACACTCCAGCCCTTCACACATTCACTGGCATCTCACTCACTGCCAGCTCAAGAGACATCACCACCCATTCTCACATGTCCATCTGGCCCCCTCCCCTCTGGAGACTGCCTCCTGAGCTCTCATCATCTTGAGGCCACTTGCACAGATCAACATGTGCCCCCCACACACCCTGGGATACCCTCCTTCCCTTGTACAACTCTCATCCTGCAGTCTCTTCCCTTGCCCGAGGCTACTTCTCCCCCTCCCCCAAGCAAGACCTTGCCCTGCAGCCATTGAAAAGCCACCCACATATGGATGATCTGGTAGGTAGAGACCTACCTGTGAGCCCCCCTAAAAGTTATGTGGTGCTGTCTATGCAGCCTGGCACTGATAACTGTGAGTGCTGACCGAAGCAAGGTAGGCAAACAAAGCTTGAAGTCCTGAGCAAAGTGCAGCCCAACAAGTTCACGCCTTATATATGCTGTTGTGCGGCGTGTTTTCCTGCTGACGTGGGCAGATGATCCAGCTGGGGTGATGAGTCCGGCGGGTTGGCCTTATTATGATATGCTGATGTATTACAATGAGGTTCCCGACGTCTGATGGCAGGAAATGCGGCCCGCCATCGACGGTCTGAGCCGACATCGCAAACTGGTTTCACGATGCCGTGAAACTGATTTTTGGTCTTCTCGCCATATTGTCCACTCACGCCACCAAACATGCCCGATGCCGGTGGGCACGGAAAATCCCGGCCATTATCACTACACCACCGTCTGCCCCTGTCAAGGCTGCACAGAGAGGAACAGCATGAGTAGACAATTTGGCTCCTCAAGATTGCTTCTCCATTTGACTTGGACTGGTCCCCGATCACCAATCGCCCTCAGTAGCCCCATATCCCTTGAAATCTTTATCACCCTGAAAAATATCAAAGTAATTTTGGAGTCCACTCAATGACAGTGCCTCAAATGCACTATGGGGTGTGGAGGTCCAACCATTCATGATCCTCCAATCGCAGAGAGTTCTACACATCTCAGTCCTAGATGGCTCTGGTATTACTGCGATACTGTATTCCATCATTCTGAACACCCCAGCAAAGGTAAATATGTTTCCTGCATGGACCCTGCAGAGTCCTGTAGGAGCTCTTGGTGCTTCACAGTCCTCTGCACAGGCCCATTCTACTTGCTCTCACCTCATAGGATAATACCCTGGCCCTTTAATGATGCCCGGAGCACTTTGGTCGCAATCCCTTTATGCGAGATCTATTGTTACCCTTCATAAGGAGACGAACAGGCCAAACGATTCTCCATGTGAGGTCTCACAAAGGCTGCAGGCAACTGCACACCTCTTTAACCCTATCACTCAATCCCTCTTGCAGTCAAGGCCAATTTACCCATTCCCTCCTTACTTGCAGCCTTCACCTGCATGTTAGTTCAATATGACAATTGAACAAGGACAGCCAGGAATGATTGGATGTACACACCCCATCATTCTCCTAAAATCCAGGGAAGCCTCTGGTTTTCTATTCTTCAGACAACAGTAGATATCTTCTCTCTTTTAACACTCAAACTGAATTTAGTGTTCCTTGCCACTCACATAGCTTGCTTAACTCCCCTTAAGGACTTTTTGCATCCACCTCGTGTCTCACATCAGAGCAACAGCAGAAGGAGATGCAATGACTTCACTACACACTCCGCACAGGCATTATTCTCAGAACTCCGAACCTGGTGGCTGCAGGAAATGGCTTGTATGAAGCGTGCCCAGGCCGCACACTTACAAATGATTGCCAGTGCATAAGCATTCTCATGTTGGAATATTTAGTATCATAATGTTGATAATGTGAGAGAAGTGACTCCATCGGAGGGCATTATCAGACTCTGACAGGCGACCAAGTTCCACACTCTTAAATGCTCCGTGACCATTGAAGCAGCTAGCAGCAAAATGAGAATCCAGGAGACTTCCATAGAGTGCAAGTGAACACATATTTACAAGTGCCAAAACTATATACAATGGCAGCACACCCGTGCAACGTATTTGCCTTCAAAACTTCTTTATCTTTCTTTTTCTACCGTTATGCCTAGGTGCAGCCCTGACAACTAGACTTTGGCGGACGTCCTCTGGTGGCCCGAAGCCTAGAGGGCCCCAGCTTGCTAAGGATCTCTTGCACAGGTGCACTGTCCTCAGCCTGACCTGCTGGAGGTGATGGGGTCACTGGCAGAGGGGCAGTGGAGTGGCAGGGAGTGTCCTGGGCTGAAGATTCCTGGGTGCCCGGCTGGCATTCCTCTTCCCTGTGGGTGCGCGATATCTCCTCCCCAACTCCTTGAGCAGAAGGGGTGCCTGGAGGGAGGTCGATATGCCCAGGGCCCATCTTGCCTATGCACTGCTGCACTGCATCCATGGCTAGAGTGATGGAGTGCAGGTCAGAGCGCATATTCAGCAGCCACTGTGTGTTCTGCTGGACCGGGGTCTCCAAGGTGGCCGCCACCCTTTCCATGGAGACAGCCAAGCACACGTATGCCAGAGTCACGACATCAGACACAATGCGGATGGACTCCTCCAGCCTTGGGTCCAGACTGCGCTTGGCCTCTGGCATCTCTGCCTGATGTTCCCCTGCCTGTCTCTGCATCTCCAATGGAATCATACCTTATGGATAATGTCCCAGACACCACCATCACCATCCCTGGGGATGTGCTGTCCCACCAGCAGGACAAACTCAGCAGAGGTGGTGGCACAGTGGTATACAGTCGGGAGGGAGTTGCCATGGGAGTCCTCAATATCGATTATGGATCCCATAAGGTCAAACATGGGCAAGGAAACCTCCTGCTGATTACCACGTACCACCCTCCCTCAGCTGGTGGATCAGTGCTCCTCCATGCTGAACACCATTTGGAGGAAGCACTGAGGGTGACAAGGGTGCACAATGTACCCTGGGTGGGGGATTTCAATGTCCATTATCAAGAGTGGCTTGGTAGCGCCACCACAGACCGAACTGGCCAAGTCCTAAAGGACATAGCTGCTAGACTGGGTCTGCGGCAGGTGGTGAAGGAACCAGCAAGAGGGAAAAAACATTCTTGACCTCATCCTCACTAACCTGCCTGCTGTAGATGCATCTGTCCGTGGCAGTATCAGTGGAAGTGACCACAGTCCTTCTGGAGATGGAGTCCCATCTTCACACTGAGGATGCCCCCCATCGTGTTGTCTGGCATTGTCACTGTGCTAAATAGGATAGATTTCAAACTAGCAACTCAAAATTGGGCATTCATGAGGCGCCTTCAGCCATCAGCAGCAGCAGAATTGTACTCAAGCACAATCTGTAACCTCATGGCCCGGCATATCCCCCACTCTACCTTTACCACCAAGCCCTGGTTCAATGAAGAGTGCAGGAGGGCATGCCGGGGCAGCACCAGGCATAACTAACAATGAGGTGTCAACCTGGTGAAGCTACAACACAAGACTACTTGCGTGCCAAACAGCATAAGCAACAAGCAATGGACAGAGCTAAGTGATTCCACAACCCATGGATCAGATCTATACTCCGCAGTCCTGCCACATCCAGTTGTGAATGGTGGTGGCAATTAAACAACTCAGTGGAGGAGGAGGCTCCACAAATATTCCCATTTTCAATGATGGGGAGCCCTGCACATCAGTGCAAAAGATAAGGCTGAAGGCATTCACAACAATCTTCAGCTAGAAGTGCCGAGTGGATGATCCATCTCAGCCTCTTCTGGAGGTCCGCAGCATCACAGATGTCAGTCTTCAGCCAATTCGATTCACTCCATGTGATATCAAGAAATGGCTGAAGGCACTCCAAAGGCAATGGGTCCTGACAATATTCTGGCAATAGTACTAAAGACTTGTGCTCCAGAACTTGCTGAGCCCCAAGCCCAGCTGCTCCAGTACAGCTACAACACTGGCATCTACCCGGCAATGTGGAAAATTGCCCAGGTATGTCCTGTACACAAAAAACAGGACAAATCCAACCCAGCCAACTACCACCCCATCAGTCTACTCTTGATCATCAGTAAACTGATACAAGGGGTCATCAACAGTGCTATCAAGCAGCACTTGCTTAGCAATAACCTGCTCACTGACACTCAGTTTGGGTTCTACTTGGGTGAATCAGCTCTTGGCCTCACTACAGTCTTGGTTCAAACATGTACAAAACAGCTGAACTCCAGAGGTGAGGTGAGTGACTACCCTTGACATCAAGGCAGCATTTGACCGAGTGTGGCACCAAGAAGCCCTAGCAAAACTGGAGTCAGTGGGAATCAGGGGGAAAACTCTTCGCTGACTGGAGTCATATCTAGCACAAAAGAAAATGGCTGTGGTTGTTGGAGGTCAGTGATCTCTGCTCCAGGACATCACTACAGGAGTTCCTCAGGGTAGTGTCCTTGGCCCAATCATCTTCAGATCAACAGTGAGCTTCCTTCCATCATAAGTTCAGAAGCTGGGGGGGATGTTCGCTGATGACTGCACAACGTTCAACACCATTCACAACTCATCAGACAATGAAGCAGTCCATGTCCAAATGCAGCAAGGCCTGGACAATATCCAGGCTTGGGTTGACAAGTAGCAAGCAACATTTGCACCACACAAGTGTCAGGCAATGGCCATGTCCAACAAGAGCGAATCTAAACATCACCCCTTGATATTCAATGGCATTACCATTGCAGAATCTCCCACTAACAACATCCTGGGGGTTACCATTGACCAGAACCTGAACTGGAGTAACCATATAAATACTGTGGCTACAAGAGCAAGTCAGTGGCTAGGAATCCTGCAACGGGTAACTCACCTCCTGACTCCCCAAGGCCTGTCCACCATCTACAAGGTACAAATCAGGAGTGTAATGGAATATTCTCCTTTTGCCTGGATGAGTGCAGCTCAAACAGCACTCAAGAAGCTTGACACCATCCAGGACAAAGCAGCCCGCTTGACTGGCACCCCTTCCACAAACGTTCACTCCCTCCACCACCGACACACAGTAGCAGCAGTTTGTACCATCTACAAGATGCACTGCAGGAACTCACTAAGCCTCCTTAGACAGCACCTTCCAAACCCACGACCACTACCATCTGGAAGGACAAGGGCAGCAGACACATGGGAACACCACCACCTGTAAGTTCCCCTCCAAGCCACTCACCATCCTGACTTGGAAATATATCGCTGTTCCTTCACTGTCGCTGGGTCAAAATCCTAGAACTCTCTCCCAAGCAGCACTGTCGGTGTACCTACACCACAGGAACTACAGTGGTTGAAGAAGGTAACTCACCACCACCTTCTCAAGAGCAATTAGGGGTAGCAGAAAAATGCTGGCCTAGCCAACGACACCCACATCCCATGACAGAATAAAAGAAATGTCTTTTATGGCTGAGTCCAGAGGCTCATCATCCGCATGGGCCTGAGCACAGGCCTGGTCTCCAGCAGTCCTCCAAGTGTCAGAGACCTCAACTATCACTTCCTCCTGCAGTTGTGGACCCATGTCAGTGGTGTGCTCACCAGACTGTGACACTGAACCTCCTCCAGAACATGCACCCACTGAGGTAAATGTCTCTGCGCTAGTGGAAGGCACAGGTGAACGCAGTGACAGTGTATCGTCTGAGGTTTCCAATTCATCATCCTCAGGGGTGGGTTTGGAGCTGGAGCTGGAGCTCTGGGGTGGCTGAGTTCTTTTCCTCCCCCTTTTCTTGCTGATACTTGGAGTGAAGAAGAGAAAGATTCAGTGGATGCCTAAGTAGACTCCCTTATTAAAACAATGTCTCATGCTGTCAGTGCATCTAACAACTGTAGACTGGAGGCATCCTCACTGTCTTCCTGGGGGAGTCTTGTCCCACCTTCAACACACGCACAGTCCCGGTCCAGCCGGCTAGTTCAGTGGTCTCCTCCTCGAAGGTGATGACCACTCTGATATCTGGCATGTCACCGCCGGTCTGGGCCCGCTCCCTCCTGTTGTGCACGTTCTGCAGACAGACAGAAGGATCAAGTGTCATCCCAATGGGTGCATGAATTTAGGAGCATGCATGCCTATGCCAGCTCCTGAGCCCGCCCCAGTAAGCGGTTAATAAGCAGGATGTCCTGCAACTGATAGAACACAGAGCATGAAGTGACCAGCACACATTCAGTGCACATGTCCTGCCCCCTGCTGAGTTCTGCAACCCAAATTCCTGTCTGACATCCCTCTGCACTCACACACTTTCACTGCCTGATGCCCTTATGAATGTCATTTTTCAGTGAATATAAGTGCCACTTACCCTGCTGGATCACCCTTTTTCTGCACTGCTGGGTGGTTCTTTTGTGGGCCCCACGAGCGCTAACCTCTGCTTTGACCTCTGCCCAGGCCACCTTGGTCAGACTGGAGGGCTCCTGCTGCCATATCTGGGAAACAGGGTCTCCCACCTTTCCAGGCCTGGACGAGAACCTGAAGGGAGCCATCGCTGAACTGTGGGGCCACACGTTGTCTTCTCTGTGATATTCTGATGGATTCGGAATCCGGGGCCTCTGGCTGGCTTGCACTAAGTGAATGGCTGTCTGGATGCCCTTTAAATATGGTGCCAGGCTCTTAGATCCCATGAGGTAAGGGCAGGGACAGTAACCTCCTGCCCTCCCCCACCACAAGATACGCCGTGCTCTTCACGCATACGTACGTAATGAGCTGAACAGCCCGAGATTGCACATGGCCAACTGTCCCGCCCTTCAGCAGAATTCACTCTCATTTCTGTTCCTCCCACGCAATTTATATTCCAGAACGAAAGCTGCCTTGTGTTTGTGCATTGCAGAAAGAATATATCTAAGGATTTCATTTGTCGATATCAAGAAGCTCCAACCTCAAAGTAAAACAAATCATACTAATTCTCAGTGCTTTGTCTATGATATAGAGAGAAATATTAATAGCACCCTAAAATATCAGCTGCTCCAATGCCCTTTCAATGCCAGTGCAATGTGCTGAGAAGCATGAATGTTAGGGGTTGTCAGAAGGGGAAATTCAAGTCAGTTCCATGATTTCCCACACAACCAGTATTTGATCTTGGCCAACAGATGAAAAGAAAAAGATTTGCATTTATATGACACTTTTCATGACCACAGGGCATCTCAACGTGCTTTACAGCCAATGAACTACTCTTCAAAGTGTAGTCATGTGATAATGTAGGAACAGCAGCACCCAAATTGCACACAGCAAGCTCCCACAACAATTGATAATGGCCAGGAAATTTGTTTTTTTGAGATATTTATTGAGGCATAACTATTGAGTGGGTAACCAGGGAAAATATCCCTGCTCTTCTTTGAAATAGTGCCATGGAATTTTTGGCATCTACCTGAGCAGGCAGATGGAGCCTCATTTTAATGTTTCATCTGAAAGACGTCACCCCTGACAATGCAATGCTCCCTCAGTGCTGCACAGGAGTGTCAGCCTTGATTTTGGTGCTCAAATCCTGGATTGGGACTTGAATCCAGAACCTTGTCACTCAGAGGTAAGCATGTTGTCAACTGAGCCACCACTGGAAAATGCAGATGGGTGTAGGAGGGAAACTTCTTCAAAGAGTGAGAAGCAACAATTACAACACTGGTCACCTGAGGCTGCACCTGTGCCACACTCGCTGAAACACGCATATCCTCAATGTTTCTTCTCATTATATAATTGGCCTCACTGTTCTCAGTGCCCAATACATCAAAGGGAAAAAAGATGTGCATTGCTGCTCAAGGACACATATTTACAGCACCCTCACCCCAGTAAAGAATGAGCATAAGAATGATAACATGAGGCCCAATTCAAATGACAGTCTAAGCGAAGTGAAGGCAGCAGTGAGGTAAATGTGGTATGTCAATTAGGTAAGGGGCTGTAGCATCGCCATATGTAATACCTTATAAAACTGCACTGGAACCATGCAAGCTAAAATGATTCCCGAACAAAACGTCAGCTTAAATCATTGAGACATCTGAAAGCTACAGCTCCATGAGTTATTTTTTAGCATCTATTCCAGAAAGGGTTCTTGGGGAGACATTGTTCCATGGTCGTATGATTGAGTTACATTCTCTTCACCTGTCATTTCCCAATACTGACAGTAAGATGAACCCCCTTCAACACAAAATGAGATCAATTCCCCCAACTCACAATGTGCCCCAAGCTTGTTCAGTTTTGAACATACCCATAGAAATGCCCCCGGACAAATTCCTGGATGTGACTTTTACTGCGTGCATGTAGGTTCTGGAATTCATGCATAGCAGAGAACTTCTTTATGTTGAGTCCATTGGGAGTGACCACATCTGAATAACAGAAAAAAAAGACGTCAAGTGCATATGCATAGAAAATTAAGACCAATAGAAATCTCTAATAGCGATAGAGAACACTGTTGTGTTGAATACAACTGACTGATTTGCTGTGTGTTTTCAGCATTTGCAGTATTTATGCTTCCATGTGACTAGTCCAATGCTACCATGGTGGTCCAACAGGACTAAAATACTGCAGATGGTGGAAATCCAAAATAAAAACAGAAAAGGCTGCAAATACTCTGCAGGTCTAGCAGTATCTGTGGAGGGAGAATCAGAATTAACTTTTCTGATCAATGATCTCACAAATGTCATCGAACTGAAACATTAACTTTGCTTCCAGCATTTTCTGTTTTTATGATAATGAATATTAACATGGTTTTAAGTCAAAGAAAATTCTCCTTTGTGCCCAATCCAGCTGTAGATCAGGAAGGTGCCATTTGCAACCAATGGTTTGTACTGGATTAGTTGATCTCAGCTATACTGGCAGTAAGGCGCTATAATTGGACTCATTGGCTAATGACTGGGTAGAGAAAAATTAAGTAGTGAAAACTACTGAAAATTGCTAGAGGGTATATGATATGTGTGTGTGCTGACTTCAGTTGAGGACAAGATCAGCTCCGCTGTGATTTCCCACTTATGCTCAATAACTTGTAGGCACTCACTGTCCAGGCACAGAAGTGGGTAACGCTGCTCCCCAGACAAGATTTCTGAAGGGCTGTGTAACCCCATAAGTCAGTATGTTTAGGAGAGATGGGGAAAAAATCTATTAAGCATAACAGTGACTCAGGTGAACTCACCTGGTTTGCGTTTCAGCAGATGTTCAGCCTCCATGGCTGTTATCTCTGATACTGTGGTGAACACATGAGCACAATGGACAGCAGCTCGTTCCATGCAGTATCGATGGTAAATCTGCCTTGCACCGGCTTCTTTGTCAACATCAAACTGTTTCAAGAGAGAAAACAAGCTATTAAGTAAGTGTATAGTTTTAGATAAAAAAGAAAATCATGAACCATGAAAATCTGAAATACAAACAGAAAATAATGGACTGAATTTTTTTCACTCAGAGGCTTATGAGCCTCTTCCTGAAAAGGTGGTGGAAGCAGAATCTTTGAATATTTTTAACGCAGAGGCGCACTGAATGCATGAAGCATATGATGAAGGTCAGGAGGAGGCCAGCTAGGTCCATTGATCCAATCAAACTGAAACAATCAAACCCTTCCTATCCTGCCCAACCAAGTCTTGCAATCTTCATGAAGTGAGCATACCCAGCATACAAAATCCCTCTTCAATCTCTTTGAACCTCTTACTATCTTCTACAGCCAATGATGTATAAAAGGGATAAAGACAGTCCAAGCAATGGTGAAAAGGAACTAGAGATTGAAATGTTTAACCAGATTAATAATTTAACAAAATGTTATTGGGGGTGATTTTGTTCCTTTTGAAGTAAAGCAGTTCCAAGTTGGATTAAAAAAATCAAAATACTGCAGATGTTGGAAATCTGAAATAAAAACAAAAAATGCTGGAAATACTCAGCAGGTCTGGCAGTCTCCGATGAGGAGAGAGAAACAGCGTTAACCTTTCAGGTCAATGACCTTTCATTAATCTATTAATTTGGATCACCTGATCTAGACCCACCTTAATCCCAAACTAGCACTGAATTTTCCAGTCTGATCTTATTTGCATAATTATTCACAAGACCGAGAGAGTGGGTTAACTCCAGGGACAGCACAACTGGTAGGAGAGGAACGCTGTGCATAAATTAAATTTCAATTAACTGTTTTATACACTTCAGTCATTTAATATCCATTGTCAAAGGGAAATTGTGTTTAACCAACTTATTGGAGTACTTTGAGGAAGTGGCATGTGCTGTGGATAAAGAGGAACCAGAAGGAATTTGATGAAGTGCCAAATCACAGGTTATTGCAGAAAATAAAAGCTCATGGTATAAGGGGTAACATATTGGCACGGATAGAAGATTGGCTAGCTAACAGGAAGCAGAGCGTAGCCATAAATGGGACTTTTTCAGGTTGGCAAGATGTAAAAAGTGGCATGGCACAGGGATCAGTGCTGGGACCTCAACTGTTTACAATTTATATAAATGACTTGGATGAAGGGATTGAAGGAATGATTGCCAAATTTGCTGATCACACAAAGCTAGGTAGGAAAGTAATTTGTGAAGAGGATGTAAGTTGCCTACAAACAGATATAGATAGGTTAAGTGAGTATGCAAAGATCTGGCAGATGGAGTTCAATGTGGGAAAATGTGAAATTGTCCATTTTGGCAAGAAGAATAAAAGAGAAGTATATTATTTAAATGGTGAGAGATTGCAGAGCTCTGAGGTGCAGATGTCCTGGTGCATGAATCACAAAAGGCTAGGATGCAAGTATAGCAAGTAAATAGGAAAGCTAATAGAATGTTGTCATTTATTGCGAGGGGAACTGAATACAAAAATAGGGAGGTTATGCTTTAGTTGTACAGAGCATTGGTGAGACCACATTTGGAGTACTGTGTACAGTATTGGTCACCTTATTTAAGGAAGGATGTAAATGTGTTGGAAGCAGTTCAGAGAACATTTACCAGACTAATACCTGGAATGGGTGGGCTGTCTTGTCTTATGAGGAAAGGCTGGACTGGCTAGACTTGTATCCGCCGGAGTTTAGAAGAGTAAGAGGTGACTTGATTGAAACATGTAAGATCCTGAGGGGTCTTGACAGGGTGGATGTGGAGAGGATGTTTCCTCTTGTGGGAGAATCTAGAACTAGGTGTCATTGTTTAAAAATAAGGGGTCACCCATTTAAAACAGAGATGAGGTGAACATTTTTTACTCAGAGTCGTGAGTCTTTGGGACTCTCTTCCTGAAAAGGTGGTAGAAGCAGAGTCTTTGAATATTTTTAAGGCAGAGGTGAATAGATTCTTGGTAAGCAAGGGGGTGATAGGCTATTGGCGGTAGGTGTGATGCAGATTTCAGGTTACTATCAGATCAGCCATGATCTTATTAAATGGCGGAGCAGGCTTGAGGGGCTGAATGGCCTACTCCTGCTCCTTGTTAGTATGTTCAATGCTTATCCTGAATCCTCACAGGCTACCAACAACCTTTGCCAAGACTGCAGGGACAGTGGATTAATTGATTGAGGAACCAAGTCAAAGGGATTTACATACAGAAATCATTGAACCTGGCAGGACAAGTTGATAAAGCTGTTAAAGAATGCAAACAGGAACATTGGCTTTATTAGTTGAGGCACAGAGTACAAAAACAAGGAAGTTATCCTAAACTTTTATAAATCACTGCTCAGGCCTCAACTGGAATAGTGTGTACAATTTTGGGTATCACACTTCAGGATGGTTATCAAGGCATTAGAGAGGGTATAGAGGATATAGAGAAGAGTTGCTAGAACAGATCCATGGATGAGGGACTTCAGTCACATGGAGTGACTGGAGAAACTGGGACTGTTCTCCTCGGAACACAAAAGGTTAAGGGAATATTTAATTCAGTAAATAAGGAGAAACTGTTTCCAGTGACAAAACAGTAACTGGAGGACACAGATTTAAGGTAATTGGCAAAAGAACCAGAGGGAAGACGGAGAGATTTTGTTTTTGTGCAGAGTGTTATGATTTGGAATGCAGAACCTGAAAAGGTAGTGGAAACAGATTTAATAGTAACTTTTCGCAGAAAATTGGATAAATACATAAGAGGAGAAATTTACAGGCCAAGGTGGAAGAGCAGGGAAGTGGGACTAATTAAACAGTTCTTTCAAAGAACCGTGTTACGAAATCCAAACTTACCTTATTGTTGAGTGGGGGCCGGGAATGCCAAGTCCCAACAGGTCTCGGAAGATTCCACTACATGTGCAGCCCGGCATTTGTTGTTTTTCGGACCAAGGACGGGCCCAGTGTGTCTGTGTAAAAAGAAAATGGCACAAAAAAACCCCAATCATGTGACCGGGAAGTGGAGTGCCATAATCGGAGAAGAGTCCCAAAGAGGGGGACTGTGAGCGGTCCCAAAGGGATAGCAGACAAGGCACTGGGAGAGGGGACATGGGGAGGTCCCAGAAACAGACAAAAAGAACCAGGGAAGCAGCCACCAAGTGGAGGAAACACCAGGGAGCAGAGCAAGGGAAGGGGTTCCAAGTAGAAAAAGGACTGCAGTTGGCAGACTTTAAGTAGTGAGGAAGCGGGAGAAGCCCTGGAGGTCAAAGAAAGCAGCAGAAGGTTGATGACTCTGGGCTGTGGGAATTAGGGGCAAAGATAACCTTTTGGAGCAGTGGTGTTCTGCTCAGCATAGCTGAAGAGCTGAAGATGTGCTTGTGAGTTGGTGCTGGACTTGGGAATCCAAGGGAGCAGAGTTTCATGAGACAAAGTTGAAACCTTGTGAGGTTAGCCATCATTGAGGAAGCCCGAGTTGGAGTGACTTTTGAAGAGTGTCTTCCAGAGCTGGATCTTCGAGGGTAAAGACATTTTACATTGCAAATGCAATGTTGGCATTTATTTCGAGAGGACTAGAATATAAAAGCAGGGATGTGATGCTGAGGCTTTATAAGGCTCTGGTCAGACCACATTTAGAATATCGTGAGCAATTTTGGGCCCCGTATCTCAGAAAGGATGTGCTGGCCCCGGAAAGGGTCCAGAGGAGGTTCACGAGAACGATCCCAGGAATGAAAGGCTTAACATATGCGGAATGTTTGAGGACTTTAGGTCTATACTCGATGGAGTTTAGAAGGATGAGAGGGGATCTGATTGAAATTTACAGAATACTGAAAGGCCTGGATAGAGTGAACGTGGGGGAGATGTTTCCATTAGTAGGAGAGACTAGGACCCGAGGGCACAGCCTCAGAGTAAAGGGAAGACCTTTTAGAACAGAGATGAGGAGAAACTTCTTTAGCCAGAGTGTGGTGAATCTATGAGATTCATTGCCACAGTAGGCTGTGGAGGCCAGGTCATTGAGTGTATTTAAGACCGAGATAGATAGGTTCTTGATTGGCAAGGGGATCAAAGGTTAGAGGGAGAAGGCGGGAGAATAGGGTTGAGAAACTTATCAGTCATGATTGAATGGCGGAGCAGACTCGATGGGCCAACTGGCCTAATTTCTGCTCCTGCGTCTTATGGTCTAAGACAAGAATCCCTCATGAAAGATTTGAAGTTTCAACGAGATTGGTTGACTCACAGTGTTTACTGACATCTGGGTGAGTTGTTGAGAAATCCATGGAATCTGTCTTGATCGCATTTTCCATTTATTATTGTGTGGTGTGTTCAACCACAGTTTTCATGTTAATTCACATGTGCCTCATATTAACCCTGAATATTAGAGTATAAGATAGATATTGTAAACTGTTTTATCTTTCTGACCTTGTAAAGTTTATTTTTGTTTGTTCAAAACCCGTGGAATCTTGTTGCTTTATTCTCTTAGCAAGTGTCTTGAATGTCAAACTTTGGCTACTTTAAACAAAATGTTGCTAGTCCCTAACCGGACCTTACCAAAAGTAAGATAACTAAGGTAAAGGCACTAAGGACCAAAAGGCCTCCATCTATCCTATGACTCTATGTAAAGGGCCCATCGATGCATAATTAGTAGAAAAGATTTGATGGCTATTGAAGTTGAGATGGTACTGCCTGAAATGCTTGCGAAGGTTTTACCCTGTGCCACAGCACTGGGGCATACCATAATTCGACACTGTAACATGCAGCATGCACTGCACGGATCTGCAATGAAGTTTCAGGCCATAGCCAACTGTTACTATTCCTGCACATGTGCAATCTCTATGCCACATTACAGTCACTGTTAACCTTGAAGCAGTTAACAGAGCTCACCACCTTGCTCTCTGCTGCCATTGACCCTGGAAAGCAGATTTCCACAGCCATTACCAAGTGAGTTGCCTGGGTCTACAGAAGTGGTTGGTGGTATCTTGGCATCAGGTGTGACCAAACAGGTAATACTGGGTCCTGATCATCATGACGTGTCTTCTTTTATTTAGCAACATATCTAATATGGTGTATTGTGATTGGAATGTTTCTGTAGAATGCTTTAACATAAGGGTTCGACAGTGAGTCATTCATTCACATTGCAATGCGACTGGGGTCAGTCAGTGCAGCAATCATTGGAAGGAGCAGCTTTCACCATTAATATCTGCCAATAGGAGGTTTTCTCTAAACTGACCTGACTGCATCTTTCTGATCCCCTTTCCTCTGCTGATGTGACCTTGAAGGTCTCCTATTACTATTAGACAGAGTTTTAGGAAAAGCTGCAAAGTGCCAGCTAAAGAGGGGTTGGGGTGTGGAGGAGATGCAAAAAAGGCTTACTGCACTTGCCTTTAACTTGTCCAGGCCTGTTAATGAACACCTTTTGTATGTCCTGTGTGATTTTCAGTATAGAGCAGGGCTTATAATGGATACTGGAACGGTGCCACCCATTTTGTACTACTGCCAAGACCAATTTCTACCCCAGTGTTTTGCCACATGGAAATTTATTCCCTTTTCTACACGCACTAAAATCTTAAGTAGCATTGATACAGTTCATGCTCTACTTCTAAAAGTAGAAATTACTTTTACAGCACCTTGGAGTAAGGGGAGTGAGAGATTTTGTGCTCTGTGACTCATTGCCGAACTCTTTGGCTCCCTTGCAGCATTGTAATTACACTGGTGACCAGAAGGTGTCCTCCTGTTTCACCACGACACCATTATCAGGGGTTTTCATGTTCAGTGAGTAAAACTAATCTTGGTGAATTAGATGCTGTTCCAACTGAAGACAATTGCTGATGGACCTTTTCTGTACTTCGAGTATTTTTCATGTTTTTGTGCCACGTTTTCAGTATTTGCAATTATTTTCTTCCTTTTTATTATTATGCTCTGTTAACAAAGTATCCTTTTCTCATCCTATGATAATTTATGCAGAGCTCACTTATATTGGATGCATTTACAGCCAGGTCCCAGAGGTGGACAACATATTGTGCCTCCTTGGAGCATTCAGTTCTTAGTCAGTAAAAGTAATTGTAAACTTTATTTTGCGTCATTAATAATCCGCACAATTTGAGACTCTTATCAGCATAGGCATTGTACATACCATAGAAAAGACGCTGATGTTGCAATGATACACTTACATGTTTCAGGGTATTGTAAAAATCAACATTCCCAGCACAGAGGTAGCGTCCCAACAACGTTGCATGAGTTGTAAAAATTGTTGCAACAGGTAGTTTCCGAATGCGACTCATAACAAGGCCAATTCCCGACAGCCATTCATGGAAATGAGCAAGGAGAAAGTTCTCACCCTCACACTGGGCTGCAAACTAGAAAATAAAGCTTGTTTTAACCATAAAGACCAACAGTTATTTCAACATTCAAATCCCAGATTGATTATCCTGAACAGCTAAATCCATAACAAATAACCATAATAACAGGGGAATGAAGGGAGTAAAACTTTTGATCAAAGTGAAAACACTAAAGTTATCTTGGGCATAATTTGAAGAACGACTAAATAATTCTGAAAGAAGGAAAATTTTCATCAGCAGCTTTGTTAGCTTCTACGTTTACAATATTTTAATCAAATAGACTCCTTCAATATGGTTTTTTTCTAAAAATGCTCAAAATAATTTAAGTTATTTTCCCTGAATTTATGATCACCTTTATTTATTCTGTGCTTGCTGATTTTCAGTATATATTTATCCTGCATTTTACTTCAAAAGATAATCTACTTGTCCTCCTACTGAAATATTGAACATCTTGTCTTAATCTATTTGCTTCAGTTGTGACCTCAAATCATTGAAGATATCCATATTAAAGTTACATACTTATCAACTCTGATCCTGAATCACATGAAATTTCATACGAACATAAGAAATAGGATCAGGAGCAGACCATACAACCTGTTGAGCCTGCTCCACCATTCAATATGATCATGGCTAGTCTTGGGATTCAACTCCATTTTCCCACATGCTGCCTATATCCCTTAATTCCCAAACAAAAACAGAATTACCTGGAAAAACTCAGCAGGTCTGGCAGCATCGGTGGAGAAGAAATCATTTAACGTTTCGAGCCTTCACGGCCCTTCGACAGAACTGAAGCATAGTTAGGAGAAAGGAGAAATATAAGCTGGTTTAAGGTGGTGGGGGGGCAGGGGGGGAAGAGAGAAGTTGAGGGTGTGGTGATTGTGGAGATAAGCAAGCCGTGATAGGAGCAGATAATCAAAAGATGTCACAGACAAAAGGATCAAAGAGGTGTTGAAGGTGGTGATATTTGTCTAAGAAAAGTGCTAATTAAGAATGGATGGCAGGACACTCAAAGTACAGCTCTAGTGGGGGTGGGGTGGAAAAGACTAACAAGGTTTTAGTTTTAGATTTAAAAATAATGGAAATAGGTGGGGAAAGAAGAATCTATATAAATTATTGAAAAAAAAAGGGGGGGGTGGGAGAGAAACGGGGTGGGGATGGGGGGAAGGGGAGTTTAAGATCTAAAGTTGTTGAATTCAATATTCAGCCCAGAAGGCTGTAAAGTGCCTAGTCGGAAGATGAGGTGCTGTTCCTCCAGTTTGCGTTGGGCTTCACTGGAACAATGCAGCAAGCCAAGGACAGACATATGGGCAAGAGAACAGGGTGGAGTGTTAAAATGGCAAGCGACAGGGAGGTTTGGGTCTTTCTTGCGGACAGACCGCAGGTGTTCTGCAAAACGGTCGCCCAGTTTGCGTTTGGTCTCTCCAATGTAGAGGAGACCGCATCCTTAATTCCCTGACAGGCAAAAAAGTCTGTCATCCATCTCATCCTAGGGTTCAAACTAGTGAACCTTCGATGTACGTCCTCCAATGCAAGAATATCCTTCCTTAAACATGGAGACCAAAATTGCAGAGAGTGCTCCAAGTAAGGTCTCACCAAAGCCCAGTACAATTGTAGCAAGATTTTCTTTATTCTGGTATTCCAATACCCTTGCAATAAAGGCCAACATGTCATTTGCTTTCCTGATTGCATGCTGTACCTCCGTGTTCCCAGTTTATAATTGTTTTTTAAATTTGTTGATGGCATGGGCAAAGCCACTATTCAACATCCATGGTTGCTCTGAGAAGGTGTGGTGAGGCTTTCCTCCTGAATCTGTGATTCTTTTAGCAATGGTACTCCCAAAATGATGTTAGATAGGTAACTCCAGGATATTAATTTGATACAGGTACTTGATCAAATCTGTATGCTTGTGACTTGGAGAGAAACATTTAGGTGATGGTGTTGCCACAACCTTGCTGCTCTTGTCCTTCTTGGTGGTAGAGGTCACAGATTAAGGGAGGTGCTGTTGAAATAATCTTATTGAATTACCACAATCACCCTGTAATACTGATTGCAGCCATAGTGATGGAGAGGATGAAGATTGGGTTTGGTGGCAGGGGCACTGATCAAACAAACCACTCTGTAAACGAGTTGCTGATTGTTATTGCAGTTGTACCTAGCCAGGCGACTGGTTAGTACGAGTCACACACCTGACATGAGCGTTATCGATGGGTTTGAAGGGTTGAGGGGGGAGACGATGGCATAGTGGTAATGTCACCGTGCTAGTAATCTAGAGGCCCATGGCTAATGCTCTGGAGTCATGGGTTTAAGTCCCACTATGGCAGCTGGTGGAATTTAAAGGATTCGATTAATAAATCTGGAATATAAAATAAAGCCAGTCTCAGTAATGGTGACCATTGACAACTATCATCAATTGTTGCAAAAACCCATCTGGTTCACTGGTGTCCTTTAGGGAAGGAAATCTGCCATCATTGGTCTGGCCTACATGTGACTGCAGACCCACAACAATGTGGTTGACTCTTAACTGTCTTCTGAAATGGTCTAGCAAGCCACTCACTTCAAGGGCAATTCGGGACGGGCAATAAATGCTGGTCTTCCCAACGACGCCCACAGCCTATGAATGAATAAAAAAAGGGAGCCACTTCTTCCAGAGTACTCAGCCTGTTCTCTGTACTTGTAGTTATTGTATTGATGTGGCTAATATAGCCAATGCCACCCCCAGACCTTGATGACAGAGGACATGGCAGTAGCAGTGCTAGTGAAGTGCAGGAAAATGTTGGTTTAATTTGAAATGGTTATTACCTGACACTGATGTGATGTGAATGTGATCTGTCACAGGCTACTTTTCAGTCCAAGCCAGGATGTAAAAGCAAAATACTGCTGAAAATCTGAAATTAAAACAGAAAATGCTGGAAATATTCAGCAGGTCAGCATTTGTGAAGAGAAAAACAGTTAACGTTTCAGGTATGAAAGTTCACAGATCTGCGATGTCAACTCTGTTTTTCTCTCCACAAATGCTGCCTGACCTGCTAAGTATTTCCAGCATTTTCTGTTCCTATTCCATGCCTGGATATAGGCTGTCATGGGCTCTTTCATTACTAGAGGTGTTTTGAAATGAATTAAACACTGAGGAATCCTCAGCAAACAGATCATTTTTGACCTCATGATGGAAAAGCATCCATTGACTAAACAGCTGAATAGCCAAGAACTCTTCTTTCAGAAAGCATTCCAGTGATGTCCTGAGGCTGTGATGATTAGCCTCTGACAATCACAATCCTTTTTTGTGTCAGGTATGACTGGAGGATTTTCCATTGACCTTTGCTTTGCTTGGGTTCCTGACCATATTCAACTCAAATGCTGCCTTGATTAATGACCATGTTAATATTCCTAAACCTAGGATTTGGGTCACAGTGAAGGTGAATCTATGGGGCAGATGGGTTTTCTGCACTGGCCCAGATAGATCCTTAGAAACCCTCCAGAGGAATTTCTGGATTCTTATTCCTACTATGCTGTATGGTCTCTGGTTACTGAGAAAACAAGGCATCAGCTTGTTTTCAGAATAATATCATTGGTTCTCTTTCTATTCCTTTAATGATAGTTGTTTACCAATTTAAGATTGGTAATTTTCATGATTGGCAATTTATTTTTTTGCTTAAATATATTCATATTTGTTAAATATAGAATTTATAAAGAAGGAAACAGAAATAGTGCAAAGGGAAGCAAAAAATAAACATGAGCTAGTCTAAAGCAGTTAGTCCAAAGAGCTGATGTGAACGATAACAGATGGCTGAGAGGGGGTACAAATTAAGCAATTTGAAACCAAGCACAGTTAAAAGATTCACCAAAGGACAGAGATAGTGGCACAGAATTATGCACAAGAAGCCTCAGGAACTAGGCCCAAGTTAAACAAATAGCTCAACAAGGCAACTGATAGTTAAAACTGATAGCATATTCCCAACGTACATCAGGAATTAAGGAATAGAAGCCGATGGCTACCATACCTCTATTATAAGGAAGATAATCTAAGATTATGTGGCACAACCTATGTTGGCAAATTTGATGAGATGATTGCAATTATTAATGGAATATGTATCACTCCAATTTGCACCCCCACCATCAGGCAGAGCATGCTTTCTATGATATCCGTGAGTTGTACTAGCAAGCCAAAACTATTAAACTTAATCAGTGGATTGCAATCCTTAGCAGGGACAGCCGCTTCCTTACCTGTGCTGCCAATCAGGCCAAATTTTAGAGTACCCAATGATTATGAACAGCAATAGCAAACCTCGCAGGAAACCAGGTGCTCTGCAAAGGCATTCTACATAGCACTTCTACATTTATGACTCCTTACTGATCAACCACATGAAAAGGGGAAACCCAAGTAGCTTTTAAGGGGCTCTGAGCACTGATATGAAGCTACTAATCTATATAATGTTGTTGGAATTTTTTTTTTAAATAGAGGTTTAGTCTGTGGGTGTGTGTGTCTTAACTGGATTAAAGCCAGCTAGTCTGGATGCTTTGATGAATAGTAGTTTTGAGAATTAAACATTTGTTTTGTTGAATAGAGCATTCAAGAGCAGGAGTGAAATCTTGCACATAGCTAGGCGGCACCAAGCAATATGTTTATATTACTAATAAAATTGGTACTTTCAAAGGAGTTCAAAGGGCCTGGTGATACAATGAGAATTAAATTCCAAGAGGAGTGCTGGGTATAACAGAAAGGAGTTTGTGTGTGCAAAGCAGAGGCATGTAAGATCAAAGCCTGTAAGCCAACAACTGTCTGCTCAGGAACCAAATTGAAAGGAACCTCATTTTGAATTTAAGGTAAAAATGCTTTGCCTGGTGTCTATTTAAAGTCTATAGGTTGTTGTTGCCTTACTGGAGATTAATTTGGGAATTTGTTAAAAAGTTATGATAGTAATTTGTAGACGTTTATTACAGAGTGCTTTACAGGTGCTACATGCTTTATCAGGACTCTCGTCAGGAAGCCCCATCTCCCGGATTTCCCATGCTTAGGGCTCATTGGTTGGAGCCTCCCAGAACATCACGTGATCCTGACAGGTAGCAGGAGAGGCTATACCTTCAGTTACTACAGCATGATTGCTAAATTTGCTGATGACACAAAGATAGGTAGGAAAATAACTTGTGAGGAGGATGTAAGGAGGAGTAAAGTGACATAGATAGGTTAGATGAGTGGACAAAACCTGGCAAATGGAGTGTAATGTGGCAAAATGTGAAATTGCCCATTTTGACAGGAAGAATATAAAAGAGGTGGATTCTCCAAATGGTGAGAGATTGCAGGGCTCAGAGATTCAGATGGATCTGGGTATCCTAGTGCAATAATCACAGAAGGTTTGTATGCAGGTACAACAAGTAATTAGAAAAGCTAATAGAATGTTATTGCTTGTGAGGGAAATTGAATACAAAAGTAAGGAGGTTATGCTTTAGTTGTACAGGGCACTGGTGATACCACATCTAGAGTACTGTGTACAGCATTGGTCTCCTTATTTAAGGAAATATGTAAATGCATTGGAAGCAGTTCAGAGAAGGTTTACTAGGCTAGTACCAGGAAGGGGTGGGCTGTTTTATGAGTAACGGTTGGACAGGTTAGGCTTGTATCTACTGGAGTTTAGAAGAGAAAGAAGTGACTTTATCAAAACCTTTAAGACCCTGAGGGGTCTTGACAGGGTGGATGTGGAGAGGATGTTTCCTTTTGTGGGAGAATCTAGAGCTAGGCGTCACGGTTTAAAAATAAGGGTCACTCATTTAAGACAGAGATGAGAAGAAATATTTTCTCTGAGGGTTGAGAGTGTTTGGAACACTCTTCCTCAAAAGGCAGTGAAAGCAGGGCCTTTGAATATTTTTAAGGCAGAGCTAGATAGTTTCTTCATTAACAAGGGGGTGAAAGTTTATCAGGGGTAGGCGAGAGGTTACAATCACATCAGCCATGATCTTATTGAATGAGGAGCAGGCTTGAAGGGCTGAGTGGCCTATTCCTGCTCCTAGTTTGTATGTATGTACCTATGGCACACCTACAACTCTTGAATACATATATCAGAACTTGGGTCCACGGCTGAATTGTAGTATTCAAAGTACCCTTTTCTAGTATAAAAATAAAAATGTACTATTACGGTCAAGCAAACCTTGGATGCAACAGGCAGCCCTAACAATGTAAAGAATCACAAGTCAGTGTGAAGATTTGAAAGATGTACCTAACATATCTTTGCAAGAAAAATTGATTCTCTGCTGATGAAATCCACTCACAAATAATTGTTCAAGTGTTAGGCTGTAAAGAAAAATCTCAATATTTAAGTGAAACTGTGATAATTAATAACTTTTGTAATTCTGAACTCTGGAATGGGGATATTATCTATTAAGTTTTAAGCTTTTCAGTGATTACCTCAGGAGGCTGATGTATATAGTTGAAATTGACCTTCAATAACAATCACCTAGCATATGGCAATGGTCCAAAATTCATTTCACAACACTTCAGATGTGTTCTTTGAATAACTATTTATGTAGCTTTTGAATAAATAGCTGAGATTTCCACAATAGTTCCCTACACTCTAAGTGTGTAAACAAGTCAATGAGTTAATTGAGGTAAATTACTAATTACCAATCGCTTAGTTTTTGGCAGCAGCAGCGAGGGGAGCAGGTGGTTCAAGATGCCATCTCATCTCCAAAGGATGATCATCCTGAACTGCTCCCGTTCCCTAATTAAAAGGAACAAGCAGGTCTATAGCGCTGAGTCCAACAACCTGAAGTCCAGAAACTCTTTCCGTTACAATGGGCTTATTCACCGCAAAACTGTAGGTGTAGAGCCAGCAGCTGACAGAAAAGGTTGTCCTCAAAAAGCGGGCAGGTCAACGCAAACCAGCAACATCCTATGAAAAGATCACCATCAACAAGAATGACCGCTCTACCTTAAACAGTTTGCCACACATCTAAGAACAACTACCAAAAGGATCTTCGCATGGCTGCACTTCGCCACGCCAGTGCTATTTTGAAGAGTCAGGAACCAGTTGTGGTCAAGCAGAAGCACACTCGGGCTACCAAGAGTGCATGAACTTGTAAAAGATTTGACATGATTCATAATAAAGGAAAATTTTAAGTAGAAAAAAAAATCAGTTTGAATTTTCAAGAGCATTTTCTGTTTGGAGTTCCATGAAACCTGTACATTATAGCGGAATAGCCAAGGAAGGTTTATTAACTTCATGACCTGACTTGATAAAGGGACAGATAAGCTACTTATTGGGCCCAATAATAACTGAAAGGCTATTCTGAGCAGGGGACTGGCAATAGCTGAAGAAGCTTCAGCCTGTCAAAACGTCCGATTTCAACATGGACATTATCTTATTTTTGGGTTTGTGTCTCCAATGCATACCAGTTACCTGCATGACACAATTTCACTGAGAGTAGTTAAAGAGTCAATTCCAAGATGGATTTTGGAGGAGTCGGGTGGTCCTGTAAAGAGTTAACAAACTTTCAAGCTCAAGATGTTCAAAGGCTATGCACCATTTAATGATGCCATGCTTGATGTGCCCTTGGGTGGAGTAAGGAGATAATCTTCCCCAGCACCAAAAAGAAGAAAACGACTGCTGTCACCACAAAGGTGTATTTTGAGGTCACTCAGGTGAGCAGCAGGAGTAGTGTGTCCTGTACCCAGTTCAAGAAGCACTTTAGTGACCTAACTAGGTCAAGGAAGGTGATTAGAGTTGCAGATTCGTGGAGCTTCTGTAGTGTACACCACCCCAACTCTTACCTTGTCAAGCCTACATCATATCACTCCTCATACCCACTTGAACAGCACGCTTGTTCACTTTCTCACCTCCCCATTTCTCTATCCGCCACTGCTACTTTGTTTTTTATTCAGGATGTGGGCATTGCTGGCTGGGCCAGCATTTGTTGCCCATCCCTAATTTCCCTTGAGAAGGTGGTGATGAGCTGCCTTCTTGAACCGTTGCAGTCCATGTGGTGTAGGTACACCCACTGTGCTGTTAGGAAGGGAGTTCCAGGATTTTGACCCAGTGAGAGTGAAGGAACGGTGATATATTTCAAATTAGGATGGCGAGTGGCTTGGAGGGGAACTTCCAGGTGGGGTGTTCCCATCTATCTGCTGCCCTTGTCTTTCTAGATGGTAGTGATCGTGGGTTTGGAAGGTGTTGCCTAAGGAGCCTTGGCAAGATTCTGCAGTGCATCTTGTAGGTGGTACACATTGCTGCCACTGTGTATTGGTGGTAGAGAGAGTGAATGTTTGTGGATGGGGTGCCAATCATGCCGACTGCTTTGTCCTGGATGGTGTCAAGCTTCTTGAATGTTGTGGGAGCTGCACTCATCCAGGCAAGTGGACAGTATTCCATCACACTCCTGACTTGTGCCTGGTAGATGGTGGACAGGCTTTGGGGAGTCAGGAGGTGAGTTATTTACCACAGGATTCCCAGCCTCTGACCTGCTCTTGTAGCCACAGTATTTATGTGACTAGTCCAGTTCAGTTTCTGGTCAATGGTAACCCCGCAGGATGTTGATAGTGGGGGATTCAGTGATTGTCATGCCATTGAATGTCAAGGGGTGATAGTTAGATTCTCTCTTGTTGGAGATGATCATTGCCTGGCACTTGTGTGGCACAAATCTTACTTGCTACTTGTCAGCCCAGCCTGGACATTGTCCAGGTCTTTCTGCATTTGGACACGGACTGCTTCAAGACGTGGACAATAAATCATAGTCTGAATTACTTACCCTAATGCTTTTGACATGTAATGCATCCATCTGATAGTCACACTCACCAACTACGCTGCAACATCGGGTGAAGACATTCATACACACATGGGTCTGTCACTCCCCTGTAGCAGGTGAAGCAATTACAGAACACAAGGAAGAGGGAGAGAACTGAGGGTAGGTCACTGCAGATGGTGCAGCTAACATTTGCAGAGGAGGAAGGAAGCCATGAAGATCAGTGGCATATCCATGTCCCTGACCAATGGAAACAGAGAAATTGGGAACTCGTCGCTGCCTGGTGACAAAATTAAATTTCTCTGATCAACTATCTCATTCCAGACTCAATCATGGTGGCCTGATCTTTACTTTGTGATTACTAATTCCTGCTCATCTCTTCTCTACCCTAAAACCTTTGTGCATAGGATAGCAGTCCATGACTTTCCAGATGACAATTCATCAGAGGAGGTGATTCTTTCTGCGGGACACTGTCACAGGACATATTCTTACCAGGCACCAACACAAATACTCAGATTGCAGTGGGTCCTCTCGGGCAGTCCGTTGGGGTTTTGATTGGTGACTCATGGTTCATAAGCAAGCATGAGCAGACAGTGGCGTCAAAGATAGCGAGAGGGAGCCAAAGGCGGAAGGTACAACCCTCTCCAGGCTCTGCTCAGCTGGACACAGATGCAGAACCCCAGGGGATATCAATGAAAAGGTTAGTCATGAAGGGAAAGCAGCAAATCTGAGAGACATGCCTCCAGTTTCCGCATGATTGGGTTGGTGTCGCAAGGCACTGCTAAAGGATAGACTGGTCTCTTTTATGTAACATCAATCATGACAATCAAATGAGTCCATACAGGCTATTACCACTGCCACGCAGACTTCGCATGTTAATGTGTCTGCTGCCTTAAACAGCACTTCACTGATCCGTTCTAAGCTGCTTCCTTGGAGATTGATAGGAATGATAATGTCACTGGCTTTGGAGAGCTATGATGGCGAAAGGGGTCACTGAAGTGGGCTCTTGAGTGGAACTCCACTCAAATCACTTCCACTGCTGTTGCACCCCATCACCCCACAGTCAGTATACAAAATGCTACCTCCTCTCCCCATGGCAGAGTCTGCCTTTGCATGGGTGCAGGTAGAGCAGTCTTTTGGCAGGGCCCTCTTGGGCTCCAACATCCAGAGTTGCTGGCCAAGAGCATCATAGCGAAGAGCAGGGATAAGAGCTTCTAACCTTGTTCAAGCCACAGGGGTTACACCTTGTAGAAGGAGTAGGAAAGGAAAAGATTTTTAGCTCTCCAACAAAGAAATGGTTTGCATCATTTTTCTACGTTGCCATTCTTGTGTGTAGATGTGAACTTGTCTTTTCAGTTGGTAGCTATTAAATGTGTGAACATGAGTTGATGGGAGTCAATTGGTGGGGTAGCAATGGGTGGATGTTTGATTGCAGGACCGCTTTGTGGTGGCAGACAGGTGATATGATAGTTACTTTGGTCCAGTGTGATTGAGTAACTGAACCTTTTGTCTATTAGGGAGCCCTAATAGCAATATGAGTAGATGGTCTGATGCTAGGTACCATATCTTCACCTTCCATTTCCTCCTCTCCATTGGACTCCTCAGATCATGAGCTGCTTGTTTCTCTTCAACCTCTAGTCCTTGTTACTGTGCTATGTTGTGGGAATGTAGCAAGCAATGATCTTGCTAAAAACTCTTGCTAGCAAGCATACTGATGGCTTGTTCAATGACACATCCAATGATCATATGGCTGTCATTGTAGTGCTCTTGGGGTTTGGTTCTGGGATTTCTCAGAAGGAAAAAACAGTAAAAACTGGGAAATAAGAATACTGGTCCAAACTGGTCTTGTGTACCTTTAAAATGGAACACCAGTAAAAACTGGGAAATAAGAGTACTGGTTCAAACTGTTTTTCCCTTCTGGGTTACCAGGAGTTCATTAACCAGTTTTTCTCACCTACCCCTTAAGCGTATTTCCAGGTACAAAAGATCAAGACAGTTGCTGCATGAAAGGATCATGGCAGCTTGCAGGGAATCCAATGCAGATCTGTATGAACCTGATCTTACATTTGCAGACCAGCTGAACATCAATGGAATGGCATCTCAATGCATCACCTGCCTTATGCATTTATGAGCAGTCAACTGGGAAATCCTTGATACGGGTAGTGCCAGGGAAAGAACTAGAGGCAAAAACCTTGATGGCAGTGGCAATTTACATGGCCACTGGCAAAACAGGACCAGCAGCTCCATCAGGGAGCAAGTCCTCTTCTAGAACTAGGGAACTAAGGAAACAGCTCTGACCACCAAGCCTTTACTGATCTCTGGACTCCTGCCCTTTAACTAGCCCATGAAGTGCCAATCAATCACACCTCCACTATAATGGTAACCTTTGCTAACCATGAAGCCTGTGCAGGAGGCATTAAATTCAAATTGTGGTAAAAAATTTCCTTAAAACAGCCTTATTTGAATATGATAACATTAATCCATCTCTACAGCAGGGGTTACGCTGGCATGCCCACAAAATCACCTCTGCTAAAACTGGAAGTTGGAGGCAGATTGGTGTTCGATTTTAGATTTCTGATATTCCTACCTACCCCTCTCCAACTTGTCCACCTCCCCATTAGATAAATATGATGCCTGAAATGTGATAGATGATACTCATGTTGAACACAAGTATTTTGTATTTCTCAGCACATAGAGTGCGCTAAGAAATCCAATATGTTGTTATTTGCAGATATATTGAAGTATCCTGAAAATTCTTACTGTTTGCTATAGTATTAACATGTTGCTAATTGCATCATTGTAAGTCTCAAAGAAATACTAGTTCATGATTTCATGGTCTGACTTCCTCTTTGATGATGTTGGCAAGAAGTGTGCTAATTCCAGCAGTACCTTTGTTTCATAATGTGGTTAGTGGTGTCACAGTTAATATAACTTGGTCCAGTTGATGTAAGATGAATCTAGTGAGCCAAACACAGACATCCAGTATTTCCATAGAGATGGACAGTGAAATTTGCAGAGAATCCTTTGATGAGGAGCAAAGGTGAAGGGGTAAAGAATTCATCTGGTGCCCACTCACGATGCTCCTTACAAAGTTTACTGGTTTATGAATTCTAGTGCTCTTTCAGCACAAATGAGACAAATAGACAGTTAAATATGATGCCTGAAATGTAATGGACAATACTCGTATTCGATACAAGGATTCTATATTTCTTAGCACATGGAATGTGCGCCAAGAAATCCAATATGTTGTTGTTTTGCATATCGTTGGACATTCATGTCATTTTGTCGAAGCTTCAGGAAATATAAAGAAAGATATTGCTGTGATTGAAATACAAATATTTGTACCCAACTCTCCGTGTGAATGGCATTAATTATCCCTGTAAAAGTATCTCAAGTTACATTGTATACCGTCAATCATATTACTGTATATTCTGTACAACACACAGTTAAATGCATGCAATGTTGATGTGCCACTGCTCAATACCTATACATTGAAGATATCTGGATTGAGCAGCTACTCTTTCTGGTTGCTCCCTTAATCAATCAGATGTTGTGGCCAGGAGTAAGGTATGAAGTAATTGAAGCTACAAGCTCTTGACCTAAGTAATCTGTTCATCTTATCCTACAGAGTGAAGAGTTAAAATATCAGAGGAAGTGAATCAAAAATGAAGTTAGGAGTAGTAAAGGAAGTCAGTGAAAGTTTTTCAATCAAAGAAAAATTAAACTGCAAAATAAATTGCTATGAAAACACCAAACAGGCAGTATAAATGGACTCAAAAAGCAATTAAAATCATCGAATCATACAACACAGGAGGCCATTCTTTGAAAGAGCTATCAAATTAGTTCCATTTTTCCGTCCTTTCCCCATAGCCCTGCATTTTTTTCCCTTCAACTTTTTATCCAATTCCCTTTTGAAAGTTATTATTGTATCTGCTTCCACCACCCCATCAGGAAGTGCATTCCAGATCCTAACAACTCATTGCATTATAACTTTTCATCTCATCTCATCTCTGGTTTTTCTGACAATTACCTTAATTTTATATTTTCTGGTTACCAACCCTCTGCCATTGGAAGCAATTTCTCCTTATTTACCTGTCATGATTTTGAACACCTTTATTAAACCTTCCTTAAAAGTTCTTTGCTCTAAGAAGGATCCCACCTTCCCTAGTTTCTCCGAGTAACTGAAGTCCCAAACAGTTAACACTCTAATAAATTTATTCTGCAGCAAGTTTCTAGGAAATTTCAGGGCATTATGCTCTCAAACTGAACTGACAGGATAGCTGAATACTTACTTCTCCCAGGAACCATGTGGTGAGAAACCCAAAGAGCACTGCATCACAAGCTTCCTTGTCAAACCAGGGAATTCCAATATTGCAAGAATCCCACAGCTCAGTCTTCCACTCATCCAGACTCCAACCAGAAGCAGCAATGTCTAACAGCACAACGTAAGGGCTTCCATCAATCAGCCACCTGCCAAAATAGACCTGTAATATAGAACAAATAATGTATCACAAACCTCTGGGGTTGTATGGTCAGTAATGGTCTTCAAACTATGCATTGCCACTAAAAAAACTGTAAGTGAGCAGGATGGAAATTTTATTCAACCTACGTCAAACTGTTAAATCCAATGGCTATCACTACAGTACTTCTGGCCACTGGTGTATGTAATTATTAACATGCCAGCAATATATTCAGGGACATATCCAAATGTATAATAACATGACAATTGTGGATCAAGTTCATATAACCCAGCACACACTACGGAGAACATACTCAATTGGTGTAGAAAGAGATTGCCTCAACTATAATTGGAGAAGAAATTTGGAAGTGTGGTGAACAGTGAGAAAGGAATATTAAACTTCGAAAGGACATGGACAGACTCGTAGAATGGGTGGACATGACAGACGAAATTCAATGCAGAAAAGTGTGAGGTGATACATTTTGGTAGGAAAAATGAGGGGCAAGATAAGGTAAATAGAACAATTAAAAAAAAGGTTGCCCATTTCAAGGCCCTCACCAGAATTGTGGAGATCTAGATGTAAGCAGGAATGAGATGATAAATGGGGCCCTATTTTAATTACGTCTGCCCAATTACTGCCAGACAGAGGAGATGCAATCCGGTCCCCTAGTCCTAAAATCAATGCATAAATCAACTAAGCTAGGAATCAGAGAATTTTACGGTTAAAAAAAGGGAAAACTTTGGTGGGAGAATAAGAATGCTCTAAAGTAGATTAAAAGAGATATCATGGCTGCAAAAAGTCCCAAGAGATTAATGTGGCAAACAATGTTAAGCACAGTATTAAAACATTGTCAGTATCATGGCAGCAAAAGAGCAGTTAGAGAGGAGGTCTAAAAGATAACAGTGGAGGTGAGGCAAAAAAAGGTAAGATATTTGACATCTGGTGGAATTCCATTAGTGATGGCAGTATGCTTAATTGGCTTCACTTTTGTGAAGTCTCTCTCTTCAACTCCTCTGAGCAGTGCAATTGTCCATCTTGTATTTGAAGAGATGGCCACTCTGCACCAGGTGGAGCTCAGTGCCAAATTCAAATTACCCCTTACCCTGAACTTGCTGCTCGCCAAAGCCACAGCAAGGCACTGTCAGGAGCAAACACGTTCAACTGGTGCAAACGGCTGATCATAAATGGAGGACAATTAGTCCAAGCCAAGCAGCATCACCACACACGGCACACTCCTCCTAAAGGGGCAGTGGACAGTGGGCAATAGAGCTGGGGAAGCTGCTATAAAGCTGCTTGTCATCTTGTAGTATCCAGAACCCTCCCAAAAAGAAAATACAGAAGAGCTGCCAATGCAGGAATAACCCCAGGGTCCAGCCAGACCCTTCAGCTCCAAGAAAGATAGTAAGTTAAATAAATGGCACAGCAGAATGGAAGCCTTCTTTGTAATTACAATCTGGGCTTGGAGAGAGAGTATGCCCTTAAGCACAGGACTTGGCCTATACCTAGCATGGGCAATATACCCAGTACACAATGGAAACATGCTAGTCTTGAGCTCCCAACCAATTTGGATCTTTGCACTAAGGTCACAAATGACCAATGATCACTTCATGTACAGAAATTACAAATCATCATTGCAGCTTTCCATACACAGAGAAGACAAAGCAGCATCAGATGTGAATCAGGGTTATTTGAGTACTACTTCATCAGGCTAGAAGAGTAGATGGAGTACATGGATTTCAGAAATTAAATATTATGCAGAACCTTGAACTTGTATGCAAGAGTAAGAAACATAGACTCTTCATTTGAGGAAAATTATTAAGATACAGTCACCCGCATCTAAAACAATCCTCATTAAGCTTCTTGATCTTCACTCTTAAGTGGTAATCAAGTGAACTCACTGTACATTATAATTTGGTGCAAAAACCTAAACTGACAGTGGACAATGGTTCACAAACACATGAGCTATAAAAAGACCCAGCACCAAAGACAATGTGATTTGACAAGGCAGCCACATATCTATGTATGGAAACATATCCCGAAGCTCTTAAACAAATGGAAATAATTCAACATGGTTGAGCAAATATTGCGAGCAACACAATAAGGTATTTCGTACAGTTGCCAAACAATTTTTGTATTCACAATACATGGAATTGTTCATATCATACAGGGCCAGTAATCATTTTGCCCAGGCCAATTGATGATGAGAGCTTGTTTCCCCTTGTGGCAGAGTCTAGGACCAGAGGGCATAATCTCAGAGTAAGGGGTCACCCATTTAAAGCAAAGTTGGAGGAGGAATTTCTTCCCTGAGAGAGTAGTTAATCTGTGGAATTCTTTACCGTGGAGGGCTGTAGAAGCTGGGTCATTAAGTATATTCAAGGCGGAGGCAGACAGATTTTTAATCAGTAAGGGAATCAAGGGTTATGGGGAAAAGGCAGGAAAGTGGAGTTGAGGATTATCAGATCAACCATGATCTCACTGAATGGCAGAGCAGACTCGACGGGCCGAATAGCCTACTTCTGCTCCTATGTCTTATGGTCTAAAGGGCTTATGAATCACTGTCTGCCACTCTAACTCCAGTAACGACAACAGTAGCCCTCTTGATAACGTACAAGGAAGGTGAAAACAGAATCTCAATAGATTCAATCTAACGAGGAGCATTCCTCAAACATTCTGGACCAGAAAGCAAGCATCTGCTGCAATGCCAATGGCCGCACCCTAACCCAAACAGCAAAGAGGATTGTGAAATATTTCAGTTAAATATAGATCAATGCAATGACTATGAATGTGGAGGTGGAGAATTTAATGCAGAAAAGTATTTTAGGAGAAAAACAGGAAATGGGAGTATATACACAATGGAATAATGTTGAAGGGCGTGGGTGAAGGCAGAATTCCAGGGATTTCAAATATATAGTTGTCTATAATTGCAAGGGTGAGTTGATAAATCTAAAGAAAACACCAACACCATTATAGTTAGTTTTAGTGAATTAGACCTAAGGAGCAATGATGAATTTGTGCAAAATATTGGTTAGGTTACAGTTAAAAATATTGTTTCCAGTTTGGGTGCCCTATTATAGAAAAGAAATGAAAGCAGTAGACAGCATATATCTGGTATGGAAACTATAATTAAGGCAAGAGACTAGGGATTCTGGGACTATTTCCAAAGGATCAGATAAGTTAATTAAGATGTAATTGAGAGTTTTAAAATAATGGAGGACTCTGATAGAATGAATAGGGAAAGCCCCTTACAAAGCATTAACTTGGGGTTGACCCTTAGTTTTTAAGGTGCTTGTCGAGTTATTCTGTACTTTTAATGTGTGTTCTTTGAAGTGCTTTTTACACTTTAGCTATCTTAATAAAACAGACTGAGTATTTTAAAACACCTAAAGCAGGTCCCAGGTCACAGCAATGCAGTATTTCTTGGCGAGTGGCAGGCATGAAGACCAATGAGTGGAACAGAATGAGGAGTGACAAGTGGCTAGCAGTGGACAGCTGGGGCAGGCATAAATGGCAAGCAGTATAGAGAAGGTTCACTAGGTTGATTCGTGGGATGAAGGGGTTCTTTTAGGAGGAAAGGTTTGACGGGCTGTGCCTATACTCAGTGGAGTTTAGCGGAGTAGGAGGCGATCTTATTGAAACATATAATATGAGGGGACTTAACAGGGTAGATGCTGAGAAGATATTTCCTCTTGTGGGGGAATTTAGAACTAAGAGAAACAGTTAAAAAAAAAACGTGTCTCCCATTTAAGATAGAAATGAGGAGGAATTTCTTCTCACAGAGTGTCATTAGTCTTTGGAATTCTCTTCCACAGAGAGCAGTGGAGGCTGGGCCATTGAATATATTCAAGGCTGAGTTAGAATAATTTTAGGGACATAGGGAGTAGGAGTAGGCCATATTGGCCTGCTTCAAGCCTGCTCCACATTCGATAAGATCGTAGCTGATCTGATTGTGGTTTTTCATTTTCCCTGTTACAAGGGAGTCAAGGATTATGGGGGACAGGCAGGAAGTGCAGTTAAGCCACAATCAGATCAACCATGATCTACCTGAATGGTGGAGCAGGCTCAAGGGGCAGAGTGGCCTAAATCTCTTGTTCCTATTTCTTACGATTTTATTAAAATATGACAGTGTAAACTGAAGTTTTGCACTTACAGGCGGTGGACGCTACACACAAGAACATAATGACATGCTAGAAATTAGAAAATAAGGTTGGTGTTTGAAGGTGAAAGTACAGAGTAATTTCATAGATGAATCATTCTGAGAGAGGATACTATATCTGAACTTGGAGTCTGCACTCAGGAATCTAAGCACGAATCTCTACTTCTGGCCCAATGCCATTTTTCTGTCTATTTTAGCTCACAAGTGTTGTTCCCCTCTCTTTTGCTCTCAGTTTCCTGTTCACCTCTTTCCACCATTTTGTTCTCTTAGGGTCCTGTTCACTTCAGGCTCCTAGTCTCTCATTCTATGATTGTGCTCAGCAGTGCCAATACAAGGGAAGGTTTACTCGCAGGAGAGCTGTTGTGTCTGATGGTATCTTATATAGGGATCATATATTGTTATACTTTATGAAAGGTGCCTTATATTAACCTAATGACAAGTATGCATCAGAATGGATCTAAAGAGGATCAAAAAGTATGATCACAAGTGACAAGGGAATCAGAATATAGAGATGATTATTAAGATTGTACCTCCTCACTGATGTGTCTAAAATATGAAATGATATAGATAAAAAAATCCAAAGTATTAGTTTAGGAATATTATATAGTTGCTGCTGATGCTACACTTGCAGGAATGAGATTATTAATAGGCAAAAGGGAAATGCCACAGCCAGGAAAAGGACAGCAGGATAGAACACATTAGATAGCGCAGGAGAGGTTTTCAGCTAGAGAACAATTTAATGAAGAGTGATTCAACTATTATGCAGTTGTTTTGACAATTAGGTTTACAAGCAGATTTTTTTAATGCTCAAGAATCTATTTGCTCATTATTTATGGTTAAAGAATATAACAACACAAAATAAGTACAGTCCCCAAACTTGGCTGAATGGGTAACATTCTCAATCTAAGTCATAAGATTGTGGGCTCAAGCTCTACTCTGAGCACATAATTTAGACCGATGCTCTGACACAGTATGGAAGCAATCAGAGGTGCTATTTTCTATTCGAGATCAAGTAGAACTATAACATTGTTTCAAAGAAGAACAGGAAGTTCTCTGGTTATCCTGGCCAACATTACTTGCACCACTCAAAAAAACACCTTTCGTCTCATTGCTCGAAATGAATGGGATCTTACTGTGTCCCAAATGGCTGCTACACGTTCAAATTTTGAAACAATGAGTTATATAAGAAGCATTTTAAGAAGTTTCTCAGTTAATTTTATGTTCATCTTGTTGGCAAATGTTAGTGTTGGAGAATGATACGCTTTCCATTTCAAGCATCCAGGGCTAGCACCGAGCACTCCGAGATCAATATGGATTGACCTGAGAGTGCTTAATGCACCAGAACTTCAACATGGTTCTTGGCAAGGAAATGTTGACATGACAAAGGAGTTTGATTCTGTGAATCATGACGCACTTTGGAAATTTCTTCTAAAGTTTGGACTCATGAACATTTTCCAGCTATTACATATTAGTATGATGACCCAATTTAGATTAAGGTCAAATGTCATCACCATTTTCAGTAACTAATGAGACCAAACAAAGTAGTATTTTTAGTACATTCTGTCTGACAATGACTGCACGTTGAAAAAGATAGATACATAATTACTAAACAGCAATTACCTACCAGACTCCTTTGTGAAACAGTTATAAATTATCTCCCTTCTGCCACCAAAAGTTCATCCCAGCAATATATTTTCTGTGCTCAAGAGGTTGGATAACAATCATTTGCCAGGTTAATACTATCCACCAACTCTTTTGACCCCTCCACTCTACTGCTAAGACTGTTCATCCAGAATGCTATCTTGAATGAGTCACAATTTTCTCCAGTTAACAGACTGAAGCTATTGTCTTGACCCTGATAACAAATTCCAAACCCTTGCCACAATTTTCAGCACCCCATATGATCACTATCCTGGGTTGAACTAGACGATTCACAATTTCAGTATCAATTCCACCTCTGTAGCATCACTCATCTCTGCCCAAAGCTCTTGGTTTGTCTCTCAACCTCCACACTTCATAAACTTCAGGCCACCCAAAACTTGCCAGCATGTTAACCTCCACCAAGTTCCTTTTGTACTTCACCCTTGTTCTCATCGACTTCCGCTGGCTCAAGATCCCCTCATTCTCTGTTTTAAACCTTTCCTAGGTTACCCCCTACTATCTGTGCAATCCCTTCCAGTCCTCTAATCTGCTGCCCTGTCCCACTACCCACCCCTAAACACCCATTTCTTCAGGCTTTGGTCTCATGTGCATCCCCATGTGCCTCTCTCCCCAACACCCCACCATGCCTAATGTTGACGACCATGCCTTCAGCCACCTTGGTTCCATTCTCTCTCTACACCTCCCTGTCTTTCCAACATCTCAACCTCCTTTAACAGACTCGAGTCTTGCTGAAAAAAGAGACACGTCTAAGTTTTTTGTCTTGCATTCATCAGGACACTTGCAAGAATACCAATATAAGGGGGAAAACAACTTATACTGTACGTGAAAAGTGTGCTGATGGGTTGGCAATTGGCGTTGTTGCCATGGAGAATGTACCACTGATGCTGACTGACAATTAACTGCCAAGCATTGTTTGAAATTTATAACAGGCAGCTTGACCCTGATTGGTCAAGGCATTGTCCTGAGGAATGAGTCAGCAAATGGCTGTCACTTATTTTGTTTAATTGAACCAGGCTCAATGTATGTGCATGTTCTTTCTGTCTGCAAAGAACAGGGCCCTGTGTATTAATATATGTAGCTTCCAGTGCAAGCCCAACTGACAGTCTTAAATTGGTTGTCAGCATAATTCTTAGCACATCAAGGGTTATTTAGCAAATGCTGTCCAATTGCAGAATCATAATTAATGTTGAACATGGTGTTTTGAGTTTTGCAAGCATGGGCTGGTTTGGTCAAACAGCATGTCCCTGCCTGTTGTAAACAGCAGCTGGGACATGCCGTTTGATACAATCGCCAGTCTTTGGGATGTACGACCTACATACCTAGCATCACACTAGCACTGAAATTCATATACCACATTACTCATTTGTGTGATAGGCAGAACGTCTTTTTGGCTTGATGGTAGCATCCTGTTAGTGACGAATACCACTCTTGTTGTTACTGCATAGTAGCAGCATGAAACAGCTAGCTTCACCTGTCGCTCAAATTGTTGAGATAACTTGCTCTCCAGGGTAATCTGAGGTAGACTAGGCACTTTTCAGGGCCAAGAGTGACGGCCTTAGGTCCGTTCATGGCGTTTCGTGATATACAGCACAAAATAATCTGATTAGGGTAGCCATTATCCTGCAAGACACATTTGATGTGCCCTATTTCAGCATCAAGTATGCATGGTGAGCAAATGGCTCAGGCCTTATTTACAAGATTTCCCTGAGACCAATCTTACAGCGTGTGGAGCTGTAAGAATCCCAAAATGTATATTGACCAATGAAGGTAGGGTTGTGGTAGACCGTAGTATAGAATCCCCTGGCAGATTTCTCAACTAGTACATCAGGGAAGGGGAGTTCATTTGACTGCTCCATTTCATAGGTGAATTTGAGCACAGGATGGAGCCTATTAAGACACATAAGGAAATTGTTACACGCAGCTGCGGATTTAAATATAGCAAACGTATCATCCACATATTGGAATTATACGAGGGGTAGGAGTTTGGGTGCCATTTCATCGAAGGCACCTTTCTCATGGAGCCCAAAAAGTTCTGTACTACCCAACAACTGTTTAACAGACTTCTTAAAATCAATCTCTTTGACCAAGCTTTTGGTCACCCTTCCTACTATCTCCTTTGGCTCTGAACCCATTTGTTTTCAATAACGTGGGACATTTTTCTATGTTACAGTATTCCCATAAATTCAAGTTCTTCTTGTATCACCAATGATACTTCTGGCTCCCATAATTCAGCTCTATTCCAAAACAATTACCTCAAACCAAACCACTTTTGCTCCACTGAAAATTCCCTTTTCCCAAGTTAACCATCTTGTGGTCTCTAAGTTAATTCAGTGTCAGTCTTTTATGGGGAGTACATGATCACAAGGATCAAGTATGAGATTGGCCCAAATTAATTTCGCATTAGAACATTACAGTGAACAGCCAGGAAAGATTTTCCTTGTTTCAGAGCTGGATTCAAACAGGTGACCAAGAGCACATTCTGCCACCCAGTCTTTAAATCCCTTAAAATGACACTTCTTCTATCTTAAGTGAATATCGAGCCATTGGTTAATGTTCTTTTTTTAACATTGGTTTAGCTTTTAATGTCTCTGGATCTCATCCACTGTAATTATTTTCCATCTTCATTATTCACCAATCATACTACACAAAAACTTTCTTCCTTAATTTCAATTTTCTCCCCAAATTACATTCTACAAAAAAGAAAAATTCTAAACCGAATTTAACATGTTCAGTGGGATTTAAAATGGTTGTTGTGTTAAGGGGGAGAGTGGGAGGTCTCAGGCCTAGGTTTGTGATTAAGTCAATAATGTTGGCTCCAAAATTCTGAAAAATACAGCCAACATGAGCATCCCCAATAAGCTCCTAAAATCAAAATCACAATCTTAAGCATAATATAGTCTCCAAAAGCTTCAGCCAACCATTTCACTTTCCCATAAGCAACACAGTGGATGTTACTAGGCTGCTAAACACCTGGGTGCACCTTTCTCAGAACAATGAGCCAGCTAAATGTGTATTGTTTGGTTGGAAATCTAAGTAGCACAATTCCTAGGTGCTATCACAACTATTCCACTTTATGCCCACATATTTTGCAGCCTGTGTCCCAGAATTTGTATTTCATCCCGACACTGAGCACTATAATTTCCAAGAACATGTCCTACAGCCTTAACCCACTCACTCCCAATCTCTCCATTCCTTTTCTAGAACAGTGGCTCTCTCATCCCCAGTCCTGCTCTGAGACTTCCTTGTGACAAGGTTTCTCATACAACAAATGACATAATGATTATTATATAGATTTAGCAGGCTCACATGCCAAAACATCCAAAGCTCAACACCATGGAAAATTCACCAGTATATTTTTAAATATATTTAACTATGGTAGAAATAAAAGGATGAATAAAAAATTCTCAAAATTCAACAACATAAATAATTCCATAGACTTGTCATATTTAGGTACTTATAACTCTTCTTTACAGTGTTGTTTATTGTGAGGGGAATTGAATACAAAAGTAGGTAGGTTATGCTTCAGTTATACAGGGCATTGGAGAGACCACATCTGGAGTGTACAGTATTGGCCTCCTTATTTAAGGAAGGATGTAAATGCATTGGAAGCAGTTCAGAGAAGGTTTATTAGACTAATAACTGGAATGGATGGGTTGTCTTATGAGGAAAGGTTGGACAGGCTAGACTTGTATCCGCTGGAGTTTAGAAGAGTAAGGGGCGGCTTGATTGAAATATATAAGATCCTGAGGGGTCTTGACAGGGTGGATGTGGAAAGGATGTTTCATCTTGTGGGAGAATCTAGAACTGGGTGGAGGGTCACTATTTAAAAATAAGGGGTCACCCATTTAACACAGGGGTGAGGAAATTTTTTTCTCTCAGATGGTCTTGAGTCTTTGGAACTCTCTTCCTGAAAAGGTGGTGGAAGCAGAGTCTTTAAATATTTTTAAGGCAGGGGTAGGTAGATTCTTGAGCAGCAAGGAGGTAAAAGGTTATTGGGGATGTGGAGTTGAGGTTAAAATCAGACCAGCTATGATCTTATTGAATGGTGGAGCAGGTTCAAAGGGCCGAGTGGCCTACTGCTGCTCCTAATTCATATGTCCATATTGACATAAAGTCAGATCTTATGCTGGTTATAGTATCCACATAAAGTCATGCCCTATGCTGTTTAACTCTCCACAATTTAACCAGTCAGGCATTGAGGTGTTCCCAACTGAGCAAAATTAAAAGGGCTTACAATACCTTGCAACCTCTGGAGTTCATGCAATCAATAGTGCGTTTAACAGCCGGGTTTGGTGGTTCGATCAGCTCCACTTGTGTCTTGACACTGTTCTCAAAGTATGGACCAATCAGAATATAATTCTCTCCATGTTGATCTACTGTCAACTTAGTTTTGGTTTGGATGACGGTGTAGATACCACCCACTAGAACAGAGAAAAATCAGCAGGAAATTGAACAAAGGGATATATGCATCAAGGCCCATATGAACAATTTCAATGACATCTGTATTTATGCAGTGCCTTTATTACAGGGAGATTTCCAAAGCATTTCACAGGAAGGTAATCCGACAAAAACTGACACAGACCCAAATACATTAAAAGAAAAAAGAAAGTATTAAATGAAAAAAGGTTATTTTACCACTCTTTCCAAAGGCCATGTACCACCTACCCTCTCACAGATTCTGGCCCAACCATCTAATCACCTGTGGGAAATTCTTCCATTATAGAGGCACAAGATTCTCACTATTCAACAAGATAAAGGATTCACAATCATGTTATATTTAGGTATCTTTACAATACTGACATATGGTCAAAACCCCATGGGATAATCAACAAAACTCCAAACTGTCAATCTACTCTATTCAACACTATCTAACACAACACTGCAACACTCAATTCTTTCCCTTCCCATATCCAAGCGTCACTTGACTATGTGTATACCTACCCTTCTTACCTTCACTTCCATTCCTAACCAGATATTTATCCCACTCCTGCAACAATGTCACCGAGTGGCCTCTCCAAATGAGATGGTCAAGGTCATGTGAAATAATAGCCATTTTGTTCTGTGGATGTATATCCATTAAGAACTAAATTGAAACTACCTATGTTCCATATGTAGAGCCTTTAAATCCAGCCTCTGGAAGCAACTTTCAATGCATTCGCCTGGGCTCGATTTGAAAATCAATTCAGTTTGAGCTTTGCGCTCCTCCAACTCCGGCCCCTTAAAACATTCCTTACTCCATTCATCCCATTGTCCAGGCCCTAAATTTTTTTATTATTCTTTCACAGGATGTTGGTGTCATTGACAAGGCCCACATTTGTTTCCCATGTTTAATTGCCTTTGGGATGGTATTGGTGAACCTCTTCCTGAACCGCTGCAGCCCATCTGGTGCAGGTTCACCCACAGTGCTGTTGAGGAGGGAGTCCCAGGATTTTGATGCAGCGACAGTGGAGGAACAGCGATTTCATTCCTAGTCAGGATGGTGAGTGGCTTGGAGGGAAGCTTGCAGTTGGTGGTGCTCCCATGCATCTACTGCCCTTGTCCTTCTAGATGGTAAAGGTCCCGGTTTGGGAAGGTGCTGTCGGAGGAACCGGGGTGAGTTTCTGCAGTGCATCTTGTAGATGACACACACCGTTGCCACTATTCGTCGGTGGTGGAAGGAGTAGATGTCGAAGGCGGTGGATGGGATGCCAATCAAGTGGGGTACTTTATCACGGATGGTATCAAGCTTCTTGAATGTTGTAGGAATTACACTCATCCAGGCAAACGGAGAGTATTCCATCACACTCCCGACTTGTGCCTTGTAGATGGTGGACAAACTATGGGGAGTCAGCCAGTGTGGTAATCACTGCAGAATTCTTAGCCTCTGACCTGCTGTTGTAGTCACAGTATTTATATGGCTAGTCCAGTTTAGTGTCAGGTCAATGGCAGCCCCCAGGATGTAGATAGTGGGTGATTCAGCAATAGTAATGCCATTGAGTGTCAAAGGGAGACAGTTAGATTCTCTCTTGTTGGAGCTGGCATGTGTGATACACATGCCATAGCCTGGCATGTGTGATATAAATGTTACTTGCCACTTGTCAGTCCAAGCATGGATATTGTCCAGGTCTTGCTGCATTTAGGCATGGACTGCTTCAGTATCTGAAGAGTCATGAATGGTGCTGAAGATTGTGCAATTATCAGCGAACATCCTCAATTCTGACCTTATGATGGAGGGAAGGTCATTAATGAAGCAACTTAAGATGGTTGGGCCTAGACACTACCTTGAGGAACTCCTGCAGCGATGTCACAGGAGTGAGATGATTGGCCTCCAACAACCACAACCATCTTTCTTTGCACTAGGTGTGACTCTCACCAGTGGAGAGTTTTGCTCCAATTCTCACTGATTTCAATTTTGCTACAGCCCTTTGATGCCACACTCGGCCAAATGCTGCCTTTATGTCAAAGGCAGTCACTCTCACCTCGCCTCTCGAGTTCAGCTCTTTTGTCCATGTTTGGACCAAGGTTGTAATGAAGTCAGGAGCCGAGTGAACCTGGCAGAACCCAGACCGAGCATCAGATCAGTGAGCAGATTACTGCTGACTAAGTGCCACTTGATAGCACGATAGACAACACCTTCTAATACTTTGCTGTTAATCAAGAGCACACTGCAGGGGCAGTAATTTACGAATTGCATTTGTCCCACTTTCCGTGGACAGGACATACTGGGGCAATCTTCCACATTGTCGGGTAGATGTCAGTGCTGAAATTCCTTCCATAAAGTTCACTGTCTCTCCACCTCTCTCTCCTCCTTTAAGATCCTCCTTAAAAGCTACATTTTTTTGACCAAACTTTTAACCATCCCTGCTAATATCTTTGAGCCTTTGGATCCATGTCAATTTTTGTCTGATTACCTTCCTGTGAAATGCCTTGAAAATCTGCCAATAATAAAGACACTGCATATATGAAAGTTGTTGTTGAAATTATTCATATTGTAAGGGCCAGTGTAACATTTTCTGAAGCACTTAAAGCAGATAATTGCATCATATAGAGTGTTATAGATTATTTCCATACAATTGACTGTGCTCTGGCTTTGAAAAAAGATCAGCAAGCTTTTAAAAAATTGAGTCATTTCAATAAAGATAGCACTTAAGGTAAGCAAATCAATCTTTATTTCACAGACCAGGTAGTGCTGATTCCTATCCCCACTCTGCATTGATCTCAGTCCAACTGATGCCTAGAATTGGTATCATTGCAAGATAGGAAGGGAGGTAAATGAGTCAGGTTTCCCGCTCTTGCTCAGTATCTAGCTACATCTCCTAAAGTAGCCCATGTAGGATGATGTTGGGTAGGAAGGAATGGGTATAGCTTTGATGTCCCCTTGGGCTAATGTCAACCAACACTCACTACTTAGACACATGAAGTATAACCAGTGAAGTGAGGTGTTGTAAGGCAACCACATCAATGGAGCCATTGGCCAGGAAGAATCAAACTTTCAGTAAAGGGAAAGGGGAGGGGGGAAAACTGAAAAACAAAATATGACAAAATCTCAAATTCCCTCATGAAATCCTGTGAATTAAAGACCAATCTTAACCCCAATACTACAAAAATGTACAAATTACTCATTCAGGTATTTACTTCAAGAGCTGATTTTAAAAAAAATCATTTGCAACTTCCTCTGAAAATGTTTTCTATTCTCTGTTTTTTTTTAAATGGAGAATTTTTTTTTCAAACCTAGCAGATCTCCCATGGTGCTACTCATGTTGTATCAGAGGATATGTTGTCTTATAATGAGGAGTACGCAATGCATCACATTGATGACACTCTTATTTTTGGGATTGGTTGGACAAACTATAATTAACCACAACTGTTTCAACAACCACTAATTACTGTAATTAACAGCAGGAAATACATTTTTGCTTGTTGATTACAGCTTATAATCAGTTAAATTTGACAGCAGCAGTCTCACATTGCAGTTGCCATGGTTACAGGGGGCAGAGTCTTTTTGGGACATTTTATGGCAAGATAATAAAATTACAAGAACACACAACATGATTACACACACTGTCTAGAATTCATATAGGATTACTCTATCATGGAATTATCTTAAGACTTCCCCACCATCACCTGCTGCTTTCAGGCAAAAATAATCAAGCAATACTGTTGGTCTTTTCATAACCCTTCTCAATAGTTAATTAATCGGCTGTGAAACACTTTGGAATGCCCCAAGTTGGTGAAAGGCTCTATATGGACTCTTTCAAGGATCAGAGGTCAGGGTTATTTGAGAAGTCCTGTAGAGTGTGCATTTGTCAGTTGTCGGAAACAATTAAGATAGGATGAGTAAACCACATCTGGAGTACTGTGTACAGTTTTGGTCTGCTTACTTGAGAAAAGATATAATAGCATCAGAGGCAGTTCAGAGAAGTTTCACTTGACTGATTCCTGGGATGAAGGAGTTATCTTATGAGGAAAGGTTGGACATGCCAAGCCTGTGTCCATTGGAGTTTAGAAGAATGAGAGATGACCTTATTGAAACAGAAGATCCTGAGGGGGCTTGACAGGGTGGATGCTGAGAGGGTGTTTCCCTTTGTGAGAGAGATCAGAACTGGAGACACAGATTAAAAGTAAGGGGTTTCCCATTTAAGGTTGAGATGAGGAGATTTTCTTTCTCTCTCTGTGGGTCTATAACCTGTGGAATTCTCTTCCCCAGAGAGCAGTGAAGTCAGGATCATTGGATATTTTTAAGGCTGACTGAGATCGATTCTTGATTGACAAGGGAGTCAAAGGGTATAGGGAATAGACAGGAAAATGTCACTGAGGCCACAATCAGATCAACCATGATCATATCAAATAGCTTGAGGAGCCAAATGGCCTACTTCTGCTTCTAATTCATATGTTTGCATGTTCGTTAACTTAAAATTAATTCACAACAAAATGTTATGTTCAATTGTATTAGAAGTTTTACATTTAGAACTATGCTCTAGAAGCAGCAATGCAGCTTTTCTGTTGATCTGAAGCAGTACTAACCTTTCAAAATGATTCAATGTAGTTTGGCTTTGTGCTAGGATGAGTATAGCAGTCATGTGCGCTTCTCAATTCAGAGAGTGGGAGGTGCCATTTTCTTTGGATGTTGAGTTGTGAGAGTGAAGTTTACAAGCGGGCCAGGAGGTTGGTGTTTATTATAGTGGACAGCAGCAAGGGAAGAGACTAATAGCAAGCAAAGTGGTTGCAGAAAACTGAGGACGTTACTACATTCAAGACCAAGGAAACTTTAGTTTCTGAAGTAGCACATTACAACAGTGAATACACTTCAAAGCAATTCATTGGCTATTAGGCACTTTGGGATGTCCTGAGAGAGTGATGGTGCTATGTAACTACAAATTTACAAATTTGTCCTTTCTTTGACGGATTGTGGGGTTTCAGATTAAATGATGACGACATTTTGAGAACTGTGGTTCAATATAGTTATTTCCCCAAATCAACGGACCAAGCGAAATCTTCTGTAAAATAATACATGTTTCAATTTAAAAATAAAACCCTCTTCAGGGAAAGATCTATTGTACAACTTTACAGTAATATAAAATTATTTAAATCCTCTCTGCAACAGAGGTGAGAGAAGACAAGACAGGGTGAAATCACAGGTATATTGTGCAAATATTTGAATTGTTGGTGCTTTGTGAAGTCTAAGGTTCAGGATGTTCTATAAAAATTGTAGAATTTTGATGCTTTGTGCATTCATAGACAAATAGATCTTAAAATAATGGAAAACCAAAGCAACTTAACAGTTAACATTGAAGTGTAAGCCTGATTGCAGCTTGTGCAATACTAGAGTATATTTGCAGCAATTGTGAAAATAACTCTGAACATACTAATATTGTTTCCATATTTATTAAGAGATAACTGAATTTATTTTTATTGCTACAACAGTTGCTAGGAACACTGATTTTTGGAAACTAATAACTTTCAAATAGAATATTTAGTGACTGCACTTGTCACAAATCTATTCAACGGAAGTGTGCCAATAGTGACACAGGACATATTCTCAGTAATATGGGGGGGGGGGGGGTGTGTAGGAATTCAACCTTGAGCAAAAGTGCATCAGCTGCCTGTTGCACACTCCACAAGACTGCACCCTTTCCAGATTAACCTTATCAACCTTTAATGAATGTAAAGGATTTTTAGAATTATGCACATGAAGTGCTGCAGCTTCATGTAGCTGACCTATATCTAGGAACTGATCCTTGTAGCAAATGCACTGCTCCTGTTACAAACTTAGTAATTAAAGTAGTTAGTCTTGCGATATCATCTGTTGCTAAATTAGATGCATGTGTCTTATGACTAATCAGAAATGCTGATCATGAAGTCTGACACTTCCCTGCTGAATTTATGGAATTGCTATGAAACAGCTCTAAATAACAAGTTCAGTGTTCCTGCTCTCAATCTTACAATTAAATATCATCGTACTATCACTTACTCCAGGATCTGAAAACTGCAAAACTTATTACCTCCCTCAGTCTTCCCTTTCCAGCACAATCTATAGATTTTTAAACCCCAAACTTGTCACTCATTCAGTACCGCTAATTTATCTCCGTTTCTATATTTAACCCTGTTTAACATTGGTGATCTAGGATGAGTCAGTAGTATCTAGTGCGAAACAGAGAAAACAAAGCAAATCGAAAGATTTTCTTTCGGTAAGGAAAAGTTCATCTATAACCAATACTGTTGCAACCCTCACCCCAAGTGCAGCCTGCAGTCATTTTTGCTTCCTTTCAGGAGCAGTCCTGAGCTATTGGTCTTGTTCTCCTTGATCTAACTGAAAGAAACCCCCAAGTGAACTACTATCTGACATAATACATTAAAACCCTTGATGGAACAGATAATGGTATAAGAGGTACATGGCCAGGCTCAGTCATTTTACTGTTCACATTTCTCCTTTATTTCTTTGACCTCTTCGCCTGAAGGTACTGATTTATTCTCATGAATGATTGAGTATGCATCATGTGTCTTCTATTACGGTTGGATAAATCATCAATGGTTTATCCAGAGGTCTGCTCCTCCACCACCCCCTTTACCTTCCCTTTCCAATGACACAAGAACCACATATACCATTGCAGCCCTTGAGAATTCCAATATAAAAAGTACACAGGAATAACTCTCATTGTTCTGGCCATCTGTCCACCTGTAAGCCCTCTGTGTCTTTGGCTAAGCGATTATTCTTCCTGTGTGATGAAATGATTTTATTGCAAGTTTAAATGGTAAAAGCACTGCTCAATGTGGAATTAATACACAAATTCAAAGTCACAGGTTGGATTCCTAGTCTGTGCACCTGCACAGCAGCTGGTTTAATTAATCAGGTTGCCAACACTCACTATTTTGAGTCACACATAAAGAACAGTCAGTCACTTGGACAAGATGCTGGAAGATGGTTGGCATCATGGAACCATACTCCAGCATAGACCAGCAGCCTCTGATGTACAGCAGAGAAAGTTGCAAGAAAAGTTAGGGAGTTTTTTTTAAACAGTAAGAAAGGGTTAATTTGTAATCATCACCTGCTTCAGTCATTTATGTGAAAGTGTTTTCATCTACCTATATTTTGAAAATGATTCCAGAGTCATATATAGAAGCAGCCTGACTGGCATGTAAATGCTGACATTCAGAGCTCTCTTCTGTTTGGTTCCCAAACTGTGACACAGTGGCTAAGTGCCAACCAGAAGCTGGGGCACTTCCAAACAGGGATCCAGGATGCATTAGCAGTGGTTGGGAGCAGACCATTCACACAGCCTTTCTGGAAGTGTTGAGACTAAATTGGTTGAAAATGGAGACATTTTACAAAACAAGAATCAATACAGTCTTTGTACATTTACAATGAGTACATGGCATATTTAATGTTAGTTGTATTTAAAGGGAGTTTAGGAGTAAATTGATCAAAGTACATAAAATAATAAGTGGTATATGGACAAGGTAAATCTAGACTATTACTTCAAAATATGCCAGGAAAGCAAGGCCAGAAGACATAAACTTAAATTAGCAAAAGGAAAATTTAAAATCAATATTAGAAGTTCTGTACTCAGAATAATCTTCCAGGCTGAATAATGATTGTAAAAAGAAAGCTATTCAAGATGTAGTGAGATACCATGTGGGAGGCTTGAACATCCTAAACTTTCTTGTGTGGGGAACCCCCTATATTGAGGTACTCACTTCCAGAACAGTGTCAGCTACCTAAAGGTGAACACTACTTTAAGTGAGGAGAACAACTGTATTTCTGTAAAGCTACAGAAATAACCTGCTAATGTCAACAAAACAGAAAAAATATAGTGTTGTACATAGTAATACTAGAGATTGCTCACAGCTGGTCTGACGTCAAGAGCCAAACGAACAGGAAACCTGAGCATTGCCTGGGATTCCTTCAGCCTTAAATGAAGGATGAGTTTGGATGGGCAGAATGACCTTTTCTTGTCCTTGACCTTTATATTCTCGTCTATGGGGAAATATGTGGTACAGAACTGAAGGCGTTTTTTAAAAATCTGTATTGCACATAAATTCTTGGTATTACTGCAAAATGACATTTTAAATGTTAGAAAAATAAAGCGTTTTGAATAAATATATGAACGCATTTTTAAGGCATACGCAGTACGTGTTGCTACAATGCATCAAGGCACAGGAGTTTCTACAGGGTTACAACTCGTTACGCTGTTTCCCAGCAGGGGGTGGTTTGTTAGCTTGTCCGCCCCGGCCAGAGCCTGTGCTGCCGGCCGCCCGGAACCTCCTGCAGCCACCGCCGGAGCTGGAGCCTTCCTTACCTTTATTCGCTACTTCCCAGGCGACCTCGAACAGAAAGAGGTTGTCGGCTGGGAGTTCGTACTCGAAGCCACTTTGCGAGCCGTAAGAAGGCGAGTTACTCAGGAAGGACATGGTGCTGAGATCTTAACGGAGAGGAATGCGGCAACATAGGAACTGGTTTGAGAACAACTTGGAACCGAGCATGAGCACTGCTGAGCCCTGGCACCCGAGCTAGCTGCCGGCAGCACCGGCACTCATCGCTAGGGGGAGCGTTATCGCAAACAGAGTGAGAGGCGCAGTGACCACCGGAGACCAACAGGGGGAGTTGGTTTACCGGAAGCGCTGAATCCGCCTTAGGGATGAATGGAGATGTGCAGCAGCTGTTCAGCAAGTTAGGTCACCACCCCAGGGAGGAAAGGTCTGCCACTTGAGACTGTTTCTCACATGAAGTTCTAATGTTAATAATGGCCTACATTTGTATAGCATCTTTAATGTAGAACAATAAGGTTTAAAAGTAAAAATATAGAGGAAAATGTCGAAAGGGATAGCCACCAAGACCATTGGGGAGATTTGGGAAAGGTAAAAGGAAGCTTGGTTGAAAAGATGAATTTTAAGAAGGCTTTCAAAGGTGAGATGAAAAATATGGTAAAAGGTGTTAAGAGCAAAAGTTTCAGGCTGGTTCTTGGTTATAGAAACTGTCTACATTAAAAAATATTGGACAATAGATTAACTTAGAACATTATTTACACAAAGGAATAGAATTTGTTAAAACAGATCACAGTTTAAACTACAATGAATATTAAAAGACTGAGATATGGAAGCAAGATTGGAGAACTTTGGGCCTTATATAGGCTTTAAAGTGGGTTTGCATACTCTATCATTCTCCTGGAGTCTTCAGGAAATAAACATTAATGTAAGAAGCCCAGGACAGAAATAATTTTGGCACTTTTATCTATGTGTTAGTGACATTCTGGAGATGGAGGAGGCTACTTGACTTGCAGTCATAACTCATTAAAAGGTTAAAAAATTGATTACATTTGTACTTAAGTTACAAATAGGAGAGCTATATCCTGTTCCTTAAACTACTCTTGTAGCTGGTGTACGGACAAGATTATGTCCACTGTGGATCTGCCAGCATGGAAACCACACTGTGCTTCTGGATACACTTGGCCTACCATTAAGGCCTTAAACATCGATTCTCGCACCTGGGAGACACTAGCCGATGACAGAGGGAAATGGTGACATTACCTGTGGACTGGCATGTGCCACCATGACGATCAGTGGCTACAGGAGTTTGGCAACAGGTGCCAACATCAAAAGCAACAACGCACAATGACACCTGCGAAACCTGTCTCTTGCAGATTGGTCTCTTGAGCCATCAGCAAAAGTGCACATTGCGGAGCTACCCAATCCCCAATGGATTTGATTTGTGGTATGTCCATAATCTTACACAGATGGATGGATGTGCTGCCAACAAAGTTGCAAACTATTTTTTACTATAAGAATAGCTAGCAAAGTCTAACTACTCTAAAGGTGTCAGTCTTGACTTAGTAGTAGCATTCTCACTGAATCAGAATCTCATGTGTTCCATCTTCCATTGTTTTGTCCACTCACTTAGTTTATGCCCCTTTGTAACTTTCTGCTCAGATCTATGCAACATACTGTGCCTCCTAACTAACTGTCTTCTGCAAACAACTCTGTATATTATTTAAAATTAGTATATTTAAAAAGTTAATTTCTCAGTAAAAGTCCTTGGAGAACTTGATTTGTCAAATCCTGCCAATCCGTGAGCGAAGAGATAATGTAAACAGTCTATCTTGTTAACATCAGAGAAGTTTACAGCATAGAAGGAAGGCATTCGCCTATCGTATCCTTGTCAGCCATCAAGTCGCCATCGTCAGGTAGCCATCCAGCCTAATATCCAGTTCTTGGTCTGTAGTTGTGTAGGTTACAACACTTCAAGTGCATTTCCAAGTACTTATTAAATGTTATGAGGGTTTCTGCCCCTACCACTCTTTCAAGCAGTGAGTTTCAGATCCTCACTACTCTCTGGAGGGAAAAATTTCCCCTCAAATCCCCTAAATCTGTGCCCCCTGTTATGTGCCCTGTCCCTATCCACCTTATCTAGACCCCTTGTAATTTTGCACGCTTCAGTTAGGTCTCCATTCAGCCTCCTGTGTTCCAAAGGGAACAACTCCAGCCTATCCAATCTTTCTTCATAATTAAAATTTTTCAGTCCAGGCAACATCCCCATTAATTTTACCTGCACTCTCTCTAGTACAATCACATCTTTCCTTTAGTGCAGTGATCAGAACTGCACACACTACTCCAGCTATGGCCTAGCCAGCATAACCTCTCAACTCTTGTATTCTCTGCCTTGGCAAATAAAGGCAAGTATCCTGTAAGCCTTTTTGACCATCTTACCTACCTGTTCAACCACCTTCAGGGATCTGTAATCCCTCTGTTCCTCTACATCTCTCAGTATCCCACCATTTATTGTGTATTCCCTTGCCTTATTAGCTTTCCCCAAATGTATTATCTCACACTTTTATAGATTGAACTCTGTTTGCCACTGTTCCTTCCAGGTAACAAGTCCATTGATATCTTCCTGGAGTCTACAGCTTTCTTCTTCATAATCAACTATACAGCCAAAAAATTCAGCTAGATGAATCAGATATGACCTATCCTTTATATGTCTATGTTGACTCTTTTAATCAACTCATACATGTCCAAGTGTACAGTTAATCTGTATAAGAGAATAGATTCAAGTAATTTCTCCACAACTGATGTTAAACTGACAGGTCTGTAGTTACCTCATCCCTTCCTTCATAAATAGTGACATTTATAATCTTCCAATTCAAACTCCAAAATCAAGAGAACTTTAATTAGCCATTATGCGCCTTAATAAATCATTGCTTTGTTCTCAAATGGTACACACCTGTGCCTTTTGCTCTAGACAGCAAGTAGTACATCAATACACCCATGTGTGCAACTGGTGCTCCACCAAGTGGGATTTCAGTACATCCAATATACTATACTGCTTTGGTGCATCCCACACACAAAGCTTGGGTGCAGGAATTCTGCATGGTTTTGGTTTTCCTGATTGGGATTTGTCCAGTTGCCTGGACTGATAATCACCCACGTTGCATACCCTTTTTTGTTGGTAGAATATGTGAGATCTCATGTTGTCATACTCTGTGGTACATATTGAATTTTGCCCTTGGTGGGCCCCACTGGCTCGGCGGCGGGTGGACAGCCGAACTCCGCCACCGAAACGGGGCCTGCCACCATTTTGAATGGGCGGGCCAATTAAGGCCCGCCCAGCAGCCTGCCCGACAATAAGAGCTATGCGCTTCCTGTGCGGGGGGAGGGATTCCCCATCTGTCAAAGTGCGCTCTGAGACCAAGTGCTGTCTCAGGGAGATTACTGACAGGTAAAAACACTCCAAAAATAGAAAAATATTAAAATTATTAACATGTCCCCCTCATGTGACAATGTCACAAGGGATGGGACATGTTAATAAGAAACACATAAACTTTATGAAACTTTTTAAAAACGGACATGAAACCTCATCCCGCCAGTGGATGAAGTTTCATGTATAATCAGGAGCCCGCTGGGGCTCCTGGCCTGCCCGCCAGCCTTAAGGTTGGATGGGCAGGGTCTTTAACAATCTTAATTAGCCTGTCAATGGCCATAATTGGCCATTGACAGGTTGGTGGGCGGACAGCTGATTTCACTGTCCGCCTGCCTTCCTGAAAATTTAAAGGGACCAGGATGATTTCGGGGGTTGCCGTCATTTTCCTGTCGGCAAGCAGGCCCCGCCCCCAAATCGCCGACGGGAAAATCCTGGCCTATGCTTGGGGCTGATAATACACACCCAACTAGTTGGAGGAGGGAATCTTATCACTTGTTCCGTTGATGTCACAATGCATTGGGAAGTGAAATGTACCATTTTGATCGAATGACATCTTGGTGTTATGTTTTCCAGATAAATTAATATTTTTTGATATAAATTATATCACTACATTGTATACTGATAAACTAAATAAGGAAAAGATTCCCCAACTCCTCTCAGGATGGCATTGACCTACGCTGAGATTTAATTGCACTGGAACTCATGGCACTCTGTACTTTACTTTCAAACTGCATAATCCCCAATTACATATCTAAAACAGGTAATTGCATTTCAGAGGTAGTGCATTGGATGTGATGTGCTTTTGGACATCCTGAGTGATATAAAATGCCATGTAAATATATTTCAATTTTTCTTCTTTCCAAGTTTCCATTCCAAAACTCCTTGGGTCAAAAAGTGTCTCAGAGCACTTCATAGAACAGCAAGGTGGGTACTGAGTGAGAAAAGGAAGAACTAGAAGTGGGAGGAGACAAAAAACATGGCTAAAGAGATTACCCTTGAGAGCATCCGTGCTTTTGTCCCTTCACACTCAATTATTCCAATGTTTTCCAGGCAGGTCTCTCAATTCCTACTCTCCATAAACTTACTTCTGCTGCTTGTATTCTAATGCACATCAAGTTTGGCTCACCCATTTGCCTTACGGTAGCTGACCTACATTGATTCCTGGCCTCCTGCTGGCATCTATTTAAAATTTTCACCCTCATGTCAAAATCCTTCCATGGTCTCATCCCATACTATCTCTCTAATCTCCTCCAAATCTTCAACCCTCCAACTCTGGCCTCTTAACCATCCTTCATTCCCTTCACCCCAACAAGCCTTCAGCCTTCTAGCCATAACCCCCCCCAGGTTCCCTCCCTATACCTCCTTATCTCTACTTCTCTCTCATCCTTTAAGACATTCCTTAAAGCCCATAATTTTGCACAAACTTTGAACCACTCCTCCTAAAGACTCCTTCTTTGGTTCCATGTCAATCATTGTCTGAATATGCTTCTGTAAAGTGCTTTTCTACCATAAATAAATACATATAAATGTAAGTTGTTGACTTTTGAAATTGGGGAGGATGTAGTCAGGTGAAGTTGTTTGGGAGAGATTTCCAGAGGCCATGGACAACATGACTAAATAATTAAACTTCAGTGATGGAGTGGAGGGAGATAAAGTGTAAAGTGAGTCGGATGACTTGGGCAGTGAATGTTGACAAGCTATTTGACTGGGGGGATTTACAGATGATTATGTCCTTCAGAATATTTGCTTACAGGCTTTATAACAGCGATCGGTGGATAGCAATCAGGCAGAAGAATACTGATTTTTTTTTCCCTGCCTAAACCAGGGCACAGAAACAAAATATTCAGCATAGGCATTGATGCTCCTTTAATCAGGATGCTCATTAGTCATATTATTTTACTAATAAAGTCCCACAACTTTGTCATTCCAAATATTTTATTTGAAAATGTAAATACTAAAGGTAAGGAACCACATTTATCCATTTGTATTAATCAGTTAAAATTAATCATGCAATTTATATTAATTAAGATTCATTAAAGACCATTTCTATGATCCTTTAACAACATTTTATTTATGAAAATATGAACAGCGAATGTACTGAAAATATTCTAATTGATATTAAAATGTCTCTTTCAATATATTAATCTAAAATCTGTTCCAATAAATTAATTTAAAACATTTGTCAATAAATTAATTTAAAATATTTTTCAATAAATCATTTAAAACCTGTTCCAATAAATAATTTAAAACCTTCAATAAACAATTTAAAATCCATAAGCTATAAAATATATTATTTGTTAATAACTGAAACCTGTTTTAAGGGTAGTTCCTCATTTATACCATGTATTTCAGAAATTTCATCAACATGCCTGTTAACAGGAAACAATTCACTGGGCATAGCATCATAACGGTCAATTTCCTATAAATGATGAGAGTTTATTATTATTTTAGCACTGCACATATTCTGGTAGGATGATGGTCACCCTATTGCATTTCCAGGTGGCTGGTAAAACATTACTTCAACTTTTGTTCACAAATGTCTTCTCTCCTCTTCCTGAAAGTACTGGCTTCTGCTGGGGTATTGTGTAACAGGCGCTGGCTCCTGTTTTCCTTTAATGATTACATTGTTGATTTTTGGGTATTTTTCTTTGTATACTATGTGTAACTATTTTAAAATTATTATCATTGCAAGTTTTTTATATAAACATAAAACACATCTGTGCAGAAATGTTTCATGAGCGCCCTCTGTGCCTCACCCAAGTGTTCATTCTTTGTGGTAATGAGTGTCAGCACAATATTCACCATGGGCGGCACCACAGAGGAGCCCACTGCTGCTTTACTCAATGTCTACATACCACACATTTTCCAGCACAGGTCATGACATTGAACCTTTTTTAAATTTGTCTTCCCTAACTTATTGACCTTGTGGCAACCTTTCCTGAGATCACCCAATTCAACGTACATTATGAACTGAATCAGGGACTGTCTGACCTGTTCCACATTGAGCACTGGACTATTCCACTGAGCTATCTGAACAGTTTACTATCAGTAGTCACTATTTGCTCTGATTTCTAAATGGCACAATTGTGTTGAAATGTGTCTCTGTTAACTTGCCATAGCAGACATCATAAATGGGTTTTCTTATAATGACTGTTTCAGTTAAAAATAAATTTGGTCAGCTTCTAAAATGTATTGAGCAGGTAGTTGATGAGCTACTGACAAAACTGGATGGCTGTCACCAGATAACTTTCTGCACCTGTTATTCTAACCTATACCATGGATTCTCTAAACTTGTAATTTAAAGCAACAGGCAGTGCTTCTGGCATCTGTATCTTTAGTTGCCTGCCCCAAATTTTCAACAACAATTGCTATAATTTTGGGCCTGTAGTTTTCTCACCTCTTCAGAAAGTGCTGACTCATGCTGGGACTTGGTTCTACAGTCACCCTCCTGTACCTCACCCATGTGACCATTCTTGATATGTGAGCCCAGAAAATTGTACGTCAGGAGAAGGTTCATCTGTTGGTGAGGCATTACTGATCAGCTTTGTACTGTCCTCAGTTGATGCTTACACACACTTGCACTTGCTATCAAAACTACCTGAATAACAATGAGAACTAGGAATCCTAGCTGATGATCCCCTCCCTAGCCAAGGAACAGAGCTCATTGTAGTGCCATTGGTACCCTAGCCACTTCTTTCTAAAGTCTATCCTGCTCCATGTCATTTAGGACCAATTTCTCTCCCATTTGTTCCAGTATTTTCATACCTTTGCTCATTTGCACTAGCCTGTGGCTATTCTGATAATGTTTCGATCAGTAGGTTAGGTATAAATGTGTCATTCCATATTGGTGTCTTTCAGTGACATGTCAGTATTGCACAAAGCAGGAAAGTTAAAAAGCAATTTACAATTTAGAAAGGTTACCAGCAACATATAGTGGTAGAAAAGCAAAGCAGTGCTAAATATTTTCATCAATTTTTCTATGTCTGTTATGTGCAGATACATTGTAAATGTGCTAGTGCCAATTTCCCCTCTTCTGTATTTCTAGTCAAATGCTAAAACTGTTCACTTAGCAGATGTTTGATAGCAACAGTAAAGTTATGAAGTCTTTACAAATGCCTATACATAGCATAGTAACCAGAAGAATACATTCTCACCACCTTCCGTAGAATGTTCTGAAAAAATGAGATTAAATAATGAAACTTTTTTTAGCAGTAAATTTGAATACTGACTATGCTCAGCAAAAAGATAAACTTATTTCAATGCCCAACAACTGACAATCCCAAACTGAGAATGTTGAGTGAGGTGTCGCCAAGCATCTACATTAAGGTTACTAGGTGACATCTATTATGGAGAGAATTTAAAGTTCACAAACACTGCCATTCTTTTGATTTCCATGCTAGATGAAGGATTTGTGCTAAACATCGGCCGAATTCCTCTAGGATCATATGTTCTGCTACTGAGAGGGAATGATAGGCTTTCTCCGCCTCTTCTGCCTGGGCCAGGAGGCAGCCACAAGTAGCGTCTATGACGTCCCAGGTGACGAAGGTAAAAGGATGCCTGTCAACAGTCCAAAAAAGTTAACAAAACAAAGACATGTCGGTTTGTGCAGTCACTCCTTTGAATGAAACATCACAGCCTCATAACAAAGATCAAGTGATCAAAGATCAATCTTGGATCATGAAACTGCTTCCAGGAATATTTTCACATGAGAAGTACAGGCAGGTTGGGCTTGATGTGCTTGATGCAAGTATCACCAGCAACAAATGTTGCCTTCGTAGCACTATGAAACCACTTCCCAAGAAGTGTTTGTTGCCTCCAATAGGGTTTTTAAAAAAAATCACTCATGGAATGTGGGCTTTGCTGGCCATCCCCAAAGGCCATTTCAGAGAGCATTTAAGAGTCAACCATTGCTGTGGGTCTGGAGTCACATGTAGACCAGGTAAGGACGGCAGTTTTCCTTCCTTAAAGGAAATTAGTGAACCATTTGGGTTTTTACAACAATTGACAATGGTTTCATGGTCATCATTAGACTTTTAATTTCATATTTTTTATTGGATTCAAATTTCACCATCTCCTGTGGTGGGATTCAAACCCGGATCCTCTGGGTATCTGGAGTATTAGTCCAGTGACAATACCACTATACCACCACCTCTGCAATAGTAGCTGCTCTATAAGGTAAAGTGGACATAGGGGTCTGTCCAGATTCCTATTGTCTAATTTTCAGAAAACCAAAGGACACCTTTTTAAATAAAAATATTAAATTATTAAGCTTATAAATTAATTTACTATGTATCCTAAAAATCATTAGATCTATTTTACTGCATCATCAATATTTATTTACTATATAGGCAGGCTGCCTAATCGGCCATGTTCGATTTCCATGTGTCATGACGATGTTAATTGCCCATTGTGGAAGATGCCAGATTGCCCAGGTATTGCACCATCAGTGAGGTAAACAGAATAACATGATACTTACACAGTTTTAATGCCAAACTTTTAGTGTAGATACATTTATGTAAATTCTAGGATATCTCAGATTTAATAGTATATATCTTTCTTTTCCTTTCCTAAATTTTCCTCTTATACTAGGCTACTTCTATGAATGCCAGTTGATCTCCATTTCCTTGTCCAAATAGCCACTCATCATGTGTGAATCTTGAGAGTGAGCGCTCGCAGATTAATTAACCATGGAGGGATATCGGAGCCAAACCTAATCCTGTCCTCAACTAACAACTATACAGATGCACCTTCCAGTCAACATCTCTGGACAATAGCTGGGAACAGCATCAATACATCTACATATAGATGACTGATATTTTTCTTTCCGATTTCAGTCCAGCTGCAATGAGCCCAATTTTACAATTCTTACAATCACTCTAGGATAGTAGCTAGCTCACCAGAGACCAAGAAACAAACTTAACATTTTTTGCTCTGTGCTGATTAATATTATTAAAGACCACAGGAGCTATCCAAATAATTATCTACATGGTAGAAAAGGAAAAGGAATACAAAAATTTTATATTAGCACTTTACACAGCATGCAAACAAGATAAATTATAATAGAATGATACTTGCTAATGGGGAAATGATTAATGGGAACACAGACTCCCTTGTAAATTAATCAAAAGGTTGACCTTTTATTCAGAATGATATCATTAAATATCATCTAAAACTGCACCTTTTTGTTTCTCTGCTGACTCAGTCGGTAAAGCTGAGCTATACAGACCAACAAAGCATCATTTTTAATCTGTGCAAAGTTAGCAGTCACCATAGTTCACTTCTTTGACCATGGGCTAGGAAAGGGAAGATCAGCCAGGATCACCATCCAGAAACTCTTGCTGGAAAATGCTCATGGTCTGTACGTTCAGTCATGGCAAGAAGCTTCTCCCAACTCCTCAACTCTCAATAGTCTGTTGATGTTCACAATCAGGCTTAGGCATGAAGAACTGGAGGGCTGCTATGATCTGTGGAACTGTACCCCCAAGAGCCTGAATCTTAAGTTTAGAAGGGTAGAATATTGACATTGGAAATGAAGGTTTTATTTTTAAAGTTACCTTTCCCTATTCACTTTCACTTGCTTTCTGTAGTTGAATATTTCAGGAAAAAGTTTAGTCCTAGGCTGACAAATGCTCATATCATTGTGGTCAGGGATACTCATCAGCGTCCTTCTCTCAGGACTTTCCTCATAATTTCTGCATCCAATACACTTGCAAATAGAGGAGCACATTATTTTTGCCTGAGCAAAAAAAAGGGCAAAACAATGAATAAAACCAATTATACTACACTTAATGATCATTCATGAAAGCACGACATAGGAAATTCCATTTTAGTTTAATTCTCTAAGTGAAATGCAGAAAAATTAAACCACTCTTAGTTATTTATTCTTGGTGGTTCATAGCATAATCAACCAATTGTTGACTCCATCTTGACCCAGTGATTTAACACAGACTGTCAATTAAAGGGGAACTGTTTTTCAGAAAAGGTGTTTGATAGAACGCTATTTGTTCAAATTGAAATAAAGCCTTCATTAAAAGTGCATCAAACATGATGTAACAGTGCATATTTCAATATAAATTACATATTTCCTTAAACATAGGGAAAATAATAAAAGGAATACTTTTAGTAAGACAAAAGCAAAGAACTGTAGTTGCTGAACATCTGAAATAAAAACAGAAAATACTGGAAACACTCGGTAGGTCTGGCAACAGCTGTGGAGGGAAAAATTAGAAATAATGGGCAGAATTTTGCCCTTGGCGGGTGGGCTTGGCAGGGGCGGTCGGGAAGCCGACCGCCACCTGCAATCGGGACCGGACCGTGATTTCACGTTGGCGAGCCAATTAAGGCCCGTCCAGCGTGAAATGCAATCAGCAGCGCTTAGCGCTGCCTATGTGGAGGGGGGAAGGCGGCAAGCATGCTGAGCGCAAACTTCGCGCATGCGCGGTAGTGAGTGCTTGAAAATCTCCCTGAGGCACAGAGCTGCCTCAGGGAGATGAAGCATTTTTAAAAAAGAATGTAAAGAAAATAAAAATGTAATAAAACATGTCCCCTCTGTCACATGAGCAGAGACATGTTATAAATTAAATTTTAAAACTTTTGTTTTATTTCTATTTGCTTTTGGAAACCTCATCCCGCCCGTGGATGAGGTTTCCAAAAAAATGCAAAGGCCGCTTGGCCTTTTTGTCTGCCAGCCAACCCTAAGGTTGGATGGGCAGCGAAAAATTTAAGTTAATTGATTGTTTAATGGCCTTAACAGGCCTTTTAATTGTCAGCAGGCGCGCTGTTGACTCCGGCAGTCAGCAGCATGCCCACCGATCGAACTATCGAGCGACTTCGCGTTAACGTCGGCATGCCCGGCCGATGTCAAAGTGCGTCATTTTGTGCTCGAGCAGGTCAGGCGCACGCCCGCCCGCTGAGCAAAAAATTCTTCCCAATGTTTTTGGCTGTTGATCTTTCAGAACTGGAAGATGTTAGAAATGAAGAGCTTTTAAGCAAATGCAGAACCAGGTAAATTGGGAGAGAGTGGGGGGCACAAAACTAACCAACGATAAGGTTTCTGTTGGGTGGAGGGAGGAATGTTTAAATTACAAAAGTGATGAAGGTGCAAGGCAAATGGGACAAGTATAAGAACAAAAAATCTCTTCAGAGCAATTGTAAATGGTTACAGAAAAATTACGGGGGGGGAGAGAAGCATGGTAAATCTGGCAAGGTGGTGTGGGTTGCCACCACTGAGGAACATAGTGGAAGAAAAGCATGTAGGCCCTAGGAGTGCAGACACCATAATGGTAGGGGATCCTCGCCCCCAAGCACCAGCCCACACCTCATCCAGTGACTCTGGTGCAGTACCAGCACGTGTTATCTGAGATAAAATCAGAGCAGTGATTTCGATGTAAAGTCACTTAACTCAATGCCCTTTCCCCCACAGTTTTCTCCTCTACAGATGATGATTCCTGCTGGAATAATGTTCCCCTCTCTCAAGTGGCTGTGCTTTACTAGATGAATTTAGACAGTGCTTCCTGCTTTTGCTGTAATCGGGAAATTTAATACCATTTAATTTGCTACGCTTCCAGATTCTACCATTCCTTGTCTTTTGTAGCCAAACTCCAATTCTTCCCTTCTCTCTCCATTTCTGGTAATGGGCTATCCGCACACATATACATATTACAAGTTCACACACACTCTTAACTACCTGGATTCAACTTCTTCCTCATCTCGCTTTCTGTAAAAGCTCTTTCCCTTTCTCCTGACTCCCAGTGAAATTTTAAATCTCTCCAATCAACAAGAATGGAGTAAAGGGCTAGTCTAAATGGAGCAACACCATTTCCCATCAATCAGCAATTTTAACTTGGTTGGCTTTGGTTGCAGATGAGGTGTGCTCTGGACTCTGCCTCATTATTAAATGCACGGTGAGTGTATTAAATGCATGGCTGCCCTGTCAGGTGTAGATGTCAGCAAGCCAGTGAGGGTTGTAAAGGTTAAGTTTAAAAAAAACTTTCCTTAGTGGGGCCCAGAGAAACAAGGTTCTCTTTTAGGCCCCTCTTGGAAAGTCTGGGTCTCTGCTATGCCCATCCATCTCCCCATTGCATCCACAGGAATTTTACAACACCTCCCTCCTGAGTTTAACATGCTGCCAGAAGCCTTCTTCTGATGCCGCCAATTTTCATTCACCATGGGTAGCCAGCTGCCGCTTTTCACTAGAAATAACCATGTAGCTGACTGGTGGTACTCCTGCCCTGGCTCCTTCCAGCTACCCACCGAAAATTACATTTGGCCCTTTTGTCACATTTGTTCTTATTAACCTGCTTTCCACACTGAAGTTTATGAAATATTCTTAGGGGTTTTCTCCCACAGTAACTTACAGGACCCTTGACTATTTCCGGGGCCTGTGCTTTTCTCTTACACTCTCCTCTCACAACAATCAGGGGAATTTTAACCTGGCGGAGCGTGTGGCTTTGGGTGCAGATGGAGGGTTAAAATGGCAAAAAATGGGAGTGTCCAGAAAACATGGGAACATCATCATTGGAAAGTTCCCCTCCAAACCACAGACCATACTGACTTGGAACTATATCATCATTCTTTCACTATTGCTGGGTCAAAATGCTGGAACTCCTTGGCAGCACTGTGGATGTACGTACACCAGATGGACTTCAGCAGTTCAAGAAGCAGGCTCACCATCACCTTCTTGGGGGTAATTATGGATGGACAATAAATGCTGGTCTTGCCAGTGATGCCCACGTCCCATGAAAAAAAGACAGCTCCAACAAGCTGACTGCCGTGTTTAACGTGTGTTCCGTGACTTTTGCACAATCCCTTCTGGAGATGCAGGTTGCCTATTAAGATATACTAATTATATATACATTAAGGAGAGGCTACATAAGCATATGAGGGACAAGGGAACTGGGGTTAGCTAAATGGAGTGATACTTCAATGTACCTGTAAATTTAACAGCACAGCCACAGGTTTCCCAGGCTTCCTCAAACTTGCCAGTGAAATCAAGGTGAAAACACAGCAATTTATGGGTGCTGATTAAGTTATACAAATACTCATTAAGTATCAGTGGTCAGAACTGCATTCTTGGCTACTGGTGGGAAAGGGTTTATTCATAGCACTTTTGCTGACAGTTTACTTTCTATTCTTTGGAATTAGATCAGGATGGATGCCATCTTGGCTGTTTTAGTTTGGACCTTGGATGAGCAACAATATGATTGGCAGCAACAGGCTGCAGTTGACAGATCTGGAGCTTTACAGCAGAGAGGGTTGCAGCTTGCAGGAGACACTACCTGTGTGTAGGCAGAGGCTGAACTTCCTTGACCTGTTAGAACAGTTCACATTCCAGAGGCTCAGGCTGTAAAATCAGGTCAGATATCTACAGTCTCCAGTGTGATCCCTGCTGAACCTGGTGGCCTCACATTATTAGTGGCTGTCAAAGTGACTACCACCCTCTAATTTGCTTTCAGATTCTTTCAGGGGTCTGCCAGAAACATATCCAGGATCTGCCAGTCAGTGTCGCCCAAATGCATAAAGCAAGTGAATTATGGGTTGTTTGCCAAGGCCAGCAATTATGTCAACTGTGCCAGTTAGTTACCAGCACTGGGCTGATGTTCGAACCAAATCCAATGTCCACTCTTTTTCTTCCCCCCCTTCCCTTCCATCCAATCCATGCCACTGACACAAAGCAGTCCTGCAAACAACTGACCACCTATTGCACATCCGCCCATTAGGCCTCATCAATTCATATCTTCCCATTTATCATTAAGCAAGTGAAAAGGCGAGTTGTCACCAAGGTTTCCTGTAAGCTGTGCATGCTTTCAGCCCTGTAGGCCGCTCACAAGATGCCCCCTTTAAGATACCATGTGTCCACAGCTGTGCAACAGAATGTAAAGTACCGTGCACTGGTATGAACAGGCTGTGCACAACAAAAACATTTAGTGGGGACATTTGTTGCCGCCCAGCAATCAAGAATGAGTGACATGGAAAAGTAGAGCGAAGTAGTGAATTTTATGTGATTCTATTAAAGAATGGAAACTTAGCAACATCATGTTTTCTCATACACCCATGTGTGTACCCTTGGTGAAACTACAAAGCTTTTCTTTACTTATTCCTACTGCTTGGAAGTTGTGAAACCCGTGTGGCTTCAGCAGAGCAAGAGACAGTTTGCTTGGATCCCTGCTCTGACATCGAGATGTTCTTCACTCCCAGTCTCTGAGATTTGGTGCCTGTGGGGACTGCACCAAAGACTGCTCTGCCTGCACTGGGCAGGAGCAGACTCAGCCATCAGGACAGGAGTGGGGTTCTGACTTTGGAGGGGAAGGGGAAGGGTTAACCGGTGAGAAGAAGAAGTACTTTAAGTGGAGTTCCCACTTCTATGTCCACTTTTTCATTTTGTGGTAAATTAGGCAGACTTCACTGCTCCCGCTCTGCTGCAGTTTTGTACAGATCAGTAAGGTGCTGTAAGGCCAAGATATCTGTCATCTTTTTTAAGATGCTAGATATGTTGGCATCCAGAATCTCCATGATTGTTGTCAAGGTGGGTGTGCGCTTATCTGATTGCAGCAATTGATATTCCATGAAGTTGGCCACTCTGCCCATGCAAGAAGACATAATTGCGCTGCCATGTAACATTAACCTGCTCATACTTGAGACAAATTACTCCATTCTTTCTGCAATCGTGGACATTGTGCTTAGAAGGCCTGTCAGTATATTACACATTTACTAGTGCTCCTCAATGATCATGATTTCCATTGACGGCTCCCAGGGTGCAGCATCTATGTCCAGCTGAGCAGAGCTTGAAAAGGGCTGTGCTATCCAATATGGATTTTCCAGTGCTGTCCCTCACACAATTGTCTGCTCTTGCTCACTTGTGAAGTGTGAGTAACCAAATGAAAACACAACAATCTAACTGGTCCCATCAAAGTGCGAGTATCTGAACTGGTTCATCACAAGCATGAGTCCTGTGACAAGGCATCCTCAGAAGCAGTCAGCTACTCTGAGGATCTGTCAATTGCAAGGTCCATGGGCTCCTTGCTGCATGTGTGAAGAACCTGTCAGAGAGAAATATGAATTAGTACTGGCAAGATAAGAATGTTGCAACTTAATCTTATGAGGATGATTATTTTTCAGTCAAACTGAAATCAAGTTATCATGACTAATGTTGTATGATGTGTGGAGTTATATTCTGTCACCAGGGAGCTGGGAAGGCCCCCATCTCCCCATTGCTAATGGTCAGGGGTGCTGAGATGCCACTGATCTACATCACTTCCTTCTCTGCAGTTATGAGATCTTTGTGGGAGGGCACTTTGAGATCTTTCCCTCTCCCTTGTGTTTTATACTCTCTTCTGCAATGGGAAAATGGCTGACCTATGAGTGTCTAAGGGCATGTGTTCACCTGAAAGAGAGAGAGTGAATTTTGTGAGAGTGACTTTCAGAGAGAATCATCAATTTTCATAAGGATGAGGGCCAGTGGCAGTGGAGGATGGATCGATGTGGATGTGAGGAAGTGCATAGACAGGGGAGGATGGATATGCTTGCAAGTTAAGTGGGTGTGAGGAGTGATGGAGTAGGCTTGACAAGGCAGTGTGACTGGGCTGTGTGGGAGTTGGGGGTTGTGATGTACACAGCAAAATACAGGTGAATGTGCGGCTGTATTCATCTTTCCTGACCTGGTTAGCAGTGAAACAATTCCTGCACTGAATCCAGGAGTATTGCTGACTTCCTGGGTCATCTCCAGCCATGCCTCATTTATGGCAACAGCAGGTTTCTTCCACCCATTGCTGGGGAAGAGCATCTCTTTGCAGCTCCTCACTGCCCCCCAGCAGTACAGTGTCATTAAAGTGGGCTGCAGCCTTTGATTGGGCTGAATCCATTGTCAAAGTTCTTCCTCTCTTGTTTCCATTTCCTGACTCCTTCAAATTTCACCTTTGGATTGGCCCTTTAAATACTGTAGTTGAGAATTTGCTGTGCAGGTCCTCATCATGGCTGCTGCCACACAATCCATGTCAACCCAGTAATAAAATTATAATGAAGTGCCTATATACCACAGACAGAGGTGTTGAAATTATTTTCTGCTTTCCCATGCAAATATCAGATTGTGCATACTGCTGTGCACCCCCCCCACCCCCAACCAACCTCACCACACGCCAACCACTTCCCCATAATACAGGGCTTATTCCTCCATTATCCTCATGCTCAACCCCACCAGCCTCTGCATTCACCAGATTATCATCTTCCATTTCTGCCAAGTACAACAAAATTCATTTACGAAGCACACTTTCCCTTTCCATCCCCTTCCGTTCCCCACCTGCCCCCTTTCTTGGAGGAACCATCCTCTCTGGCAAAGCACTATTCATTCTTACAGCATCCTAATTTCAGTTCTAATCCTTCTGGTAAACCACAGGAAATGCAACATACATCTATTTACTTCCTCCAATATCGCTGTCATGGCCTTAAGTACTGCTTCCATTTGAAACAGCAATTTACATGAACTTCCTTAAGTCTAGTATTTAGAATATGTTGATCGAGATCCAATCTCCTTTACACTGGAGATTCCAAACACCTTCAATCTTCTCTGCAAGTGTGACCCAGAATCCCTGTGACATGCTCTCCCATTCCTGCTTTGTCTCTACATCTTTGGTCCCTTCCACTGTTTAAACCAGGTCAAACATTATCTCATCTTTCTGGTCAGCACTCTAGCCCTCTGGTCTGAACACTAATTTTACTGAATTCAGGTTTTAAATATATTCTCTATTTTCTTCATGGCAGGGGTCGCTTTTGATGTGGGATGAGTCTGTCTGTATCTGGGGAAGTATAGAGCTTTGTAAGTAATAGCCTCAACTATTTACAATCTATATTAATAACTTAGATGAAGAGACAGAGAGTAATGTATCTAAGTTTGCAGATGATACAAAGCTAGCTGGAAAGGTAAGCTGTGGGGAGGACACAGAGGCTGCAAAGAGATTTTTATACAGGTTAAGTGAGTGGGCAACAAAATAGCAGATGGATGATAATGTAGGGAAGTGTGAAGTTATTCACTTTGGTCAGAAGAATAGAAGAGCTGAATATTTTTTAAAAGGTGAGAAACTTGTAAGTGTGGATGTTCAAAAGACTTAAGTGTGCTCATACAAGAAACACAAAAAGTTAACATGCAGGTACAGCAAGAAATTAGGAAGGCAAATGGCATGTTGGTCTTTATTGCAAGGGGACTGGAGTATGGGAATAAAGAAGTCTTGCTAGGGTTGTACAATGTTTTAATGAGACCACATCTGGAGTACTGTGTGTAATTTTGGTCTCCACATTTAAGAAAAGATATACTTGCATTGGAGGCGGTACAGTGAAGGTTCACTAAATTGGTCCCTGGGCTGAGGGGGTTGTCCTATGATGAGAAGCTGAGCGAATTGGGTCTATTTTCTCTGGAGCTTAAAAGAATGAGAGGCGATCTCATTGAAACGTACAAGATTCTGAAGGGGTTTGATAGGGTGGATGCTGAGGGATGGTTTCCCTGGTAAAGGAATCTAAAACATGGGGCACAGTCTCAGGACAAGGAGCCAATTTTTTAGGACTGAGTTGAGGGGAAATTATTTCACTCAAAGGGTTGTGAATCTTTGGGATTCTCTGCCCCAGAGGGTTGTGGATGCTTCATCTTTGAATACATTTAAGACTGGGATAGACAGGGTTTTGGTCTTTCAGCGAATCAAGGAATATGGGGAGCGGGCAGGGAAGTGGAGTTGAAGCCCAAGATCAGCCATGATCATATTGAATGGCAGAGCAGGCTCAATGGGCCTACTCCTGCTCCTATTTCCTCTGTTCTTGTTCTTGTTTGATGTATGGGGTGGAGATCCGGTGTCAGAACCCCACTGCTGGCAGTGGGATGCTGACTTTTTTTGATTCCATGTATTTTGCCAGCATCGTCTGTTTTAATTTCAAACTCACTACAGTTGCAGCCTTTCATTTTTCTCTTTCTCCAATTTTTTTGTCTTTTTTGTTATATGAGCTTCTCCCTTTTTGTCTTTTCATCATCGCACTGATCTTTTATATCATCTACTAGTTTTCTATTGAGCAGTTTACAGGTCATTCAACATACTAACTCCCGCTCTCTGAATCATGTAACTGTGGATGGTATCCCTCAACGTACTCTCTCCATCACCGCCCCCACCATTACACTTATTTTTCCAACCTTGTGCTTGCTTTCCCTTTGTTTTGCAGAAGATTATATATTTAAAATGTCAAAGCATTGTTTTATTTTCTACACGTATACATTTCCAGCATCTTCTGATTCCATCACTGCACTAATCTTCTAGGCACTACATTAAGGCTAACACTCCCTTATCCTCAGTACGAGGATCTTCCTTTAAACAATTTAGCAGAAAAAAAGCAAATTCCATTCAATTTCATCTGATGGCTCACCTCGTAACATTCACAATAATTTTTCAGACATCCTGAACGTTTGCAGTTACAACCTTTGTTATGCCGCAATTTGATTTCTCCTAGCATCCCTTTTCCTATTTTTGGCCTGAAGGCTTCTGGGTTCCGATCCAAACATGCCTGAAGCAGCAAGAAGATGTTACTTGTTAGAAATGGTAAATCTATCTCAACTTTATTTTATTTCTTTGATAACTAATATAAATTACAAACAATGCTACATGCAAGGTAGCAACATATACATGCCAATTGCCTGCATTTCAGCCAAATATCAGTTGTTTTAGAACAGTGTTTCTTGGTCCTGCATTCGTGAAAGAACATTAGCATCATTCTGCACTCCTATACCCTATTGCTGTTTCCACAAATAAATGGCACGGCATACTGTGTGTGAGAATTCTCGCAAGATCAGGAATTCCCACCCACTGTGTAATGGTCTTCAATGCCCAAGAGCTACAATAGATGGAGAGAGCAGTGGAGTTATCTCTGGGTGGGAGCCAGGATCATCATAACTGTTGTTTGAAAACCAGGCATACCTTGAAATATTCAAAACTAATTGCCACGGAGGTTGGACATTGATTGAGGTGGTGAACATACTCTGCTTTAGTCAGGGGCCTGCACAGCCTAATAGGTGCCACCAGTTATTCCCTGGACCCTTGGGTATCCCAAGATTGGACTGATATTGATCTTTCCCATGATGCTGATGGGGTACAACAAATTGGTTTGTTCCTGTATACAATACAATTCTTTATCTGCTTTATGCATCAGTGCACTGCTGACTAACAACTAGGATGGCTGCAGGAGGAGAAGGGTCAGATGGGCATAATGGTGTGAGCAAGTTGCATCATTTGGAATAGAACAGGCTTAATATATAATAGGATCAACTAGTCCTTTACCGGTTCTCCTTTTTTATATAACCTCCCTAAATTTAAGGTCACGAAAAATAGCTCCCTGTGCCCTAACTCACGTCAAGTCCTGTTCATCTATCGCCTCAGTGCTCCTTGACTTACATTGGCTCCTGGTTAAGCAACACCATGATTTTAAAATTCTCATCCTTGTTCTCAAATCCTTCCATGGCCTGGTCCTTCTCTATCTCTATAATCCTCTCAGTGCTACAACACTTGGAGATATCTGGTGAAGTTATTGTCACAGTTGTGGAAGAGGGAGCAGAACTCTTGAATAGGACAGATAGAAAGGAGGTACTAAATAACTTGACATCACTCAAAGCTAACAAGCCACCCAGTTCAGATGATTCCTGGGCTACTGGGTTTCGGGTACCATGCGTTGTGCCACAGAAGGAGAGGTCGTAGTTTGATCTCTGATATCACCAAGTTCTAACTTCAGCATCAGTGTGGGAAGATGCCAGGATGAGGAAAATTGGTGCAGTCACCACCCCCCCACCAACCCCGACTCCACATACCTGAGTTATTGCCTAGACTAGAAAGGGGGAAACAATAATGTTAAGAGTGAGATTTATACAGTCACACAAAAGAGTCAAAATGCACAATAAAATTCATAATGACATCTTCTGAGTGCTCTCTAGATGGCAAACTATGGATGAGGAATTACTTTTTACCAGAGTCAATATTCTTACCTTACAATATCCTGAATGAAAATGCAACTGTCACATTTTCTTATTACTCTTCAACTGAACAAATATTTGAAGTAACAAAGGATTGAGCCAGAAGCTCATTTTATTTAATTGTGTCTCAATTCTATGTGTTTTCCAGTACCTCTTGCCTTGTTTTATTCTATAGACCCACTTGTCAAAGGTGGTTCAGAAGCTGACATTTTGGGGTCAATACTTAACCATGCACCCCAACCCTTGCCGGTGGGAGGGGGTCAGATTTGCAAGAACTTGCACGTTCCTGGAATTTGCAGGTTACTCCACCTCTTCCCCCTCAACTGTGCTCTCCTTGCAAATATCGGGACATTGGTGTAACACCCCTCTTTCTGTCCCACAATGAAATTCCACAGAAGCACTGAAAATTTCAAGGCCTTTGAGTGTTTTTCTGGATGGCATAGTGAAGATAAATACCCTGAAATCTTTCAGGAAGCAGTATGATTGAGGATGGAGAATATTAAGTTCTTTCTGGATGGGCAAAAGCATTTTCCTCATCTGTGATCATCTCAAAGACTCTTCATTCATGAAGTTATCAGAGCTCAACTTTAAATTGTCACAGCAAGAGGAGTACTCTCAAAAAAAATGTCTGTTTTTGGCTCAGCTGCAATCACATATAAAATGATGTGACAAGTCATGATTCAGAGACAGTGGTGAGCATATCAGTGCTTCAGCATTTCAGATTATGGAGCATTTACACAGAATGTACTCTCCTTTAAACAGTTTAACAAGTTTATAACTGACAGAAAAGTTGCAATGGCCCGAGGGTATTCCAAGCGGTTTAAGTGAGAAGGTATTAAGGTCAACCACTGTCACATAAATCACATTTCTGATGTAAAAGCAAAATACTGCGGATGCTGGAAATCTGAAACAAAAACAAAAATTGCTGGAAAAACTCAGCAGCTCTAACAGCATCTGTGGAGAGAAAGACAGAGTTAACATTTCTGTTGTCATTGAATCAGGATTGGTTAGCCAACAGCACCAACTTACATTTATATAGTGCTTTTAACATATTAAAACCTTCCAAGGAGCTAATTCACAGGGGCATTATAAACAAAATATGACACAGAGGACCATAAAGCATTATTAGGGTGGATGATCAAAAGCTCAGTCAAAGGGATAGGTTTTAAAGGGTGTTTTAAAGAAGGAAATTGAGGAAGAGAGGCAAAGAGGTTCAGGGAGGGAATTCCAGAGCTTGGGGCCCAAGCAGCTGGATTAAATTCCACCCAAGGAGTTTGACAATTTAGAGACAGTGGAGAGGCTGAGCGAGATGGTGGGGAGGTAGAGCTGGGGATCATCAGTGTATATGTGGAAACTGATGTTGTGTTTTCAGATGATGTCACTGAGGGGCAACATGTAGATCAGAAATAGGAGGGAGCCAAAGATCGAGCCTCACAGGATTTCAGAAGTAACGGTGTGGAAGTGGGAAGCCTTTGACAGATGATTCAGTAGTTAAGAACCTGATGAGTGCAGTTCCATCCAGTGGGATGATGGTAGAGAAGAACTGGAGGAGGATGATATGGTCAACTTTGTCAAAGGCTGCAGACAGATTGAGAAGGACAAGGATAAGGACAAAGACATTTCTTGCTGAACTGAGGCAGTGTGGCTAACCTGACGTGTAAAGCAAACAGTCTTACCTTGTGGCAAAGTGGAACACCATGTACCTTTAAGAGAATACAAGTAGACTAACCATGTGACAGTACTGACCAATCACTGTACAGCGTGGGCTACTGGTTAACTGTAAGTCTAGAGCTGGAGGTGGTTCTGGGAGCATGCAAGGATTTAGTGCTCTGCCTTCTGTTGCAAGAAACAATCACAGTTTGTTCTTATGTCAGTCTCTCTCTGTTATTGATAGCGAGCATCAACTAACAAGTCTATATGAAGGCGTGCAATTCGAGTTTGCTTGATTAGTGAACTCACAGACTCAAGACATCAAGTACCTTAATAGCTTTGAACCTTTCTGCTTCATGCTCAAAGTTGTTAAAACAGTTGGTGCAGTTGCAGTTGCTACAAAATTCTCCATTGGCAAAACAATCACAGTATCTGCAACACAGGGAGACAAACCAAACAAAAACAAATATACCACAACAGATTAAGTGTAATTAAGCTGTACGGTCTTCTCCTATTCCTATTTTTATATTCTTATAAGTTTTATAGGGAAGAGCAGTGGAATACAGAATAAATCTTAAAATATTCTTCTACACATAATGAGGCATTTTGGTAAGTTCTATAATTACATCTGTTTTATCACAGGACACTTGATTTTTGTTAGCTATTTTGTATTCTTCTTCACTTCAGCTCTTTAGGTTTCCTTGTGCATAAACTATTTTTAACCTAAGGAAGCAGGCAAACAATTTTCTTTCGTGGTTCTGCCAATTGCACTCTGCAATTATAAAAATCATTACCGTTGTCTAGAAATAGGTGGAGATGGAAAATGTCATCCGAAACTCTTGGAGTCTTTAATATAATGTCAAAATTTTTCATTAACAAGTTGTTCCACACGTCTTTCCTGAATGCTATTTGAAATTATATTGAATTATATAATTTCAATAAGCAACTATATACATAGCAGGGCACCACCTTCCTGACCTCAATGACATCACTACTTTGTCTACCATGATATCACTCTTATGTTCAAACAGCCTGGCAATTTGTTGGTTCACTATCTGCCTTGTAAGAATACGGGTTTAAAATAACTTGATCAAACTCAAAAATTGACCAATTTTACCAGCATGCTTTGCAAAGCCAAAAGTCTTTTCAAAGTGAAGTATTGTGGGGATGAAGTATGAAATTAAAGTGAAAATTAAGTATGAGAGTATGAAGGTGAAAGTAAAGTATGAAACAGGGATGCTCACTGATGATTGCACAATGTTCAGCACCATTCACGACTGCTCAGATACTGAAGTGGTCCATGTCCAAATGCAGCAAGACCTGGACAATATCCAGACTTGGGCTGACAAGTGGCAAGTAACATTCACGCTACACAAGTGCCAGGCAATGACCATCTCCAACAAGAGAGAATCTAACCACTGCCCCTTGACATTCAATTGAATCACCATTGCTGAATCCCCAACTATCAGCATCCTGGGCATTGCCAGTGGCCAGAAACTGAACTGGACTAGCCATATAAATACTGTGGCTAAAAGAGCAGGTCAGAGGCTAGGAATCCTGCAGCGAGTAACTCACCTCCTGACTTCTCCAAAGTCTGTCCACATTGACAGGGCACAAGAAAGAAGTGTGATGGAATACTCTCCACTTGCCTGCATGAGTGCAGATCCAACAACACTCAAGAGGCTTGACACCATCCAGGACAAAGCAGCCTGCTTGATTGGCACCCCCTTCCACAAATATTCACTTCCTCCACCACCGATGCACATTGGCAGCAGTGTGTACCATCTACAAGATGCACTGCAGGAACTCACCAAGACTCCTTAGACAGCACCTTCTAAACCCACAACTGCTACCATCTAGAAGGACAAGGGCAGCAAACACATGGGAATACCACCACCTGGAAGTTCCCCTCCAAGCCACACACCATCCTGACTTGGAAATATATTGCCGTTCCTTCACTGTCGCTGACTCAAAATCCTGGAGCTCCCTCCCTAACATCACTGTGGGTGTACCTACACCACAGGGACTGCAGGGGTTCAAGAAGGTACTCACCACCACATTCTCAAGGGAAATTAGGGATGGACAATAAATGCTGGCCCAGCCAGTGACACTCACATCCTATGAATGAATAAAAGAAAACTTCTGTATGCTGTATGCTTGCTGGAATACAGAGTTAATTACTGTGTACAGAGCTTAGTGAAACATTTTATGTTTCAATAACATGATAAAAATAACAGAAACAATGCAGCCTTTTGAATGCAGGCTTGAAGGCCCGAGGGAGTTGTTGAGCTGGCACAAAGAGATAAGGGGCTGAATTTTTCTGTTGGGGGAGGGGGTCCACTGCTTGCCCCTGGTGGGCCTTAACAAGCTGAGAGTTGGACTTCCACTCCTTAATGGAAGGAAGTCCTGCCGTTGAGAGCTTGCAGTCCTGGCAGAATCAGTAGAAAGTAGTGGGCACTGCTGGAACTGCAAGGAGACCCACAAAGAAGTGTCATGGACACTGGACAAGGTGAGTCTGATGTTTCTTGGATGAGCAGGGCTCAGGCACCCTCAGGAGAGGGCAAGGGAGGTGGAGAGCAGCAGGCTTTGGGTGCTAGGTGGGGAGGTGCAAAGTTCATGTGAATGCTCTTAGGGGGAGGGGCCCCTGATGTGTACAGGGGACAGAGGTTCTTACCCCTTCCAGCCCTTTCACCAATTTTGGTGAAAAATGGCCCTTCTACTCTCACACACCTTCCACTGCAGTGCGTATTATGGCAGTGGAGGTGGATTGAGGCCCTCAATTGCCACTTAATTAGGCAGTTAAGGGCCTCAATAGGGCTAAGGGTATGTGGCATAGTGGACACCTTACCCACTCCCATTTTATGAGGACCAGCTTGGAGTGGGCGGGGTGATGACCTATTTTACATCCCTCCCCCACTATTGAAACCATACCTGCTGGGTGGTTTGGGGGGAGTCTGTTAAATTTCCCCCAAGGAAAGTAGTCCTGAGCATGCTGTCTAATAAGCCTTTGAAAGTAGATGGTAACTTAAAGGCAGATTTTTACCCCATGGTTCAGACAAAGAACTCAAAACTTTATGGGGCATTTTGCATTAAGGATACCTTTATAGGACACTAAGGACCCTGAGAAAGGATATAAAAGACAGTGGCTAAAAGACTCCAGTACTCCAATTGGATTGGAGTGATTTGGCAATGCCCTAGAACTGAAAGGTCAATTACCAAGTTGTTTGACTCGGGTGGATCATATGTAAACTCTTCGTGCAACTATCAGTGTAAACTTCATGGTTTTGAATCTATTATAAGCAGAGCTTGATTTGTCAATATCTCATAATTTTTAGGTCTAATATTAAGTGAGATTTAGGAAGTGAAGTCTTTGAGCATCCAGGACAGCCCAGCCTTTCACTGGGTTGCTTGGATTGTCCCTGAGCCTCCAGCTTAATTTTTAATGGACCAAGATACCTGGCAAATATAACCAACATCCTGGACGATGCAGTCAAAGCTCCAAACATAGACGTACAACTAATCATCAAAGGTTCATGTGTGTGACAATGGCTAGCTTTACCAACATTCCCACACTCAGCAAGAATCACACATATGAGATTACGATCTGACAACCTCTCACCTTAGGGTCAATAACTCATTTGGTCATTCTTTTTCTCTCATTCATGAGAACGGGAAACAACAAGAGCAATAGAGGTAAGTTTATCTTTGCATCCTTAGTGCTATTGAAGGATCTGTATTAAGACACTACAGTTTAATTCAACCAAAACAACTGAAAGTTTCTTTCTATTCCATATTTCCGTGTAAAACGTGGAGAGCAACTTTTTCTATATGCACTTACAGTTTGAGGCATTGGGACTTGGTGCAGTTACAGGGCTTTTTAGACCTTGAGTCTGTTGTCATTATTGGCAATCTGAAAGAAACAAAGTGGATCTTACAATGTGTTTGCTAATTTTTTCTATAAACTGAGTTGTTAATGTGTTCAATCAGGGCAGCCATGTAAGTGTTCCAATTGTTAGAAATAAGCAGGCGAAAATCTCTGTGAATAAGTGCAGTGTCCTGACATGGCAATCATCCCAGCTATTGACAATAGCATTACATACGTAAAATACTAATTAAAGTAATTATTCATAAGGAAAGATTTTTTCTTAACCAAATTGATCAAAATAATTTTGTAGCCATAGCTACCTTATTGTTTCCTATTAATTTACATGGTCTTAGCCACCAAATCACTTTCCTTCTAATTTCCCCTGTGGTAGCAGAGGCATTACTACTGTATTTAATAATTAATTAGAAGACGGTGTAGTGCCAGAAGACTAGAGATTAGCTAATATAATTCCTATATTTAAGAAAGGTGACAGAACATGCTCAGGGAATTATAGACCAGTGAGCTTAACATGGTGGTAGAAAACATAATGGAATCCCTACTAAAGGAGAGGATAGAAGAGTGTCTAGAAACAAAAATATATATTATATAGCCAACGTGGATTTCAAAAGAGAAAATCTTGCTTGATCAACCTTATTGAAATTTTTGAGGAGGTAACAGAGAGAATCAACAATGGTAATTCAGGTGATGTAATATATCTAGATTTTCAAAAGGCCTTCGATAAAATGCCCCACATTAGACTAATGAGATTAAAGAATGTGGGGTCAGGGTACATGTGGCTAGCTGGCTTCAAGAAATAAAGCAGAGGGTAGTTATTCAGAGTGGCAGAAGGTGGGAAATGATATTCCACAAGGATCAGTGTTGGGACCACTGCTCACAATTTACATTAATGATTTAGACTGGAATTAAAAATACAATTTCTAAATTTGTAGATGACACCAAATTTGGGGGATAGTCAATACTGAGGAGAACTGCAACAAATTACAAGAGGACATTAATTAATTTGCAGATGGGCAACTAATTGGCAAATGAAGTTCAACACAGGTAAATGTTTTGGTAAGAAGAATAGAGAGGTCATTCATTTGGAAGATGCGGGTCGAGGTGGGATAGAGGAACAAAGGGTTCATGGAATAAAAATACACCAATTATTAAAAGTTGTGTTACAAGTTAGCAAGGCCGTAAAAAAAGCAAACCAAGCACTAAGCTTTATTTCTAGAGGGATAAAATTATAAAGTAAAGAAGTTATACTAAACCTGAATCAAACCTTGGTTAGACCATACTTAAGAGTATTGCATGCAATTCTGGTTACCATATTATATAGAGAAGATTTATGAGAATGGTACCAGGAATGTGTGAGTATACATATCAGGAAAGGATTGACAGGCTTGAGTCTCTTTTCTCTTGAAAGAAGAAGGTTACGGGATGACCTAATAGAGCTCTTTAAAATTATGGAAGATTTTAATAGAGACAGAGAAAATCTTTCCTTTGGTGGGGAAGAGCATAACTAGAGGCCATTCATAAAAGACAGTAACAAAGAAATCTATTAGGGAATCCAGAATAAATTTCTTTATCCTAAGAGTAGTGAGAACGTGGAATCTGCCACCACAGAGAGTAGTTGAAGTGAATGGTATTGATGCATCAAGGGAGAACTAGAATAACATATAAGGGAGAAGAGAATGGGGGGTTATGATGGTAGATTTAGATGAGGAAAGATGGGAGGAGGCTCCTGTGCAGTACAAACACCACCATGGACTGATTGGGACAAATGGCCTGTTTTTGTGCTGTATATCCTATGTAATCTTGCCTTGAAGATAATGGCTCTTACTGGGATGTGGTTCCAAGGGCAGATACTAGTAACCCTTCACTACTTGGTGGTTTTTCCTTAAATGTGGGCCTAGATAGAGACTTTTTGAACAGACTGTTCAACTGGGGAGCACTGTAGACAGTCTGTGGTATTCACTCATTTGCATCTTCTATAACTGGATGTGATCAGGAGCAGGAACTGTGACTGATGTATCCCTCCTTGGCTTAAGTATACTGGGGTCAAACATATTAGTCTAACTGCTGTGTCAGCTAAGATCAGTTAACTCAGCACCAACTGGAGATTGATCCTGAGACCCTCCTGGTTATAATGGTTCAGACCATAACACTGAACCATCAGGATAGAGGTCAACTGTCATTTTTTAATTATTTATCATCCTCACTCCTCTTGTTTGCTGGTTTTAAGTACCAGCCCCAGCCTAATACATTTAAGCACGGATCATGCTCCCAAGCCTCTGCTTATTGCTCTTTAACTGAACATTAAGTGGAGGTTCACAAGAGTGGACAAGGGTCACACCATCTCTGACTTTACCATTCTTACTGTTTGGAAGCACCTTGTCCTACAATTATCTCCCATGGACATGTTTGGCATCAAGAGTTCAACATCTCAGGAGCTGTGGGCATAAATTCCATCTTACCACAATGCACCTAGCATTATGTCAAACATTTGTTCATTCAGCTCTGAAGTATGCAAAAAATGTGCAAAATGGTGCAATGAAGATTTAGGAGAATGTGTTAAATTCACTGGGACATGAGGGGTTCACTGGCAACATTTTTTAAAAAAAGTGATCCTTTTAGCCAATGAACAGATGGTAAGCCCGCAAACCAAAAATGCATGGTGATGTGTCAGTGACTGGATCAGCTCATGGCTGACCACTAATTTGTCAGTCCCATCAAGAGAGGCCACTCTCTAAAGAAAATATATCACTCCAGTACTTCTGAATTTGAGGTATATTGTTGTTAGAGAAATTTACCATGCATGAGGAATTGCCCAGCACTTAAGACTGAGACTCTAACCACCTTCTATGTCTTCATAGTGTTCTAGATTCCTCAACCAAGGGAAACAACCTCTCAGAATCTACCCTATAAAACCCCTTCAGAATCTTGAATGTTTTGATAAGATCTTTTTCCTTCTTCTAAACTTGAGAGAGTATGGGCCTAATTTACTCAGCCTCTTATCATAGGGCACCCTATCAACCCACTTTCAACACAAGTATACCCTTCCTTGAATATCGAGACCAAACTGCACACAGTATTCTAGGTGTGGTTTCACCATAGCCCTGTACAATTGTAGAAGGATTTCCTTATTCTTGTACTCCCCTTGCAATAAAAGTCATCATTCCATTTGCTTTCCTAATTTCTTGTGGTACCTGCATGAGAACTTTCTGTGTTCTTTTTATGAGTACACCCAAGTCTCTCAGAACCTCAACATTTGAAAGTTTCACGCCTTTTAAAAAATATTCTGCTTTTCTATTCTTACAGCCAAAGTGAATAACCTCACACTTCCCCACATTATATTCCATCTGCCACCTTGTTGCCCGCACATTTAACCTGTTTATATCTCTTTGCAATCTTTTGTTTCCTCCTCACAGCTTAAATTCTAGCTAGCTTAGTATCATCAGCAAACTTAGATACATTACTCTTGATGTCTTCATTTAAGTCATGAATATAGATTGTAAAGCCAAGGCTCTAGCATTGATCCTTGTGGCACTCCACTAGGCACAGCCTGCCAACTTATGAAAGGTCTGCTTATCCCTATGCTCTGCTTCCTGTCCATGAACCAATCATCCATCCTTGCTAATGTATTACCCCAACTCCATGAGCCTTACCTTGCAGATTATCTTTTTGTGTGGCACCTCATTGAATTCCATTTGAAAATCCAAATATGTGACATCTACTGGTTCCTTTTGTCTACTTTACTAGTTTAGATTCCAGCATTTTCCTGATTACTGATGTCAGGCTAACTGGCTGGCCTCTCATTCCCAGTTTTCTCTCCCTCCTTTCTTGGATAACAGAGTTGCATTTGTTAACTTCCAATCTGCTGGAACCATTTTAGAATCTAGGGATTTTTGAAAAGTCATAACCAGTGGCTCCACCATCTCTGCAGCTATCTCTTTTAGAACCCTAGGATGTTGGCCATCATTGTTAACTTTTAGTCCCTTATGGTTCTCCAGTACTTTTTCTCTGCTGATATTAATTGCCTTAAGTTCTTCACTCTTTTTAGCCCTTCAGTTATTCTCTATTTCTGGTATTAATTTGTTTTCTATTGTGAAGCCACACACAAAATATTTGTTCAATGCCTCTGCCATTCCCTCATTCCCCATGATAATTTCTCCTCTCTCTGCCTTTAAGGGATCAATGTTTTCTTTAGCAATGCTCCTTTTTATATACTCATGAAAGCTCTTACAATCTGCTTTAATACTCCTGGTTAGTTTACTTTCATGTTCTATTCTTTCCCTTTTTATCAAGATTTTGGTCACCCTTCACTGGTTTCTAAAACACTCCCAAATCTTAGGGTTACTAATATTCTTTGCAAAATTATAAGCCTCTTCTTTTAATCTAAGACTATCCTTAACTTCTGCAGTAAACCAAAAAGGAATCTTTCTTTTTTAAAATGGGATGTATTTTGTTGAACATTTGAATTGTTTCTGTAAATGTTTCCCACAGTTTATTCATCAAATCAATCCTAGCCAGCTCTCCAGTCATACCTATGTAATTGACTTTGTTTGAGTTTAAGATTCGTGTTTGGGACTTGCGTATAATCACTTTCAAACTTAATATGGAATTCAATTGTGTTATGATCACTTTTTCCCAGAGGATCTTTTACTGTCAGATTATTATATAAACCTTACTCATTGAATAATACTGAACAATCCTAGTTGGTTCAACAACTTATTGTTTCTGTAAACTGTCACAAAAGCATTCTACAAACTAATCTTTCACACTACCTTTGGCAATTTGATTTGTCCAGACTATATGAAGATTTAAATCCCCCATGATTATTATATTTTCTTTGAAACACACTCTTATTATTTATTGTTCAATGCTGTGTCCAATGATATAGCTACAGTTAGGGGATCTGTAAAGTACTCCCACCAGAGTTTCCTAATCCGTGTTATTCCTAATTTCCATCCTTACAGATTCTACTTCCTAATCTTCTGCATCAAGGTCCTTTCTCACTGTCCTATTGTCATCCTTTACTATCAGGGCTACTCCTCTTCCTTTTCCATTATGTCCATCTTTTCAAAATGTGGTGTACCCTGGAATATTTATTTCTCGGCCTTTTCACTTTGTAATTCTGTCTCTGTAATGGCAATTAGATCTGTTCCATTTATCTCTATTTTTTCTGCTAGTTCATCTATCTTATCCGAATTATTTGTGCATTCAGGTAAAGAGCCTTTTTTTAAACTACTATTCTTTGCATAGACCTTATTTGTTGATGCACAATTACTGGTAAATTCTCTGTACCTTCCTCTCCTGCTCTGCTTGTCTTTACCCAAATCATTACATGTTCTACTGCCTTGATTTTTCTTTTTAGGTTTCTATATCTCCCTTCACCTGACCCCTCCCTCAACCCACTTTTTAGTTTGAAGTTCCATCCTAGTTATATGATTCACTAAGATACTGATCCCAGTCTAGTTTAAGTGGAACCCTCTCCAATGGAACAGCTCCCTCTTTCTCCAATACTGGTGCCAATCCCCCAGAAATCAAAACCCCTTCAACCCACACCACTTTTGAAGCCAAGCATTTAACTCTCTAATCTGCTTTAACCTATGCCAGTTGGCATGTGTGTATCAGGTAACAGTCCAGAGATTATTGCCTTTGACATCTGCATTTTAATTTGGATCCTAATTCCTCAAACTCTCTCAGCAGAACATCTTATGGCTGGATTTTCACAGTGTTGGGCTGGACCAGAGGCCTTTAAAAATGGCACGTGGGATCAGGATGTGGGATTCCTGCCCATATTTCTAGCAGATCTCATTTATGCCGGCAGGGGAAAGGGGGTAGGGTGTGAATCTCACAGGCAGAAAATCCAAACTCAGTAGGGTCATTTGAAATTAGTGCCAAATACAAACAGACTCCATTTTCTCTGTTCCAAGGGCCTTAACCTGCAGTGTGGGAACCATGATTTTATGTAGGAGGTGGAAACACTCTTGAAGGGCAGATATGGGCTGGTTAAATGTCATGATCTGAAGTAATTTAAATCCCCAGCTGTCAGCTAGAGTGAAAAAGCAGACACCCGCTGCTGGAGTGCATTGATTGACAGGCCATCTGGTGTAGCTTAGAAAACACTAGTCATATTTTCCTGCAGTTTTAATAGACTTCACTGCTGACATTTCTCAAGAGTTGTTATTGCTGCTGAGCCCATTATGAATGCTTGGCTGGATTTCAATAGCTCCAAAACCATTTATCTCAGCAGGGGACTGAATCCACATTTTGATTGTTATTTTTAAGAGGCTATTAAAGGATTATCTGTCTTTGATGTGGTTAGTGAGTAGATGTTTGTTTGTTTTACAGTAGATTGACCACTTGATTTATTTGAATGGGTGTCATGAATGAGAGTTTTTTTTCAGTATTAAGTGTGTAGAGAGAGCTCTCTTAGATTGTTAGAAGCTTATTTTTTTCCTCCACATGGCTCCTGAGGTCTGCCCATAGTGGTTGTGGGATGAGTGGCTATGGAGTGGGCATGAGGGTTATGATGAACATGGAGGTGGTATGGGGATGAGGGAGCATGGAGATGGAATGGGGTTATGAGGGGCATGGAGGTGGCATAAGTCTTATTGGAATGGGTGTGGGTGAGGGCCAGAGGCTGTAACAGCCTTTTATATAACTGGACCAATGTCTCAGAAAACAGAGGTGGGCCTTCTAACTAAACCACTAGCCCACCTTGCCCCCCTTCCCCCCGTGCCTCCGTGACCACCTACGAACTTCCTCTGAAGGCATCAGGCCTGACTCCATCCTGCCTCCACCTCCCCGGAATGAAAATGCAGCAGACTGGGGCCCTTTTAAAGGAGAACGGTCTGCTGAGTTGGGAAATTTCCTGACTCAGCTTCCCGTCTTGATAGCGAAAATCCAGCTCTTCGTTCTACCTCTGTCGTTAGTTCCTATGTGGACCAAAACTGGATCCTCCCCATCTCACTCCAATTCATCAAGGATGTAGCAGTTAAACTTTCTAACACATTGACTGTTTTTCTATAAAGGCTGTCAGCAGCAGCATTCTTTTCTCCAATAGAAATTTCAATTATGGCTACTTTAATCCTACTTACACAGGTCACAATAAATCTAGACTGCACAATGTGTATTAGTTTTTTTTTAAAGGCACATGATATGCTTTCTAATATAGGATTTCAATTTCAGATAATTTTCTCTTAACCTTGTCTTCATAAAACTAGCATGTTAGGGTAACTCATTGTATGCACTTACCTTGTTAGAGATATAGTAGAAGGGATATGGGCACTAGTCTCTGAGGCAAGACTGCCACTTTCAGGGATTGGACCACCAGAGGCTTGCTGTAGCTGTTCAAAGCAGGATTAGATAATTGAAATATAGTACTAAACATTTTTTCATTCTATTGTTGTAAGTATTTTAAATGTATATTTTTTTGAAATGCTGAGTTTAATTCAATCCCACACTGAAGTCAAGGAGTTAAGAACAAACTTAGTGAGAATCTGTGACAGAAGGCTCCAAAGAAACACATTTTACTGAAGTGTGTCATTAGAAAATCTATGAATCCAAGGGCAATATATTGCAACAAGGCATGTCCTGGCCCCAATGGGACTTCACATCTTCAATTCCTGAAATGAAAGGTGCTATGCATAAAGCAGAAGTGAATCAGACAAAGTAGGCAGCAGAATCACAGCACTGAGTAATATAGTGACATTGCCGGACACCAAATAGCAGTGTAATTGCCATCCTGGCTATCTCAACAGATGCTCTTCTGTGTTCCTAGCCAGGAAGTGTGAATTGCAGAAAAAGATGTAGTAGCATAGTAGCTCACCAATGGCTAAGTTGGGACATATATGATAAGGGTACAGAGCAACACATAACAATGTCCTACATTCAATACCTGATTTGTGGCGAGTTAGCTGATTTCAGTCAGTAGGCTGTACAATTGGTCAGAGAACCTGTCAGCTTGAGAGTGAAAAAGATCTGCAAAGATACATGCTCTTAATGACTCCTATTGGTAAGTGAACATTCGGTCAGCAACCACCTCGCAATGAAAGCTCCCATTTTAAAATTGTTTTCAAAGTCCTTGTCGTAATGCAGTTGTGGCAATGGCCCAAATCTTGCTCGGCTGCTGCATACAGTGTTACTTAATCATTTTTCTGCAACTTACAGGACAAACCTAAGTTGTTGGAATTGCAAGCTGGCAAAGGTGTACCAAGAATAAGGGGGCATCTGGGACCTTGGAAAATGACCCACAGTCTGGGTGGAATTCTCCCATACCGCCTGTGGCAGATTTTGTGGCAGGCAGAAGTGGAGAATCAAGTGGGAGACAAAAAATCAGAAACCTGCTATCATAAGAACAGGTTGTAGTTCTCCTGACGGTGTTTTCATGGTGGGTCAGTTATCCCGCTGACTAGTGGCACGAACACCATTTGCATTCATTAGTATGTCATGAATGCTCATAAAAACAGCTGCTCGCTGAAATCTTGCCACGCCTTCCATTCTTCCATCACGCCAGCAGGAAATTGCGTCGCACCAAACCCGTTTGAAAAGGGGTGGCATGCACAATTCGGACCTCAGTTCACTGGTAACGTTGAGGTGAGTAGAATATACCTGCCATAGCGCTGTGCTGGTCTTGTTGCGATGAACGCCACCTGCTGGGGTTGTAAGGTTGGACTACTTCTCTTTGCTTTCATTGTCCTGAGGAACACCACTGTGCTGTGGTCCTCATGCAGGCCTCCAGTTTCAGAGACTAGCCCTTCAACCAGGGGTGGGCTGTGAGGCGAGGGGTCAGCCTGACAAACATGAGGGGGTCAACGGGGTGGAATGATGGTCAGGGGAAAGGGTGAACATGAGGGGGTCAACAGAAGGGAAAAGCGAACACGAGGGGAGCAACTGAGAGGGAAGGCTCTGGAATGGCAGTGAGGGGGAAGGTGAACATGGCGGGGGCCTTCCTGGGGTCTCGCTCTAACCTCTTTTTGCTGCCAAGTGAGCAGGAGTCTGCTTAGAAAGGAGGAAGACCTCCTTGCAATGAAAGCCACTGCAAGCTTCATTAACACTGTTAAAGGGCTACTCAGAACTCAGTGGCTTCACATCACAGTCGCTGCATCTCAAGAGTAACACATAGGAATGTAGAATTTGGGAATGCAGGCAAACGTGAAGGAGGCACAGCTGTACCATATATGGCATTCCATCAATGAAGGCCTGTCATGTGTTTACCAGATGTGACACTCCTAATGGGACAAAGGGTATCCACTCATTGACCATGAGCGACTGATTGGTCATTAATATGCCACATCAGAGATTGGAGCACAGAACTAGGTTGGATCAATCATCTCACTTAAACTTTGGCATCCCATGCAGGGCTCAAGATGTTACATATCTGCGATGTCATCTTGGTCACCTCAATATGTGTGCTAGTGTCTCAGAGACATGGCAGCATCAGCCAACATTCAAGTAGGGCAGGAAAAGCTATGCACCCTTACAGTCTCCAAACATGTCACCTTCTGAGCTTCGCTTTCTTGCCCCTTGAATCATTAATGTCTTCATGTCTTTCAGAGAGAAAGTAAAAACACAAATGGATCCAGGGCCTAATGCTGCCTTTGTCAGGGTCCTAAGGAAGGAGTGGTGATTCCACGTGCAGCTTCAGCAGGAGGGAGATGGTCAAGCGGAGCCAGAGCATGAACAGGAGGAGAGACCCAGACAATGGGAGCGACTCCCCATACCTAGATTTTATCGTCCAAGATTCTCCTATTTACAAATGAGTGAGAGGCAATGTTGTGCACATCTGCGCTTGTCCCGGGTTTTGGTACATCACAAATGCCACATTCTTCATGAAGACCTGATGCCACATGGAGTTGGAAGGTATCCTCTGCCAGTGGCTTTGAAGGTGACTGCTGCACTCAATTTCTTGGCCTTTGGTTCTTTACGAGGATTAATAGGTGACCTGTACAGCATCTCTCAGTCCGCAACACATCAATGCATGAAGGAGGCCACAGATGCCCTTTACAGGATGGCCCATCATTATGTCAGGTTTGCTCTGGACAAAGATAGCCAGCCTGCAAGATTCACTGGCTTCACCACTATCTCTGGCTTCCCGAGTGCAGGGTGCAATAGACTGCACCCATGTGGCTACACGGGCTCCATGGCAGCAGTCCCTAATGTTTATAAACCGCAAGGACTATTATTCCATGAATGTACGGCTTGTGTGTATCACTGGAAGCATATACTGCACATTTGTGCACGGTACCCTGGGAGTTGCCATGACTCCTACATCCTGAGTCACTCCCAGGTGCCTGAGATTTTCGAGGGCCATTACGTCTGCAGGGATAGCTGCTTGGGGATAAGGGGTACCCACTGAAGCGCTGGCTGATGACACCGGTGCATCGCCCTCAGAGTCGTTCTGAGGAGAGGTACAATGCTGCTCACAGCTTCACACACTCCCTTGTGGAGCAGACCATAGGGTTTCTGAAGATGCGCTTCAGATGCTTGGACCGCTCAGGTGGCTCACTACAATACACTCACGACAGGGTTTCCCGCATCTTCGCAGTGTGTTGCACCCTTCACAATCTGACAATGCAAAGAGGTGAACACCTGCCAGAGGATGAACTGGAGGAGGATGAGAGCTCATCGAAAGACGAAGATCTGGAGGCCCAGGAACCTCAGGAGGCTGCTGAGGGTCAGTTTGTACGCGATCACGTCATGGAGGAAGGAAGACATGGGAGACATGCCCGTGATACGTTAATCGCTGACAAGTTACAGGAAGAATAAAGTCAAGTGAGGGAATATGGCCACATCTTTCCTAGCCCTCAATGCCATCTTCTTTCAACTCCGGGGATGTTCACCAACTTGCAGCGAGAACGTGTTCCACTGTCACACTTGCCTCATGAATTGCCAGGCCACGATCTTTGCCGTGGGGCCCTGTGAGTGAGCTCGCTGTGGGAACTGAGAGCCCACTTAGGAATAAGAGCAATGCGAGAGAAGACTTGAAGCCTTCACCGCCATCTAATGATGCCAATACTGCTGCAACTAAAATGTGGACATACCTAGGGATCTCCTCCCGTGCATGTCTTTTCTTCTGCCACTACCACTGAGGAGACACACATGCCGCTAGATTGTCAATGCTGATGAGCTGCCCTCACTCAATGGTGTTCTTTGAGGAAGAAGAGTGAGAAATGCTTACATCCCACACTTCCAATAAAGATTTAAACACATCTCCCTGACATCAGGGAGAATGTGCAAGGTTACAGAGATAAGGCAGGGGAGTAGGACTAGGTGGAATGCTCTTTCAGAGAGCCAGTACAGACTCAATGGGCTAAATGGTCTCCACCTGCACTGTACAGATACTGTGAAACTGTGATCACACAAGGGGTGCAGGTACTAGTTCAACTGAGGTTGACATCACAGGAATGTTAATATCACAGTGGGACGCTATCACTGAGTGGGAGGAAGGCTAAACCTTAAAATAAGAGGACCCCAAAGTACAAAATCACAACACCTTCAGTTGACAGGAACATTCGCATAACTATCAAATGTATTAACAAAAGTTCAATTTAATTACATGTCTAGCACACCCATGACACATAAGTGACATCAATTTTTTTTTAACTTTCCTAACTCTAGCACTATGCCTGGGTGTAGCCCCAACATCCACAGTAGAGGTGGAGGTAGCCTGCTGACTGCTATGTCCTGATGTCTTGTGATGACCTTGGCGGACGTCTTCTGGTGGCCTGCGGCCTGGAGGGCCACAGCTTGATAAGGGTCACCTGCTCAGGGGCAGAAGTGCCCTGGGTGGCCTGAGAAGCTGTAGCAGATGGGCTCACAGACAGAGGGGGCTATGAGTGGCTGCACACCCTTTGAGTGAGCTGAGAGGAAGCCCTGGGGTGTCCGATGGACGTCATCCTCCCTGTGGGTGCCCAAGGGCCCTACCCTGACTCCTGCAGGGGATGGTGCACCAGGAAGTAGATCAAGGTGCCTTGTCGCCATGTCACCTACATCCTGATGGTACCCACCAGGGTGTTTGGCCATGGAGCACAGGGCCAAGTGTAAATCCAGCAAGACCTGCTGGACCAAGGTCTACATGGTGGTCGCCAGCCTTCCCACGGTGACCCCGAGGTGCTTGCATGTCAGAGCCATGGCATTAGACAGAACGCGGACAGATTCCTCCATCATTTGATGTAGTCTGCTGAATGACTGCTGAATCTCTGCCTGATGTTCTGCCGCCTGTCAAAGCATCTCCAGCATAGATTTCTCAGTTGCTTCCAGAGTCTCAGCATCTGACTCGGACTGAGTGGGTGGCTGGTCTCCAGCAGCCCTCTGAGTGCCGGAGACCTGGGCTGTCCCTGCCTCCGACTGCTGCGGGGACGTACCAGTAAGGCGTTCCCCAGAAAGTGAGCCCCAGCCTAATCTACATCTATGCACCACCCCCCAATCCTCTTCCTGCATTGGGTGGCACTTTGGGTGCAGGTGTCAACCGCGCTGACCTGCTCTGCTACGATGTTCCAGGCCTGAGAGGTGAGGCTGCTGTACTTCCTGCAGCCATCTGTGGGGTAGAGCACGTGTCATTGTTCCTGCTCCCCTCTGACCAAGGCCTGGTGGGTGAAGCGAGGTGCAGGCTTCATCCTGAGACTCTCGGCCCTTCTCTTATGGGTTGCAGACATCTCTGGTGGGCTGGAAAGATTGAGATTGGTCGTTGGACTGGCATTTAAATATGGCGCCCAGACCTTTGAACCCACCAGCTGAGTGAGGGCGGACAAATCAGCTCCCGACCCGCCAGGTGTTTCAGAGCGAAAAGCAACTCTGTAATAATTAATGAGGCTCCAAGCGCAGAATCAGGTGCGAGTTGCCGCCATTACGGATGGTGGACTGGATGCTGCCAAAACCGGCCGCCACCGCACTTAGTTTCATCTTGGGAGAATTTGCCCTCTATCTCCTTAATTAATGACATTTAAGGATTTAAGAAGAAACATAGGAATGACTGAGATGGATTGGTGGGGGGGGGGGGGGGGGGGGAGGTGGTGGGGAGGTGGGGGGTGAATTTCAGCCAAATAAGGAGTAGAAAGAGAAATAAAGAAAGATTAGAAATATAATTAGAAAATACTGGAAATGCTCAGCAGGTCAAGCAGCATCTGTGGAGAGAAACAGAGTTAAAGGGCGGGATCTAGTTCATGTGACGGGGATTCCCCAATTGGTTGGAAACTGGTGGGAGTCCTGCATCACTTCTCTCTGGGAGGTCCAAGCATCAAGCATCAAGCACTTACCTAGTCAGCATTGGGCCTCTCAGACTATCAAGGCCCAAGTAGGGTGGAAATCCCACCCCTGAGTGCTGCTGCAAATCAGAGGCCGGCAACTCTCCATTGCCAGCAGTGGCTGCTGCTGTAATTTCTGAGGCCTGGATCCTTGGAAACAGTTAAGTGGGGCAGGATGGGGGTGATGAGGAGGGGGTCACTGGCGAGGATGGGGCAGGGAGGTTGAAAGCAAGGGGCTTTCAGCACCCTCCTTCCTAATGCCAAGTCCCTTGATCAGGCACTGATTACTTGTCAATGAGTGACCCCCCTTGGTAGGCTGGGCAGCTTTCAGGAGGCATGGGAGAGTTGTGTGAGTCCTGTTAAATCCCTGAGCCACTATTAAATCTCAATGGGCTTAGGGATAATTGGCTTTAAGCACTTCATTAATGAGCCTAATTGACATGCTGCTGCCAATGGAGAAGAGCTCAGTTCATAGCACCCTCGCCTTTGAATCAGAGGGTTGTGGGTTCATGTCCCACTCCCGGAAACCAAGAACTGTGATTGTACTCGAAAGAGTTGCAATCTGTGACTGTTGATAACTCGAAAAAAAGAGTTTCCTGTGTCGGGTCCTACCAGCCTCCCCCCACTAAATTCGGGACAGCTCTCCTGCCACCAGAAATTGGACGCAGGCATCCCCACCTGACTTTCCCGGACACCCCTGCGATCATGCTCACTCCAGCGGGTTCCATTAAATTCCGCCCAACATTTCAGATCGATGACCCTTGATCAGAACTTCTGATGAAGGGTCATTGACCTGAAATGTTAACTCTGTTTCTTTCCACAAATGGGCCAGGATTTTATGGCTTCGCTGTGGTGTGTCTCCCCCTGGCGGATGCGATGAGCCATTTAAATCTCCATTCAGTTTGGCAGGACTGTAATAACCCACCAGGCGAGAGGGGCTGTAAAATCCTGGCCATGGTATATGACCTGCTGAGTATTTCCAGTATTTTCTGTTTTTATTTCAGATTTCCAACATCTGTAGTATTTTGCTTTTGTAGAGAGAAGGACTAGATTGAGAGGGAGAAAAAGGCAGAAAAAAACATTTACATTATTAATTTTTTGCTATCTCTAAGATTAATTTGCCACATGCAGGATTGTGACTCAGTGGTTCCCTTGCTGAGCTACAGAGTTTGATTGGCCTGCATAAAAAATTAGCACATTGCTGAATGGATATTTGCTCTGTTAAGTACCAGATCTAACATTTTAAATTTCACTTTGATGTGTAACTCGATAAGTTCTTAAAAATAACAGGGAGAATGAGGGCAAGCTGCTGTTGTATGAGGCTAATCAACCAACACGTTCTGGTGATTCACAACTCATGGATTTTGTCTTTGCCGGAACTTGCTGGCCACTCTATGCATCATTAACACTGTAGGAGAGAATTTTTCCTGTGGTTGGCAGGTGGGCCGGGCACGGAGCTGATCGCTGTCTGCAATCAGCTGCGCGCCGCCATTTTATGCGGGTGGGCCAATTAAGGCCCACCCAGAGTAACACACGGCCAGTAGAGCTCAGCCCTACCTGTGTGGGCGGAGGGAGGAGGGAGAGTTGGGGCCTGTGCTCTTTCGCGCATGCGCACGAAAGAGTGCACGAGAGAGCGCAGCAATCTCCCTGAGGTACAGAGCTGCCTCCAGGGAGATTGAATAGATTATAAAACTTTTCAATAAATAAAGTAAAAATATATTTAAACATGTCCCCTCATGTGACAGTGTCACATGAGCTGGGCCATGTTTGTAAAGTATGGAAATTTTATTTATTTATTTTATATAACCTTCAGGAAACCTCATTCCGCCTGTGGATGAGGTTTCCTGAAAAACCTGAAGACTGCTTGTGTTCTTGGCCTGACTGCCAACCTTAAGGTTGGATGGGCAGCATTCTAAATTAGTTTAATTACTTTTTCAATGGCCTTAATAGGCCGTTGACAGTTCGGCAGGCGGCAGCTGCCTCCGGCGTGCGCCCACCGAATAAAATATTGAAATGACGCGCGATGATGTTGGGACACATGCCCGATGTCATCGCGCATCATTTTTTGTGTTGGCATGTCAGGCCTGCCCCCGCATGCCGACGGCAATATTCTGCCCTGCGAGTTGTGAGCTCACTGCTATTTTTCCAGCAAGATTTGGGCCAATAAAAATCCAGGCAAGCAATGATATTTTCTACTCTCCTATTATTTTTGTTCACAGTGGTCATTCTTCATATGCAAGTTTAGACAGTGATAGGCAAATTTTGTAGTTGGTTATGTTCCATTAACACTTGGAAATAGGCTATATACATCAGATAGATGAAGATTGGGTTATGGTAAATTTCTATTCTTTTAGCCTCCTAAACAATTTTATTTTATTCGCTCATGGGATATGAGCATTGCTTGGCTAGCATTTATTGCCCATCCAAACTGCCCTTGAGAAGGTGGTGGTGAGCCACCTTCTTGAAACGCTGCACACTGTGTGATATAGGAAAACCTGCATTATTATTAGGTAGAGTTGAGTATTGTACTGATGATGGAAGAGTCTGCCAGTTTGCAGTTAACGTTTAGTTTTCTATGCAAATTCCCACCTTATACTGGTAAAATGTTTTTTCAAATTTGCCTGTCACCTCAAACAGTCTTTTAAAGATTGTGATAGTGTCATGCGTCTTGATTTATAATGCAGTGAAGGTATAGGTAAGAGGGAAGAGCTTGTAGGATGTCATATTTTGAGCTTAGCTAGAAGAAAGAAGCATTGACCATTTGCATGCATTATTGCATTATAATTTACTGTTTTAAGTGGCCCAGATTTTGCAGTCAGTGACAGAGCAATTGTACTTGCTGTTTGCTTCTCAGAAAACTGTTCACAAAGATCTAGAAATCTATGTTGTGTGGGTTTCTTTTTCCTGGTGTCACATTGAATCTATTTAGGGGATCATAAGACATCCAGCAACAGTAATGCAAGGTTAAAAAGCAGGGTAAGCAGCCAATCACCTTGAAGTATTCTCACATCAAACCAGGAAGTACATTCCACTGAAATTTTCACTTTTAATTAAAATTTACAGGTAGCAAAATAAATGGGATTAAGGTAGGAGCTGAAATATCATAAACAAAGTATTTTCTTAAAATATTTTATTTTAATTTTAAAACTTTTTTATCATAATGGACAAATGTGACATTCCACAAATATATTTTTTCAATGACAATGAGACAGTTCAGCAGTAGTTAACATAGTACGCTGTTAAAAATCCATTTTCATCTCTATCAACAAAGTGTAACTTTCTCAAGGGTTTGTAAACGAGACTAAATAGAAGGGCATGTTTTAGTCAGCTAAGTGATTTCTATTTGATTGCAGTCTGGGGTGCATCGCAACAGCGTACCATGTGGGGAAGCATAGAATCACTGACAGCAACTTCTGGATTTCCACATTTAACTGAGAATGTGCAGATGCCAGTACTTTCTGTCAGTTTCAAAGGAGTAATGACACCAAGTTCTCAGGGTTTAACCATCATTGCTACAACAAATTCTGGACCAAATAATTGAAAATTGCAAAATAATTGGGCATATCGCAGTTTATTTCCATTACTTTAATGCTTCACATCTGGGCTTCGAAACTCATTCTGCTTATCTGTGTTAGATATTCTGTAGGTAATATTGTTGCCACAAGTTGCCATTGTTTGATGCTGGATCCTTTGCAGAGCCAGCTATTAGAGTGAGGAGGTTGAGCCTGATTGATGGAAAGAAAATTGGAGATGTACACTGCTGAGAAAAAGGCTGGGCCACTTTTAGTGCCGAACTTTGTCCCTGCAGAATTTATTTCCAGAAAAGATCAGTGGAAAAGATCAAGGAGAATGAAAGCGTTTTGCATCTTTATTATGTGCATTGGCATATTTTGACGCACATTGCATCATGACAACTGAGTGTTTGAGAAACCAACAAAGTCTGCCAAACACTTTCCGATATAAAAAACTGTGCTCCATTTATTCAAAAAACTGTTAATTCAGAACGCTAATACATACTTAGTTGCTAATGGGAGTTAAATCGCCAAATAGAACCAGATGTTTCAGTTCACATTTGTCACTTTTAACTTAAAAATTGAAAACGTTTCAAGCAAAGTGAATTGATCTTTGGTGGGTTTTGTTTAATCCACTGAATATAACAGAAAGCTTCTAACATAATACCAAGGAGCTCCAAATACCACATTAGTGATGGCAGAACATGGCACTACCAATATTGGGTGACTCTGGTCACAGATCCAGAGTACGCAGATAGAAAATGAACCTGCGTCAAAAACATTTTGCAAAGTTTATGGAAATATTATCTGTGTAATAAAACTGTTCAAATATTGTATAAATATTGTAAACTGTGAGCTTTGTTATCCCAGATTTCATTTAATTTCTTTTGGATGAATTTCACACATTTGGGCCTTTTACCTTTGTTGTTCACATCTCAGCACAGATTAAAAAGACTGCTAAGAAAATCCCCGACTGGTCTGAGGCCGGTAACTGGTTAGTATGTAGCACAACAAGAAAAATTCAAGTTATATTGCAAGCTGCGCTTAGCTGCACTGTTCATTAGGACAAGAGCTCTTCATGTGCATGGTCAAATGCATTTGCAGGGTTCACTTCACTGGCTATTTTTTAATGTTCGGAGTAAGTGGACAGAACATTAAAAAGACTGCAGGAAATTTGAAAACTGCCCAGGAGGTGTAATGGATGGTCTAAGCATGCTTTTTAAAATTAGGATTTACACCACACTGAAGTTTTGTTCCACACAGAATCAAACCTAAACAATGTTAGAGATGGACTCTTGGAAAGGTTCTTGCATTGCTTGGCTTTCATGGGTTCCAGATGTCCATCAAAACAAGAGTGTAAGTGTAACTGAAGCCTTAGTTATATAAATCCACTATAGTGGAAATTATACATTATGGAGTAGATTTCAACTTGCCATCTGGCCATAAAACTGGGATTGTAGGATGGCCATCTATTATTGAAACTGTCTGAGTTTTGGTTAGTTTCTATCAGTGGTGTCTGTTCCATTTGTTTGCAGTGCCACCTTATTTGAGTTATCATAAATTGAGATAAACAGACTGCAGCACCTAAAGATCTAACATTCGGTACTGAAGCACCTAAAGATATTAGTATTAAAAATATCTGATTAAGAATTTCAGCAATAGATTGGTCATCTTACTGTAAAACATTTGTGTAAGCTACATTGCACATTGAGGGCTCAGAGATTAATCACTTTTTTCTACTTAATGATGTGTGCAAAGATAGCATTGAGTCGTGCTTCAGGTGAACAGGTCTGCTACCATTGTATCACTTCATAACTCACCCAACCAATGAACATTTACAAAAGGAGCAGATTGAACTGCTCAATGCACAGCTGAAAAAACAAAGATCAATGTCATGCTATCAGCCAGCAGGTCTGCTGTTCGATCGGATACTTTTCTGTGTTGGGCTAGCCTAGTGATTCACAAAGTGTTACAAAAAGGTCTCAGTGCAAACTCCATCTTTTTATTGAAAATAATGACTGCAGGATTTGCAGAATTTATGAATATAGCAGAATTATTTTTTAACATGAATATTACTTGTTTTATCCCATTTCTGCGTAATAGATGTTCCTGAAGTCAGATATAGAAATATATGCACATGCACACATAAACAGATGTTTGAAAGATAGAATTATTTTTATGCTGAATTTATGTCCATACAATTAATGCAAAGTTATAACAAAGAGCAACTGAACTTCAAGCTGTTTTAACTGCACAGATCTACTGATTCCCACCTTTGAAAGGCACTTTCATAATGCAGTGTTAGCTCCAGTCTAACAGCTAGCATGGACACAACACCCAATAATCCAATTCTTTATGTTATCACAGCATGTATCTGTTTATTGGCACAAGCTCAACCCCATTCATTGGTAGAGTCACATCAGCTAACAGATCTGACATGAATCTGCCTGTTATTCAACTCTCATACACTGGAAGCTTCAGATTCCTATAAAACATGAGGCACAGCTGCACAAATCACAGAATCGCACAGTGCAGAAGAGGCGCTTCGGCCCATCGAGCCTGCACTGACATGTCAGAAACACCTGACCTACCTACCTAATCCCATTTACCAGCACTTGGCCCATAGCCTTGAATGTTATGACGTGCCAAGTGCTCAGCCAGGTACTTTTTAAAGGACGTGAGGCAACCCACCTCCACCACCCTCCCAGGCAGTGCATTCCAGACCGTCACCACCCTCTGGGTAAAAAAGTTTTTCCTCACATCCCCCCTAAACCTCCTGCCCCTCACCTTGAACTTATGCCCCCTTGTGACTGACCCTTCAACTGAGGGGAACAGCTGCTCCCTATCCACCCTGTTCATGCCCCTCATAATCTTGTACACCTCGATCAGGTCGCCCCTCAGTCTTCTCTGCTGCAACGAAAACAACCCAAGTCTATCCAACCTCTCTTCATAACTTAAATGTTTCATCCCAGGCAACATCCTGGTGAATCTCCTCTGCACCCCTTCCAGTGCAATCACATTCTTCCTATAATGTGGCGACCAGAACTGCACACAGTACTCCAGCTGTGGCCTCACCAAGGTTCTATACAACTCCAACATGACCTCCCTACTTTTGTAATCTATGCCTCGATTGATAAAGGCAAATGTCCCATGTGCCTTTTTCACCACCCCACTAACGTGCCCCTCTGCCTTCAGAGATCTATGGACACACAAGCCAAGGTCCCTTTGTTCCTCAGAACTTCCTAGTACCATGCCGTTCATTGAATACTTTCTTGTCAAATTACTCCTTCCTCCTCACACTTTTCAGGGTTAAATTCCATCTGCCACTTATCTGCCCATTTGACCATCCCGTCTATATCTTCCTGTAGCCCAAGACACTCAACCTCACTATTAACCACCTGGCCAATCTTTGTGTCATCCGCAAACTTACTAATCCTACCCCCCACATAGCCACCTATGTCATTTATATAAATGACAAATAATAGGGGACCGAGCACAGATCCCTGTGGTATACCACTGGACACTGGCTTCCAGTCACTAAAGCATCCTTCTGTCATCACTCTCTGCCTCCTACAACTAAGCCAATTTTGAATCCACCTTATCAAATTACCCTGTATCCCAGGTGTATTTGCCTTCTTTATAAGTCTCCCATATGGGACCTTGTCAAAGGCTTTGCTGAAATCCATATAAACTACATCAACTGCACTACCCTCATCTACACACCTGGTCACCTCCTCCAAAAATTCAATCAAATTTGTTAGGCATGACCTCCCTCTGACAAAACCATGCTGACTATCCCTGATCAAACCTTGCCTCTCCAAGTGGAGGTAGATACTCTCCTTCAGAACTTTCTCCAATAGTTTCCCTACCACTGACGTGAGACTCACTGGCCTCTAGTTCCCTGGCTTATCTCTACAACTCTACAACCCTTCTTAAATAGCGGAACCACATTAGCTGTTCTCCAGTCCTCTGGCACCTCCCCCGTAGCCAGAGAGGAATTAAAAATTCAGGTCAGAGCCCCTGCGATCTCCTCCCTTGCCTCCCTCAGCAGTCTGGGACACAAATCATCCGGACCTGGAGATTTGTCCACTTTTAAGCCTGCCAACACCTCCAATACCTTGTCACTCCCTATATCAATTTGCTTAAGAACCTTGCAATCTCACTCCCCGAGTTCGATACCTTCATCCTCATTCTCTTGGATGAAGATGGACATGAAGTATTCATTCAACACTCTAGCGATGTCCTCTGGCTCCACCCATAGATTGCCCCCTTGGTCCCTTATGGGCCCTACTCTTTCCCTGGTTATCCTCTTCCCATTGATATACTTATAGAATATCTTGGGATTTTCCCTACTTTTACCAGCCAGAGCTTTCTCATATCCCCTCTTTGCTCTCCTAATTGCTTTCTTAAGCTCCACCCTGCACTGTCTGTACTACACTAATGCCTCTGCTGATTTGCTTCCCTTGTACCTGCTAAAAGCCTCCCTTTTCCTTCTCATTGTAACCTGAATATCTCTGGTCATCCATGGTTCCTGGGCTTGTTGCTCATTCCTATCACCCTAGAGGGAACATGTTGAGCTTGTACCATCCCCATTTCCTTTTTGAACACCCCTCATTGTTCCTCTGTAGATTTCCCCACAAGTAACTGTTCCCAGTCTACCTTGGCCAGATCCTGCCTTATTTTACTAATAATTCCACTCTCCCCCAAACCAAAACATTTTTTTTCAACTTGTCGATTTCTTTGTCCATAACAAACTTAAACTGTACCATGATGTGGTCGCTATCGCTAAAATGCTCGCCCACCACCACCTCAGCCACCTGTCCGGCTTCATTCCCCAGAATTAAGTCCAGTAACGCACCGTCCCTTGTTGGACCCTCTACATATTGACCTAAAAAGTTCTCCTGTACACATTTCAAGAAATCCACTCCATCTAAGCCCTTAACACTATGTAAGCACCTTCACATGATGCAGTGCATGTACCTAAATATACACAGCACATAGTATTTCAGTGAAAAACTAGACTACTGTGCCAAAAGACTGACTAGTCTGAGAGATGATATTATTGATGTGCCTCACAAATTCATGATGAAAATAACAAGGACATAAATCAAAGACTAAACATTGTTATAATCTGCAATTTTATGGATAGCTTTTAGAAACTTTAGTTAAAAAAAGAGTACACCTCTTGGTGTCTCGAAATTATAGTATCATCACAAGAGACAGGACTTAATCAATGGAGGCAATTTGTACTTACAACCATTCCCAGTTTACTATTTCCGATCCTCTATAACCACTTCAAATTGAGTTGTAACCAATTGCAATTGAGTTTAAATGGCAAGGATCATCAGGTTCATTGACAGGATGCCATCTTCCAATTCTAATTGTTCTTTGCACAATAACTAACTAACCCAGAACTTCTTTAGGGCTGCTGCCACTCCACTGCCATAGCTTTTGTGAAAGTGTGGCAAAAACCCATTTACACATTTCGTGACAGCCAAGTAGAAGAATTCTTCTGCCTCATTTCTGAAAAAAGTTTCTTCAATTCTCCTAGCAGCCACAGAGTGGCACACTAGTGTTGCTATGTTACTCCTTTTTACTGCTGTCATATATCAACACTGAGGAGATGGCAAATTACACGCATCTTTCTAGGGAGTTGGAATATTATAAAATATATTAGAGTATCATCAGTGAAGGGGATGGGAGATTTCACAACAGATGGATGATATTATGAGTTAGGAATATGATAAATCATGTATTTTCACTTATAAATAGTTTGAACCATACCTGTACAGACTGCAAGTGGAGGCTTGTTTTCAATTTGTATGTAGGGAGAAAATTCAGAATTTTCTTTGAGTCCATTTGTCTTGTTTGAGGTGAAGCACTCTAGTGCTGGTGAATGGAACGTTTTTCTATCCAACCAACTTCAGCTTCAGGTCTGATGTAGCACAACTACCCCATGCCAGCCAGTTTTCCTCAGTGAACTGATCTCATTCACAATGCCAGTAAGGTGTGCTACAAGGGTGCCTCAGAGCATCTGGGTTAAAGTGGGGGTAAAGTCAATAGGGAGAAATAAGAAGCAGTTGGAGAGAATGACATACCCGTAACACAGCTAACTTGTTTTCCCATCTATGGACAGAAAGTTAGGCTGGCTTTGTTACAGACTTTTGATTCTGTCCACCCATTTTCCTCTCTATACCTCAAAGAGGCAATTATTTACACCCAGGCGCAAAAGAGAACTTTCTTTCTTCAGTTTTCTTATTTTCCCACATGCTTTGTCTGGGTTTCTCCACATAATGACCTACACTCAGGTAAGAATGGGCAGCTTGTTCCAAGTCCCCATCCAGTGCTGTTGTGCAACCTGCAGCTGCTTCCTCCCCTTTTGCCACACTTGTACAGTGTAGAAATGGGAAATCTACAGATGGATTGTGAAAGGAAAAGAAACAGAAGGCAAGAAAAGACAAGGCTCTGCTACTAACCTAATTGCCTGCCTGTCTCTGCTTCATCTGCTTGGTTCATTTGGTTATGGCACAGTGATTCTTGGCTTTACTGCAAGGTTTTTGCAATGCCAGGGAACATAATAAGAACAAATGATTGACTAGTTTTCTGGATAGTAACCTGACAACAACATCTTAATGCAGAGATGAAGCATTCAAGCAGCTTAACAAAATATCAATAAACCATATATTGCGAGATTTGTTATGAATACATTATTTTCTGTGTCCTATCTTTTCCCCCACTATTCTCCCTTCCATTCTTAAAGATATGGATTTCTGTGGGCTATTTTTCCAAGCTTTTCCTGCCAACAGGGAGTCACACCAATCTGAAATACAGATTGACAATTTGGACACATACTGTGCATCTTTTTTGCAGTTATTATGATGGGAAAACTGTGTGCCTGAACGTACAATAAGCATCTCTGGTGTGCAAGAATCCACTCCAGCAATGTAATCAGCAATGATAGCAACAGCCCCTGCAATACTTTCCCCCAAGAGATGTCCTGCAAGTGTGTGCCTGGACAATGAGTTTCTTGTATATTGTATATTCTGCAATGGAAAGCATCATACTCAAACCTAAATCTCCCTTCATCTTATGTTCATGTGTACATTGCAGCAGGGAATCACTGTACTGCAATCGAGAGTAGAAACCTAGCTGACTTTGGCATTCGTAGCTCAGGAGCATGAGAGCCAATTATAGTGCCCCATCTGCTTTCCAGTTAAGATTAACTAACCTGAGATGGAATGGATGTTAAACCTCGGTGCAATACTGGGTACTGCCTTTATTTAGTAGACAGTGAAGTTTTCACTGCAGCCAAGGACAGCGAACATGGAAGTAAGAGTGTGTTCAGCAAATCAACTGCTGTAGAGGTATCCAGTGAAGTATGAAAGTACAGCTTGGAGGATGTTCTAGTTATCTTTTTAAACATATATTATACATATAATATATATATAGATGTATACATTTATATATATATATGCATTTATGTAAGATCACCTTTCAAGTGCCTCCTTTCTAAACTGAAAAACCAACTCGATTACACTGCTTTTCTGGTGCAGGGTTGCAGTTTACGACCTGCTAATGTTGGGTCAGTTGGAGGTGGGAAGCATGTTAATTTCATGCTGCTTCCTCATTCAAATGATTTCTACATGTCAGACCCAAGCTGCTGACTGACTGCACACATAATAGTATACAAGGCTAGCATGTGTTCCAGATAGCCTCTACCTCTTATAGGTAGTCTGTCCCTTGGAAAAATAAATACATTATAGAACTGAAGGGTGCCAGAAAGTCATATTAGAAAACTGAAGGTAAAGAAAGATGAGGCATCAGCCCAGGCAGAGGGCTACAAGATTCAGTGATGTCACACTGGAGTCATACACATGTCATGGGGATGGACTCCAGCAGAGAGGCTATGCAACCACGACGGAGATTTGAGGGGGGTGTGTGTGTGGGGGTTGAGGTTGCACAACAGACCCTCAAGCTAGCCCATTTGAAGGAACTGGGTGCATGTGGCAGGGGTGTTGGCAGGTATCAATGCCTTGCGCCTGGCCCCAAATAGCACACAGTGCCAGAAAAAGTTTAATGACCTCACACATGGTTATGGTTGGTGAATGCATCTTCACATTATCCCTCATATCCAACCTCTCATTCACCAGCCTCTCACTGTACCCAATGCACTACATCCCCATCGCTCATCCAGCAGCACTCATGACTTATGCCTAACATTCACATATGGCAGTAGCAGTTCACCACTAGTCTCACAAGGGAATTTAGGGATGAGCAGTAAATGTTGGCCTTGCCAGTGATGCACAGATCCCATGAACAAATACATGTTAAAAAAGCTCTCACAGCAATCCAAAAATCTGTTCTCCAACAGATTACTAGGATTGCTGAGGGTTCCCCCCAGGCAATGGTAGTTGCATGAAGAAGCATGAACCTGCTGTCCCCTCTCAGGATGACAACCTTCATGCTCCCAGCACTGCCAGTCCTCCAGTGTCCTTCCACCCAGACTCTTGCTGTCCATGCTGAGCTGGTGCAGTCCAAAGTTGGGCCCTCAAGGCTTATAGCTGCTTGACAGTGTCCGGTGACAGGTCATCTGCAGCCTTCCCGAGTGAAAGTCAACAGCCTCCCTGCAGCGATTCTGCAGCCACTGGAGGAGCAGAGCTTTGGAGCACTAGGACATGCAAAGGTGTCCACAAGATCGGCACTAAGGGAATGCACATGGTGAATATTTTAGTTCTGTTTGTATAATTGGATGTGTTGTCAGATAAAGATGTTAGAGAGAGGTTTTTTTTGGTGGCTTTTATTACTGAATGGTGGTCAAGGGGCATCTGAGAAAATAAATTCCTAATCATTACTATCATAAATAGGTGACTATTATTCTGAAACAATGCCCCCTTGTTCTAGATTCCTCTCAGCATCTACATGTTAAGCCTCTCAAAATCTTATGTTTCAATAAAATCACCTCTCATTCTTCTAAACTCCAATGAGAATAAACTGAACTGATTCAATCTTTCCTCATGACAACCCCTTAATCCCAGGAATCAACCTGGTGAAACTTCCCTGAACTACCTCCAATGCAAATATATTCCTCCTTAAATAAGGAAACCAAGCTGTATGCAATACTCTAGGTATGGTCTCATCAAAGCCCGGTACAGTTGTAGCAATACTTCCCCACTAGTATTCTCCATCCACCTTGCAATAAAGACCACTCCTATTGCTCTCCTAATTACTTGCTGTATCTGCATGTTAACTCTTTGTGTTTCATTCCTTTTTGTGCACTTGTAGAAGCTCTTACTGTCTGTGTTTATATTTCTTGTTTGTTTACTATCATCTATTTTCTCCCTCTTTATTTCCTTTTAGTCATACTTTTTTGTTTACTAAAATTTTCTCAATCTTCTGACCAATCACAAATCTTTGCAACATTGTCTGCCTTTTCTTTCAATTTGATATCATCCTTGACTTCCTTAGTTACTGGGAGGTAGAATCTTTCTTTCTCAATGGAATATATCTTTGTTGAGAGCTAGGAAATATCTCCTTAAATATCTGCCACTGCTAATCTACCATTTTACCTTTTAATCTATTTTCCCCATGCACTTTAGCCAACTCTTTCTTAATACTTAATATTGTAATTAGTCCTTTGGTAGTACAGAACTTGAGTGTTGCTGAAAGAAGAGACATGTCAAAGTTTTTCATCTTGCACTCTTCAGGACACTTTGCAAGAATACTAATAAAGGGGAAAACAACAATTCCTACTGCATGAGTAGAGACTGCTGATTGGTTGGCAAGTGGACGCTGATTGGTAGAGGTGTTACCATGGATCATGCACTAGTGACTATGATGGACAGTTAAATGCCAAGCATTGTTTGAAAATTAAATCAGGCAACTTGATCCTGATTAAGGCATTGCCCTGAGGAATGAGTCAGCGATTGGCTGTCACTTATTTTGTTTAGCTGAAGCAGGTGCAACGTGTGTCCTTGTTCTTTCTGTCTACAAAGACAGGCACAATTTATGTACATGTTCTTTCTGTCTGCAAAGACAGGCGCAATGTGTGTACATGTTTTTTGCAGACAGAAAGAACATGTACACACATTGTGCCTGTTTCAGCTAAACAAAATAAGTGAAACCCATTCACTGACTCATTTCTCAGGGCAGTGCCTAAACCAATCAGGATCAAGCTACTTGGTTTAAATCTCAAACAATGCTTGGCATTTAACTGTCAGTCACCATCACTACTGCATTCTCCATGGCAATGCCTCTACTAATCAGAGTCCACTTGCCAACCAATAAGCACTCTCTTCACATACATAATAAATTGTTGTTTCCCCCTTTATTGATATTCTTGCAAAGTCTCCTGATGAGTGCAAGACAAAAAGCTTTGAATTGTCTCTTTTTTCAGCAGTACCTTTGTAATTGCTTTTCTTATGTTTAAGACATTAGTTTCAGACCCAGGTTTCTCACTCTGAAATTGAATGTAAAATTCAATTATGTTATGATCATTCTTCCCGAGAGAATCCTTTACTATGAGATTATTAATTAATCCTGTCTCATTACATATTACCAGGTCTAAAGTAGCCTGTTCCCTTGTTGGTTCTACAACATATCTTTCCAAGAAACTGTCCTGAATACACATTATTAACATGTCCTCAAGGCTACCTTTTCCAATTTGATTGGTAAAAATTTGAGCAACCAGCCTTTGGTTCTCTCGGAGGGATCAAGGTGGTGGGTAGGGCCTATTGGTGCAGGATAAATGTGTTGTTGCTGTTACAAGGATAGATGGCATTCATCAATATGATGGTCCTGGCAGGGTCGCACACCAACTGTATATGGATAGAATGCAATTCCTTGCAATTCCTAAATCTTTCCATATTGACATAAGTGCCCCATAGAGCCATTTTCGTGCAGCTAATAGTGCCCTGCACCATCAGGAATCCTGTTATCCTGGTGTTATCCTCTCATCCTCCTTGCCTTCCTCAGCAAAAGGACAATGAACTACCCTGGTCTTGAGCAGATGGACTCTGTGACCTCCCAGGTGCTGTAATGGATGGGGTACTGAGCAATGTATGCTATTCATTCTTATAAGGACCTGAAGGTGAACAATTGAGGATGATGGTAACCTGGATGGCCATTGGCTGGACCACCCTCTACCTGCTGTGAGGCTCCAGATTGGATTGAAGGAGGTGACATAGCTCAGTGACCACCTCCTTGTTGAACCTGAGTCACTTCAGGCATTGCTCCTGCTTGATGCAGAAGTATTAGAACTACTCTCTAGAACTGCTCTCTAAAATTGCTCTCTGTCCTCCATGACTGTAAGGAGCAGCTCTCAAAAATCAACTTCAAACACAAAGCACAATAGTACTTCAATAAACTTGGCCTGAGCAGAAATAACTTGTTGACAGACCCTTTAAATAGCTATGGTGCAGGGCCCATGTTACAGCTGAACACTTGATCCACATTGAGTGATGGATGGATTTGTTGTATAGACCTGCATGGTCCAAATTTAGAAAATGTGGACCACATCAGTCAGTTTGGCTGTGTGAAGTCATGGGCGGAATTTTATGGCCCCTACCACCGGCGGGATCTGCCAAAGTCAATGGCGGTTTGAACAGCTGGCCGCATTTTCTGGCCCTGCCCCCACCACGGCAGGACTGTAAAATTCCACCCATGGTCTTGCCATTTCCTCTGCTTCTGGTACTCACGGGGTGCTTGTGCAAGTATCCTACTGAAGCTGCTATGTCATCTAGAGTATGTCGGAAGCAGATGGTGACACCGTGCACACCCCAGGAAGGTTTTTGGCTTCCAATTTTGCACCTTACATTTCTCCAGTATTTCCTTATAATTCAGATTTCTGGCAATAGGGACCCTCCTCATGTCTCTGTACTGCCTTCAGTGCTTGACTATCTCTCTCATTTCTTGGTGACAAAACCTGTATTCATTCTAACTTAGAGCACAATATATTTTCATCACTACCTTCCCTGAATTATATTGCACTATTTTGGTGACGTAACCCAGTATCCTAATGACTTTGCTGTTGGCAGCTGTAAAATTTCCATTAAACAGAAACTCCACCACATATAACCATCCCTAAATGAGACCTCAAACAAGGCTGGTATAAGAAATGTAAATGTCACAGCAGTGCAACAGATGGTACTCTTCTGTTATTGGAGATAATGATATTATAGGTGGATTTTGTAGCAATTATCAAGGCGAAACTGTCATTATTTGCTGTCATTACCCTGTGAAACTGACAGCAAGTTCTGGTGTCTGAGCATGCACAGCTAAACACAGAAAATCCAGATGTTGCTGTCAGTGATTCCCTGCTTCGCCATAGGGTGCTCTGTTCATGTCCCTGCAGATTGAAATTAGTTAGAAATCCCTAAACCGATGAGAACTTCCCCTTTTATGCTGTAATAATGCTGTTAAAATCCTCACCCCAAAAAAGTTATGTTTTGTTAATAAGGTATAACTGTTTTTTACAGCATACTAAATCATAAGTACTTTGTACTGCTGAACACTTTATTGCTCCTGGAAGGCTAATTTTACATTTGTGCAATGTCAAAGTTTTCCATTTTGTTAATTCCACAGTTTTGAGTTTATGATTTTTCAGCTTCTAATGTCCCAATCTTTATTTCGGTCTGTAAATTTACATCAAGAATGAAGGGAAATCAGTGTATTTTATTTCTTGGTTTGCTGTTCATGAGAATTCTTCAATGTGATTGGCTATTTACCCAGCTTGGTGATATCACTATTGATGGATGTCTGGAGATTCCCTTGACTTGATGTCAGATCCAAACTAATGTCTGGAAAGGGGAAATACACGCCGCAGAGATTATTGGAGCTTTGTGGGCAGCTTTCTTCAAGGTCAGCAGGGAGCACCGTTGCTTCGCTACTGACTGCAAAATCCAGATCATTGTTAGGACAATGGAAAGGAAAATCGAAACAGCACAGGACCCATGTTATATAAGGAAAATATTCTCTTCTTCAAAAAAGGTTGGTATTCTACATTAAGCACAGAAATTCACTGTCATTTAAAAATTAAGTAACTTAACAATACATTTCTCAGAACTAAACAGAATTCTTCTGACCTTACCTGTTGTATGTTCAAGCCTGAGGCTTGTGGTGTTGACATAGGTAACACTTTTCCCAGGAAACCAGCCACTTGATTAAAAAAACAATATCCCATTTAATGATAAAACTCTGGAATGTAATACAGCTTTGATATTCAGATGTAAATTGCCACTTACCCACAGATTGCATTGTGTAGGATATTTCAATAAGTACCAGAGATATTGTGTACTGGCGAGTAACTCAGTATTTCTGCAGTACTCCTATACTGTGAAATAATAGAGCCAAACTACATTTGCATACTTGTGATCCGATTTTCCCTTTTTCTCCTTCCCGTCTTGTAGCCACTACTCTGTAGATAGGGATAATTTCCATTTGTGAGCCAAAAGAGTGATTGTTGACAAGCTATGAGACTGTGAGGGATATTAAAACCAACCCAGAGACTGTACCTAAGCTGTGACTCTGGACTGTTTTGTATTTGACATCCAAACCAGGCAGCTGATCACAGTGAGTCACTGTGGACACAAATTGGTAAGGCCTATAAATTAGGTAGTAATATCTTCATGGAGAACTTCAATTTTTCAGGCGTTCATTGGCATAATGGCAGACCATTTAATGTTGTGAATAGTGTGGCTGAAAGATTTGTAGAAGTTATATGTGACTAATAATGCAAAATATTAATGAGAAAATTAGAGTTGTCATACACTAGATCTAGCATTTAGTAGCAAACCTAACAGTATATCACATCTCCATGTAGGGGAGCAGGTGAGAAACAGTGATCATAATATTATTAGGTTTCAATTGGCTAGTAGAACCAAAGGTGGTGAGAATTAATTCTTAATTCCAAATTTTAAAATATCTAACTTCACTAAAATGGGACTTGACTCAATTAGCCAACCCCACTAGGTGGGGATTCCACTGTTACTGAAGATAAATGGCATATCTTTAAGAATATATTTCCACATAAGAAAAACATATCTATCTCTTTGGTCTTGAAAAGAGCACATCATGGAAAAGATGGCTACCTGATCATGTGCTAAGGTAAGTAAGATGTAAACTAAAATATTTTCATAGATTTGAAAGAATATAATTTACAGGAAAAGAAGAGACAAGTACCATATACAATTAAGGGAGACAAAAGCTGCTATGGATCAGCCAAAAGATCAATGGCGAAGATGTTGTGGATAATTACGTTAAAAATGGAAAAGGCTAGTTTTAGATATGTTAGGAGTCAGGTGAATGTCACAGACTGTATAAAGTGATTGAAATACCACCTGGAACAGGTATGAGTGGATTCTCAGGGTAAGGCAAGAGTACTAAATGAGTAGAGTACGGGGATACATCCACAAGATGATTCAATATAGAACAAACTATATAATTTTGTCTTTACAGGTTCATGCTGAGATCTCATTGAGAATACTATGTTCAGAGTTTGCCCCTTCACAAGATTAAAAAAAATTTAGAAGAGTATTACAAGGTTGATGTCCAGCTTAATACACACTATTTACCTAAATAGGTTTAAAAAGACTTGTTCTAGACACTACAGTGAAACAAATAATTGGTAATTTGAGCCAGGTCTGCAAAATAATGAAGAGACTAGATTGTCTCCATGCTAACAAATTATATTAATTAGATATAATGAGGGAGAACCCATTTATAAATTGCATAAGAGTTGTACTAGATATTACACATATCTTCTTTCCCAGAGAATAGTGACCTATGAAATAAAATGTTGGCTTGAGCAGTGAGTGCTGATTTACTGTATATCTTCAAAGAAAAGCTAGACCAGTTCCTGATGTTGGCTTTTAAATCTTTTTTTTTCACCTGCTCCAGATTACATGGACCCACGAGGATAGGAAATGTCTTAATTTTGAGGTGTAAGTCATCACAACAATATGGGACAGACTAGATGGGTAGCTGGTCTTCTCTTGTATTTCTTTTTTTTTGTATGTTTATATAAAGAGAAAGCACTAGAGATCATGGATGTGGCGGTAACGGTGAAAAGTGGAGAAGGGTGAGCTTTTTGTCCTTTATCTTATTTTTCTCCCTTACAGACAGGGAGACATGGTATCACAGCTGATTTTTTGGAGGTCTTGTGGCTCAGTGGGTATCGTCCCTGTCTCTAAGCCAGAAGCTCTAGTTTCAAGTCCCACTCCAGGACTTGTTGACCATGGAAGGAGTTTTATGAAGCTGTTCAAACAGATTGATAATCAGCCTGCTAATCCTTCCAACATTTCCTCCACTATTCCCTAAAAGGAGAAAAGTGTGTGTGAAGATACAGCACAAATTTTTTTAAATGCTGAATTTCATTAATATAAAGTAAGGTTTCAAGATGATGATTACTTTTAACATTGAGCATGAAATTCTACACTGTTTTAGTGTTTCAGGGACCCAGGATTGGGCCAGTTCATCTGAATAGCCAGAAAATCAAGGCAGAAGACCTGGGTGGTGAATCTTTGGAATTCTCTACTGTGGAAGCTCAATCATTAAGCATGTTCAAGACAGAATTCAATAGATTTCTGGAGACTAATGACACCAAGGGATATGGGGATAGATGATCGGCCACGACCTAATTGAATGGCAGAGCAGGCTCAATGGACTGAATGGCCTACTCCTGTTTCTATATCCTTCATTCCTAAATCAATCACCCTCCTGGGAGATCTTCCTCAGTAACTTAATGGTTGTTTCCTCATAGAAGTGAGTTTCTTAATGTTAAGGATGGCCCCTTCTCAGCCACTGTTAGACACTGTGTATAATTTTCTATGAAAACTAGATTAAAGATAAAGACTAGCAATTGGGGCCATCTGCTAGGTCACATAAGATAGTTGAGGCAAGAAATCTGATGAAATCATCCTAGTAAATTGGAGGAAAGAGTTTTAACATTCTTGTAAGTAAGTGCTGTCAGGGAAGTTGGTGACATCTTTACTTAAAATAGATAAAGTACCAGGACCAGATGAGATGCATCCAAAGGTACTGAGGGAAGTGAGAGTGGAGATTTCAGAGGCACTAGCGATAATCTTCCAGTCTTCCTTAGACACAGGGGAGGTGCCAGAGGACTGGAGAACTGCGAATATTACACCCTTGTTCAAAAAGGGGTTCAAGAATAAAGCTGGCAACTACAGGCCAGTCAGTTTGACTTCAGTGGTAGGGAAATTTCAGCAAACAATAATATAGGATAAAATCAATAATCACTTAGACAAGTGCAGGATAATGAAGGAAAGTCAGCATGGATTCATCAAGGGAAAATCATGTTTAACTAACTTGCTGGAGTTTTTTGAGGAGGTAACAGAGAAGGTTGTTAAAGGAAATGCTGTTGATGTGGTGTATATGGATTTTCAAAAGGCATTTGATACTGTGCCACACAACAGACTTGTGAGCAAAATTCTAAGTCATGGAATAAAAGGGAAAGTAGGCATTTGGATAAGAAATTGGCTGAGTGACAGGAAACAGAGAGTATTGATAAATGGTTGTTTTTCAGATTGGAGGTTTGTTGTGTTGTTCCTTAGGGGTCAGTGTTGGGACCCATGATCTTTCTGATATATATATTAATGACCTAGACTGTGGTGTGCAGGACATGATTTCAAAACTTGCAGATGATACAAAGATTGGAAATGTTGTCAGCTGTGATGGGGATAGTCTTGAACTTCAAAAGGACATAGACATATTGGTGGATTGGGCAGACAAGTGGCAGATGAAGTTCAATGCAGAGAAGTGTGAGGTGATTCATTTTGGCAGGAAATATATGGTGAGACAGTATAAAATAAAGGGAGAGCCTCTAAACAGAGGGACCTCAGTGTATACATACATAGGTCATTGAAGATGGCAGGGCATGTTGAGAGAGCAGTTAATAAAGCGTATAGTATGTTAGGCTTCATTAATAGGGACATTGAGTACAAGAGTATGGAGGTCATGTTGAACTTGTATAAGACACTAGTTGGGTCTCATCTAGGGTACTGTGTCCAGTTCTGGGTGCCATACTTGAGGAAGGAAGTGAAGGCATTGGAGAGAGTATAGAGGAGATTCACAGGAATGATTCCTGGGATGAAGAGCTGTAGCTATGAGATTGGTTTAGAGAGGTTGGGACTCTTTTCCTTGGAGAAAAGAAGGTAAATAGTGAGAAATTGTTTCCACTCAAGGGAACATCAAGAACTAGAGGGCACAGATTCAAAATAATTGGCAAAAGGAGCAAATGTGACGTGAGGAAAATTTTTTTCACCCAGAGGGTGGTTGGAGTCTGGAACAAACTTCCTGGGAGGGTGTGGAGGCAGGTTTGATCGAGGTATTCAAAGGGGAATTGGATTGCCACCTGAAAAGAATGTCCAAGGTTACGGAGATAAGGCAGGGGGGTGGGACTAAGTGGAATGCTCTTCCAGAGAACCATTGCAGACTTAATAGGCTGAATGGCCTCCTTCTGCACTGTAAAGATACTGTGATATATTGTAGTTAGTGTTTCCTTTTAAGCAGAGTGCCCTGTCAAGGGCTAGTTATGTAGCTCTTAATTTTTGAGGATGAAGAATGTAATGTGCCCAAGAGAGAAAAGAGAGAATGTGTTAGCTTGACTACTCTTGACTACAATCAACGTCTTGCAGCATTGGTCTGCAGGTTTGGGGAGTGAGAGTTGGCACTTAGTACCACCTCCTTCGACTCGGCATGAGAGAAATTTTTCTGAGATTCCCTCTACTTAGTCTCCTTGGATGGTAATGAGGCTGGTCTTACAGGAATTGTGTGACTTTTTTATTCTTCTGTGCTCTTCTCCACTTGTCTGTGCCAGATCTCCCTGTGAAAGATATTTTTGAACGTGAGACAAATCACTCGTGAGCCATCCAGTGCAGCTAACTGACTGAACTGAATAATCCAAACATTTTATGGCTTACCTGCTGCTCCCTGGCCAGCTGCTGAATCATCAGCCTAAATTGGCTAACTTGATCTGTGCTAAAGAACCAACCGTGGATATTTAAATGAGATGACCCCTTGAAAACAGAGTCAATTATGCCTGGCAGTGGTGGGTACAACTCCAGATTCATTGGTACAAATCTGGTGCAATTCACCATGTGACATTTTGGAGCCATCTTCTTTTCCTCTCGGTGTCCACCAACAGGACATATCAAATGCCACCAACGAATAAATATCCCACAGTGCCTATCATCATAAACTCTCATTGTGCTAAACATCAGCACTGGTATAAAAACAGAAAATGCTAATAATACACAGCAGGTAAGCCAGCATTTGTGGTTAGAGGAACAGAGCTTATGGCCAGAATCTTCCGTTTGGCGTGCAGGGGTGGGCCCCGCACGCCAACACGTAAAATGCCACGCGGTGACGTCGGGCGTGCATCCCGATGTCACTGCATGTCATTCCAATCTTCAGTTTGGTGGGCACGCACCAGAGTCAGCTGCACGCTTGCCGAAATGTCAAAGGCCCGTTAAGGCCATTAATTACCTAATTAAAGTAGTTGTCAGGGCTGCCCGTCCAACCTTAAAGTTGGTGGGCAGGCGAAGAGCCCAGGCGGCCTTTACATTTTTCATGGAACCTCATCCACGAGCGAGATGAGGTTTCATGAAGGGTTTATAACTTTAATAAAAATTTTTGTTAAAATTCATAGACATGTCCCAGTTCATGTGACACTGTCACATGAGGGGACATGTCTGAATAATTTTTTAAATTCTTTTTTCAATTTCTCATAATCAAATTAATCTCCCTGAGGCAGCTCCATGCCTTGGAAATTTCTGTGCCCTTTTGCGTGCATGCACGAAAGAGTGCAGGCCTGACTCCCCCTCCTCCCCCCACCCACACAGGCAGTGCTAAGAGCTTCCAGGTGCGCGTCACGCTGGGCGGGCCTTAATTGGCCCGCCCACGTAAAATGGCGGCATGCAGCCGATTGTGGGCGGCAATTGGCTCCACGCTTGCTCGTGCCCGACCGGCCCGCCTGACTGGGGGAAAATTCTCCCCTATGTTTTAATTTAATGACCTTTCATCAGAATTGGAAAAGGTTAGAGATATAACATATTCTAAGAAAGTATGAAGGTAGGGAAAAGAGGGATAGAGGGAAAATAGCAAAAGAGGCCTGTGATAAGGTAGAAGGCAGGGCGATTAAATGACAAAGAGGAATGATGGTGCAAGGCAAACGGGGATGGTAATGGGACAAATAAAGAAACAAAATATGGGGCTAGAGGAATTGTAAATTAGAATCATTACCAACAGCTGTTGTCTGAAAAAATGGGGGCAGAGGTTATGATTTGCAGCTGTGGAACTCAGTGTTGAGTCCTGATGGGTGTAAAGTAAATAGATAGATGAATTTACAGAGAGCCTCATTCGACCAGTGAAGGAAGCTGAGGACAGAAAGGTCAGAGTGGGAGTGGGATAGCAGTTAAAATAGCAAGTAATCAGCAGTTCAGGGTCACACTTGAGGACAGAACAGAGGTGTTCTTCAAATTGATCACCAAGTCTGAATTTGATCTCTCCAATGTAAAACAGTCTAAATCGTGAGCAGTAAATATAGCATACTAAATTGAAAGAGGTACACTGTTTCAACTGGCAAGACTGTTTGACACTCAGGACCATGGGAAGGGAGGAGGTAGAGGGTAATTGTTACAACTCCTTCACTTGCTTAGGAAGGGGATGGGATGTTGGGGTTAATTGAGGAGTGGACAAGGGTGTTATGGAGGGAATAGTCCCTTCAGAGTGCCGAAAGGAGAGGGAAGGGGAAAATGTGGTGATGGCAACATACTGGAGGTGATGCAAATGGTAGAGGATGATCCATTGAATGTGGAATCTTGTGGTGTGGAGAGTGAGGAAAAGGGGAACCCTATCATAGTTCTGGGAGGGAGGGGAAGAGTAGAAGTATGCAAAATAAACATTGTTGCTATGGATAACTTTATGGGCCCCAGATCTGCTTGCCTTTTTATGGGATATATGGAACATTCTTTATTCCAGTCTTACTCAGCACATTGAAAATTCTTACATATTGCATTTACGTGCCTCGAGCCTCTGCACCCAATAATGTGGTGTTGCGGCAGTGGATCAGGCACTTCCAATCACATTATCAATTCCCATGTTTATTATAACACATTTCCATATTTGAATCTCTCCAGTCAGCTTTACTCCCCACAACACTACTGAAATGGCACAACTGTACTACTTAGATGACACAAAAATTGGCCATGTAATTGATAGTGAAGAGGATAGCTGTTGTCTCCAGAATGATATTAATGATTTAGTTGAATGGGCAGAAAAGTGGCAAGTGAAATTCAATCTGGAAAAGTGTGAGGTCATACATTTGGGGAGGGCAAACAAAGCAAGGGAATATTCAATAAACAGGAGGATGTTGAGAGGAGTTGAGGAAGTGAGAGACCTTGGAGTGCATGTCCACAGATCCCTGAGGGTGGCAGGACAGGTGGATAAGGTGGTAAAGAAAGCATATGGAATGCTTTCCTTTCTTGGACTAGATATTGAATACAAAAGCAAGGATGTAATGATGGAATTGTATAAAATGCTGGTTAGGCCACAGCTGGAATTTTGTGTACTGTTTTGGTCACCATATTACAGGAAGGACATAATTGCATTGGAGAGAGTACAGAGGAGATTTACAAGAATGTTGCAAGGGCTTAAAAATTGCAGATATGAAGAATGGATAGGCTAGGGTTGTTTTACTTAGAACAGAGGAGGCTGAGGGTTGACTTCTTTTTTATTCATTCACGGGATGTGGGCTTCGCTGCCTGGGCCAGCATTTATTGCCCATCCCTAGTTGCCCTTGAGAAGGTGGTGGTGAGCTGCCTTCTTGAACCACTGCAGTCCATGTGGTGTAGGTACACCCACAGTACTGTTAGGAAGGGAGTTCCAGGATTTTGACCTAGCGACAGTGAAGGAATGGCGATATATTTCCAAGTCAGGATGGTGAGTGATTTGGAGGGGAACTTCCAGGTGGTGGTGTTCCCATCTATCTGCTGTCCTCGTCCTTCTAGATGGTAGTGGTCTTGGATTTGGAAGGTGCTGACTCAGGAGCCTTGGTGAATTCCTGCAGTGCATCTCGTAGATGGTACACACTGCTGCTACTGTGCGTCGGTGGTGGAGGGAGTGAATGTTTGTGGATGGGGTGCCAATCAAGTGGGCTACTTTGTCCTGGATGGTCTCAAGCTTCTTGAGTGTTGTGGGAGCTGCATTCATCCAGGCAAGTGGGGAGTATGCCATCTCACTCCTGACTTGTGCCTTGTAGATGTGGACAGGCTTTGGGGAGTCAGGAGGTGAGTTACTCTTGGCAGGATTCCTAGCCTCTGACCTGCTCTTGTAGCCACAATACTTATATGGCTCGTCCAGTTTAGTTTCTGGTCAATGGTAATCCCCAGGGTGTTGATAGTGAGGTGTTCAGTGATGGTAATGCCATTGAACGTCAAGGGGTGATGGTTAGATTCTCTCTTGTTGGAGATGGTCATAGTCTGGCACTTGTGTGGCGTGAATGTTACTTGCCACTTGTCAGCCCAAGTCTGGATATTGTCCAGGTCTTGCTGCTTTTGGACATGGACTGCTTCAGTATCTGAGGAGTTGCGAATGGTGCTGAACATTGTGCAATCATCAGCGAACATCTCCACTTCTGATCTCATGCTGGAAGGAAGGTCATTGATGTAGCAGCTGAAGTTGGTTGGGCCGAGGACACTACCCTGAGGAACTCCTGCAATGATGTCCTGGAGCTGAGATGACTGACCATGACCATCTTCCTTTGTGCTAGGTATGATTTCAAACAGTGGAGAGTTTTCCCCCTGATTCCCATCGACTCCAGTTTTGCTAGGGCTCCTTGATGCCACACTCAGTCAAATGCGGCCATGATGTCAAGGGCAGTCACTCTCACCTCACCTCGGGAGTTCAGCTCTTTTGTCCATGTTTGAACCAAGGCTTTAATGAGGTCAGGAGCTGAGTGGCCCTGGCGGAACCCAAATTGGGCGTCAGTGAGCAGGTTGTTGCTAAGCAAGTGCTGCTTGATAGCACTGTTGATGACTCCTTTGATTACTTTACCAATGACCGAGAGTAGACTGATAGGGCAGTAATTGGCTGGGTTGGATTTCTCCTGCTTTTAGTGTACAGGACATACCTGGACAATTTTCCACATAGCAGGGTAGATGCCAATGTTGTAGCTGTACTGGAACAGTTTGGCTAGGGGCGTGGCAAGTTCTGGAGCACAAGTCTTCAGTACTATTGCTGGGATATTGTCAGGCCCCATAGCCTTTGCACTATCCAGCGCCTTCAGCCATTTCTTAATATCATGTGGAGTGAATTGAATTGACTGAAGACTGGCATCCGTGATACTGGGGACCTCCGGAGGAGGCCGAGATGGATCATCCACTCACTACTTCTGGCTTAAGTTTGTAGCAAATGCTACAATTGCTGCAATTGAGGTGCACAAAATTATGAGGGGCCTAGAAAGGGTAGAGTGGAAAGACCTGTTTCCCCTAGCTCAGGGGTCAATTACTAGGGGGCATAGATTTAAGGTAATTGGTAAAAGGATTAGAGGCGACATGAGGAAAAACTTTTTCACCCAGAGGGTGGTGGGCATCTGGAATTCACTGCCTAAGTTGGTGGTTGAGGCTTAAACCCTTAACTCATTTAAAAGGTACCTGGATCTGTATCTGAAGTGCTGTAACCTGCAAGGCTACAGACCAGGTGCTGGAAAGTGGGATTAAAAGTTCTCCTTTTTTGGCCGGTGCAGACACAATGGACTGTATAGCCTCTTTCTGTGCCATAACTTATCTATGTTTCTATGGCCCTTATCAAATAACAAATGATGCTTTATGTGACTATCCCTTCTCATCCTTCTAGCCTATCTGCAGCATTCAACACAGTTGGCCATAGTATACTCCTCTAATACCTCTCTTCCATCATCCAGTTGTATGAAACTGCCCTTATTCCATTTTTATCTATCAAATCCTAGCCAGAGAATCACCAAGGATCAATGGCTTCTCTTCCCACTCCCATTCCATTTCATGGGGATCTATCTTTGGCTCCCTTCTATTTCCCATTTTCATGCTGTCCCTCGATGGCATCACCTGAAAACACAACATCAAGTTCCACATGTATGCTGATGATACTCAGCTCTACCTTACCATTACCGCTCTTTACTGCTGCACTGTCTCTGACTTGTCATTGCTTGTCCAACGTAGAGTTTCAGATAAGCTGATAATGGGAAGACCAAAGACAACACCTTTGATTTCCACCACAGGCTGATTTCCATCCCTCTCCCTGACAACTATCTGAAGTTAAGCCAGACTATTTGCTGACCTGGTATTATTTTTCACCCTGAGAGGAGCTTCCAACTACATATCCACTTTATCATCAAGACTACCTACTCCCACCTCTGCAATGTCACCTGACTCTGAAACTGATCCAACTAATCTGCCGCTGAACCCTCATCAGGTAACCTTTGTTACCTCTAGACTTGACTATCTGAATGCTCTCCTGGCTGGCTTCCCATTCTCCACCCTACAAAAACTTGTGATCATTCAAAATGCTGCCTGAATTTTCCTCACACCAAGCCCTGATCACCCACCACTCCTATGTGTACTGTCCTACACTGGCATAGGTCAGCCAATGATCTACTTTTAAAATTCTCATGCTTGTTTTCAAATTCCTCCATGAGCTTGTCCCTCCTTATCTCTGTAATGTCTTCCAGCCCTACAAGCTTTTGAGATCTCTCCGCTCCTCTAATTCTGGTATCTTGCATGTTCCTGATATTAATGGCTCCATCATTGGTGGCAGCGCTTTCAGTTGCCTTGGCCCCAAGCTCTGGAATTCTCTCCCTGTGCCTCTCTACTCTCGCTCTCTCATCTTTTATGACAATGCAAGTGGAAACAATCAATGATGTCAAAAGGAAATTGGATGGGGACTTGAGGGAAATAAATTTGTAGGGCTCCAGGGACAGAGCAGGGGAATGATTCTGACTGGATTGCTCTACCGAGAGTTGGCATGGATCCGATGGGCTGAATGGCCTCCTTCTGCACCATTGTGACTTTAAGTTTCTTCATTAAAACCTACTTCTTTGACCAAGTTTTTATTCATTTTCCTTCTGGCTCAATGTCAAAATATTTCATTGAGAAATCTTCAGTTAAGAGCCTTGGGATGTTTTGCAGTATTCAGATAGCTATATAAATGCAAATTATTGTTGTTGTGCACTTCTAAGAGAATAAGAAAATCAAACAACATGGCTTTTATTCGAATCAGTCAACTGAATTGAACACAGTGTGCCAATGTAGAGGAGTATTTATTTAAACTGATTTTGACTGAGAGATCAGTTATAATTTAAATGTGTGTTTCTGATGCAATAAACAGCACAGGTAAAATTGTAGTATAACATTTGCTCCTGATACCAAACTATGTGGTTAGATCGCTCGTGCTGTAACAGACATCATTCAAAAAGATCTAGACCAGCTAATCAAATGGCCTAAGGAATAGCTGATGAACTTTAATGTATATAAATGTAAGATGATGTATAGTGGAGTATTAAAAAGTTCCTTAGTAGAGGTGGAAAATGACAATAAATCAAGTGTGATTATTGATCATTTATTGTAGATGTATTGTCAATGCCCAGCTATTATCAAATCATTTGTACACTGGGAAATCTTTAAAGGGATGTTTGATTTTACAGTGAATCAAAATACATTATTCTTACCTTGAATATATTTTGATGAGATACGTGTTTGGAATACTGCTTACAATTTTAAACATATTACCTTCAAGAGGAGATCAATTTATTGGAGAGGACTATGGTAGAGCAACAAAATTAATTTCGGAGCTTCAAACTCTCAAGCAACGGAGATATATTCATGTAGAGCTGAAACTGTGGGCAGAATTTGGTGAAACCAATTTGCGATTGTCCGCTCAGCCCGTCGATGGAGGGCTGCGGTCTCCGCCATCGGATGCCAGGAACCTCATTGCAATACATCCTCATATCATTATAAGGCTAGCCTGATGGAATCATTCCGCCCCCCCACCCAGCTGGATTGTCCGTCCATGTCAGCGTGATTGCATGCCGGTGCAGAACACATCTTGACAAGTGTGACGTGCAGAAGTTGAGACTTACCGCCAGGGCCTTGCTAACATTGCGGACATCCGAGGAGCAGAAGATGCTGGAGCCCGACAGCACCGATACACTGGAGGAACATCCATGGCATGCTGGGTGGATTCTCATGGACATAGTTCTGCTGCGAAGCAGCCCACGGAAGTTGGAAAGTCAACGTTGAGGGTCTTCTCATAACGGATGCTGGTTGAGGGAGTGGAAAGGAAGGTCCATCTGTGTTTGGGAGAGGAAGATGTACGGGGGGGTGTGTGGGAGAGGAAGATCTATAATTGGCTGAGAGAGGAAGAGGTGTCAGGATGGGGTGAGGTTGGGAGTGGGGGGAATGAAGGTGTCAGGATGGAATGAGGTTGGGAGGGGAGAATGAAGATGTCAGGATAGGGGGAGGTCGGGAGGGGGAAGGAATACAGGGGGGAAGAGCAGGTAAAGGGAGAAGATGGCAACTGGGGAGGTGGGTCTAAGGAGGGGTGGAAGGTGTAAGGGAAGGAGTTCAGTGGGGGAAGGAGTGTGGGGAGGGAGTCTGGGAGGAGGAAGGAGAGCAGAGAGGGGAGGCAGTAAGGGTGGAGGAAGGAGTCGGGAAGGGGGAAGGACTAAGAGTGGAGGAAGAAGTAAGGCTGGAGGAAGAAATAAAGCTGGAGGAAAGAGTCAGGAAGGGGGAAGGACTAAGGGTGGTGGACGAAGTAAGTTTGTCTGAAGGAGTCAAGAATGGTGGAGGGCTAAACGGTCCAAGGGTGGGGAGAGGAGCAAGTTGAGGGGAGTCCGGGGGTGGGGTGAAGGAGACTGGAGGCGGGGGGATGTCCAGGTGAAAATGCAAGGGAGGGCTCTGATGAGCGCATAACTGCTTCCTGGGGAGCAAACTGAGGATGGATGTGGAACGAGGGAATGGTGAGAATGACCAAGGGCAGAGTGAGGGGGTAGGGTGGGAAGGTGAGGGTTCAACGGTAGCAGTAGAAAGGACGGCGTGGGTGGTTGTTGGGGACTCGGAGGCAGACACAGACCCTGAGGGGTGGGAAGAAGGAGGTTGGGGAGGTGAATGAGGATGGGGTTGGGATTTTTGGGAAGGAAAGGAACATACACATTCACCTGGACATCCCAAAGGAAAAACGGTTGTGGCTGGTAGGTCACGGAGGGGAGGTAGAAGGTGATGCCAGGGGGGTCAACAGTGATGGGTGAAAAGGAAATGGGTAACAGGGAAGGGGAAAAGATGAGGGAATGCACGAAAAACCGAATCAAGACCATGATGTCTAAATGGAAAGTGAAACAACAGTTGTGGTGGGCGAGATCAGGTGCTGCATGGGGTGGGTGAGATCAGGTGCTGCATGGGAGTGTGATCATTGGGTGGACAGAGATGCAGGTCAGCTCAGATGGACAACTGAAAGTGAAACCCAGCAGGCAGCATTGAAAATGCTCAGGACATTGAGATGAGTGTGATATGTGAAGGACCCATGTACGTTGTAGAGAGCTTGCATGAGGCTCCAAAAGGCCCTGCCACACACACACACACACACTTCTCCTTCCAGAATCACTCGTTGGCCAGCTGCTCCCTCTGCGCTGACAGAGGACGAGGTTGAGGGGCTCACAGGCAAAGGGGACTCAGAGGGAGAGGACAGCCTCTGAGATTCCTGAGTGGATGAGCCAGGGGTGACCAGCTGCTGCTCCTCCCTTCGGCTGCCCAGGGGCCCTGGCCTGACTCCTTGAGGGGAAAGAGCACTTGGAGGGACATTAAAGTGCCCTGTTTCACTCTTGCATTGCCACTGCAGGAACTCACCCATGACTCCCGCAGGTGTGCACACATTCTGCTGGACCAGAGTCTCCCTGGCATCTGCCATCCTCCCTATGGAGACCTCCATACACGCACATGTGGGCACCACTTCATCAGGGAGCAGGCATTCACACTCCTCCAACTCATGTGCCACTCTACTGAGTGTTTCTTACAGCTCTGCATGATGTTCCCACATCTTCTGCTGACTCTCCAGGATGAGTTGGAAGGCCAAACCCAGAGGCTCGTCATCTGACTTGGATCTCATAGATGCCTCTTCCCCAGTAGGCCTCCGAGTGCAGGGGAGCTAGACTGAACCTGCCTCCTCCTACTGTGGACATGTGTCCGTGTGGTGACGACCAGATTGTGAACCCAAGCCAACTCTAGATCTAGGTCCCACTGCAGTGTGTGTCTCTGCGCAGGTTTGGTTAGGCACTGTGACAGGTCTTCCAGGCTGCTTATTTCCCGGTCTTCAATGGAGGAGGTGTCCCCTTGGCTAGAGGTGAGGGCCTGGATGGAGCTGAGGGATTGTTTGGCTGAGGGTATCGGTCGCTTGGCAGAGCTCCCTGTGAACCAAAGTAGAGGTAAGGAGCGCATGGAAGCACAATCAAAAGCAGAAGAGAGAGCACTCAAAGTTGTGTTGAGAGAGGGATGATGTGGTGCAGGATCCTCACAAGGGTGTCCACCACTGACCTCACCATCACCCCAGACACGATCCATATCCTCACCAGTCTGGGCAATGGTACACTCCTCAAAGTGAATGAGGGGCCTAATGTGGGTCACTCCAACTCTGGTCTGGGACCTTTCCCTGTTGATGCGAGCAGGCTTCTCCTATGTGGAAACAGATGAAGGGAGTGTGAGCAGGACACATGACACTGCATGGAAAGTTTGTGTGGTGAGCGGAGCCAAGGACGGGATGAGGACGCGAGCTCAAGAGGGTACGAGCCTGATGAAGATATGAGGATGTGTGTGAGAGTTAGTGGTGTTGTCCCTTGAGGTGTGAGATCCTTGTGGATGTGTGATGGGTTTGTGAGTGTGTGAGTTGAGAGCGATGAGAAGAGTGAGTTACCTTGGCAGAATGGATGAGACCATTCATCCTGTAGTGGCAGTGGGTGGCTGTCCTCTTTTGCAGGGCATTGGCGCTGACCACCTCTGCCACCGCCTCCCATGCTGGATTGGTGATGTAGCTGCCCATTCTCTGGCCAGAGCGGGGGTAGTGGATGTCACGGTGGGCCTCCATGGCATTCAAATGATGCTCGAGGGACGCATCACTAAACCGGGGTGGGCTGCAGTCTTTTTGCCTTTCGGGGCCATCCTGTCTTCCGTGCGGCAGTCCTGGGCTGGAAGCACTGAGAGGCGTTGCGCAGCTGCACTTTAAATGTGGTGCTAGGCATGATGAAATGGCAAGGTGATGGCGTGGTGGGTGAATGAGAGCCCACTAGCCATCGAAACGGCATGTTTCCCAGGAATGCATAATTAATGCAGCGGGTTTGGGACGATATGGCCTGAGAAGCCGCCGTTGGCTAAAACATTGTTTTAACTGCCTGCTACCGCACTTAGTGCAAATCTGGGATGATACCGCCCTGTGTTTTTAATTGGGAAAAAGATTGAAAAGGGATGTGATGCAATCATTAAGATGCTGAGAAGAATGGGTAATGTAGACATAAGAAAGTTATTTAACTTGGATTGTCGATGTAGACGCTCAAAAATGGCATGTTTATTTCCCCTTAGAGGGCAGTGAGAAGAATAAACCTACCAATAAAATGATCTGTGCCAATTAACTCCTTCAAGGAAAAAGATAAATATGTGCTTCTGAATGAAGTAATAAGAATGCATAGTATATGAATTCAGTATTGTATTGAACACAAAGTTTGCTGTGGTGTTGCCGTCCATGAAATGTCATCTGTGGAATGTAAATGATCATGGCTATCAATTGTTTCAACTAATGCTTCTAAGGCTTAATTATGGAATTTTGCTCAATCACATTAGTTGGTAATGTAGGAGCTTATGCTGGTCTCATGCTAACCTATGAGAGAGTGAAACTATCAAAACTCAGTTCTCTTCCAACCTGAGTTACCATTCAAATTAATAGTCCAAACTTTGTGGTAAAATGTCAGTGTTCGCCGTCATTACTTTACTAAGACTGGCTGCAACTTCTGGTGACCGCACATAAAGGGAATAGCGTGCAAATCCAAAAGTTGCTGTCAGCGATTCTATGCTTCTTCAGAGGATGTTCTGTTCAGGCATTCTAGACTACAATTAATGAAAATCAGTTGAATTGGTTAGATCCAACATTGTTTGTCTTGATGTAAAAATCCTTGGAAAAAGATACACCTTGTTGAATGAAGGGTTAAACTGGAAAAGGCTAATTTTATATTTGCAGAATGTCAAATTTCTCCATTATGATTACGTTTTTGTAAACTAGTATAGTTTATAGTTGTTTAGCTTCTACTTAAGTCCAATTATAATTATTTATTTCACAATCTGAAAGTTTAAATTAGTAGTGAAAGATACTAAGTGTTTTAGCTTCCTGGTCTGCATTATGTGAATGCAATTGGCTGCTCACCTGCTTAATTGCTGCTATATGTCAAGAGATTTCCTTTCCTTGGCTCCAGATGCAAACTGCTGTCGGGAAAGGGGAAAACCATACCACAGAGATGACTAGACCTTTGTGGGCAGCTTTCATCAAGGTCACTGGCCAGTGCTGTTGCTCTGCAGCTGAATGCAAAATCCAGCCCAACAATTGCTCAAAGAAATATCACACTAAACGTGGCAAGCATCATCCATAAGGATCATATTGGAAAGGTGATGAGTCTTGCCCTTTTACATGCACATATCTATGAATTTTAAGCAAATTATCCATTTGTGTGACTGACACCACCTTTCCCTAGGCATAAGATAACTTGAGCTACCCTCAGATCATTTCTATTTATTATGTACTGTACCTTCACCTGGATGCATTGCAGTGTTTTCCATTGAACCAGCCAATGAATTAAACTGGACGCACTGGGCTTTGTTGTCCATCAACTGACCCGGAGGAAGGACATGGACTGCTTTTAGTTGCCCGTGATTTGTACTATTTATCACCAACATCTGAGTATTACTTTTTAACTGATACAAAACCTACATTGTAGATAGAAAATAAAAATGAACAACCATTTTAGAAATATCCAAGATGACCCTTAACTTCATATCAAAATGTAAATACAAATTAGGAAGGCCAATGAAACCTATCTTTAACTCATTCCTTCCAAAAGAACTTATCATCCCTCATTGCTACCCGACCTAGAAGCCCATTCCTTGTGTTGATCATTCATTGTGTGAAGAATTTTCTGATATCAACCCCTTAAATTTGTGTTTTGTCAGTTGCAAGTTGCCCTGCTTTATAAAGAGGTAAAGTAAGCTTAATTCAACTAAGCAGCGATTACACAGAAATAATGTAATGTAATAATAATCTAATATGCATCATGGGACTTGCTGTCTGGTGTAATTGCAGTCATTGTGAGACTGTTATTCTTATCATGCGCTATTAACACCAACATCAAACACCTTTGATGTGCCACAAATATCTTCTGTACCATCTACCACATCAGCAAGGAAGGAGCAAAATGGTTTGTTGCTTCAGAGGTCTTGCTGCAATGTAGCCCTGGCAAGAACTGTGCTGGTTGTTGGAACCAAGGACAGTCTCCAAGCCTCATCAATGTGCACAGTGTCTGGATGATGGAGATGGCAGTGGTTGCAGTATCATACACGCAACAAACGAGGAAGAGATTTTCAGGACTCTTGAATGTTGCTACAGTAAATGTTTTGGCATGATGCCCACCTTACAATGAATGCAACTTCTCATCTCATCTTGCACTGAATCACACAATCAACAGGGACAGTACTCAGGTAACCATTTAGCTAATTGGTAAATGCACAGAAACAAGTGGCACTGAAATACATTTTTAATGCTGCACATAAACATGTAAGATGAACCACCAACAATGTTCCCAACACAAATTATGCTTTATGTTAATGGATGTTAGATTCCACACATCGGTGACATTCTCCATTCTTCTGAATTTCAAATTATGTCTCATTCATATCTACATACAGGAGAAAGCTGCAAATAACAGGCTAGCCCAAATGAAGACTTAAGGAGCTCTCATTCCTAATACCGCTGACTCCCTGTGGAGGATAGGGCCTTCAAATTCTGGGGTTAGACAGGAGATGGAGAAAGGGATGTTAAGCTAGGTCAGAGGCCTCTCCAGGGCCATCGCTTTTACTATCATTTGGTTTTTATTTTTACCCCCCTTACTCGTATTTGTTTTGGACTATATTACCAAATCTTGGTGTGTAAAATATATTTAAAGGAATGTCTTCCTAGTCTTAAAGTAAGATATATTTTTCTTTTGATGCTTTTCATGCACATTTGGAGCAACCAGGTGAGGCCACTGTCTGCTCTTTCATCAGCACCACATTGGAGCCAGTGTTACACAGTCTAACAATATAGTACCCTCACTCTGGGGGAGGGTTTGGTTAGCTATAAGAGGATTCATTCATGAAACGAGTGAGGAGGAGCAAAAGGAGGTTGCATTGGAGGAACATGAAACTGTGCCCAGTGTTTCTTCAAACACAAAGTCAAGAGCTTCTGATGTCATAGAACCTGCATACAAATAGAGTTTGGTATATGAGTTTCAATTTTTCATTTGGATGTTTAAGACAGTGTGCCAAGCTGGCTACAGTATTTATGGGCAACAGTGGAGGAGTCCCTGTCCTCAGTACACTTAAATAACTTGCAGTTCATCATTGATAAAATGCCCAGTCTCTGCCACACTAGAGTGAGGACTGCATTCACTGAGATCCTAGGAGTCATACAAATACATTTTAAGTCACTAATTGGCAGGAAAGGAGCAGATGAGCATTTAAAATGGAATGGCTCAATTCCTACCAATCTGAGATTTTATCGCTGTTGGCTTTGGCAGCATATTAGCCTCCAACCAGACGAAGTTGTCATTAAACCAACATGGCTCATTAAGGTCAGTTAAAATTTTCCTCTGGCCTCTATAAGAAAATTCTAAGTCTTTCCTTCCCTGGGCCCTAGCTGCAAGACCTTCACAACTCCATCTGGACTTATCTTGTTGTTGGCAGCCTTTTATTGATGCCAGTAGACAGCCTCTGGTCTGTCCAGTTTTAGTCCATGTCCCCACTAACCAGTTGTCACTTCTACAGGAAGCATCTGAGCAGCAGCATTCAAATGATTCTGTCCTACGCAGGATTGCTGTCCTCTCCATTTGGAGAAGCAGATGTCTGGCCATCTATTTCTGTTAATACAGTTTCCAGATGGCCTCATTGTGAATGTTTGGCTGAGCTTCAAGTCTCGTTAATGGCTTAGCTCAGCAGGGTTTCTATTTTGATTGGTGGAATGGAGTGTTTGCTTTGGCATCTTTATGAGATTATGATAAGTTATTCTTTCTTTGTTCTGTTTTGTCAATGTCTGTGTATTTATTTGGACAGAATTAAGATGTGTGGAATGAGGGAAAGCTTCTGTTATTATTACTATGATTGGTTCTGTTTAACTGACACTTTTACAGGCTTTTAAGAACTGGAGTTTTTTTTCAAAAGAAGATTTCTGAATGGGTGTTTTTTTTTCCCCTCAGCATTTCAAAGCTTGCCATTGGTATATGGCTCAGGGGTTCTGCACATAGTGCATACTGAGTGATTAGCCATGGAGGCCATAGAAGGGAGAGAGCATGGGAGAAATGGGAGGGCCATGAAGGACACAGAAGGGATATGGTTACCTTTCAAAAGGTTCTGGTTTCCAGACTATGGTTCGCAACTCCTCCTAAGGGTCATGAATCACAAGTCATCCAGAAGCTGGCCCGACTCCACAAAAATTGAGGGAGGGTTATGACGTGCCTGTCTGCACAATGGAGCATGCCAGGTCTGGAATGCAGGATGCAGACTTGCTACCCTGCGAAAATTGCCACGCTGGGAATGGAGGTGAGAATCCCAGAATCAGGTCCCATTTGCCATTTCTAATATACCCGCCTTCATTCTGACACACTCGGAGGCATGAAAATCCGGGCCTAAATTATGTGCACATAGAATAAAGTTCCCACATCGCATGGTAGTATATGTTGGAAATATAGCTCTTTCTGAACTGCTTTGGACAGTGTGCCTGACCTGCCATTATTGATGTACTATTTCCTTATCTTTAGTAAGTGTAACTCAGTTTGTTTACAATTTTGTAACTTTGACCATGAATTTTAACATTACAAATTCACATTTTTAACTTTGGAAATGCGCAAGAAATTATGGATTCACAGCAAGACGCTCAAATTAGCCACATTTGTCAGATCATCACCTGTGATTTGGCACATATCATTATGGATTAAAAGTTCAGGCAGTTTGTCTTTCATCTGAAGCCCAAAATGAGAAGAGTGCATTGTAATTATTCTGTGCCAATTTTTAATAATGTATGTTTTAGAGCTTGCAAGGTTGTTTTTATTTGGTGTCACATGTCATGATTGCCATGACACTACATTCAGTTGTTTGCTGATAGTGACCTTAATGAGAGAATGGGCAGGAATTTCACGAAACGTTTCAATGTAATTACAGCATACAACAGAGTTACATTGATGCCTGCATTATGTTTTCTATATTTTTGCATGTCTTTATGGCATCAGAATCTGTCACATTAAAAGAAGTTTCCACATTTGCATTTTCTTAAACATTCATGTGTCCATTTTTTTTGACATCATTTTATACCTAAATTTCCTAGCAATCGCTTTAGCATACACCAAAATGTAAAATTTGATGTAAACAAGCGGGACCGAGGGTAGTGTGGAACTCAAATCATGGGGAGAATTTTCCCAGGTGGCTGGTTTGGGTGTGTGCAGGAAGTTAAATCCCCTAAAAGTGAATGTCAAGTCAGGATCCCAACATCGTCCCAATCCACCTGGTCAGGTTTGAAGACAATTGGGGAACCCCCGTGCAGCTGTCAGGTAAGTTATTTAAATAGTCTAACAAACACTTAATTTTTGTTTGAACCAAGAATTCTGGCTTTAATAGCCTGAGCTTTTATTTCCTGAGCTGTCAGCAACTCAGCATGGTCACCGAGGTGAATGCATACTGGAGTATAATGTGTTAATATAATAATGCATTATGATAATGAGTTAGTGATCTGTATCATGATGTAACAAGTGACATCAGCAGTCATGTACTAGAGACTCTGAAGAGCAGATGGAATAGTCTGTCCCCAAGAGAGATTTGCCTACCTAGTGTATAAAGTGTAAATAAAGTAGTTTTGAAATAATTTACCTGAGTCCAACCAGTTACTCAAGATAGGATAGGCAATGAGACCAACACACTAAACATGGTAGCAGCGGTGGTGACTCCAATCTAACAATAGTTTGGTGTCATTGACAGAACAGCCACAGCGAGTAGATGGAAGAAGACCTGCCAGAAGCAGGAATCTGAAAACTTACCTTAGTGAGAGGCACACTGAGATCGTTAGTGATGCCAGCACCATTCGAGCAGTTGCTGCCCTTTCTGCAGTCATTTGAAAACTTTGAGGGTCCATAGAGAGGCCAGAGTTGGGAGTTGTGGAAGAAACACTCCTAAGGTATCGAGCAGTGTTGGATTTCATGACAAAGAGCCGCAGGATCAAGTTAGTTCATTCCTCTATGCAGTGGGTCTTGTTGCTGATTATGTCCTTTTGAGACATGGGATAGAAGAGACCACTGCAGACTTCAAAGCTGTCCTAAAAGTTTTCAATGCGTATTTCAGTCCGAAATGGAACCTTGTAATTGATCGAGTGGTTCAGTATGCTCGGCAGGCTGAACTCGGAGAGCTAAGTCAGGCTACAATCCGTTGTGACACCGAGGCTCTGATGACTCTGTTAGCTGGGTAGACCCAAGGGCAGCAGCCTCACCCACTAGAAAGCCCACCAAAATGGATGAAAGGGTGGGAAACCCTATAGTAGCCATCCTGAGGTACTTACACTGCAGTGCAAAGAAGGAGCACAGATGGCAGGATTGCCCAGCAGGGGGCACAGAGTGTTTCCAGTGTGGAAAGACAGGGCACTTCAAGTGCTTCTGTAAGTCTAACAATCTCAATTGCGACAGAGAACAGGAGAATATTTATGAAATGTAAACTATTCAAGAAATTGGAAATGATGACAGGTACGAAATTTCAGAGTTCCTAGGGGAAGTAAATGTTCTTGATCAAGATATCGGTCAGTCACAGTGGAAGTTAAAGGCTTTAACACTGACTTTAAAATTGACACCGGAGCTGGCATTACAATACTGACTAATCACCTGGACTAGCTCCAAACAGTACCCCTCTATCCATCAAACATTAAATTGCAAGGTCCAGGTGGGACAAATCTTCAAGTGAAAGGTCAGCTAATCACCACCCTTTGTTACAAGAGGCAAAAGATTGTTGAGACCCACTATGTTGTCTACAATCAAAGCATATCTTTGATGAGTGGAAATGTCTGTATACAATTGGGCATTCTGGAAAAAGCAGATGATGACTTACAGCAGGACAACTGGACACCCTTCATGGAGGAATTTCCGAAGTCATGTGTAGAACTGGTGGATTTTCATTTGACAGCAGCTGGTGAGGTTTATCTGTTGAGCGGTGGTTCACTCTCCATCACAGAGACACCATCCTAGACCCTGGGCGCGATTGAGATTATGGATCACTGTTCTTTTGAAGCTAGGCTGGAGGAATGTGGACACAGGCACTGCAGCAGACAGTGACCATCCACAAAAAGACCTTTTGGATCTGGGTTGGCTATGAGAAAGAAGCTGTTGTATCACTAAGTGATCCATTGGAAAATGAGGTCCTAGGGGTTGGTCCGCTATGCAAATCTACTGCTGAAGCATATGAAGTTTCTGCTTTCTTTTTTGAGGAGTCAGCTGTGTTTGCAATGGAAAAGCAGCATTCGTATCTTTGTCCCACTGAACCCACCAATGCAATGCCTTGTATATCGCTGGTTGACCATGAATAGTTGTCCCGGGAGAAGAAAATGCTTGATTCCATAAAGGTTCACACTGCCAGAGCATTCATAGAACCTATTAGCATGGCTGAAAGTAAATTAATGCCTACACTTCAATCTCATCAGAAAATGTTCTTCTCACCTAAAGCTGTCCCTCAGTGCAGAATCCGAGGCAAAATCTTCCGAGCTTCTATAGCTTCAGAGACCTATACAAGAATTTTGTCTTGATGTCATTCTGGAGATTCATTCCATTGCTGAAAAGGGTGTTGCCTTATCTTTTTTTCATGACACAGTCTTCCCATTGCCCATGGTGGAGCGACCTCACATGGAGGAAAGTGTGGCAATGTTACCACTACCTACAAAAAGTGAAAGTAGTTTCCAAAGTGTTGTCAAGAAATTATATCTTCCTTGGTCCCTGCAATATCTACAGGAATTTTGTTGGTGTTCTCATTGCCCAGACTCTTTCGAATCTCAGTAGTTGAATACCTCATTGCATTAGTCAATGATATAGCCATGCAGTTCTTTGTTGGCGTTGAAGATGCTTCATCTCCCGAGGCCTTTCTCCAGTGTGTTATGAGAGAGCAGAAGGTTCTTGAGTGAATCCTAATCTATCCACTTCCAGTTCAAGAGAGTGCAAGTATCGAGGTCCTTCAATCTTCTCTCCTGCATCAGTCTTTCTTTGAAAAGATTCCATGGTCTTTACAGTTCAGCTTTCCTGAAGACCACACCCTTGTTTCCAGCAGTCCTATAAAGTGGCTGTCCCATTTTGCCAATGGTGATTTCTTCCACGGAACAGAAGAGTGCCTGTGTATCCACAACGTCTTCCCAGAGATCCGAGAATACTGAGAGAGATTGAATCCTTTGTAACAGTGACTTGCAGGAAAGGCGGGAAGGGGGAGGGAGGAAGGAATAGGAGTTGGATAAAACCTGCAACAGTAAAGGAAATTACAGAATTGTAATGTAAATAGCTTAAGAAATTGTTTAATATGGTTATTAAAGAAGTTGACATTATACTTCGGGGGAGATGTAGTATAATGGGTTAATAGTTCTGGTAATGAGTTAGTGATGGGTATCACGATGTAACAGTGACACCAACAATCTTTTGCAAGAGACTCTGAGGACCAGATGGAATAGTCTGTATGCAAGAGAGATGTGCCTACCTAATAGCTTATTGTGTATATAGTGGAGATTGTGTAAATAAAGTAGTTTTGAACTAACCTACCTGAGTCGGACCAGAGTTACTTAAAATAAGATAGGCCACGAGACCAACACACTTAACACATAGCAGGGAGTTCTTCTTCTTGTGTGGGCGGGGTGATAGCCTTGAGTCTTCTCTGCATTCCTGTGGTTGCTACAGCCTCAAAAATCCATGTACGGTTCAGCCTTTCTAAATCAAGCCTGGGTCCCTTTAATTTCCTTTGACAGATCTGGTGCATAATCCTACTCCATCCTCTCTGATTGTCTGGGTATCCTGGAGGCAGGGTGCTAATGCCTTGGCTCATTTAAAGAGCCTTTGCAAAGCTGGGTGAAGCTGTTCCTGACCTGTGACAGGTCCCGCCGTTTTGGCAGAAACCGCGGCTGAGATTTTCCATGCCTGCCAGCGATGGGCGTGTTCGGTGGCATGAGCGGACAATATGGCAAGAAGGCCAAAAATTGGTTCCCTGCCACGTTCCCCGCCATCAGACATCAGGAAGCTCATTGTAATATATCAGGACATCATTATAAGGCCAGCCTGCCGGCCTCATATTCCCCCGCTGGATCGTCCGTGCCAACATGTTTCACAACAACATACATAAGGCTTGCACTTGGCAGGCTGCACTTTGCTCAGGACTACAAGGTTTGTTTGTCTACTTTGCTTCAGGCAGCACTTGCGGTCATCAGCACCAGGCTTCACAGACAGCACCACATCACTTTTAGGGGGGCTCACAGGTAGGTCTCTACCTACCAGATCAGCCGTATGGGGGTGGCTTTTCAATGGCTGCAGGACGAGGGCTTGCTTGGGGAAGGGGAAGAAGTGGCCTCAGGCAGGGGAAGAGGCTGCAGGATGAGAGCTGTACTGGGGAAGGAGGGTATCCCAGGGTGTGTGTGAGGCTCATGTTGATCTGTGCAAGTGGCCTCAAGATGGTGAGGGCTGAGGAGGCAGTCTCCAGAGGAGATGAGGCCAGATGGACATGTGGGGTTATGTGTGTGAGAATGGGTGGTGATGTCCCTTGAGCTGGCAGTGAGTGAGATGCCAGTGAATGTGCAATGGGCTTGAGTGTGTGAATTGAATGATGACATGGTTGCCTTACACTGGCTGCACGGATGAGATCATTCATCCTCTATCTGCATTGGATGGCCAATCTCTTCTGTGCAATACTGGCACTGATCACCATTGCCATCACCTACCAAGCTGGAGCAGTAATGTAGCTGGCCCACCTGGGGCCAGAGTGGGGGTAGAGGACATTACAGCGGGCCTCCACGGCATCCAAAAGGCGTTCGATGGCTGCAGTCTTCTTGCCTTTCGGGGCAATGTCTTCTTTGCTGGATCCCTGGGTTGGAAGCACTTCGCTCGGGACTTCAAGGTGTGTTTGCCTACCTTGCTTCAGTCAGCATTTGCAGTCATCAGTGCCAGGCTTCACAGACAGCACCACATCATTTTTAGATTAGCCATATGTGTGGGTGACTTTTCAACAGTTGCAGGGTGAGGGCTCGCTTGGGGAAGGGGGAGAAGTGGCCTCAGGCACACCATAGAAACGGCGTGTTTCCTGAGAATGCATTAGTAATGCGATGGGTTTGGGACGTTACAGCGTGAAAACCCGCCATCGCAGCCGGTGGATAAAATGTCATTTTACTCACCCACTACTGCACTTAGTGCAAATCTGGGATGATTCCACCCCATGGGTTGAAATTTCCACCCCATACATTCCTTCTTCAAGTTTCAACATTAAAGTTTCCATCCATTTGACCATCAATCATGTATATTAAGCACTGTATGTTTAAGATTGTGCAATTGCAAAAGCTTTGCAAAGTGACTCATACTGGAGACATAAAACTTCATCTGAAGGAGCAGAAAAAACAGTGCAGCTCTTAGAGAGAATAAATAATTAGAGCTTTCGATAAATAGCCACAATAAAACACCAGAAAAACAATGTTCTTTCCTGCCACACATAAAATTCAGGATTCATTTTCCACCTGTTTTGAATCAGTCCAAATTTAGGAAATTTGTTTTTTTAAGCATAGGAACCATAATAATGAGCTAATGGATTCAGAGTTGAGGTTAAGCAATCATGAAAGGCATCACAACTGAACCCGATCCAGTCATCCTTTCTCAACATTGCTATACTGTGACCTGAACTAGAAACAATCAGGCGTGTAACTCAAGCTGATGTTTCCTCTTCAAAAATACTGAGGCAATTGCAGTGCCTCAGTGGTGCAGTCAATTAACACAGCTCAGACCATGATTTGAACCTGGGACATTCTAGTTCATGGAGCTCTGTACCACATTAGGCAGTGAATTTACCTTCTAAGCTATTGACAGGAATGGGCAGGAAATCTATTTTATGACTTAAACCAATGCAAATCACGTAAACTGGCATATGGCAAAATTCTGCTTAAAAGTGAAAAAGTCAAATGTTATGAAATGAAGCAAATTATTGCCCACTTGTAATGAAGGTCAGTGCACTAAATCTTTATTGTTTACCTGATGGGATGCTGTCCAAAGTATCTCAGTTCAATGGAAATTGAAGCCCAGTCACAAATGCTTACTCTCTCTGCCCATTCACTTACCTGGCATAGGTTATGGCTGGAGATAGGGAAGTCACATGCAGGTGGATGGAAGGACTGAAGAACAGCAGTTAATGGTCTTAAGGGTTGCTAAAAATTAAGTAAATACAGAGACACATTATTACATGCTTATCAATCAATCCCACTAATTAGTTCCAGCGCTGCCTAATGTTATAAGTCTATGGTCTGGTTTTTTTCTCTATTCTTTCATGGGATGTGGGCATCGCGAGCAAGGCCAACATTTGTTGCCCATCCCTAACTGCCCTTGAACAATCATTTCAGAGGGCAGTTAAGAGTCAACCACATTGCTGTGGGTCTGGTGTCACATGTAGGCCAGACCAGGTAAGGGCATTACAACAATTGATGATATTTTCATGGTCACCATTACTGAGGCTAGCTTTATATTCCAAATTTATTAATTGAATTCAAATTCCATGGTAGGATTCGAACCCTTGTCGCCAAAGTATTAGTTTAGGTCTTTGGATTACTAGTCCAGCGACCTTACCACCACATTACCGTTTCCCCATCAAGCGTGATCAAGTGTTTAGGGGGTTAGGTTTTTCAACAAAGTTTCCTGCATAGTTTTCATTTATTTCACCATACACACCCCCATCCTTCACCATTGCCAAAGGTTCTTACATGTGTATCCCCTTGTGTAGGGCACTCACCATAATTTGATTTCAGTCCATCCAAATACTGAACATACTAGCATTGAAAAGTCAACAGGTGTCCTGTAGAAATGACTAGCACCTGTTTTCAGGAATTAAGCACTCCACATGGCCCAACTAATGAATGAGGGTAGTTCATGCCCATTTTATCAATTGTTGATTAAAATCTGGTTGCATGAAATTTGCCTTTAACAGCTCATGGGCAACTTGCCATCTGTCTGCTTCTGCAATAAACATAGCTCCCATTGACAAATTTATGATATTGTTAGCACATTAAAGCCTTTGGCCCTGACTACTGGATGAAGAAGGCTACAACGAAGTGAACAACTTGTCAGGATAAAACAATGAAGCAAGTGTTGTGATGCACCCAGATCTCTGCGTGATTACTTTTTAGGAATTTTTGAAATACCGTTGAATTGTGTTATCATTTATAAAAGTCTATAAAATTCATTATCAATAATATGTACACATATCAATAACTAAAATTAGTTTATTTATTATCTTCTAGTATATTACCCATTACATTACCCAATATAACATTTTTACATGCAAGTTGGGAAAAAGACTTCAGAAACTGGTTGCACAGAGCCTGGATCCTGTAATACAACATCGCAGTTGGATTAGCAAAATTGAATGGTAACTATTGATGGAACTGTATATTCAAAATTCATGATATCTTGAAGTAAGGCTCATGGACAGGAAACGTACAACCTGTGTAATATTTTTAATAAAAATAGATTGATCAAACTGGATTGTTTGCCATTTTGTTAACAAGCAATTGATTTTGTATTACTGGTTAGAGTGCGTACTTCAGTGTGGTAGAAACTAAGGGAGAAGTTTATATTTTGGGCTTCCAATCTCATTTACTTGTAAAGACATCCCTTGAAGGGGGTGGGATAAGATGGGCTAGAGTCAGTGCATAGTCTGCTGGAGATTTGTGGGGATAAAATTTAAGAATTTAATAACCTCAGCTATTTCCAGCTAATCCTTATCAGTTTTAACAAGTTATGGTGCCCCCAGTTCCCTGCTCTTCCCCTACCACCTACCACAGCCCCATTTTCAGCATTACTTTTTAAAAATTAATTTTTGGGTATGAGCATCACTGACTAGGCCAGCATTTATTGTCCATTCCTAATTGCCCTTAAGAAGGTGGCTGTAAACAGGCTTGGATTGATAAATAGCAAGTAACAGCCATGGCACACAAGTTCCACATAATGATCATCTCCAACAAGAGAGATTCTAACCATCTGCCCTTGAAATTCAGCAGCATTACCATCCTGAATGTTACCAGTGACCAGAAGCAGTCCATGTGGTGCAGGTACCTCTCACAGTGCTGTTTGGAAGGGAGTTCCAGGATTTTGACCCAGTGACAGAGAAAGAACGGTGAAATAGTTCCAAGTCAGGATGGTGCATGATTTGGAGGGAAACTTGCAAGATAGTGGTGGTGTTCCCATGAATCTGTTGCTCTTGTTCTTCTAGGTGGTAGAGGTTCCGTGTTTGGAAGGTACTGTTGAAGGAACTTTCTCAAGTTGCTGCAGTGCATCTTGTAGATGGTATATACACAATGCTGCCATTGTGCTTTGGTGGTGGAGAGAGTGAATGTTTAAGGTGGTGAATGAGGTGCCAGTCCAATGGGCTGCTTTGTCTTGGATGTGTTGACTCTCTTGAGTGTTGTTAGAGCTGCACACATCCAGGCAAGTGGAGAGTATTCCATCACACTCCTGACTTGTGCATTGTAGATGGAGGACAGGATTTGAGGATATGGGAGATGAGTTACTTGCCACAGAATTACAAGCCTCTGACCTGCTTTTGTAGTCACAGTGTTTATATGACCAGACTAGTTAAGCTTCTGGTCAATGGTAACTCCCAGGATGTTGATAGGGGGCATTCAGCAATGGTAATGTTATTGAATGTCAATAGGAGATGGTTAGATTCTCTCTTATTGGAGATAGTCATTGCCTGGCACTTGTGTAGCACAAATGTTCCTTGGCACTTATCAGTCCACACCTGAATGTTGTCAAGGTCTTGCTGAATGCAAGTACAGACTGCTTCAGTATTTGGGGAGTTGCGAATGAACACTGGTCAATCATCAGTGAACATCCGCACTTCTGACCTTATGTTGGGAATGTGAGAGAGATATTCTATCGTGTGTGTATCTCTACTAATTTTATTCTCACCTCTGTTAATTTATCATAATGTTTACTATCAATTAATTCTTAGTCTCCCCTTTATACTCTGTGCTTTAATATTTCAATAGAAACAGTAAGTCAACGTCTTATTTCACTGTATTTGTATGATTTGACCTCACCACTGATTCAAGTGACTTACTTGACTTGACAGCTGAGATCAGCATGGGTGAGCCATCAAAGTCATTAGTCTTGTGTTGGTTAACTATTAAATGAACAGGATTAATTTCTATTTAATTCTATTGAAATAATAAAGATAAGAACACACAAATGACCAAATGGTGTATAAATCATGGTGACAGAGATTACCGAGGGACTAGCACTGCCTGTGAGGGGAGAGTCCTGCTCCATGGAAAGATGATGTGGCGGTGAGATCTGCCTGTTCATTTCATCTGTCAAGACATCAGATATTGGGCTGTCCTCTTTAGATTCATTGGCGATGCTTGCTACAGCCTCTCTAATTTCTGCCTAAAATCAATAATCAGTTATTATTAACTTCACATCAGCAACATATGTAACACATTCACTTTGCATTTCCAGGGCCAAAACTTAAAATCTTACTGATGTCCTTCACTTTGGGACAAAACGAACAATTTTTTTTAAGTGTTTAACGAAATTTTTCATTATATTGCATGTTTGCAGAAAAGGTATGTTTATAAATCACATCAAGTTATATCATCTGTCACTTGCAAATGACAGCCTCGTATTGAAAGAGATGCCTGGCTCTTTAGTGCCTTTGTAAACCCTCAACGTTGGTAGACCTTATTTTCATGACACAAATATGCCTCTTTTAAGTTTATAAACACCAAGAGGTAAATTAACATTTGTAGATCTCACAGTTGTAGTATTTTGATGCCGCTCAGAGTCATTTGGTTAAAACAGACCACTGAGACTTACCATTTGTGATGGATTGTTTTGGAGAAGTCACACTGCACTTTCAACAGGCACTAATAATACTTCTAAATCCTGGGGCTGAAATTACATAATCCTTTGGCAGAGAGTGGGACTGTAAGCGGAAAGGACACAAACTATTCTGGGAATGATATGCCAGGTCACGACCTTGAGTGGGATTTTCCTTTGTATATGTTTTCCTGTGTATATGCTTGTCTTCCACAAACAAGACTATTGAGGTGATAGGAGCAGAGGCTCACAGTCAAATGAGGCCCTACAGCCCTTGCCTTGGAAATGCCTCTTGGGAAACTGCCAGCACATCCAGAAGGAAGAGTTTATGAAGCTCATTTAGGGATAGAGTATTGGGTTATTGCTTTGAAACAAAGGTCAAGGATAGATTTTTATAGAGGCCCACTTGGAAAGTCTTATGTTTTGGAAGAGGAGTTTAGCAATTAACTGGTTTGGCCATTGATGCCAAATTTTATGATCAGCTAGAACAGGTGGGCATCTAGGATGCACTCCTAATGGCCTGGATGCGTGCAAGTAAGATGATGTCTCCGATTGAGCACAAATGTTCTGGCATGGTCAGTGGCAAAGGTTGCCAGGGAGCACCCAGTATAATAACAGGAATTACCTACCCATGGAATTTCAGCCCCTTTATCTGCGATGTATGTCACTGTGTCTATAATAGTCATGAGCCTTAAATGCTATTAATTGGTTGTTACTAACTATGTAATATCATGCACCAATCAGATGTCCATAGGAATGGCAACTTAAGTCCTTTTGTTTTTAATCCACAAACATCTGTGTTGTATATAATTGTACACAAGAATGAGTCTAGCCATTTTTGTAGTAGTATGTCATCTGAAAATGATGTGGGTTCCAGGAGAGTCTTGAATAGCAAGCCCAGTCTGTTGGAACCGCCCATGATTAAAGTCTGACCTGTTGCTCTCAAAATGGATGCCAGTTTGTCCGCCAGTTCAGGATCCTTTCTCATTTCAAGTAGAAAGTTGTTGTTGAAAGTAGAAAGGGTAATGCGACATATTCACGTATCATCTGGAAATACTTCATTGTCCTTTGGAATGAGTGTTATACTTACTGATTGCTCAGGTAATTCCATATTGTTCTTGTAGGAAGCAGTCACTCCAGTGCAGCAGTCTAATTCAAAACATAAAAAAAATTAACACTGGAAATGCTGAAGACAATAGTGAATCACCACACAAGAGAAATAACAAGAGGCCACCCAAGAAAAAAAGCACACACACACACACACACACACACACAAATTTTGGTCTGGCTGTAGAGGTGTGGTTTGGTGCCTGAATGGCCACAACTTGTTTTTAGGGGGAAATCTGATTTTCTTCCTTATTCCTAGCTCTGCACCATTTTTATCTGGCCTTTCTGTAGGTCAGGAATGCCGAGCACGTGCACCCATGCCCACTAATTTCAGGTTCTCCATTTTAAATGGGAGACAAAAATTGAATTTCCTGGTGTACACTGTTTTCACCTGGTGACGTGAGGACTTGGAAGCCTGTTAAAAGCATGCCTTGTTTGAGGCAAAAACAAAAACAAATATAGCTGGAAAAACTCAGCAGGTCTGACAGCATCTGTGGAGAGGAAGACAGAGTTAACGTTTTGAGTCCGTATGACTCTTCATCAGAACTGAGTTTTTCCAGCTATTTTTGTTTTTGTTTCAGATTTCCAGCATCTGCAGTATTTTGCTTTCATCTTTTGCCTTGTTTGAGAGTTTGTGAAGAAAATGGAGCCTGCTGAGGAATCTGGAACGTTCTGAAGGTAAGTATAAAGTGTTTTCACACCCTCAAATGTCACTATTAGGTGCTATAATGTAATGTAGATGGGTTTTTAATGCAGTGATTCATCATAGGGATCAGTCCTTTAAAGGTAAGTTGACCTTTACATTGACCAGCATTGTGTAATTGTTCACATACATTACAGTGCTTTTCCAATGGAGAAAGCAGCATAATGAGATGAAAAATGTTACAAAATGTCATGTCAGTCTTTGCTGTCATCTTTTCTGCTGTGATTTAAATGGCTCCGACTAATTTTTAAAAACTGGTTTTGACATGGGGCTTAGAGAAGCTGGATGAAGTGACATGGGTGATCTGAGAGCATTGGCTGGCATGGAAAGTTAAGAGGGGTGAGGTTTAAGGGGCCTTAAAACACTGTTGGGAGATGGGATACTGTGTTGGGGAACCGAGGTGGGTCATCTAACCGGCCTGCCTCTGGAACTACACTTCTCACGCAGTCCAGGGTGGCTCGCAAACTGCACTGCAAACCCAGCCTTGGTGTGAAAAGACAAAAATAGCATGTGAAGTCACATGTGGGTCAGGTCTGCAGTTTGCGAGTCATGAATGTGCACAGGTCAGGTTTTCCTGAACCCAGAGGAAGATTCTGTCCCAAATTGCCAAAAAAATTAAAACCATCTTGTTGCTTCATTATGGTCTACTTCTACTGCTACCCGTTATCAATGTGACTATCCTTTTATGCCTAAAGCTCCTTTCCTAAACTCTGATCTGGTCCTCTTGCGCCTACTTGGTGCTATCTTAGTGTCACTTGAGGTTTGAGGCTGGAACATTACCAATGGGGTTTTCAAGATCTGTTCTGTAGCTTGTGCCTGTGTAGCTGAAGGCCTTGCAGGATCTCCTTCTGGTGTCATATTGCTTGCATGTTGATGCCTTCAAGGTGTAGAGTAGAGGCAGCATCCTGTGCTGCCTTTGGAAGAGGCCACATTGATGCAAATTCACTGTTCTTGTCATGAGAAGCAGTGATATGTGTGTCCAGTCCTTTCAGCCTACTTGTGCTGGTCATTGGCTGTATTGGGTTAATATTTTGCAATGAGACCCAGTTGAATAGTCCCAGTTAAGTCCTTATAGTTCTGAACCAGGATGCTTCTCAGAGGAGGAAGCAGTCATTGCTACCACTCCAGACCCTCTTCCTGATGCCTTGAGTCTGCATTGACCTCCTGGACTGCCACAACCACTAAGTTCCTCACATCATGCATTATATCTTTTATTGTATTACAGGTGTGTTGTGGACTCCTCCAACATTTCCACCATCTGTGCCATGTGAGAGGAGATTCTCCAACTTCCTGCTTGTGAAATTTATGCTCTCAAATCATAAATGTTTTAAAGACTGAGCCCCTGAGATCTTAAATCCTTGTCTATTTAACCAAGGGTGGCTCTTTCTGCCATCTCCAAGGAGAGATAACTGTTTCCTCATTGTTCCCTCCTCGCTTTTCCTACTCACTGGTGATCTTATGACTGGCTGAGTGATATCCTTTTTGTCTCCATGATGCCTTTTTCCTAAATGGATATGCCTGGGTTAGTGCTTGAGTACGTATGGTGCTATTATGGGATGGATGAATCAGGTGCATGTACCAGGCTGCTCTTCAAATGTTTCCTTCTATACGTGATCAGCAGTGATGGACTCAAAGGACATGAATTTTAGGAAAGTGCTTTCTGACTTGTAAATTAGAAGCCATGACTGTGCAATAGGGGGCCTGAAGACATTTATTGAAAACTCATTTGTGTACATGCTCCATTCATTACTAATCTGAACCTTTCCTCCAATTTCTTCTTGATACATTTACCAAAGAATTGCTGAGTTTTCTCCAAAGACTTTGACAAGCTACAAATAACTGATAATGTCATTTCATCCAGATATCTGCAGATATTCCCTTGTGAAATCAGGTACCAGAAATGCAGCAGTCTCTTCATTTTTCAGACAAATATTTCAAAAGACATGCAGTGGAATGGTAGGTGAGGAGATGATAGTGGTGATCTTATAAGCCTAGTAAGGGTCTCATTAGATAAAAACGCAATATGACCCTAGATAGTATAGAGGTGACTCATGTTTCCAAAAGTAGATCAGCTTCTGCATGGCACTCATATTTTCATTTACCTTTGCCAGAATAGTCATTAAAACGTTTATAGTACTGAACAGGCTGCTAGAGTTGTCACTGACCGCCAATGCTATCTCCAAATAGTCATTTGGTAGTACAGAACTTGAGTCTTTCTGAAAGAAGACACATGTCTAAACTTTTCGTCTTGTACTCATCAGGACGTGTGTAAGAATACCAATATAAGGGGAAAGCACCAATTTATACTGTGTGTGAAGAGTGCTGATTGGTTGGCAAGTGGTGTTGCCATGGAGAATTCACCACTGATGGTGACTGACAGTTAACTGCCAAGCATTGTTTGAAATTTAAACCATGCAGCTTGACCCTGATTGGTCAATGCATTGCCCTGAGGAATGAGGCAGCGAATGGCTGTCACTTATTTTGTTTAGCTGGATTAGGCACAATGTATGTGCATGTTCCTTCTGTCTGCAAAGAATAGGGCCCTGTGTATTAATATATGTAGCTCCTAGCACATGCAAATGCATCACACTGCAAGCCTGACTGACAGTCTTAAGTTCATTGTCAGCGTAATTCTTAGCGCATTGAGGATTATTTAGCAAATGTTGTCCAATCGCAGAATCACATCTAATGTTGGAAATGGTGTTTTCAGTTTTGCAAGCATGGGCTGGTTGGGTATGGTCTCATAGAGTCATAGAGGTCTACAGCACAGGAAAAGGCCCTTTGGCCCATCAAGTCTGCGTCAGTCAAACAAGTATCTAATTATTCTAATCCCATTTTTCAACACTAGGCCCATAGCCTTGTATGCCATGGCATCGCAAGTGCACATCCAAATACTTCTTAAATGTTATGAGGGCTTCTGCCTCTACCACCATTTCAGGCAGTGAGTTCCAGATTCCCACCACCCTCTGGGTGAAAAAATTCTTCCTCACATCCCCTCTAAACCTCCTGCTCCTTGCCTTAAATCGATGTCCCCTGGTTATTGATCCCTCCACCAAGGGGAAAAGTTCCTCCTTGTCGACCCTATCTTTGTCCATCATAATTTTATACACCCCAATCATGTCCCCCTTCAATCTCCTCTGCTCCAGGGAAAATAACCCCAGTCTATCCAATCTCTTCTCATAACTAAAACTCTCCGGCCCAGGCAACATCCTGGTAAATCTCCTCTGCACTCTCTCTCTCTCTAGTGCAATCACACCCTTCCTATAATGCGGATTCCAGAACTGCATGCAATACTCTAGCTGTGGCCTAACCAACATTTTATACAGTTCCAGCATAACCTCCCTGCTCTTATATTCTATGCCTTGGATCCCATGGGCTCTTACCTTCATTATCAGTCTCCCATGCGGGACCTTATCAAAAGCCTTGCTGAAGTCCAAGTAGACTATGTCAAATGCATTGCCTTCATCTACACACCTGGTCACCTCTTCGAAAAATTCAATCAAACTGGTCAGACATGACCTCCCCTTAACAAAACCATGCTGACTGTCCTTGATTAATCCCTGTTTTTCCAAGTGTAGATTAATTCTGTCCCTCAGAATTGCTTCCAATAGTTTCCCCACCATTGAGGTTAGATTGACTGAATTTTTGTTTATTCACTGAATCCGTGTATAGCCCTTTGCGGCCTCTTTGTGTCATCCTCACAATTTATACTCCCACCTACTCTGTGTCATCAGCAAACATGGATACATTACACTTGCTCCCCCCACCCATCTAAGCCATTGATACAGATTGAACATAACAGAGACCCAAGCACTCATCCTTTCAGTACCTCCTAGTTGCAGCTTACCCAACCTGAAAATGTCCTGTTTATTCCTACTCTGTTTTCTGTTCATTAAGCAACCCTCAATCCGTGCTAATATATCACCCTCTGTCCCATGAGTCCTAATTTGATGTAACAGCCTCTTGTGGCACTTTACCAAATATTTTTTGAAAATCCAAATACACCAGACCCACTATTTCCCCTTTATCCACCCTATCAGTTACATCCTCAAAAAACGCTAACAGATTTGTCAAACACAATTTCCCTTTCATAAATCTGTACTGATTGTCTAACCATGCTAGGATTTTGTAAATGCCTTGTTAACACATCTCTAATTATAGATCCTAGCAATTTTTCTACTACTGATGCCAGGTAACTGGCCTTCCCTGTTTTCTCTCTTCCTCCTTTCTTAAATAGCGGGATTATGCTTGTTACCTTCCAATCCATGAGGTATGTTCTAGAGTCCTGTGAATTCTGGAAGATTGAAAACAATGCATCCACTATCTCTGAAGCTACTACTTTTAAAATCCTAGGATGCAGGTCATCAGGTCCATGGGATTTGAGCCATTAATTTCTCCAGTACCATTGCTTTACTAATAATAATACCCATAATATTCTCATTCCCACAAGACCTTTGGTTCCCCATTATTTCTGGATGTTTTTGTGGCTTCAACTGTAAAGACAGAAACAAAGGGACGAATTTTTGAATGGCCAAGGAGGTGGGACTGGAGGCCAATAGACTCACAATTTTCAGCCACTGGCCAGCATGCTGGCTTGCTGGCATGTTCCCGCTTCCAGGCCTTTTTAGAACATGAAGGTTCATGAAAGAAATGGCTACCCACCCAAAAGCAGCAAGTAACCACTTAGACATCATTAAGGCCTATTAATGCCATTCTGCTGAAGCCGAGTGGAATTTTCCAGCCTCTTGTTGACCTTCCAGCCTCTTGTTGACCTTCCAGCCTCAGGAGCCCACCTATTGTCCTTAATTGGATGGTAAACAAGCTTCCTGGCCACTAATTGGCAGCTTGTTAAAAAAAAAAACACATCAGGCACCGACGTGATGCAGGTTTGGGACCTGGAAATGTGCCCGATGTTCGTATCCCAAATGCATAACTAAAATCCAGACCAAAGTATTTGTTTAATGTCTCTGCAATTTCTTTATTCCTGTTATAATTTCTCCTGTCTCCAAGGAACCCATGTTCACTTTCACTTCCTCTTGCACAAATGGAAGTCTTACCCTGCCATTCTGCTGAAAAGATCAGGAAAATCTAGACATACCTTTCAGAAGCTATAATATGGGCTCATTGGGAATGTGCTGATGTTGTCAGGGGATGTCCAACAGGTATATCAATATTTGTAAGGTCCCCCACACAAAAATTGAAAACCAAGATCTAAAGCGCAGATTGTTCTATTGTGTAAATATATTGCACCAGCCACTGCAGAGATTGGGGAGCAGTGAATTGGCAATGTTGTTGTGTTGTGAATAAAGTATTGATTTGGAGTCCAGCCTCAGATTATTTTATTATTATTTAATGAAACAAGGAGATACAAAAGGAGTAATTTGTCATTCGTGTCAGTCATGCATTGCAGTATATTGAATTATAAAATGTAAAGAAATGCATGTAGTGATAATAACATTGGTTCTGTTGTTTGACATTATCTAATCAATTTCTGTTATGCTTCTTATAGTCATTCTTACCCTATGCTCATAGTTCATTGAATACACCACTGAAAACTGTAGAGCATATCATTTATTCCATTCACAAGAGGAGCTTTACCACTCAACAATTATCTTTACTATTGATTGATATATTGGACTGCCTTGGAAGACTTGTCTGTTGAAAACAGTTTAATTGTAATAAGAAAACACAAAACCAGTTAACAAATGGTTGAAATTACTCTAATGTGGATCCTATTGAAGATGTTATGCATTTTGTTTTCTTGGATGAGTCACTAGTACCCTTGTTGTATTCTTGTATTTCTTCCATTAACAAGGTGAAATCATCAACATCAAAGAGGTTGGAGATAGAAAGCCCCAATGTTATACTGTCAGAAGACTAGTGGGAGGCAACCTGCTTAGGAACAAACTGAGAAAATACCACATTACACATACTGTGTGCCACTGTTCCAGTTTGAATCTCTCTGTATGCAATTAGTGTTGGAGGGCTTGTACACAGTTGGTAGTCTCTTCTATATCTTGTAAAGGTGCTTTAAAGTTTAACCAACCAGAGGCTTTGATCATTGGAACTCAAGTCCATCCTTATGATTTTCTAGTGTTATTTAACTCCTGCAAGAGATTTCTCTCTATTCTGAGATGGAGCCAGCTAATTGATCTGTTTAATACCATTGGTGTATCTTGTAATATTCGACAATGCTGGCATCATAATCTTCCAGAAACCTTAACTTATTAACGTATTCACCAGGTAGGCTCAGAGTTTTTTTAGACTCAGTTTCTTTTTATTCATTTGTGGGATACGGGAATTGTTGGCAAGACAGCATTTATTGCTCATCTCTAATTGCCCTTGAGAAGGTGGCGGTAAGCCGCTGCCTTAAACCTCAGTGCTGTGAGGGAGGGAGTTCCAGGATTTTGACCCAGCAACAGTGCAGGAAAAGTGACATATTTCAAAGTCAGGATGATGTGTGACTTAGATAAGAACTGCAGGTGGTGATGTTCCTATCTGCCTGTTGTTCTTGTCCTTCTAGGTGGTCTTAAAGGTGCTAAGTAGGTGGAAAAGGTCTGTTCAGAAGGTGCTGTCGAAGGAGCCTTGGCGCGTTGCTGCAGTAGATGGTACATATTGCTGCAAATGTATGTCAGTGGTTGAGGGGATGAGTGTTTAAGGTGGTGGATGGGGTGCCAATTAAGAGGGCCACTTTGTCCTGGATGGTGTCGAGCTGCACTTATCCAGGCAAGTGGAGAGTATTCCATCATACTTCTAAATTGTGCCTTGCTGGTTTTGCAGTTAGGAGGTGAGATATTAACTGCAGCATGCCTTGTCTCTGAAAAAGGGTCATACGAACTCAAAACATTAACTCAGTTTCTCTCTCCACAGGTGCTGTCAGACCTGCTGAGTTTTTCCAGTATTTTCTGTTTTTATTTCAGATTTTTATTTCAGATTTCCAGCATCCGGAGTATTTTACTTTTGCCTTGTCTCTGACCTGCTCTTGTAGCCAAAGTATTTATATGCAGGTGCAGTTAAGTTTCTGGTCACTGGTGATCCGTAGGATGTAATGTTACGAATTCAGCAATGGTAATGCCATTGCATTTCAAGAGAAGGTGGCTAGACTCTTCCTTGGTGAAGATGGCCGTTGCCAGGCCCTTGTGCGGTGCAAATTTTACTTACCACTTATCAGCGCAAGCCTGAATATTGTTCAGGTCTTGCTGCACGTTGGCACAGACTGTTTTAGTATTTGAAAAATTAGGAATGGAACTGGACGCTGTGCAATCATCAATGAAGATTCCCATTTCTGAATTTATGATGTAGGGAAGATTATTTATTAAGCAGCTGAAGATGCAGCTTAGACACCGCCTGAAGGTCAACTCCTGAATTGAGGTTTTGGGCTGAGATGATTGTCCTCCAACAACCACAGCCATCCGCCTTTGTGCTAGGTATGACTCCAACCAGTGGCAAGTTTATTTCTCCAATTTCCATTGATTTCAGTTTTACTTGGGCTCCTTTATGTCACACTCTGTCAAATGCTGCCTTGATGTCAAGGCCAGTCACTCTCTCCTTGCCTCTGGAATTCAGTTCTTTTGTCCATGTTTGGACCCAGACTGCACTGAGGTCTGGAGCTGAGTGGTCCTGACAGAAACCAAATTGAGCATTGCTGAGCAGGTTATTGTGAGTAATGCTGCTTGATAATTCTATTGATGACACCTTCCATCACTTTGCTGATGACTGAGAGTGCATTGATGGGGCAGTGATTGCCCAAATTGGACTTTTCCTGATTTTTGTGGATAGGATATACCTGAGTAATTTTCCAACTTGTTGGGTAGATGCCAATGTTGTAGCTGTACTGGAACAACTTGGCTAAGGGTTGCAGCTAATTCTGGAGCACAAGCCTTCAGCACTACAGTCAGGATGTTGTCAGGGCCTATAGTCCTTGCATATCCAGTACATTCAGCTGTTTTTTGATTTCACATGGAGTGAAATGGATTGAATGAAGACTGGCATCTGTGACGGTTAGGATCTCAGGAGGGGGCTGAGCTGAAACACCCACTCGGCACTTGTGTTTGAAGATGGATGTAAACTCTTTGGAATGGCATGCCCGAGAGGATTGTGAATACTCCATCATTGAGAATCTTCATGACTGAAATCAATAGATTTCTAATCTCTCAGGGAATCAAGGGTCTGGGGGTGGGATGTGGCAGGCAGAAAAGTGGAGTTGAGGTAGAAGATCAGTCAAGATCATATTGAATGGTGGTGCAGGCTCAAGGGGCCAAATGGTCTACTCCTGCTATTATTTTTAATGTTCTTGTTTTAGCCTTGTCTTTTGCACTGACATGCTGGGCTCTGCCATCGCTGAGGATGGGAATGTTCATGGACCCTCTTCCACTCATTAGTTGTTTAACTATCCACCACCATTTACAGCTGGATATGGCAGGACTGCAGAGCTTTGACCAATTAATTATGAGATTGCTTAGTTCTGAATAAAGGAAGCCTGCTTCCGCTGCTTAGTGGATTTAGTTTCACCAGGTTGGCACTTTATTTTTATGTATGTCCAGTGCTGCTCCTGATGTGGACTCCTACACAGCTCATTGTACTAGGGTTGATTTCCTGGCTTGATGGTAACAGTCAAGTCAAGGATATGCCAGTCCATGAGATCAAACATTGTGATAGAATACAATTCTGCTGCTGCTGATGGCCCACAGCACCTCGTAACTGCCCAGTTTTCAGATACTAGATCCGTTCTGAATCTATCCGGGTGGAATTGGACATAGCCCAGGATGGTGATGGAGGAGTCTGGGACATTGGCTGGAAGATGGTGAGTATGACTGCCAGGCTGTTTGCATAACTGTCACTCTCCCAATTTTGGCACAAATTCAAAATGTTAGTAAGGAGAATTGCAGAATTGACTTAGCAGGCTGGCACATTTGTTGTATCCGGTGCCTAGGTCGATGCCAGGTGTTCTTTCTTATTAGATTTTTTTTTTGTAGAGGTTTGATACAACCGAGTGGCTTGCTAGGCCACTTCAGGGGCAGTCGTCAACCGCATCGCTATGGATCTGCAGTCACATACAGTAAGTCCCTATTTAATATTGCCCCATTTAACATTGTTTTACTTTAATATCGGTCAGTTACTGGGGCCTTTATTCTCGTTTAGTGTCATGAGTTTCATTTTAAAGACATTTCATGCCGATCTAACATAGGGCTGCTTGACCCAATCTTTGCCACTTCCTCCAGTTCCACTGCCCCTTCTAACTTGGCATCATCTGTAAATCTTACCAATTTGCACTGAATTTCTGAATCCAAGTCATTGATATAAATTAGAAACTATGGTGGTTCCAATCAAGCTTCCTGTAGCATCTCACTTAGTACTTCCACCTATCCCTGCATAACTTCTCTAACAAGTATCTGTTGTTTTATCTACTTCACCCAACTAATTATCCATTCCCAATATTTTCCAGGTATCCCCACAGCTCTGAGCTTAAGTAACATTTAAAGTTATTAATTTCATTCCAATTATTATTTTGATGGAGTCACTAAATTAAAAAGGATCACTGACAGCAATTCTTAAAGGTGTCAGGAGGAGCATGGTACAACTGGGACCAATATCCAGGATCTATGCTTTTTCCTTTTGTACTTTAAAATTATTGGGGATCCTAAATTGGTGTGGGACTCCAATTTAAATAGCCTCCTGTTTTGAGCAAAAGTGCTGCACGTATGGGATGATTTGTAAAATTTTTCTTGGTTTGTATTTTTTTCCGATTTAGGTTGTAACAAATGGTGTTGAATATTATCTTTTTACTTACATTAATGTAAACATTTTAAACTGCACTGCACTGAAATACCAGCCTAGATTATGCGCCTAAGTATAAAGTCAAATTGGAACTCATGACTTTTCTGACCCAGAGGTGTGCAAGCCATCAGCTGAGATTGAAGAGAAAGCTCTCTCCAATCTGATAATTAAGGCTAATATGACTGTTGTGGCTGAAGCTAAGATTGTCCCTAAGGCCTCCGATGTGGAGGCATCTGTCATGGATCTGCCTGAAAGTGCCACATGATCCAAGGTGTAACGCAGTGTTGCAAAGCCACCCAACATTGTGCAAAGTTTGGCCTCCTTCAATTGACTAACCATATGTCACACATTCTCAGAAACTATCCCCACTACATCTAGATCTATTTGATGCTCTGCAGTCATCCTTTTAAAAGCAGGGCCACGGCATCTGGGCATTGGGGCTGCAGAGCAATGTTTCCTCATCCTCTAATTATCAAAATCTTCCAACCTCAGCTCCTGCTGTGATGAAGTGTTGGAACAGACCAGAAGGTCCTACTACACCATTTTCATCCTCTGCTTCATTCTGCTATGTTGCATTTAGAGAAGGAGAAACGTAGTTAGAGTGATTTTCTGAAGCAGAATTCTTGGAACATTCAGCAGAAATTTGTTGAGGGTTTTATGTTCAAGCTTCTGGCAGGTAATGAAGATATAATAAAATAGGAAACTGAGTGTGTTGTCGAGCCTGCAACTGACTGGTCCTTTGCTGGCTCCCTCTGTTGGCTGCCCTCTGAAGAATTATAATGTTTCCTCCTTGTAGGGGCTGAGAAGACAGAAATTAGTGGGCCATCACTTCTGGACAATTTCTCTTGTGCTATGGGTAGTCTCCTCCTCTAAAAGGAATTTAAAATATCACATCCATCAGGTTGTCAAGTTGCAGTCAACAGGCAGATCATGTGGATCGTAACCAATGCGTGAACAGAAGTAATTAAAGACAATGTGAGGCTTTTAGCCTGGTGCATGCATGTAAGTCTAAAGTAAAACAACACTGACAAGTGAAGGCTGGAAATAGAAAGGTTCCCCTGGTGCCTTCAGGACATTAACAATGATCTCTGAAACACTGAGGGACGGTTGGTTGGAAATGGCAGACATGTTATAATTCAGTGCATTTTTGGAAATGTAGTCAAACTCTCTTGCCTTGCCAGACTTGGTAATGTTATTAAACCATACATAAGGTCATCAAGTTGACATTGGTTGTCCTGGCTACATTCTTCTGCTATGACTTTTGACAGTCTTATTTGCTCAGGCCCAAACTGGGCTCTAAAAACCCAAAGCCCTAGGTCCTACTACAAACCTCTGTGTCAGTGTCCAATTATTTTTACCTCTGGTTTCAAACAAAATGTTTATTGTTGATGCCTATCTGTTGAATTTGGTGTGTATATCCTTTGGCATTGAGAGAACCTCTGACCACACTACCTTTGACTGTCTGCACTACTGCAGACATGTTCTTGGCAGAAGAAATCACCAACTCTATTGATACAATTCTAATCCTAAAAACAAATAAAATGTCTGATACACAGGCTTGCAGATTAGATTTTAACCATTGTGACTGAAAGGGTGACTCCCAGGGCCCTGGGAAAGTTGAATCAACTAACCAGCTGATTTCTTGTGCACATTCTACCTATCACTGCCTGCAACAGTACCAATAGAAAAGCAAGCCTTTAGATCATGATGCCATGAGTTTGTAGATTGATGCAGAGTTCCTGTTATTTGGGGACTCCCTGGAGCCATATGGTTTTCAGAGCCCAAAAACTGCCCCCTTACCTCATGACTGTTCTGTTGTTCACATTCATTCTTTGTAGAATTTCATTGCAAACCAGCTTAGGGCAGAGAGATTTATTTTATTGTCTACCTTCAGTATGAGTTGGTGAACAGGGTGGCTGTGTGGCTCCAGATGGTTGCACAGTGTGTGACCCAGTGGAATTGTATTTACCAATACTAACATTGGAAGAAATGAGTGGACCTTTAATGATCTGAAATAAATCAGAGCATGAACTTAGTGGTACATCATCAGACATAGAAATCCTGCTTAACAATTTATTACATTTTTTACCCCCACCAACCTGACCATGTTATGACTCTTCCGTCTCAATTAGAAGAGAATTGTTTATAGAGCTCCATCAGTATCGGCCTAATTAGACTTGAGACCTTATAGTAATTACTGCCCTTTTACCTTTCATCTCACTTTCCTTCCTTCCTTATGGGGAACAGTTCTCCAATAATGCTCCTTTACATAACAGCTTGAGTTGATACTTACAACTGTGAGTATTAACTCACATCATACCCCTTCAACTTGCAAGACCACCACTTATTAGAACATAAGAATCTTTACGAACAGGAAAAAGGCCATTAAACTCAATATGAAAACATGGAAATTCCCACTAATGTATAAAAAAGATAAGAAACAAATAGTACTGTATGAGTCAAACTGTAATCTTCTAAAGCATGTGAGCTGCCTGATGCCCCCCACCTCCTGATTTTCCTTATTTCAGTTTTCTTCAAGCATATTCTATTTGAAATTTGATGATTAGCCAAAATCAATGTGACAAAGTAATCATAGATCTAAATAGGACAGATTGTAATTTTGTTTTTGAAAACACCCTGTAATATTCAAGGTACGCCCCACACAATCTTACTTAAATTACAAAACTTAAATGAAGTGCAAAGACCTATAACGCAGGATGAAATAGTGTCCCCTACCCACAATATATGCAGTAGCCTCTAGTCTGTACTCTGATTTGTTTAACTGCTTTTACATTGTGCAAGAAGCAATAGATGCAAATAGCAATGTGGAATTTATTTGTTCATGGGATGTGGGTGTTACTGGCTAGGCCAACATTTATTGCCCATCCCTAATTGCCCTTGAAGAGGTAGTGAGCCGCCTTCTTGAACCACTGCAGTCCATGGTCACGTAGGTACACCTACAATGCTGTTAGGAAGGGAGTTCCAGGATTTTGATACAACAAATGAAGGAACAGTGAGATAGTTCCAAGTCAGGATGGTTTGTGGCTTGGAGGGGAACTTGCAGGTGGCAGTGTTCCTATGCATCTGCTGTCCTTGTCCTTCTAGTTGGTAGAGGTTGCCGGTTTAGAAGGTAATGTTTAAGGAGCCTTGGTGAGTTCAGAAAGAATACATAAGGAAAGAAAGTGTCAGTCCTGATTATGGAAGACATTGCAATGTTGGAAAGAGGGAATGTGGTTGAGGGGGCAAGAACAGAGTTCATTTTGTTAAGAGTTGAGAAACAAAAAAGGTAATATCATGCTACTTGGGGTATTCTTTAGGCCTCCAAACAGAGAGAAATAAAATAACAAATCTGCAGGGAAATTACAGAGATGTGCAAGAAATAGAGAGTGGTGATACTGGGAAAAATTAATTACCCAAATATTGATTGGGATAATGTTAGGGTAAAGAGTAAGGAGGGAGAGGAATTTCTGAAATATATTCAGGAGAAATTCCTTGATCAGTATGTTCTTGGCCCAACCAGAAACTAGGCATTAGTGGATCTGGTGCTGGGAAAGGAGGTGGGCCAAGTAGACCGAGTGCCTGTGGGGGAGCTTTTGGGTAAGAGTGATCATTGTATCGTAAGGTTTAGATAAGCAACAGAGAAGAACAATGAACAATATAATAGCGAACTTCTAAGTTGGAAGAGGGCTAATTTCAATGCGATGAGAAGGGACTAGTAGGGGTAAAATTGAACCATAGACTGACAGGAAAAACTGTAACAGAACAATGGGTGATCTTTAAGGAAGAGATGCTTCAGGTACAGTCTTGGTACATTCCAACAAAGGCAAAAGGTAAGGGAGCCAAAAACCAGGCGCCTTGGGTGACAAGGGAGATAGAGATTATCATGAAACTTAAAAGGTGGGTGTCTGATGCATTTCAGATGAATCCTTCAAGTGAGAACCAGATCAAATACAATGGGTTGAGAGGGGAGGTGAGGAGGAAAATAAGACTGGCAAAGAAAGAGAATGAAAACATAATGGTAGTCAACATGAAAGGGAATTCAAAAATCTTCTACCAGCATGTAAATAGTAAGGGGATAGAAAGAGGTGGAGTGGATCTTATTGGGACAAAGAGGGTAATATATGTTTAGAGATGCAGGATAAGGCTAGAATATTTAATGAGTTATTTCTGTTGGTGTTTACTATGGAAAAGGAATCTGACAATATATCAGTAGAAGCAGAGGTCGTGAGGTAATGGATTGTGTGAAAATTTTAAGGGAGGAGATACTGGAAAGGCTGGCTATGCTTAGGGTAGTTAAGTCACTTGATCTGGATGGCTTGCACCCCAGGTTGCTAAAAGAATATGTAGGTGGAGATGATGGAAGAAATTGCCTTAATCTTTTAATCTTCCCTAGATATGGACAAAGTGCTAGAGGATTGGAGAGTGGAAAATGTGACACCCTTATTCAAGAAATAGTATAAGGACAGTTGTAGCAACTATAAGTCAGTTAGTTTAACATCAGTGGTGAGTAAGATTTTGGAATCCATAATCAGGGAAAAAAAAAATCACAGGCACTTGGAGAGATTTGAGATAATTAAGAAAAGCCAGCACGGATTTGTAAAAGACAGATCATGCTTGACCGATCTAACTTACTCTTTTGATGGCATAACAGAGAAGGTTGATGAGAGAATATGGTGGATTTGTCTATATGGATTTTTTTAAAAAGCATTTGACAAGGTACAACATAAATGACTGGTTAACAAAATTGAGCCTTATGGAATAGGAGAGATAATGTAATTCAGATTTTAAAAATTGACTTCACTTCAGAAATCAGTAAGTCATGGTAGATGATTGTTTTTCGGACTGAAGGGTGGTAGATAGTGGTGTTCCCCAAGGAACCAAGTGGTACCAAGTGCTACCAAGTGATAGGATCACTGCTTTTTTTTGCTTTATGTATGACTTGGATACTGGAATATGGAGTGAAATTTCAAAATTCAATGATATCAAACTTGGAGGGGTGGCAAATAATGAGGACGATATGAACTGTCTGCGACAGGACATAGGCTATCAGAATGGGCAGAGAAATGTGAGATAGAATTTAATACAGAGAAGTGTGAGATTCTGGCAGGAGGGATAGTGAGAAGCAATATAGACTTAATGGCACAATTCTAAAGTGTGTGCAGGAACAGAGGGACCTTGGGGTGAATGTGCATCAATCTTTTAAGGTGGAAGGACATATTGAGAGGGTGGTTGGAAAAGCATATAGGACCTTGAGCTTCCTAAATAGAGGCATTGTGTACAAATGCAGGGAAGTTATGCTGAACCTTTATAAAGCTCTAGTTAGGCCACAACTAGACTATTGCATCCAGTTTTGGTCACCACACTTTAGGAAAGATGTGAAAGTCCTTGAGAGGTTGCAGAGGAAATTTACCAAAATGGTTCCAGTGATCGGGATTGAGGGGTAGTTACAAGGATAGATTGGGAAGGCTGGGTCTGTTCTCCTTGGAACAAAGGAGATTGTGGGGAGATTTGATAGAGATGTACATGACTGGCTTAGATAAGGTAGATGAGGAAAAACTTCTCCACTAACTGATGGTACAAGGACTAGGGACACAGATTTAAGATTTCGGGCAAGAGATGCAGGGAGAATGTGAGGAAGAACTTTTTTACGCAGTGAGTTGTAATGACTTGGAACTCACTGCCCATGAGGGTGGTGGAAGCAGAAAAATCAATGATTTCAAAAGGGAATCAGAAGGACGCTTGAAAGAAATAAACTTGCAGGGCTACGAGGTTCAAGCATGGGAGTGGGACTGACTGAATTGCTTTGCAGAGAGCCGGCATATACTCAATGGAGCAAATGGCCTCCTTATGTGCTGTAAATTATTCTATGACTCTAAGACCTGTGCTAATGGCAATCAGTGCACTCACCTCAAGCAGCCAGATGCAACTCCAATGCAAATTCAGTAAAAACAAGTCTTCCTATCTGCCAGTCTCAGCAAACACTGGCAAATTTACTTTTGGATTGCAAATGCCTGCACAGCATCTTCAAGGGCAAAATTTTCACCTTGGCTGGGGGGGGCATGCGCCCGACCTGCTCGAGTGTGAAACGACGCGCGTTGATGTCGGGCGAGTGTCCCGACGTCAACATGCAGTTGCGCAATAGTTCAGTCTGCGGGTGCAAGTGGGAATCAGCAGCGCGCCCGGTGACAATTAAAAGGCCTGTTAAGGCCATCAAATTATCAATTAAGTTAAATTTTTCACTGCCTGTCCAACCTTACAGTTGGCGGGCAGGCGAAAAGGCCGAGTGTCCTTTGCACTTTTTAGGAAACCTCATCCATGGGCGGGATGAGGTTTCCTAAAGCAAATAAAAATAAAATTAAAATTTTAAACCTTAAATGATAACATGTCCCTGCTCATGTGACAGAGTCACATGAGGGGACATGTTTTAGTACATCTTTAATTTCTTTCTTTTTTTTTAAACTCTTCATCTCCCTGAGGCAGCTCTGTGCCTCAGGGAGATTCTCAAGCGTGCACTCGTGCACATGCACCAAGTTTGTGCTCGCCCAGCTCGCAATCCTCCCCCTGCCCACACAGGCAGTGCTGAGCGCTGCCGCCCGCGTATCATGCTGGACGGGCCTTAATTGGACCGCCAGCGTGAAATCACCTTCCGGCCTTGATCGCGGGCGGTGGTCGGCTTCCCAACCGCCCCCGCTGAGCCTGCCCAACAAGGGCAAGATTCTGCCCCAAGAGACTCTGTCTGAAAATTGGTTCAATCCAGTTTTGCAACTAACCAATAATACCAAATTGGTAAATTCATCTTGGTTTATTTTAATGCACAGGAAGGACAATGATCAATAAGATTTAACAGACTTCAGTTATATTGCAAAGAGACTCATTCACTCCACCTCAAATTAGCATGAGCAATTAATTTTACTTTAGCCTCAGTAGCGAAAGGAAAATCAGAATACAATATGAAGTAAAGCCAGGCTTAGGTCTTGATAGCTATGGATTGTAGAAGAAAGGGAAAATTGGTGAACATAATTTTAGGTTCCTGGAATGAGGTAAATGCACAGAGAATGCTGTGGAATTCGGAATTAAGGGAAATCAGGTAGTTTAGATGTGAAAAGACCATAACATTAATAAAAAAGGATTTTGCCCTTTTCGCTCAAAACCCCGACATCAGGGTCAAATGGAGATCACAACCCTGTACTGTGTGGGAAATGGTCACCCAGCAGTGATTTTCTCTGAATTGACCAACTAGTAGTTAGAGGCAGGATGTGGCCCATATGAACAGATTTGGCCAAAAATGCACCAGAAAATGAGATTAACATATATATGACTGAAAGTGAAGTATAATGGACCAATAATATCATCCACTGATGTTAATTTACATTGTTGGAAACTTAAAATACTCTCAGATGTATTCCAGTGATGCCATTGGAACTCATTCCTTAAACAACACCATAATATTTCAAAAAAGAAGCAATCAATGGCACAGCCAGTAGCCATTCCTCAGCCTCAGGGAACTTCCTGATGGCCCAAATGGAAAAAGAAGAAAAAGCACCATCAAGCAGACAAATATCATTTTCATTCACCCGACAAGAAACGATCAAAAGTAACAACAACCATACACTGCCAAACCAGCCAGGCCAACAAGGCATGGTTTAACATTAAATAAATGGAAAAAATGGATGAAACCATATCCAAACACCAGTCCAACCTCCAAGAGAACAACACGAACCAGAACCACCAGAGCCTACCACTCTCCTGACAGAATGGCGAATGAGATGTGGAAGGGTTATAAAGCCTCCAGATGACCTGAACCTCTAACTTCAAGGAATTGAACTGGGGGTATGGGGTAGCAAGAGTGTTGTTAATGTTCATACTGTAATAGCACTGATGTTGGGATAGCATTATGGTTGTTAACAATAAGGTAAATGCCCAAGACTTATAAAATTGTAAGACTTGAAGTAAGATCATAAGACGTAGGAGCAGAAGTATGCTATTCAGCCCTTGGAGTCTGCTCCGCCATTCAATGAGATCATGGCTGACCTGATAATCATCAGCTCCACTTTCCTGTCTTTTCCCCATAACCCTTGATTCCCTTACTGATTAAAAATCTGTCTATCTCAGCCTTGAATACACTTAACGACCCAGCCTCTACAGCCCTCTGCGGTAAAAAATTCCACAGATTTACTACCCTCTGAGAGAAGAAATTCCTCCTCATCTCTGTTTTAAATAGGCGACCCCTTACTCTGAGATTATGCCCTCTGGTCCGAGACTCTCCCACAAGGGGAAACAACCTCTCAGCATCTACTCTGTCAAGCCCCCTAAGAATCTTACATGTTTCAATAAAGTCAACTCTCATTCTTCTAAATTCCAATGAGTGCAGGCTCAATCTACTCAACTTCTCCTCATAAGAAAATCCCTCCATTCCTGGGATCAACCTAGTGAACCTTCTCTGGACTGCCTCCAATGCCAGTATAGCTTTCTTTAGATAAGGGGACCAAAATTGTTCACAGTATTCTAGGTGTGGTCTAACTAGTGCCTTGTATAGTTTTAGCAAGACTTCCTTACTTTTATACTCCATTCCCTTTGAAATAAAGGCCAACATTCCATTTGCCTTCCCTATTACCTGCTGAACTTGTATGTTAACTTCTTGGGATTCATGCACAAGGAGTCCCAAATCCCTCTGTGCTGCAGGCTTCTGCAGTCTTTCTCCATTTAATTAATATTCAGCTCCTCTATTCTTCCTGCCAAAGTGCATAACTCACATTTTCCCCACATTATATTCCATCTGCCAAGTTTTTGCCCACTCACTTAACCTGTCTACATCCCTCTGTAGACTCCTTGTGTCATCTTCACCACTTGGCTTCCCAACTATTTTTGTGTCATCCGCAAACTTGGTGATAGTATATTCACTTCCCTCATCTAAGTCATTAATATATATTGTAAATAATTGAGGCCCTAGCACTGATCCCTGTGGCACTCCACTAGTTATAGGTTGCTATCCCGAAAATGCCCCCCTTATCCCAACTCTCTGTCTTCTATTAGTAAGCCGATTCTCTATCCATGCTAATATTCTACCCCCAACACCATGGGCTCTTATCTTATTGAGTAGCCTTAAGTGTGCCTTTTAGAAATCCAAATATATTACATCTACTGGTTCCCCTTTATCTATCCTGCTTGTTACCTCCTCAAAGAATTCTAATAAATTTGTTAGGCACAATTTCCCCTTCATGAAGCCATGCTGACTCTCCTTGATTAGATTATGTATTTCTAAATGCTCTGCTATTATATCCTTTATAGTAGACACCAACATTTTCCCAATGACAGATGTTAAGCTAACTGGCCTATAGTTTTTTGCCTCCCTCCCTTTTTGAATAAGGGTGTTGCTTTGGCTGTTCTCCAATCCTCTGGGACTTTTCCAGAATCTAAGGGTTCTTAGATGATTACTACCAGTGCATCCACTATTAGTTTGGCTATATCCTTTAATATCCTAGGATGCAACCCATCATGTCCAGAGGACTTATTGGCCTTTAGCCCCATTAGTTTCCCCAGTACTTTATCTCTAGTGATAGTTATTGTATTTATTCCTCCCCCGCCCCCCCTCCCCCCCCCTCCACCCCCAACCCTCCGCTGACTTTGCCCCTTGATTATTTAGTATTTTTGGAATGCTATTAGTATCTACTACTATGAAGATTGAAGCAAAGTATTTATTCAACTCCTCTGCCACTTCCTGGTTCCCCATTATTACTTCCCCAGCTTCATTCTCTAAGGGGCCTATGTTTTGGCCTCTCTATTCCTTTTTATATATTTAAAGAAGCTCTTATTGTCCATTTTTATACTACTTGCTAGTTTACCCTCAAAGTTTATTTTCTCTCTCTTTATTATTTTTGGTCATCTTTTGTTGGTTTTTTAAACTTTCCCAATTCCCTGGCTTACCACTAATCTTTGCCACGTTGAATGCTTTTTCTTTCAGTTTGATACTGTCCTTAAATTCCTTGGTTAACCATGGTTGACTTATCCCCTTCCTTGAATCCTTCTTCCTCACTGGGATACATCTTTGTTGAGAGTGATGAACTATTTTCTTAAAAGTCTGCTATTGTTCATCAACCGTCTTTTCTGCTAAACTGCTTTCCCAGTCCACTCCAACCACTCTGCCCTCATTCCATTGTAATTACCCTTATTTAAGTTTAGTACAGTTCTTTCCAACCCAAGTTTCTCACTCTCAAACTGAATGCTAAATTCTACCATGTTATGGTCACTGTTTCCTAGGGGATCCATTACTCTGAGATCATTTATTAAACCTGCCTCATTACACATTACCAGATCCAAAATAGCCTGATCCCTGGTTGGATTCACAACATATTATTCTAAGATAAAAACAAAAAGCTAAAAGCTACTGCGGATGCTGGAAATCCAAAACAAAAACAGAATTACCTGGAAAAACTCAGCAAGTCTGGCAGCATCGGCGGAGAAGAAATCAGTTAACGTTTCGAGCCTTCATGGCCTTTCGGCAGAACTGCAGCATGGTTTCAACAAGGGAGAAATATAAATTGGTTTAAGGTGGGTGGGGGGGGGGAGAGACACATTGAGGGTGTGGTGTGAGCAGATAATCAAAAGATGTCACAGACAAAAGGGTCAAAGAGGTGTTGAAGGTGGTGGTCTTTGTCTGAGAAAAGTGCTAATTAAGAATGGAAAACAGGATATTCAAAGTACAGCTCTAGTGGGGGTGGGGTGGAAAGACTAAAGGTTTTAGTTTTAGATTTAAAAATAATGGAAATAGGTGGGGAAAGAAGAATCTATATTAATTATTGAAAAAAAAAAGCGGGTGGGGGGGGAAAAGAAACGGGGTGGGGATGGGGGGAGGGGGAGTTTAAGATCTAAAGTTGTTGAATTCAATATTCAGCCCAGAGGGCTGTAAAGTGCCTAGTCAGAAGATGAGGTGCTGTTCCTCCAGTTTGCGTTGGGCTTCACTGGAACAATGCAGCAAGCCAAGGACAGACATGTTGGCAAGAGAACAGGGTGGAGTGTTAAAATGGCAAGCGACAGGGAGGTTTGGGTCTTTCTTGCGGACAGACCGCAGGTGTTCCGCAAAACGGTCACCCAGTTTGCGTTTGGTCTCTCCAATGTAGAGGAAGAAACTATCCTGAATACACTCTATGAATTCTTGCTCGTGCCTACCTCTGCCAGTTTGATTTTCCCAATCTACATGAAGATTAAAGTCACCCATGCCCTCATTATGTCCTGATTTAAATCTCTGTCCTACAGTATGGCTGCTGTCATGGAGCCTAAAGACTACTTCCACCAGTGTCTTCTTCCCCTTGTTATTTCTTACCTCCACCCATATGGATTCTACATCTTCCAATCCAAGATCCTTTCTTGCTATCGTACTCACTCCATCTTGTACTAACAAGGCTACCCCACCATCCTTTCCTTCCTGCCTGTCCTTTTGAAAAGTTATACCCCTGAATATTTAGTTCCCAGCTTTGATCACCTTGTAATCATGTCTCCGTAATGGCTATAAGATCATACCCATTAACCTCTATTTGTGCCGTTAATTCATTTATTTTGTCCTGAATACTATGTGCATTTAAGTAAAGGGACATTAATTTTGCCTTTTTACCATTTTTTTCCCCTTTTGACCCTATTTGCTACTTTTTAAGAATGTTTGTCCACTCTGTCTCTTCCTGTCACACTCTGGGTATCATTATCTAAATAGCTGTCCTGCAAGGCTGCCATGTCCTTTTGTTTTGTTAGCATACATATCCCCTTTCCAGAACCCTCTGCCTGTCTACTTAGTTTAAAGCCCTCTCTACAGCCCTAGTTATTCGATTCATCAGGACACTGGTCCCAGCATGGTTCAAGTGAAGCCCATCCCACTGGAACAGCTCCCTTCCACCCCAGTACTGATGCCAGTGCCCCATGAACTGAAACCCGTTCCTCCCACACCAATCTCTGCATTTAACTCCTTGACTTTATTTACCCTTGCCAGTTTGCCCGTGGCTCAGTTAACAATCCTGAGATTGTTACCTTGGAGATTCTGCTTTTTAATTTAGCTCATAACTGTTCAAATTCTTTCAGCAGGACCTCCTTTCTAGTCCTATCAATATCATTGGTACCAACATGGACAATGACAACTGGATCCCTCCCCTCCCACTCCAAGTTTCTCTCCAACCTTGAGGAGATGTCCTTAACCTTGACACCGGGCAGCCAACACAGCCTTTGGGATTCACACTCACGGCTGCAGAGAACAGTATCTATCTCCCTAATTATACAGTCCACTACCACTACTATGTTCCCATTTCCTCCCCCCCACTTGAATGGCTCCCTGTACCACAGTACTGTGGTCAGTTTGCTCATCCTCCCTCTCTGCAGTCCCTGCTCTCGTCCACACAGCTTGCAAGAACCTTGTAACTGTTGGGCAGTTGCAGGGGCCGAGGCTCCTCGGATGCTACCCCCTGGGTCCCCAAACCTGCTTTACCTGCAGTCCTCCTGTTCCTGATCACAGACCAAATTTGAATTATCTAATCTGAGGGGTGTGACCGCCTCCTGGAGCAAAGTGTCCAGGTAACTTTCCCCCCTCCCTGATGAGGCGCAATGTCTGCAGCTTGGAGTCCAGCTCCTTAACTTGGATCCGAAGTTCCTCGAGCTGCAAATACTCGGTACAGATGTGTTCGCTCTGGATCACCTTGGTGTCCGGCAGGCCCCACATGCTACAGCAGCAACACATCACCTATCCTGCCATCGTTATTGTATTTTATTCAATTTATTAATTAATTACTCTAGTATCCCCACTCTTTAGACTTTATTATAATTATTTTTTATACACACCAGTATCGATCTTATACTTAACAAGCTATCTTTAAGAAAATGAGAAAAAAAAACTAGAGATCTAAACACAAACTAAAGATCTTCTTTACTTTAAAGACTAGAAATACTCACCAATCCTACTCACCAATCAGCTGCTCTCCGCGCTCTTTTCCCTCTTGCACTCTTTAATGTTCTCATACTCTTGTCTCACTCTCTCACTGTTAACGGCCCCACTCCTCTCATACTCTCTCGCTGTAAATGACTACGCTGTTTCTCTTAGACTCTCTTGCTGTAAATGATCACGCTGTTCCTCTCACACTGTTGTGCTGTAAATGGCCACGCTGTTTCTCTCACATATCTCGCTGCAAATGACCACGCTGTTTCTCTCACACTCTCTCGATGTAAATTACCACACTGTTCCTCTCATACTCTCTCGCTGTAAATGACCACGCTGTTTCTCTCACACTGTTGTGCTGTAAATGGCCACGCTGTTTCTCTCACACTATCTCGCTGTAAATGACCACGCTGTTTCTCTCACACTCTCTCGATGTAAATTACCACACTGTTCCTCTCATACTCTCTCGTTGTAAATGACCACACTGTTTCTCTCACACTCTCTCGCTGTAAATTACCATGCTGTTCCTCTCACACTCTCTCGCTGTAAATTACCATGCTGTTTCTCTCACACTCTCTCGCTGTAAATGACCACGCTGTTTCTCTCACACTCTCTCGCTGTAAATGACCACACCGTTTCTCTCACACTCTCTTGCTGTAATGACCCCGCTATTTCTCTCACACTCTCTTGCTTTAAATGACCACACTGTTTCTCTCACACTCTCTCGCTGTAAATGACCACACCGTTTCTCTCACACTCTCTTGCTGTAATGACCCCGCTATTTCTTTCACACTCTCTTGCTTTAAATGACCACATTGTTTCTCTCACACTCTCATCCTGTAAATGGCTGTAAATCACCCTGTAAACTAAAGTAACTCTATATCCATGGGATAAAGACTTAGTGGAGGTGCAGTAGTAGGGTCTGGTACATACAGGGTTAATGTGGGACTGAGTACAGTACCGTCTACACAGTGATGTAAGAAAGCTCATGGTCAGACCAGAGCCATGGTCGGTCTAGAGATGGACAGAGATATGTAAAGACCTAGGATGGAGTCAGCTCCATACCTGTACTCTCTAATGTATATATGTATATAGTTATGAGTTGTTAATAAAGACTTGCTGTTAATATACTCTCAAGACTATGAAGGCTACTTCCTGGTGACCGAAGTGGGATTCTTCAGATGCCAAGATGAACTTTACAGATTTGACTCAATTTTACACCACTTGCATAGAGTCAAGGCTATTATGGAGCGCAGGTTTCCCAATATAGTAATGATGGAAGAGAAGAGCAGATGAAGACGGCAAAAGAGTATATGGCAGCATCAAAAAAGGATCAGTCAAACCACAACTACTTCTCTTCCCCCATTATGGCTGTATAGACCAGGAGATCCAATGAGAATAGGAGTGAGTGGGTGTGCTTTTGCAGACCTAGATTCACAAAGGAATCCCTGTATGATTAGTACCAGTTTCTGCACAGACCTGAAGCCAAGATCAAATGCCTAAAGACCTTTGTAGCTTTCAAAGTAAGTACACATCTTAACTTTTATGACACTGGTTCATTCCAGGTTGCAACAGGGGCCAAGGAACCTATGTAACGCTGTCCAGGGTGTTGTCCGGTCCTGCAACAGCCATGTAACTGATGCCACCTGTATAGGAAAGCTGAGGGATTCATCCAATTTGGTATAACTACAAGGACTACATTGAAGTATGCTGATCCAATAGAGTGGTCATTAAGATGACTGTTGGAGGATTGAAAGGACGGTCCCATTGCTATGATAGATCAGGAGGAAGACATCTAAGCAAATCTCTCACATTTTGCTTTCTTGCTGTGCCTCACACAGCTGTTATTCAGAATTAATCAGAATTGTTAAAGAACAGAGGCCTAGCTTCTAGGGAGACTGAAATGCTAGGAATCAAAATCATGAAGATCTAGACTCAGAAAAGGCCACTGTCTCAGCTGCCAGGAATATGTGCAGACAGGTTATTAGCAATACATGCTCCTTGGATTAAAGCACTTCCTTAATGACAGTTCCCCTGCCTCATGCCTATTTCAATCCTTCCATGAGAAAATACATTGTTGCATCTCAATAAATATCCATGTTATTTCATCCCAATCACACCTTACATGAACTAATGAGCTCAATGGACAACACAGCCTTGCAAACAACAAATATATTTCATTGTACAGACAGAGTTCGTGTTCAATTTTTAGCCTTATTTATCACCGCATTTCCTGAGTGCCTAGGAGTGCTTATTTTCCTTTAACTTATTCTGGTACTGCTCCTTGGTGCAAGCTGAGAGGCTAGTGATCCAAGAGATGGCTAGCTGCATGCTTCCAACAAGAACCTTTTGGGAATAATTATCATGACAGCTAAGTCCTGGGAAGGGTGCCTATGGATTCTATTTCTTGAGGGACTGCCAAAGCAGACAAGTCCTGCCTTCTATGTGCTATTCAAGTTACACAAGTCCTCAACATTGACTCTGGACCGTAAGAAGTCTTATGGCATAGGACAAACATGTATAGGGAAACCACCAGCCCTTTCCCAGCTATTCATTCGTATTTCTCCATGTTGAACACCATATGGAAAAAGCTTTGAGGGGAGCAAGGACACAGAATGCTGAGGGACTTCAATGTCCATCACTTGGTATGGCTTGATAGCACTACCACTGACCAAGATGGCCGAGTCCTGAAGGGCAAAAGTGCCAGACTGGAGCAGAAGCAGGTGGTGAAAACACCAACAAGAAGGAAAAATGTACTTGACCTTGTCTTCACCAATCTACCTGTTACAGAGGCATCTATTTGTGGTTGTATTTGTAGGAGTGATAACTGTGCAGACCTTATGGAGACAAAATCCTGTCTTCTTATTGAGGACATTCTCCATTGTGTTTTGTGGCATTACTATGTGCTAAATGGGATAGAAACAGAACAGATCTAGCAGCTTCAAACTGGGCAACCATGAGGTGCTGTGGTTCATCAGCAGCAGCAGAATTGTATTCCACTACAGTCTGTAACCTCATGCCTGGCATATCCTTCACTCTACCATGACCATCAAGCCAGGGGTCAAACACTGGCTCAATGAAGAGTGTGGAAGAGCATGCAAAACAGCACTGGGTCTACCTAAAAGTGAGGTGTCAACCTGGTGAAGCTACAACACAGGGCTACATGCATGCTCAACAGCTGAAGCAGCAGACTCTGGGCAAAGCTAAGTGATCTCACAAGCAACAGATTGAATAAAACTCTACAGTCCTGCCATATCCAGTCATGAATGGGGTTGGACAGTTAAATAACTAGTGAGAGGATGAGGCTCCATGAACATCCCCATTCTGAATGATGGTGGAATCCTGCAGATCAGGGCAAAAGTCAAGGCAGCAGCGTTTTCAACCATCGCAAGTGCTGAAGTCCTCCAGAGGTCCCCGTCATCACAGATGCTAGTCTTCAGCGAATGTGATTTACTCCACATGATATCAAAGAACCAGCTAAGCGCAATGTGTACCGCAAAGTCTATGGGTCCTGGTAACATCCCAGCTGTAGCGCTGAAGACACGTGGATCTGGTCAAACTGTTCCAGTACAGCGACAACTCTAGCATCTACCTAGCATCTAGCATCTGGAAAATTTCTCAGGTATATTTTGACCATAAAAAGCAGAAAAAATCCAATCAAGCCACTTCCCACCCCATTAGCCTACCCTCAATCATCAGCAAAGTGATGGAAGAGGTTGTCGACAATAATATCAAGCAGCATTTACTTACCAATAACCTCTTCACAGAAACTCAATCTGGATTCTGCCAGGTGCACTTGGCTTTAGATCTCATTATGGCTTTGGTCCAGAGATGGAAAAAAGAGCTGAGTCCAGATGTGATAGGAGTGACTGCCTTGATATCAAGGCAGTATTTGACTAAGTGTGGCACTAAGGAGACCTAGTAAAACTGAAGTCAATGAGAATCCTGGGAAAAAACCCTCTACTGGCTGGAATCATACCTAGCAAAAAGGAAGATGGATGTGGTTGTTAGAGGCCAATTATTTCAGCTCCAGGATATTACTGCAGGAGTTCATCAGAGCAGTATCTCAGGACTAACCATCTTCAGCTGTTTCATCAATGACTTTCCCTCCATCGTAAGGTCAGAAGCGGATCCATTAATGCCTGCATGGTGGTCAGCATACAGCAAGACCTTGACAACATTCAGGCTTGGGCTGATAAGTGGCAAGTAACATTCTCCCATCGGGAAACTGGCATACCAATCCGGGTGGGGGGAGGCAGATTTAAGCAGCCGCCTGCCCTGCGAACCCACCCTCTCAAACAATCCAAATCCCATCCATAGATTCTTGCATTTTCTAAGGGAAGGAGCTCAAAGTAGAAAAATTACCTAGTCCAGATGGGGTGTATCCTTAGCTGATGAGAGAAGTACAAGTGGAAACTGCAGAGACTCTGACCATAATCTGTCAATCTCCTTGACAAGGGGCTGGTTCCAGAGGACTAGAGGATTGGAAATGTTACACCCCCGTTCAAAAAAAGAAGGCAGGTATAATTCTGACAGCTACAAGCCAGTCAGTAGTGAAGAAACATTTAGTGACATTAAACTGGGATGAAATTAAATGTAACTCAGAAATATAAATGTTAATAAATGAAAGCCAAGGAACTTTTAAAGACTAATTGTGTTTGACTAATTTGCTCTTTAATGAAGTAAGAGAGAGAGATGAGGATAGTGTGGTTGATCTTGTGTACATGGATTTTCAAAAGGTGTTTACTAAAATACCACATAATGAATTTGTTTACAAAATTGAAACCCATGGGATTAAAGATATGAAATCGGCTATGGGACAGAAAGTAGATATTGGTGGTGAAAGATGGTTTCTCCGACTGGAGGGAAGTGTACAATGGTGTTCACTGTTGGTGGCCACTATTCATTTGATATATATCAATGACCTGAACTTGGGTATTTAGGGCATAATAACAAAGTTTGCAAAAGATGTGAAACTCAAAAATGTATATAGTTAGAAGGATAGTCACAGATTTCAGGAGGACATAGGCTGGTGAAACAGACTGAAACATGGCGGTCAAGCTGCTATAAATAAAACTACACAAGTTTAAAAATGAGTTTTACCATCTTCGTAAATGTCCATCATTCAGCTGGAATTTTATAAAACATGAATTGTTTTAAGTGAAGTAAAAATCCTCAGTGAAAGACTGAGCTGGATAAAAACATGTTCCATCAATCTGTGGCAGATGAAATTTAACACAGAGGAAGATGAAATGATTCATTTTGGTAGGAAGAATGAAGAGAGGCAATATCATCTACAGGAGAGCATCTGAAAAATTGTTTTAAAAAATACTGGATGTTTGGCTTTTATAAATAGAAGCGTAGAGTACAAAAGCAAGGAAGTTATACTAAACCTTTGTAAAATATTGGTTAAGCCCAGTTGGAGTTTTGTGTCCATTTCTGGGCATCACACTATAGAAGGATGTCAAGGCTTAACAAAGGTGTAGAGGATATTTATTAGAATGGTACCAGTGATGAAAGTCTTCAGTTATATGGAGAAATTTGAGAAACTGGGGCTGTTCTCCTTAGAGCAGCTGGTTATGGGTAGATTTGATAAAGGTGTTCAAAATTTTGACAGGTTTTGTTAGTGCATAAGAACATACAAAATAGAAGCATGAGTCGGCCATTTGGCTCTGGAGCCTGCTCTGCCATTAACATGGCTGATCTGATTGTGGCCTTAATTGCACTTTCTCGCCTGACCCTTGATCCCCTTGTAGATCAAAAATTTGTATAACTCAGCCTTGAATATATTCAATGACCCAAGCTCCACAGCTCATTGGGGAAGAGATTGATGCTTTGAGGTCTCAACGAGAACTTTGGAGGTGCTTGCAAGGGACGGTCACCCTCTTCCTCCTCCTGTTAGGAAGTGTACCACTCCTCTGCTTCTCTTCCATTCAGGTTATGGAGGGCTATGTTGTGAAGAGTGCAGCAGACCACTACAATCCAAGGTTCCGAGACACCCTTGAAGGAGCGTACTGAAGGGTACGTCCCCACCACACCAGTGCCCCCACACCCCACCCCCACCGTCCCCCCCCCAACCACCTCCACCGAGTAGTCTAGGCACCAGAATCACATCTTGAGCAGTCCAATGGCCTGCTCAATGGTGGCTGTTTTGCTGAAATGGCAGCAGTTGTGGCACTTCTGTGCCTCAGTCGAAGGGTTGCTTATAGCTGGCAGCAGCCATTTCTTCAATGGATAGCTCTTGTCTTTTTAACAGCCATCCGCATAGTCTCATCTGTGGCATAATCAGCTGTGGTGGTTGCCAGAGGCTGAAGGAGTCATGGCAGTTGCTGGAGGAAATGATTTTGATGGAGGGTGGGAGGTGAGGGCTACCCTTCAGTACACTCCTTCATGGGTGTCTTGGAATCTCAGATTGTAGTCATCTGGAGCACTCTTCACAACATGGCCCTCCAAAAGAGGTGTGTGAACTTCAATAGAAGAGAATGGAATTCTTCTTGTTCATGAATGCCCATGACTTATCTGCCAGTGCCTTAATGACCACATAGGTGTGGTCAACAACCCCCTGCACTTGAAGGAGTTCAGGAATTGAGGCAAATCCCACCGGCCTCTGTGCCTGTGTGGCCCCTTCAGTGGTGAAATCAATGTAATCCCATGCCGTCTCAAACAGGGCATCCATCACCTCCCATATGCTGTGATGTGCAGCCGACTGCGAGATACTAGTAAGGTCAGCTGCCAACCCTTAGAGACAAAGAAGTTCAGCACTACGGTCACTTTGACGATGACTGGCAGGGCATGCTGATGTAATGATTAAGGAGGCCCTCCACCAGGGCACCATCTGTTTTGATTGGCGCATATTCAGTGAAACTTTGTTAGGTACACAAAGCTAATTTGTTGTTGGTATACCCTATTTGGAGGGTAACATCTTCGTTTCCTTCCAGCCCTTCGTCCAACACCTCTACTTGCCTCAGCAGCATTAGCCTGCACTTATGCGACTGGCAGTTCCCCATCACTGCTCATCCCCAACTCTGAGAAGCTGAGCTCCATGTCCACATTTGTCCTTCCTTGCATCTAGAAGCAAAGCCTCAGCTGCCTGGAATCCTCTGCTAACCTACCCCCTAACCAATCCCAAAGTGCTCCAGTACTTACAGAGCTCCCTCTATGGTATCATTGCACACTTCCTGACCACAATGTGGCATTGCCTGGAGCAGCTCTCTGAGCCATTGCCCTTTAAAGCATTGCTGTTCAATGGACACGCCTCATGCATGGCTCACCTCTGGGTTGCCACCCACTATTCAGGGATGTGGTCACAAGCCTTTGTGATCCCTGTGCCTGCCAACAAAAATCACTTACAGCCTTTTAAGCAGCTATTAATTGCCTCATTTTCATGCTCAAGTGCCAACCCACCAAGTTCAGGCAGCATCCAGGTCTCTATGCCTCCTCAAAAATTGATGGGAAGTGGAAGCATGTTGGAGAGCTGGCACAACACATCTATTTCTGATTTTGCATCCTTGCCTGCCTGCTCTGGGATCAAAAATTCTGCCTATGTACTTGAGGAACAAAGGATGGAACATAGGCACATATATTGTATTAATTACTTCACTTATCATACTGAGTAGGGAACATGAGCTAAAAACATGAGTGGCTTATGGAAATCTTCATATTTATTATAATCACATGCTGCTTTGATGCATAATATTTGTAATACTTGTATTTGTATTCTATTTGTAATACATTCAATTAAAAATTGTTTGTTTTCTCTAAGCTTCACCTCCTTTACCCACAGCAACTGGTATCATTCCAGCCCCTAGGCCAACTTCTGCTTATGTCTTTCTTCAATGTGCATTCCCATTTTGTGGAGCTTTAGCTTGACTGCCACTCCTGATTCCAATCGTGGGCTATTAAAATTGATGGAACAATTAGGGCCCAACCTCCTCACACTTTGCAAAACTTAAGTGCTCAGAATCTCTATCACCATTTCTAAATTGATCTCCAATGACAGTGAAACCTTTAATTGGCTGTTATAATGCTTCCACAAGGTGATTGCTTGACCTATAAGTCACAACTAATGTGCTTGATGGTCATACCCTATTGTGAGCCACAAGTCATTTTTAAATTCTCTAATTTGACTCCATGAATAGTGCTTATATCAACATTTCCTTAATCAACATTTTCCTTTTTGGGTAGCAGCTAGATTGATGTCATGCTCTTTATAACCAGCAAAGCCTGGCTGAATCCTAGTTTAATTTTAGCAGTAGCTGCTGTCTGCCTTGGTCTAGTGGAAGATGTGTAGACTTTCAGCATATGACTTTCTGAACAATACTTCCTTTGCAATGAAGTACTTTGGACAAACTCATGAAAATTTTAATACATTTGTGTTAATAACTAATATAAGTAGGTTACCTTTGCTTCTGTTGTTTGACCAAGTGATATAAGTGGACACTAAATTCTATTAGACATGGCAGTTGCTTAGACTGGCTTAGAGACTGCTGGAATCTTGACCTTTGCCTTTCATGTCTAGCTTCACGAGTAGAAGAATGTGGAGTGTCTTGGAGATGTTCTCAGTTAGATATACTTGATACTTGATCACTTTAAGTATGAGCTTCTAAGCTTTCAGGAGTTTGACCTTATACTCAGCCTTGTAATAGTCCTTTGAAAGTCCATGTATAGCACGTCCATTTGTATTGTTCTTACTGTTACTATTTCAAAGAATTCAATAAGGTTGGTTAAACATTGTTATTAAATCTGTCCAAATACAGGAAAATCTAGAATTTGATTGTGTGCTACCTCTTACCTGTCTGGAAAGATACCTGAATACCATCTTGGCAATCCTCCCATTACAGAAAGCAAATACTATATAGTAAGGAATAGGTTCAGTCTAACAAATATTTTATTTCAAATAGTTTTAAAAAAAAAATTAATTCCCATTGAAGTCTAACACCAACTTGTGCTTTAGTTTTTCTCAAAATATATTTCAAGATGTTGCCACAGTGCTAGCCAAGATTTTAGATTCATATCATATATCTATTCAAAGTGTATCAGAAACAGAGGTACAAGTGAGGGATGCAGAATCCTACCCAAACGAATATCCTCCTGCAAATATTTAGTAGCCTTAACGTATGTTCATTGTGCTTTTCTTTAACCATGCCTATTGTTGAAAATATAGTAAGGCAGCAAGCATCCTGCAAATTTTCAAGTTTATTTCATGTTAGAAATTTAAACAGGTTGTTACAATATTAAATATGTTTTTGGAATGGACTACATACATGTACTTATTTCCACTCACGTCAAATAATCATTTATAGGACAAATTCTAATGTGTTCCTTAATTTTTAACCCTTTGACATCAAAATCATATATATTGGACAGCAATGATAAATATTGTTTTCTTTTATTTAAACTCCTCTTCCTGATCCTTTCATCCTCATCGCCAACAAGGAATTGATGAACTTTATCACTAAGATGGATACCGTATAGTCACCAACCTCTGATGCTAACACTTGGCCTCCAAGCCAAACATCCCCTAAAATCCTCCCTCATAAATCTGAAACTGCATCCTTCTCTAGTTTCTCTCCCATATGCCCTCTCTGAGGTCACCTTGATTATGATACCCATAGCCTGATCCCTTGTCCTTATATTCCCAATAAACCACCTGAGTCCCCTTTCTGGCCCTCATGCTGGCTCAAAAAAAAACAGGTTTGCAAGGCCAGAATTGTCAATCAATCTCCAACTTTCTTTTCTTTGGTTCTGGCACATGTAGTCACCTGCAAAATCAGTGTCCATGTTGGAATCTCTAATCAGATATTTGTCCCAGCACAGAAATGGCTCCAACTAAAGTGAGAAATTACAACCTGTGTGACTATGACCACAGTGCATTATTGCTCCTTAAAGTCTCTGCAATCTTTGACATCCTCTACGCTTCACTGGGATTGCCACTCTTATATATCCAATAATAGCCAGAGCATCTTCAGTGATGGTTCTCTTTCTGTCTTTACACTGATCTCCAGAGTCCCTGAAACATTTACACTTGGCCACTTCCTCTTCCTCATCTACATGCTACCCTTAAAGAACATAAGAAATAAGAGCAGAAGACCATTCAGCCCTTCAAGCCTGTTCTGCCATTCAATGAGATCATGGCTGATCTTCTACTGAAACACCATTTTTCTGCACTATCACCGTATCCCTGATGTTTTGAATATGTAGAAACCCATTGAACTCAGTCTTGAACATACTCAATGACTGAGCCTCCGCAGCTCACTGGGACAGAGAAAAGACATCATTTTCAAACAGGGGTTCAGTTTCCGCATGTATGCCATTAACACAGAGTTCTCTTGTGTGGTCTTCTGTCTCTGTGTTGTCAGACTACTTGTCCAATATCCAGTCTTGAGGACCCATAATCACCTCCAGTTAAACATAAGAAAAAAGTATTTGCATTTATACAGTGCTTTCACAACTTCAGATCATTCCAAAGTGTTTTACAGCCAATGAAGTACTTTTAAAATGCAGTCACTTTTGTAATGTAGGAAAGATGGAAGTCATCATCTTTGGCCACCACCTCAATCTATACCCTTGTTACTGATTGTATTCCCCCTCTCCAGCCACTCCTAGGGTGAACCAGATTATTAACAATCTTGCTTCGTTTTTCATTCCCAAGCTGAGCTTCTTACCCCATATAACTTCTATCACAAAGACAGTCTAATTCTACCTCCACTATCCATCTCTGCCCAAGTCTTATCTCATCTGTGCCTTTGTCGTCTCCAGAGTCAACTATTTCCATACTTTATTGGCCAGTCTCCTACTCCAGAGCTCTTCATAAACTTCATCTCATCCAAAACTTTGGTGCCTTTATCCTATCCTACACCAACTCGCACTCAGTCATCACGCCTGTATTTGCTGACCCTCAAATTTAAAATCCATATCCATGTATTTAAACAGCTTTATGGCTTTTCTCCTCCTTTTCTCAATCAGCCAGTTGGCCCATATTCTAGAATTCCCTCCCTTTTACTTACCAAACCAAACATCCCTTCTACCACCTTTAGGCTTGTATACTTAATTATAGAAGATTGAGTTGTTTAAGATAATTAAAGAATTTGATTGGGTAGATGGAAGGAAACTATTACTTTTGTTGGGGGAGTCCAGAATGAGGAGGATAACCTTAAAATTATAACTGGGCCATTCAAGGAGGAATGACAGGAAGCACTTCTTCACAAAAAGGTGGTGGAAATCTGGCACGCTGCCTCATAAAGCTGTTGAGGCTAGGTCAATTGAAAAGTACAAAACAGATTTTTTTTTTTAGTTAAGGATACTAAACAATGTGAAGCAAAGACAGGTAAATGATATTGAGGTACAGATCAGCCATGATCTAATCAAATGTTGGAAAAGGCTCAAGATGCTGAATGGGCTACTCTTGTTCCTATGTTCTTGCCCTTAACTTTTCTATGTTCTCATATAAATATTGCAAAATCTATAGTTTCATTCATACATACAAACATACAAATTAGGGGCAGGAATAGGCCCCTTGAGCCTGCTCTGCCATTCAATAAGATCGTGGCTGACCTGATTGTGGCCTCAACTCCACAATCCACCTACCCCTGAAAACTTTAACTCCCTTGTTAGTCAAGAATCTACCTATCTCTGCCTTAAAAGTATTCAATGACCCTGCCTCCACTGGGCTCTGGGGAAGAGAGTTCCAAAGATTCATAACCGTCTGAGAGAAAAAATTTCTTCTCATCTCCGTCTTAAATGGGAGATCTCTTATTTTTAAATTGGGTCCCCTAGTTCTAGTCTCTCCCATAAGGGGAAACACCCTTTCAGCATCCACCTTGTCAAATCCCCTCAGGATCTTATGTTTCAATAAGATCATCACTTTTTCTTCTAAACTCCGATGGATACAGGCCCAGCCTGTCCAACCTTTCCCAGTAAGATAACTCACCCCCCAATCCCAGGTATCAGTTGAGTGAACCTTCTCTGAACTGCGTCTAATGTATTTATATCCTTTCTTAAATTAGGAAATGACAAATCTTGGAGTTGCAGTCATCTGTGAAATTACTGAGATGTCTACCTCAGCAGGAGAGCATTAATTTTGCTGTGGACTGTGCCTCAACTTTAATGAGCCTGGCTATGCTTGACAAAGATGGGCAGAAACTTTTCAGAGTCTAAAAATGAAAAATTGCTGCTTTCTCAAGGGAAATCGATCAGTCTGCTCGGAAATTAGCACTTGAAACAATTACAGGCCATACTTTTGTCAGGGTCAGATCTTGAGATGCCAGTACTTATACCATGAATTGGGGTAGCAGATGAGGTGGAACTGGCTAGGTTCCTTTAGATGTTTGCATGGATGCGAGCGTGATTACTGGCAGAATTTGGCAACTTGCAAAAGTAGAAGCTGAGACCAGGAGAAACAGGATCCTGCCCAATTTCTGGCTCGACTGCTATTGCAGCTCTCCCCTCATCATTCCCCCATTCCCAAACCCTGATGTTAGATCTACAGTATTTTGTTCCCATACTGCCTTTTGAAATAATATGCAAGCTTTCATATACTGTGAGGATAATTTCCTACCGGTATCATTCTCATTTGATGAGGAAGACCATGTTCCTGAGTCCAGTTACCCACAGGAGCTAATGGCATGATGGAAGCATTTCCATGGTCTCCTGTGAATGATGACAGGAGGTGAACATAGTGAGAATGAAGCTGTGAATGGGGTCGAGGGGGAGATGGTTGTGAAAAAGGACACAATTCCTGCTCTTCATCCATTATTTCATCTTCTAGACCATCTTCATCTGACTCCTGTGACTCAGTGCAAGCATCATCCAAATGCTGCCCTGACTCAGAATTGTCCACATCCTCTCTCTTAGTCACAGACTGGAGCACCATTTGTACCTCATTTCTATAATCATGTTGTGCACAATCGATCTCCATTGCTTCCACATCTGTTAGATCTACTGTGTCAGATGTAAATTGAGTGTCCTGGCTAGAAAGTGCATCAAAGGGTTGAGAGTTTTGACTGCTGCTGAGTAACACCAAATCTGGCAACTGTATTTCCTCATGGATACGTTCGGTACCTTCTGTTCCACTGGCAGTCATTCCTATTGTCTGCCTACAGTTGATCTTGATGTCTTCAGTTTTCTTCAGTATTTCTGTTATGTCGTAAAGTGGAAGCTAAATTCGCTTTATAGCTTTAATACTGCCAATTATCCTGAAGAGAATGTAATAAGATTTAGTATATAATTTCAAACGAAACGTTAAAATCCTAAAAAAATAGTGTTTTCATTGAGCTTTTTGAAGAGTGCGGGATTCTGGCTCTCTGTTGCAGACCACATACTAACAGAAATTGAAATGGCGGATAGTACAGCAAAAATCTCTACCCCTCCCCAGTCTCCGCTCGGGCTTCGTTGGGTACGTACCCAAAGTAATCACAAAACATCTGCCCTACCAAAGGGATCTAAGCTTAGGGAGAAATGCACTGAAAAAGTACAAGGATAATCGTTTGGGTAAAAAGGAAACTTGTACAGCTGACTGTCTGGTATTCTATCTATTCTTGCCAGTGATCCTTTCCTTGACTAAACATGAGATTTGGTGAGATGTTGCCTTCAACTTTGATGTCGCCAGGTTATTAACTCCGATGTTCCTATTTTCGGATGAATGATGGCTGGGGAATGACAGATTTTTGTGGGGCGGGAGAGGGGATTTCGGTTTAGGTGTTAAGTCGGGGCAGTTGAAATTCTCACCTTGCAGGCACACGAGCCTCTCTGGATAGAAAATGAAGAGAGGCTCATCTCTCCATCACAGAAAGCCAACTCGGGTACATTGGCATTACATTCCCGGACACCGCGGGTCCGACCCCATCCACGGCCACGGGCTGAAGCAGCAGCCGAACCGGTAGGTAAGGGCTTCGGCCTCGGTGGTTCTGTCAAATGGGAGGAAAACTACCTGACGGCCGAGACCCAGGAAGTAAAGGCAAACAATCAGAGAAGTAGGACGGGTTGCCCTGCTGATATACGCCGTGAACCCCATATTAGGCAAAAGTGGTTCGGGTCGAAGAGAGCTTGAATGGCTTTAGAAGTTTTAGATTTTTGAAAAAAAACGAAATCAATGTCACCCACAGGGATTGTGGAGGTTGTTAACCCAAGAAATTAAGATTATATCTCAATAAACCAGTTCAATTCAGTGCATTGAATTCAATTCACTGATTCCATTCATAATCTAACCAAATAATTAATCAAAAAGGACACCCACCGATAGGGTGAGAAATTCACAAACATCCGCCAGACCAGCCCTGGTCAGTTTCACTCTGCCATGATATTGACCAAAAATAACACCTTATCTGGCGCTCGCGAACTGTCCCGCCCCCAATCACTCTCGTTGCCCGCTCAAATCACCCTCGTGCTCCTCCACCAATCATCGTGCTCCTCCACCTTGGTGCCGCGCTCGCGGTCTCTGGGCCGCTCGCGAGCTGTTTTCAGTTGGTCGCGGGGAGTTCTGTTCGTTCTGCTTGGGTTTACGGAATGCATCTTCACCGCCTCGTCCATCCACACGGTTATATAAGGCGTATATATCCACTAAGACATGTTGAACAGTGCCCAAACTAAATTGTAAGATATATTGTTTGCTATCACTTTTTAATGGACTCGCATCACTCTGCCAAGGGCGGGATGCTGTGTTTTTTTTCCCCAAGAAAGAAGTTAATTTGAACGTCTATTTTCTCAGGCTCTGAGTTCACAGGTGCAGCATCATTTACAGTTAATCATTATAGAGGCAGGAGGATGTTTCACAAGATCATCTGCAAACCCTGAAAACAAGCACCATATGCAGTAGTCGTGTTGATCAGTGGAAATATACAATATGGCTCAATCACTGGTGAGGTGACTAAAAGCACAAAATGGGTATCAATTGTTAAAACGGTCTTCTAGATGATGAAGATTATTTAGTCCATCCTAATCTATGGTTTTACCAATAGATGCAGGTCATTATTTCTTAAACAAGGCCATTGATGTTCACCTCCATCACTAGTTCTGTCAGGAAGTCCATTCCAAGAATTGATCACACTCTGCATGAAGAACTTCCTGACATCAGTCCCAAAATAATCCTTTACTAGTTTGAACCTGCGTCTCCATGCCCCACTACCACAGTTTAATTTAAAGTAACATTTTGGTGTAACCTTTTTACATAGTAGCTTGCATTTTAAAAGCCTCTCTGAGATCATTTCTCAGATGTCTCCTTTCAAAGATGAAGAGCCTAAGTCTTTCCATTCTTTCCTCATAACTTAGACTTATGACTTTAGGGATCCGCCTCATGGCTCTTCTGTGCACTGACTTCAATGTCTCCCTTATTTCTTGTCAACCAGGACCAATGCAGCACCCAAGGTGTAGTCCGACGTGAGCACTGTGCAGTGTGCTCTCAACTTCCTCTTGTATTATACCTCTTCGGCTGTGTAGCTAAACATTCTATGAGCTTTGTTGATTGCTGCCCTAAGTTGGTTTCAAATGTGTGCTGAGCCCATTAAACTTCACTCACTCACTTTTCCAGAACCGCTTTATCCAATTCATGGTTGCAGGGAGTCGGAGCCTATCCTGACAGGCAAGGGACACTAAGCAGGGCCATTAAACTTCATTTTTAGTTAATTCAGTACAATTCATGGAGTACCTATATGACCCAATTTTCCTTCCTATATGCAGATTTTTACAGTTGTCTGCATTTAATTTTATCTGCCCTTGCTCATTCTACTCACATTTTGTTAAACACCTTCTGTAATTTTTGGCAAGTTCTTTTGATTTTACTGCCCCTCTAACTTTTTGTTATCTGCAAGTTTGACTAATATGCATTGGTTTTCTGAATCCAAATCTGTGATGTAAATTAAAGACGATGGGAACAACCTTGGAGCAACCTATTAAGTACTTTTCCCCACCTTAACATTACTCCTCCAACCAGACCCAATTGTTTTTTTATTCTTCAGCCATACCTTTTCACTGAATTCTTCCATCTGCTGGCTGTAAAAGTCCTATGCAATTTTTGATCTACAAGGGAGTCAAGGGTTATGGGTCAGGCAGGAATGTGGAGTTAAGGCTACAATCAGATCAGCTGTGATCTTATTGAATGGCGGAGCATGCTTGAGGAGCTAAATGGCCTGCTCCTGTTCCTATTTCTTATGTTTTTATGTTAGAGAAAGGGATCAATCACACTAATAGGTATAGTCAACAGATCACCTAATAGTGGCAAGGAGATGGTGGAGGAAATATACAGACAAATTAGGGAGTTGAGTAAAAAATACACACAATAATCATGGGCGATTTCAACTAACCTGGTATGAATTGGAAAGAAGAGGTAGGTAAAGAGGGTATGTAAATGGGGTTCCTACAATATGTACATGACTCCTTTCTAACCCAATATGTAAAGAGCCCAACAAGGGAAGATTCACTATTGGATCAAGTAATGGGGAATGAACAGAACAGTTAAGAGAAGTATAAGTAGGGGAACATCTCAGCAGTAGTGACCATTATATATGCTTCAAGATGATGACAGAGAAGGGCATAAATATGATGAAAACCAGGTTAAATAGATAGGAGGAAAGCTGATTTTGAATGGCTGAGAACGGGAAATAAAATGGATAGCAATATTGGCAAACAGCAATTTAGAACAAAAATGGGAACATTTAAAATTGTGTTAAACAGAGTACCGGAAAGAACCGCTAAAAGGAAAGAACGAATTAAATACTAGTGAGACTCTATTAATAATGATATAAGGTAACAAAGGGATCTTGGAGCACAGATATACTAATCATTAAAAGTTACAGGTTAGCAAGGCCATAACAAAGCAAACCAAGCACTGGGCTTTATTTTTAGAGGTATAGAATTAAAAAGTAGGGACGTTATACTAAACCTGTATTGAACCTTGATTAGATCACACTTACAGTACTGCGTGCAGCTCTGGTCCACAAATGATAAAAAGGATTTAGAGGCAGTGGAAATGGTGCAGGAACATTTGGAAGGACAATACTGGAAATGCATGGGTATAAATATCAGGAAAGGAATGGCAGGTTGGGTCTCTTGAAAAAAGAACACTGAGGATGACCTACTTAGTCTTTAAAATTATGAAAGATTTTGATAGATTGGATATAGAAAGAATATTTTCTCTTGTGGGGAAGAGCATAACATGAAGCCACCAATATAAGATAGTCACCAAAACACCCAATAAAGAAATCAGAAGAAACTTATTTACCCAAAGAGCGGTGAGAATATGGAACCTGTTATAACAAGGATGGTTGAAGTGAATAGAAATGCATTTAAGACAAAGCATATGAGGGAGAAGGAAACAGAGGTTTACAGATTTAGATGAGAAAAGATGGAAGGAGGCTCAAGTGGAGTATAAATACCCGCATGCACTGGTTGGACCAAATGTGCTGTATATCCTATGTAGTCCTATGTAACAAATCTTCTGTCCTATGACTAATTTCCAGAAGAGGCAAACTGATTTTGTTTAAATAGACATCTCATATTTTGTTCTCCATTTTGAAATATAGATGATGAAGACAGCATACATTTTACTGTAATTTCCCTATTCACCACAAGACAAAAATAACGCCAAATGTTGTCATACACGTCTACCATCATCTGTTGATTTTGCCTACTTTGAACAGCACTAAGTTGCTTCCTCTTTCTGCCCTGAAAAAAACCAATATCTCGATAACCCTGAAGCCCTTTTACAACAATCATTGATCCAGGATAGAAAACAAGGGTGTTCACACTCTAGTTTGATGTTTAACTTTGCATAATTGAACAGTGTTTGGACAATGTTACTGTCATTATCTTACACTATGAATAGTCCATAGAACCATAGAAAAGTTACAGCACAGAAGGAGGCCATTCGGCCCATCTTGTCCATGCCAACCCGAGGGCACCCAGGTGCCCTTTCTAATTCCACCTTCCTGCACCAGCCCATAGCCCTGCAGCTTACAGCACTTTAGGTGCAGATCCAGGTACTTTTTAAAAGACTTTAAAGCTTCTGCCTCTACCACCAACTTGGGCAGCGAATTCCAGACAACTACTGCCCTCTGCGTGACAAAGTTCGTCCTCATATCCTCCCTACACCTTCTGCCACTTATCTTGAATCTATGTCCTCTGGATCTAGAATTCTCCATCAAGGGAAACAATTTTATCCTGTCCACTCTATCTATTCCCCTCATAATTTTGTACACCTCAATCAAGTCACCTCTCAGCCTTCTTTGTTCTAAGGAAAATAACCCCAACCTATCCAATCTCTCCTCGTAGCTACACTTTTCGAACTCTGGCAACATTCTTGTAAATCTCCTCTGCACTCTCTCCAGAGCTATCACGTCCTTCCTGTAATGTGGTGACCAGAACTGCACACAATACTCCAGTTGTGGCCTCACCAGTGTTTTATACAATTCCAACATTATATCCTTACTTTTATATTCTATACCTCTGGCAATGAAGGAGAGCATTCCATATGCCTTCTTTACAACCTTGTCTACTTGAACTGCTGCCTTCAGGGGCCTGTGTACTTGTACGCCAAGATCTCTCACTTCATCTACCCCTCTTAATATATTCCCATTTATTTTGTAATCCCTGTAACTGTTTGACCTCCCAAAATGTATGACCTCACACTTCTCTATGTTAAAATCCATCTGCCACTTTACCGCCCACTCTACCAACCCATGTATATCGTTCTGGATATTATGACTATCCTCTACACTATCCACCACTCGGCCAATCTTTGTGTCATCTGCAAATTTCCCAATTGTGCCCCCCACGTTCACGTCCAAATCGTTAATATATAACACAAACAGCAAGGGTCCCAACACCGAGCCCTGTGGAACACTACTTGAGACAACTTTCCATTCGCAAGGGCATCCATCGACCATTACCCTTTGTTTCCTGTTAAAAAGCCAACCTTTTATCCAATTTGCCACATTACCCTGAATCCCATGGGCTTTTACTTTCCTTACCAACCTGCCATGTGGGACCTTGTCAAATGCCTGGCTAAAATCCATGTACACAACATCCACTGCACTACCTTCATCAACCCTTCTTGTCACTTCCTCAAAGAATTCAATCAAATTTGTGAGGCAAGACCTTCCTTTAACAAATCCATGCTGACCATCCCTGACTAGTCCATGCCTTTCCACATGACAGTTAATCCTATCTCTCAGGATTGATTCTACTAATTTGCTGACCACCGATGTAAGACTAACTGGCCTATAATTGTTTGGCATTTCCTTTGATCCCTTTTTAAACAATGGAACTACGTTTGCATTTCTCCAGTTCTCCGGTACCTCCCCTGTATCTAGTGAAGATTGGAAAATCATCCTCAGAGCATCTGCTATCTTCTCCCTGACTTCCTCCAGCAGCCTCGGAAACAATCCATCTGGCCCTGGTGACTTATCAACTTTCAAGGATTTCAACCCTTCGAGTACTTCCTCTCCCTTTATGACTATCCCATCCAATATCTCACAGAGATGGACTACTATATCTACATCCTCCCTTTCCTTTGTAAACACGGAGACAAAATATTCATTCAAAACCCTTCCCGCAGCCTCTGCATCTACAAACAAGTTTCCATCTTCATCTCTGATAGGTCCCACTTTTTCCTTAACTAACCTGTTAGCATTAATGTATTGGCAAAACATCTTTGGGTTATCTTTAACTTTACTTGCTAGTCTTTTTTCAAGCCCTCTCTTTGATTTCCTTATTTCCTTTTTTACTTTGTCTCTGCAATTCCTATATTCGCCTAGGCTATCTGCAGTGCCTAGTTCTTTGTGCCTATTTTCTGTTTGATCTTCCCCTGTATTCCTCTAGACAACCAGGGAGGTCTAGATTTGGCAGTACCACTCTTAATTTTGTATGGGACATGTCTACTTTGTACAATTAGGATCTCGCTTTTTAGTGCTTCCCACTGGTTTTCCACTGTTTTATCTTCCAGCAGTGCTGTCCAGTCCACTTCAGCCAAGTCCCTTCTCATTTCTGCAAAATTTGCCTTCACCAGTTCAAGACTTTTACTCCTGCCTTATCTCTGTCCTTTTCTATGATAATGCTAAATCTAACTGAATTATGATCACTGTCCCAGATATAGTTGCTAACTGTCACTTCACCCACTTGCCCTTCTTCGTTCCCCAAGACTAGGTCTAGAATTGTATCTCCTCTCGTTGGGTTTGTCACTAATTGGTTGAAAAATTTTTCCTGGACACACTGCATGAATTTTTCTCCCTCAGTGCCCCTTGTATTGTTTGAATCCCAGTTGATATTAGGATAGTTGAAGTCTCCTACTATTATTGCCCTCTTGTTCTTACAAGCAGAAATTTTCTACATATTTGTTCTTCTATCTCCCTTTCACTATTTGGGGGTCTGTAGTATACTCCCAGTAGTGTGACTGCTCCTTTTTTATTTCTAAGCTCAATCCATAAAGCCTCGTTTGTTGACCCATTTAGTATATCATCCCTTCTCACAACTGGAATTGATTCTTTAACCATTAGTGCTACCCCCCTCCTTTTTTATCTCCTACTCTATCATGTCTGAAGACTCTATAACCAGGGATATTTAGCTGCTAGTTTTGTCCCTCCTTTAGCCAGGTCTCCATTATAGCAATGATGGTAAAGGTCTATGCAGTACATTTTAGTTTTTAAACATCTGAATAAAAACTTTTGTTCATCTTTCTAGGTCATACTATAACTGCAGCTGAGGGGACAGGTGAGAAACTTACTTCCACATCTCTCTGAAGTTGCTCATATAAGCTGTCTAAAAGCATCCTTTCTAGGACTGTGTTTTCCCTCCTCAAATTGTGGAAGCTACTGATCTACACACTTTCAATTGTTAATTGGAATTAGGCAGCCTGAATGCTCAAACCTCTCTCATATCATTATTATGACACCGAGACCTGGATTTTCGCCATTGAGATAGGCAGCTCAAGTCATGCAATATCCCACTCACTGCACCGGCCTCGGTAAAAAGACCTCCGAATGTTGCGATTTTCGGCCCACCTGGCTACTTGCACTAGCTGGACCTACGCTGGAGAGGCGGGTTTGTGATAGAATTGGAGCCACCGATCCCGGAAACAGAACGTAGTCATCCACGGGAGTGGCTCAGTGCCAAGGCAGGCTGGTCGCCTCAGTTCTCTGGGACTTTGTCCAGCTGTGTTATAAGATTTTAGGCCCTCCAGCCCTCACCCCCTTCCCCTCACCACTACCCATAGCCCCTTATGCACCCATGATCACTCATGCCAACTCAGTATCCACCGTGGGTAGACCTCAGGAGCCATGTGAAGATGAAATAAAATAAAGTTCTAAAAATCTAATCAGATTTCACTTTACAGACTGATGGTTAAAAAAAAACTCATTTATGAAAGCCCAAAGCTTTCATTACATCTCAAGTGTGTAAGCTCTTTTAAAAAATAAATTTCTATTTGTGCCCCACATCAAAAAGAGCTAATCATTGAATAGCCTCTTTAAGTTTTCAATCAAACTGAGAATTCAGAATACCCCTGCTGAGATATTTGTAGCTGTAGGAAGTCAGCAAAGCATTCATAAAGAACCCTTAGGGAAAGTTCAACGAACATCTATTGAAACTGCTAAAACAGAGTCTTTTTAACCTCTCACTGACACTGGCAGACTGTTCTTTTCATTTTTAAAGGGCTGGGTATTTAAATAACTTCACATTATGATAGTTATGCAGACCCTATCTGCCCTTCAAGAGCCTTTGCATCAATGGTGAGCAACCTAGGCTAGCGAGTGGGCCACATGAGTGGCTCTCCTTCATCTCAGTGGGCTGCAAGATTGAACTCAGGCATGTGCACTAACCATGACCCAATGAATAAAAATTTGTGGGGTGTGCCGATTGAACCACAGCAGCGCTTTGATTGGACGCAGAGGGAGCGCACGGCTCTCACTGTCAACGTTGTGTGCAATCAGCATGGACCTCACTTCACATGCCTTTGTTTTTCATGCGTATTACTTTAGTAATACCAGGAATAAAAGCTACATGGAGGAAATCAGTGGAATCTGGCAACCCTGTGCATGGGCAATCGTAACAAAATGTCTCCTGGGCCATACTCAGAACCCTGATGGACCACAGGTTGCCCACCACTGTTTTACATCTACTCCATAAATTTGTGACTCTCATACTGGGGTTAAGTCCCTTGCAGCAGGCAAAATGTGGTCTGTTTAAACTTAGCACTGTTCAAATGGCCCTGCTGAGTTCCAGTTTCCTTCATGTGTGAATCGTAACTCTTTCCCTTTCCCCAGCAAATGGATCTGTTGGAAATGAGGGCGGGACTTCCACTTCCAAGTCCCGCCCACTATTTTGGAAGCTCCACGAAGTGACCACAACCCCATAAAAATCCAGGCCTGATTATTGATGGTTCAACTTGCTTTGCTGCCATCCTTCTTGTGCTACTTTTAATTTGGAAACAGGTAAAATTTGTTTGACAGATGCATTAATTGTGCTACTTACTTAAATGGTTGTATCACCAGAGATGGAATGTAAGTTGGGAGATGGGCGTCAGGTCCCTGCGGAAGTCCTGACTCACAGACATGCACAGAAATTACCCGGGAAGTTTCTGATGGGCTGATTTGTTCTGCCCAAGACCCTCCACAAAAGTCTCCAACACTGATTTCAGTGTCAGAGACTTGGGCTAGGTAAGCAAGTCTTAGCTGCATACTTACCCAAGAAATGTTAAGCTGGTTAATGCCTGCTCTAACTCAGTGATTAGCCAGCATAACCCCCCATTCCCCCCAATCACCCCTCCAACCCAACCTGATGACTCTTCAGACCAAACCCGACTACCCTCCTGACCTGATGACACCCTGGGCCCAACCGGAGTACCCCCCTTGACCACCCAGCTACTTGCACCAGCTGGACCTACCCTGGAGAAGCTGCGTTGATCCATGTCAGCTGCAGCTGCGATCAGAAATCCTGGCTGAAAATGGGCAGTTCCATTGGGGTGCAGAACACTTCATGGCTGTAGCAATGTGTCCAGCAATGCCGCTGACCAGAAGATCTGGGCTTATGTTCCGAGTAGAAGAGACACCTGGTTAATGTCTATATGATGCTACACTAAACGTTCGATACTTAATAGTCTTAGACTTTCCTCTGCTATTATAAAGGCTAGGATTTTCCAGTCATTGGGCAGGCGTGGCAGGGACTATTGGGAGCGGCTGCGAAATGGATCACCGCAACCGCAACTTCATGCTGGCAGGACAATTAAGGCCCACCAAGAATGAACTGTAGCTGCTAAATGTTCGAGAAGGGGCAGGCGGGGGCAGGGGCCTGCCGGCCTCCGGGTCCAGTGGCGACCTGGAGGCCGGTTCAAAAATGACACAGGCAGCCCCAGAGAGGCTGCCCGTGTCGGACACAGAATTGCTGCAAGGGGATGGCTTCAAGTGCAGATGCAGACGTCAGGCATTAGGGCAGGCCGGTTTTTTGGACCCCCTGTTTTTTGGATGTGCCTCACTATCCTCCTGGAGGAGGTGGCTGCCAGGAGGACACCCTTCTCCCAAGGGTTGGAAGGAGGAGGCCCTCGCACCTCACCAGAAGAGTGTGGGAGGCGGCAGCCATGACGTTGTGCAGCGCTCCTGGGTCCAGTGCCATAAGAGGTTTAATGACCTGCTGTGCTCAGGAAGGGTGAGTACCAAGTTGCATGGATCAGTGTGTTGAAGTGTTAAGGTCTAAGCATCCCCATCATGAAGCTCTGGGGTGTTAGAGTTTGTGTGCCAACCGTCAATGATTCTAGAGCTGGCCAAAGGGGTAAGCCCTGGCTGCTTGGACTGAGTGCAGTGTGACTCGAGGGCCATGACTCAGATGTGCCCTGGGAGGTGTTCCTCAGCTGGGGTTGGCCAGGCTGCAATGGCGTTCCAGATGAAGAGTGGACTAATCCATGCTCCTCTGTCCTTTCAGGAGAAGGCATCCCATAACAACATTGAGAGGTTGCGGACTGGCAGAAGACCCCCACACCTCCTCGTCCTCTCCAGATTCGAACAGGGCGCCTTGGAGCAGGCGAAGTGCCATGCACCTCGGTCAACTGGCTGTGGAGAGGCTGGGGTGTTAGATGAAGGTAAGAGTGCAGTGCACTGAGTTGAAAGTTTCGGATGGTGCAAACATTCTTGTGTAGTTTCATCATTGATGGGAGCCCCCAAACTGAATTCCCCATTGCTCATTGAAAGGTGATAGTACCATCATGCAGATCTCCATTGTCTCACCAGGATGCCTGGCATGCACAGGGACAATGTGATGACTTTAACTAATGACATGTCCTTGTTCTCCCTTAGATGTGCCACCAAGCAGTCATTTGCAGGACACCGAGGTGCCATCCCTGACACTGGAGTTCCACCAGGCTCCAGATGCACCTGTGTCACACCCGCTCTCTGAAGCAGGCATCACTGCAGATACCAGTACCTCAATGGGAGTTAGATCCTCGGCTAGAATGTCGGTGCACAGCGGTGAGGGCACTTCACACTCACTGGAGGTGAAGGTGGAGGCAGAGAGTGCCCAGGGCGCTGGCAGCCGGAGGACTGCTGGGGATCAGGACGATGCTCAGTTGAAGGCTGATGATGAGCCTCTGGAGTCGTGCATTAGCCAGCAGATGCTGTATGTCCAGCGGGATGTGCAGGAGGATCTGGCAGAGATCCATGAGGGTATGCGTGCCATGATCTCCGTTATGGAGGAGTCCATGCAGAACATTAGCACTGCGTTGACCCTCATGGCCGAGCACTGCCTCTCCCATTGAGAGAGTGGCGACTCTCATGGAGAGGCAGCTCCAGGCACAGGATCAGGGGCTCCTGGGGTTGCGCTCGGACTTGCAGGCCCTCATGCAGGCATTGACCTCAGGTGGTCAGTGTCTGTGTGGGAGATAGATGAGGCACCCAGTATCCCAGCTAGGTGTCCTTCCATCAATGGCGAGAAGGAAGGTCCACAGCAACCTCACGCTGGTGCACAAGCTGCCTGTCATCTCTGCTAGCTCCTCTCAGGGTTCTCTGGATGATGGCAGCAGCTCCTCCGCCCCTCTGCCAGTGATCGTGGCATCTGATGAGGCTGCAAAGACTAGGGAGATGCCAGCCGTGGCACTGGCTGCTCCCTCCCAGGCAGGGCCAGCACAGGCTCCACTGGCCAGAGGGCGACTGCAAAGGTCATCAAGGCCAACAGGACACCAGAGTCAGCAGGTTGTCTCCAATGCTGTTGTCAGCGAGGGGGGAGCACCAAGACATAGCACTTGTAAACGTAAGTTTAAAGCATCATATGGATAAGAGGGACTGGTCATGTGTGATCTTGTGTTCTGCTATTTTTTAAAATTTCTTTAATGGTGACCATCAACACCTGATATTGTTATGTTAATAATCAATGAGTGGCCACAATTGTGCAGTTGATTGCACCCTGGATGCAGGGGAACCCAGCAAACGCTGCAAAGCCTCTGGCTCACTCAGCCTGGCTGTCCATACGGAAATTAAGGTAAGTCAATGAACAGAGCATCAGTTACCAGCTTGACGCAAATGTGGACAGCTGATTAGAACACTCTACAAAGGTCCCCCACTGATCTCTGGAAAGAGCCGCTGGCATTGAAGTTGAGGGCCACTGTGACCTTCAGAGCCGCTGGCATATGATGTTCACCCGGAGCTGATCTCAGGCCTGATCATCTGACAAATGGAGGTCACAGTCTCCCTTGAGAGGTGGAGCCTCCTTCGGCACTGCACCTTGGACATATTGAGGTAGCTGTATCACCACCTGTAAACCACGGCAGCCTGATAGTGGCCCCTTCTGCCTTGGACTATCTGCTGGCCCTGCCCCCCTTGTGCTACGCTTCTCCTCCCACAGGTCACTCCCCTGGAAACAGCATAGGGCCACCTGGCCTCCTCTCCCTTCTGCCCCCCTCTTCCTCCTCAGAGGAGGCGCCTCCAGCAGAGACCACAATCCCCATTACCAGGCTTCCAGAAGGCTGCCTGATACCTGGAAGGTTTCAGACGGTCCGAATCCTCAGGGGTCCTTTGAGACACCCGTAGGTCCTGAAATGAAGCCTGGATATGCCCCGAATAGAGATGAAGCTACCAAATACCAATAGGCCACCAGCAGCAAACTATCTACCAAACTTCTCACTACTCACAATGGCAGTGTTGCGGACCTTTATTATCCCACCCGTGGATGAGGTTTTGCAAATTGTCGGCTGGCCGCCTGCCTGTTTTGCCCGTGCAAAGAGCAAGAAATAGCACAGGCAACGTTAAATCGGTGTCAATTGGGTTTTTAAGGGCCTTAACTGGCCTCTTAATTAATGGTGGGTGCGGCTCCGACACCCATGTGCGCCCACCAACCGAAATATCACCTGAGTGTGCGATGACGTTCGAACGCTCACCCAACGTCATCGTGCGCCATTTTACACTCAAGCCTGTCGGGTGCATGCCGAGCGAAAAATTCTGGCCATAGATTTGTAAGATCTAAAAGAAAGATTTGCATTTATATTACACTTTTCACAACCTCTGGACATCCAAAAATGCTTTACAGCCAATGAAGTATTTCTGAAGTGTAATGTTGTAATATAGGAAAAGTGATAGCCAATTTGCACACAGCAAATACACACAAACAGCAATGTGATAATGACCAGATAATCTGTTTTTAATGATGTCGGTTGAGGGATAAATATTGGCCAGAACACCAGGGATAATTCCCCTGCTCTTCTTCAAAAAAAATTAAATATTGCCATATTTAAACTAGATATATTTTGATCCTGGGATCTTTTACATCGCCTCAGGGGGCAGATGGGACCTTGCTTTAAGATCTCATCAGAAAGACTGCACCTCCAACAGTGCAGCACTCCCTCAGTATTGTATTGGAGTGTCAGTCTAGATTCATAAATTGAAGTCTCCTTGAGTGGAACTTGAAACCACAGCCTTCTGACTAAAAGGCAAGGGTGCTGCCAATTGAGCTATAGCTGACAATTCAACAGATTGCTCTAACAAATGCTATTTTTAAAATTGATCTATATTGATATAACCAGGAATCAGGGATTTAAGTTGTGTGGAGAGACTTCAGTTGGTCATGGTGGACCACCTTAAGCAGCTCTTAGGCTTTGAGAGCCCAGATGCAAACGGCAAAATCTTGGCATGACTGAAGAAGTTTGGTCCAGTTGGCAGTGTGTAGAGTGGGTGAGGGGATAACATGCTATCATCTTGGGAGAACAACAGGTCCCTCTTCCATGGAGTTAATGCCACTCACCTGGGGCTATGCCTCCATTACCCCAATGGATTTGGTACCAGGGGATGAGGGACTTCAGTTAAGAGGAGACACTAGAGAACCTGGAATTGTTCTCTTTGGAGCAGAGACATTAAAGGGAAGATTTAATAAAGGCGTTCAAAATTATGAGGGATTTTAATGGAGTAAATAGGCAAAAATTATTTCTAGTGACAAGAAGATAGACAAAAAGGTATAACCAGAGGAGACATATTTAAAATAATTAGCAGAAGAGCCATGGGGGAAAATGATGAGAATTTTATTTACACAATAAGTTGTTATGATCTAAAATGCCCTACCTGAAAAGGTGGTTGAAGCAATTTCAATAGTAACTTACAAAAATAGAATTGGTAATGTATTTAAAAAGTAGAAATGGCCTCAATCTATGCTTTATCATTCTGCACAAGAACAGAATGCAGCAGTGTTGCAACACTGACACCTCAAGCAAAGATGGCAACAGCCTGTCAGTGGTGTGAGGTAATTTTTGTTTGTGTATGAAAACTCTGAGATTAGTTATTACTATTTGGAACTCATTCTCCTGCATCCTCTCAAAAAGCTGTTTGACTTTCACAGTGCTACCAAATCCCTGTAGCACCCAATATTGCCAAACCCTTCCCCCGATCCTCTAAAAGCTTTTCCCCAGATTTCTCCTCCTGATTGTAGGACACATCACAGTGCTCACAAATTCGTATACCACATTCATTGTGCTCTGTCATCCAATAAATACCCAATACTCTCAGATGCTGAGATTTCTTTTTCCAAGATCCCAGAATCCATATCCCAGTGATCCAAAGGCCTGAGACTAAATCTTCCCTATGAAATGATCCCCGACTGTTAGGATACCCCTTCAAATGTTTCCAGGCTCTGGGACACCCACTCCCTTCAAAGTTCTATCAGACTCTGAGTGGCCATCACAGCACTGACAGACACCAGGGCTCCATTCTCAGGAGCCAAGGGCTGTCTATAATACTGTAATGTTAATATCCTGGTAATACAACTTAGTTTAAGAAAGAAAGAAAAAAAATTTGCATTTATATTGCATCTTCTATGATTGATGTCAGGACATCACAAAGTGTTTTATATCCAATAAAGTGCATTTGAAGTGTAGGGAAATACAGCATCCAATTTGTGCACAGTAAGATCCCTCAAATAGCAATGACATAAGTGATGAGAAAGTCTTTAGTTAGTTGAGGGATAAAATATTGTCCATAATACCAACAGAACCAGAACTCCCGTCCTCTAATTCAAGTGTTGTCATGAAAACTTTCACATTCACTAGGGAGGCAGTAGCATTGGTAATGTCACTGACGAGTAATCCAGTGGACCAGACTAATGTTCTGGGAACACAGGTTCAAATCCCACCATGGCAGCTGGTGGAATTTAAGTTCAATTAATAAATCTGGAATTAAAAGCTAGTCTCAGTAATGGTGAACATGAAACCATTGTTGATCGTCATAGAAATCCATCTGGTTCACCTTTGCCTTTTAGGAAAGAAAATATGCTGTCCATACATTGCCTGGCCTGTATATGACTCCAGACACATATCAATGTGGTTGACTCTTAAATGCTCTCTAAAATGGCCTAGCAAGCCACTGAGTCGTATCAAACTGCTACAAAGTCAGAAAGGAGTGAAACCAGACAGACCATGTGGTGTAGGTATTTCAACCTAGGCACCAGAAATGACAATGGCACACCCAGCTCTGTCGACCCTGCAAAGTCCTCCTTATTAACATCATGGGGTTGTGCCAAAATTTGGAGAGCTGCCCAACAGACTAGTCAAGCAACAGTCTGACATTGTCATATTCACCTAATCGTACCTTATAAACAATGTCCCAGATACACCATCACCTTCCCTGGGTATGCCCTGTCCCACCAGCATGACAAATTCACCAGAGGAGGTGGCACAGTGATATATAGTCGGGAGAAAGTTGCCCTGAGTGACTTCAAAATTGACTCTGGACTCCATGAAGTCTCATGGCTTCAAGTCAAACTTGAAACCTCCTGCTGACTACCACCTACTGCCCCACCTTATCTGATAAATCAGTACTCCATGCTGAACACCAGTTGGAAGTAGCACCGAGGGTGGCAAGGATACAGGATGTACTCTGCATGGGGAACTTTAATGTCCATCACCAAGAGTGGCTCAGAAGCACCGCTACTGACTGAGCTGGCTGAGTACTAAAGGATTGGGTCTGCGGCAGGTGGTGAGAGAACCAACAAGAGGGATAACACCTACTTCACCTTGTCCACCCCAATCTACCTGTCGCAGATGCATCCGTCTATGAGAGTTTTCATAGGAGTGACCACCACCTAGTCCTTGTGAGGACAAGGTCCCATCTGCACATTGATTATATCCTCTATTGTGCTGTGTGGCACTTCCACTATGCCAAATAGAACAGATTTTGAATAGATCTAGCAACTCAAAATTAGGCATCCATGAGGCGCTGTGGCAGCAGCAGAATTGTATTCAACTGCAATCTGTAACCTCATGGCCCTGCATATCCCTCACTCTCTAAAGCCAGAGGATCAACCCTGGTACCACGTAGGTACCAACGATATAGGTAGAACAAGGAAAGAGGTTCTGCTGATCTCTGGATTACTACCTAAGCCACGAACTAATTGGCACAGGGTCAATAAAATTAAAGAGGTAAATGCGTGGCTCAAACATTGGTGTGGGAGAAATAGGTTTGAATTCATGGGACATTGGCATCAGTACTGGGAAAAGAGGGAGCTATTCTGTTCAGGCAGGCTCCACTTGAATCATGCTGGGGCCAGTGTCCTGGTGAATCGCATTACTAATGTTGTAGATAGGATTTTAAACTAAATAGTGGGGGGGAGGGTTCAGTTGCATGGAAATATAAAAAAAATCAAAGTTTAAGGAGAGGCTATAAGAGTGCAGGTTAGTGATGAGGCTGATTGTTACCAAAAAGTGAAAGGAAGGGACAGAGTGTGTGAATGCCATATTGCACCAAAGAATCATGTAAGAATAGGGAAAATTGACAATAGGGTAAACGTAAAGGCTTTGTATCTGAATGCGCATAGCATTTGGAATAAAACTAATGAGTTAACAGTGCAAATAGAGATAAATAGGTATGATTTGGTGGCAATTACTGAGACATGGTTACAGGGAGAACAGGTTTGGGAGTTGAATATCCAAGCGTACTCAGTGTTTCAGAAGGATAGGCAGGAAGGAAAAGGAGGTGGTGTAGCTTTGTTAGTAAAGGAAGAGATCAATGTTATAGTGAGGAATGATATAGGCACTGGAGAGCAAGATGTAGAGTCAGTCTGGGTAGAAATAAGAAATAGCAAGGGAAAGAAGTCCCTGTTGGGAGTAATCCATAGGTCCCCAAACAGTAGTACAGTAGTAGGGCACAGTATAAACCAGGAAATACTGGGACCATGTAAGAAAGGCACGGCAATAATCATGGGTGATTTTAATATGCATTTAGACCGGACTAATCAAATTGGCGAGGGAGAGTACATAGAGAGTATTAGAGATTGTTTCTTGGAGCAATATGTTGTGGAACCAACCAGGGAGCAGGCTATTCTGGATTTGGTTTCATGTAATGAGATGGGATTAATTAATGATCTCATAGTAAAGGATCCTCTAAGGAAGATAGCATGCTAGAATTTCAAGTTCAGTTTGAGTGAGAAACTTGAGTCCCACACTAGTGTTCTGGAGTTAAACAAAGGTAACTACATAGGCATGAGGGCAGGTTTGGCCCTAGTGGACTGGGCAGGAAGACTACAAAGTAGGACAGTTGATGAACAGTGGCAGATATTTAAGGAGATATTCAATTCCTCCCAAGTAAAATATATTCTAAAGAGGAAGAAAGATGGTAAGAGAGGGAAAAAGCATCCATGGCTAAGGTAGGAAGTTGAAGGTAACATAAAGGCAAAAATTAAGGCTTACCAAATTGCAAAGGTCAGTGGCAGGCTGGAAGATTGGGAAACTTTTAAAGATCAACAAAGGGTTACTAAAAAAAATAATTAAAAAAGTACAAAGGTAAATTATGAAAGAAAACTAGCGCAAAATGTAAAAACTGATAGCAAAAGCTTCTACAAGTATTTAAAAGGAAAGAGAGTCGCTAAAGTGAATGTTGGTCCCTTGGAGGATGAGACTGGGGAGTTAATAGTGGGGAACACAGAAATGGCAGAGACGCTTAATCAATAATTTGCCTCAGTTTTCACGTTGGAGGACACTAGTACCACCGCAATAGTAACAAGTAGTGCAAAGGGTATAGAGAAGGAGGAACTTAGAACAATCACCATCGCTAGAGAAAAAGTACTGAGCAAACTATTGGGATTAAAGGGTGACGAGTCCCCAGGACCTGATAGTCTACATCCCAGGGTTTTAAAGGAAGTGGCAGCGGAGATAGTGGATGTATTGGCTATAATATTCCAAAATTCCCTGGATTCTGGAAAGGTTCCAGTGGATTGGAAAAATGCTAATATAACGCCCTTATTCAAAAAGCGGGGGGGGGGAGGAAAAAAGTAGGAAACTACAGACCCGTTGGTTTAAAGTTTGTCATTGGGAAATTGTTGGAATCCATTATTAAGGAAGTCGTAATGGGGCATTTGGAAAGTCAAAATGCAATCCATCAGAGTCAGCATGGTTTTATGCAGAGTAAATCGTGTTTAACTAATTTACTAGCATTCTTTGAAGATGTGGCAAGCAAAGTGGGTAACGGGGATCCTGGAGATGTAGTATATCTGGACTTCCAGAAGGCCTTTGATAAGGTGCCCCACAAAAGATTAATACACAAGATAAGATCACAGGGAGTTAAGGGTAATATATTAGCTTGGATAGAGGATTGGCTAACCAACAGAAAGCGGAGCGTCGGGATTAATGGGTCTTTTCCTGGATGGCAAGCTTTAACCAGTGGGGTGCCACAGGGTTCAATCCTTGGGCCCCAACTATTTACAATCTATATTAATGACTTGGATTCAGGGTTAGAAGGTACTATAGCTAAATTTGCAGATTACATCAAAATAGGTGGGAAAGTAAGTTGCAATGAAGAAATAAGAAATTTACAAATGGATATGGACAGGTTAGGTGAATGGGCCAAAATTTGGCACATGGAGTTTAACATGGATAAGTGTGAGGTTATCCATTTTGGTCAGAAGAATAAAAAGGCAACTTATTATTTAAATGGCGAGAAAGTTCAGAATGCTTCAGTGCAGAGGGATCTGGGTGTCCTCGTGCATGAATCTCTGAAAGTTAGTATGCAGGTACAGCAGGTAATAAGGAAGTCAAATGGAATTTTGGCATTTATTGCTAAAGGAATAGAGTATAAAAATAGGGAAGTGTTGTTGTAACTGTACAAGGCATTGGTGAGACCGCACCTGGAGTACTGTGCACAGTTTTGGTCCCCTTACTTGAGGAAGGATGTCGTTGCATTGGAGGCTGTTCAGTGGAGGTTCACTAGATTGATTCCAGAGATGCAGGGCTTGTCTTATGAGGTGACATTGAGCAGTTTAGGCCTATACTCGCTGGAGTTTAGAAGGATGAGAAGAGATCTAATTGAGGTATATAAGATGCTAAAGGGGATAGACAAAGTAGACGTGGAGTGGATGTTTCCCCTTGTGGGGCATTCTAGAACAAGAGGCCTTAGTTTTAGGCTAAGGGATGGTAGATTTAAATCAGAGATCAGGAGGAATTACTTTTCTGAAAGGGTCGTGAATTTGTGGAATTCTCTACCTCAGAGTGCAGTGGATGCCTGGACGCTGAATAAATTTAAGGAGGAGATAGACAGATTTTTAATTAGTAATGGGTTGAAAGGTTATGGGGAGAGGGTGGGAAATTGGATTTGAGGCCGAAATGAGATCAGCCATGATTGTAAGCAAAAACTCAGCAGGTCTGGCAGCATCGGCGGAGAAGAAAAGAGTTGACGTTTCGAGTCCTCATGACCCTTCAGCAGAACTGAGTATAGTTAGGAGAGGGGTGAAATATAAGCTGGTTTAAGGTGGGGAGGGTGGGGGGGTGGGTGGGAGAGAGAAGTTGAGGGGGCGGTGGTTGTAGGGACAAGCAAGCAGTGATAGGAGCAGATAATCAAAAGATGTCACAGACACAAGGAACAAAGAGGTGTTGAAGGTGGTGATATTATCTAAGAAAATGTGCTAATTAAGAATGGATGGCAGGACACTCAAGGTACAGCTCTAGTGGGGGTGGGGTGGAAAGACTGACAAGGTATTACAGTTGTAGATTTAAAAATAATGGAAATAGGTGGGAAAAGAAAAATCTATATAAATTATTGAAAAAAACAAAAGGGAGGGGGAAGAAACGGGGTGGGGATGGGGGGAGGGAGTTTAAGATCTAAAGTTGTTGAATTCAATATTCAGCCCGGAAGGCTGTAAAGTGCCTAGTCGGAAGATGAGGTGCTGTTCCTCCAGTTTGCATTGGGCTTCACTGGAACAATGCAGCAAGCCAAGGACAGACATGTGGGCAAGAGAGCAGGGTGGAGTGTTAAAGTGGCAAGCGACAGGGAGGTTTGGGTCTTTCTTGCGGACAGACCGCAGGTGTTCTGCAAAGCGGTCGCCCAGTTTGCATTTGGTCTCTCACCCATTCTAATCTGTCTCTCTCTGAACTTACTGCACTCCGTTCTCTCAGGTCCAACCCCAACATTGTCATCAAACCCGCTGACAAGGGTGGTGCTGTTGTCTGGCGCACTGACCTCTACCTCGCGGAGGCTGAGCGTCAACTCGCAGACACTTCCTCCTACCTCTCCCTGGACCATGACCCCACCACTGAACATCAAGCCATTGTTTCCAGGACTGTCACTGACCTCATCTCCTCTGGAGATCTTCCTCCCACAGCTTCCAACCTGATAGTCGCCCAACCTCGGACGGCCCGCTTCTACCTCCTACCCAAAATCCACAAACAGAACTGTCTCGGCAGACCGATCGTGTCAGCCTGTTCCTGCCCCACGGAACTCATTTCTCGTTATCTTGACTCCCTTCTCTCTCCCCTTGTCCAGTCCCTTCCCACCTATATCCGTGATTCCTCTGACACCTTACGTCACATCAACAATTTCCAGTTCCCTGGCCCCAACCACTTCCTCTTCACCATGGATGTCCAATCCCTCTACACCTCCATCCCCCACCAGGATGGTCTGAGGGCCCTTAGCTTCTTCCTTGAACAGAGTCCCGAACAATCCCCATCCACCACTACTCTCCTCCGTCTGGCTGAACTTGTTCTCACACTGAACAATTTCTCCTTTAACTCCTCTCACTTCCTCCAAATAAAAGGTGTGGCTATGGGTACCAGCATGGGCCCCAGCTATGCCTGTCTCTTTATGGGGTATGTGGAACATTCCTTGTTCCAGTCCTACTGTGGCCCCCTCCCACAACTCTTTCTCCGGTACATCGATGATTACTTCGGTGCAGCTTCATGCTCTCGTCTGGACCTGGAAAAATGTATTAATTTTGCTTCCAATTTCCACCCCTCCATCATTTTCACATGGTCCATCTCTGACACTTCCCTTCCCTTCCTTGACCTCTCTGTCTCAATTTCTGATGATAGACTGTCCACCAATATCCATTACAAGCCTACCGACTCCCACAGCTACCTCGACTACAGCTCCTCACACCCCGCTTCCTGTAAGGACTCCATCCCATTCTCTCAGTTCCTTCGCCTCCGTCGCATCTGTTCTGATGACGCTACCTTCAAAAACAGTTCCTCTGACATGTCCTCCTTCTTACTTAACCGAGGTTTTCCACCCACGGTGGTTGACAGGGCCCTCAACCATGTCTGGCCCATCTCCCGCGCATCCGCCCTCATGCCTTCTCCTCCCTCCCAGAAACATGATAGGGTCCCCCTTGTCCTCACTTATCACCCCACCAGCCTCCGCATTCAAAGGATCATCCTCCGCCATTTCCGCCAACTCCCAGCATGATGCCACCACCAAACACATCTTCCTTTCACCCCCCCTGGCGGCATTCCGTAGGGAACTTTCCCTCCGGGACACCCTGGTCCACTCCTCCATCACCCCCTACTCCTCAACCCCCACCTATGGCACCTCCCCATGCCCACGCAGAAGATGCAACACCTGCCCCTTCACTTCCTCTCTCCTCACCATCCAAGGGCCAAACACTCCTTTCAAGTGAAGCAGCATTTCACTTGCATTTCCCCTAACTTAGTCTACTGCATTCGTTCCTCCCAATGCGGTCTCCTCTACATTGGAGAGACCAAATGCAAACTGGGCGACCGCTTTGCAGAACACCTGCGGTCTGTCCGCAAGAAAGACCCAAACCTCCCTGTCGCTTGCCACTTTAACACTCCACCCTGCTCTCTGGCCCACATGACTGTCCTTGGCTTGCTGCATTGTTCCAGTGAAGCCCAACGCAAACTGGAGGAACAGCACCTCATCTTCCGACTAGGCACTTTACAGCCTTCCGGGCTGAATATTGAATTCAACAACTTTAGATCTTAAACTCCCTCCCCCCATCCCCACCCCGTTTCTTCCCCCTCCCTTTTGTTTTTTTCAATAATTTATATAGATTTTTCTTTTCCCACCTATTTCCATTATTTTTAAATCTAAAACTGCAATACCTTGTCAGTCTTTCCACCCCACCCCCACTAGAGCTGTACCTTGAGTGTCCTGCCATCCATTCTTAATTAGCACATTTTCTTAGATAATATCACCACCTTCAACACTCCTTTGTTCCTTTTGTCTGTGACATCTTTTGATTATCTGCTCCTATCACTGCTTGCTTGTCCCTACAACCACCCCCCCCCTCAACTTCTCTCCCCCCCCCACCTTAAACCAGCTTATATTTCACCCCTCTCCTAACTATACTCAGTTCTGCTGAAGGGTCATGAGGACTCGAAACGTCAACTCTTTTCTTCTCCGCCGATGCTGCCAGAGCTGCTGAGTTTTTCCAGGTAATTCTGGTTTTTTTTTTGGATTTCCAGCATCTGCAGTAGGTTTTGTTTTTATCAGCCATGATTGTGTTGAATGGCGGGACAGGCTTGAGGGGCTGAATTGCCTGCTCATAGTTCTTATGTTCTTGAAGTGTCAGGAGGGCAGGCCAGGAGCAGCATCAGGCAACCTAAAAATGAAGCGTCAACCTGTTGAACTTACAATACAGGATTACTTGCATGCCAAAAGGCGGAATCAGCATGTGATAGACAGAGTTAAGCAATCCCATAACTAATGGATCAGATCTAAGCTCTGCAGCCCTGCCACATCCAGTCGTGAATGGTGGTGGATAATTAAGCAACTAACTGGAGGAGGAGGCTGCACAAATATATCCATCCTCGATGATGGGGGAACCAGGCACATCAGCACAAAAGCTTTTGCAAATATCTTCAGCCAGAAGTGCTGAGTGGATGATCCATCTCTGCCTCTTCCTGGGTCTCCAGCATCATAGATGCATTGGCATCTTCTGCCGATTTGATTCACTCTATATATCAAAAAAATGGTGGAGTGTACTGGATACTTCAAAGGCTAAGGACCCTGACAACATTCCAGCAATAGTACCAAACGCTTGTGCTCCAGAACTAGCTGTGCCCCTAGCCAAGTTGGTCCAGTACAGCCACAACACTGGCATCTACCCGGCAGTGTGAAAAATTGTCTAGGTACGTCCTATCCAAAAAAACAGGACATATCCGACTTGGCCAATTGATGTCTAGTAAAGGGTTAACTTTAATGATAGCTATTGAGCTTGTGTGTGATATCACTCACTGAGAGGAGATGAGTGTGAAGCATCTCAGAGAGTAGTTCCAGCTAGGTCTTGGTCTTATTTAACCTTTGTAAATAGTTAGTATGTAAATAAGTGTTTTTAAACAAAAGACCATTGTCTCCAGCAAGATCTCTTCTAGAGTTGGAAGCCAACTAATCCCGAAATAAACCCACAATAACAGATATAAAAACAAAAAACTACTGCGGATGCCGGAAATCCAAAACAAAAACAGAATTACCTGGAAAAGCTCAGCAGGTCTGGCAGCATCGGCGGAGATGGTGGCAGCAGTCTACACTCGCAGAGGAACAGTCGAAAACAGCAAGCAAAACTTCTAGTGAAACCCAGCAGCAGTGCAGAGCAGTGGGTGAAGGACTGCAAGGCCAACCCAGCAACCACACCAGAAACAGCAAAATAATAAGAGCTGTCCAGCAACTGGCAAGACAAGCAGAGCAGGAAAAGACAACCTCGAACCAGGGTGAGAAATGGCTACTATGTCCTTACTGGAATCCTTTCAAAATATAAAGGGCCTCAGTCAGGCTGAGCATTGGCAAAATTGGCAACGATGTTTTACCCAGTACTGCAATGCCTTAGGCCCTGCCAGTAAAGAGAACAAAGATCAAATTAGCACTTCGTAATACGCTGTTGGGAGCATAGCAGACAACATGCTGGCCAGGCAGGTGGCAAACAAAGAGACAGCTTCCTACGAGGATGTCATCGGAGTCTTTGACTCATACTTCAGTCACCGTACAAATAATGTATAGGGCGAAATTTAATTGGCACAGTCAAAAACAGGATGAAGGGATTGACTCATCCATCAACAAATTGTACTGCCTAGCCAAAAATTGAGAGTAAGGAACACCAATAGATGACCTGATCAGAGTTAGAAAATTTGTTGGTGTTTTAGATGAGAATCACTCTGACTTCTTACAATCTCAAAAAGATTTAAATTTAAGCAAAGCTGGGCAACTGGCCAGACAGGCCAAAGAGTGGAGGCAGAATAAGGCTTTTGTCAGAGATGCGAGGAAAATTTCCCAAGAACAGCCGAAGGAAGTTGTTCAACTTGTGGATTGTAAAACCAAAAAGTATAGCAAGGCAGCAACCAGGGAAATGCCCAGAAAAGGTGCCAACCGTCATTTTCCAATGTCCAGGAGGTGGAAAAGGATCCACAGGTGAGAAGAATGCCCTGCCTGAATTGCGTAGTGCCATGGGTTGGCAAGTTAGGCCATTTCAAAGTGGTCTGCCTTTCCAAGAAACCTGTGTTTATAAGACAGAAGGAGAATTCTGTTAAAGGAACCTCCATTCAAGAAATTCAAATTGACTCAGAATGCTGTGAATCAGCCTTTGTAGACAAAATTCCTTCCTTGTAACCACAGGGAAACATCATAGATCTTTCATTTCTCTTCGAGGTGAGGCTAAATGCAGCAGGAGACAGATGCATCAAGGATGAAGGTGACCAGCCGCAAAATGACATTCTAGACATTAATTTGCTCTTTTGACAAAGGGTGGAAGAGGATGATAACGAAAATGCCATTGATATCGATGATTTGTCACAGGAGGAGGTCCTGAACATTGCTTTGCTTTTTGAAGACAGCATACATTCTGATGAAATTCCAGATCTGCAACAGGTTGGAGCATGGTCACCGCTCAATCTCCCTGTTCCAGCGCTTTGTAAAATAGATCTGTAGCCATGTTTGTTAACTCTGGTGCATATATTTTCCCATTCCTGAAAAATAAAGTTTGTACCAAATGTGCCATTCACCAAGGTTTATTGAAATAATTAGCAGATCACCTGTGCTGTTGTTTATGGGGAATCAAAGCTTTTAGAAATGACTTGTTTAGGTTTCAGCCTTGGCTCAGTGGAAATACTACTTCCTGTAAGTCAAAAGGTTGTGGGTTCAACCCCACTTCAGAGATCTGAACACACAAACTTGACTGATGATTCATTGTTGTATTGAGAAAGCACTGCACTTGGAAGTGCTCGATTTTGAATGACCAATACAGTGCCAATTTGTACTATGATATCAACGAAATTAGGAACTGGAACAAGACTTAATTCATGCAAGAGACTTTCAGGGAGCTTTGATTTCAAAATTCAAGTTTCGACAGAGTGAACAAGTGTGTATATTCCACTTTTGTGCATACATTAGGCGGTTGGTGTTTCCCTCAAGTTAGCACCAACCAGCAACTCCTTGAAGCGGCTGTAGTGGGGAAGAGACCGTGGAACACCTCTTTCTGGAATATGCCTTTGAAAAGAAGGTCTGGAAAGAGATGCAATGGTTTTTGTCGAGGTTCATCCCAAGCAGCTCTGTGATACAGGACTCTATGCTCCATGGGTTGTTCCTGGGGGACACACTGAGATAAATATCAACTGCTGCTGGAGGATCATTAACTCGGTAAAGAATGCTCTCTAGTTTGCCAAAAGTTGTTGACCTTCCAGTGCAAAGAGTTGTCCATGACCAAGTGTTGCAGACTGGCACATTTCAAGGTCCAGGACTACGTACTGAGGGACGCACTAAAACTTGGGGCAAAGGCTCAATGGGGAAAGGCCACCATCTAAGGCCTTTCAGCCATAGTGCACCAAGGGGCTGGAAACTATGTAGAACCCACTGGGCTGTATGATGGACATTGAATGTATATAGTAAATATCATATGTATCGCAATTGTATTGAGGCACCTCAGAGTGCAACATGTTCTATGGAAAAAGGGTGAATATTATTGCACTTTTCATAATGACCATTTTGAAATATTTTGGGGTGCTCTTTCAGATATTTTATGAATAAAGTATATTTTTGGAAATAAAGATTAAGGTTGCCCCCATCCCACAAGTGATTTAAAAGCTCAGACCAGGCCTTAATCTACAATAGGTGAGGGGATTAATGCCAACAATTGAAGTTGTTATTAATAACCTGCTGGAATTAGGAATGTAACTTGGTTTCTAATCATGTGTCCAGATCAGCATAATCAGGATGCACATGGATACTCTCATCAGGGACATCATAGAATAGCCCCGCAGGATGGGAGTCTTGACATGACATGTCTCAAAGTGCATCAGAAAACTGACTAAAGAAAATATCTAAAAGGTTTTTTTCTGTTCTAACTTGCTTTGAATAAAAAGTATAACAGCCTGTCACACACAGCTTTACCTTCCTTTTTAAAGTGAATGTACAATCATTCTGTTGTGGAGACACATCATTTACAAATGTATGCACATTAGTGTACACTGCAACATATGTCACAAATGTTATAATGGTGTATTTAATATTGTGATCCCCAAAGCGCCTTCGTGAACCATCACTTCAGGCTTCCTTTCATACAAGTCATTAAAGGTGGCAGGACAAGTGGAGAGAGAAGTTAATAAAGCATACAGTATCCTAGGCTTTATTAATAGGGGCATAGAGTACAAGAGCAAGGAGGTTATGCTGAACTTGTACAGGACACTAGTTAAACCTCAGCTGGAGTATTGTGCATAGTTCTGAGCGCCACACTTTAGGAAGAATGTGAACGCATTGGAGAGAATGCTGAAAAGGTTTACAAAAATTGTTCCAAGGATGAGAAACTTCAGTTATGAAGATATATTGCAGAAGTTGGGACTGTTTTCCTTGGAGAGAAGGCTAAGAGGAGATTTGATAGAGGTGTTGAAAGCCACCAGGGGGCAGGACAGAGTAGATAGGGAGAAACTATTCCCGTTCATAAAACAATCGAGAATGAGGGCACAGATTTAAAGCGATTTGCAAAAGAAGCAAATGCAATGTGAGAAAAAATGTTTTCACACAGCGAGTGGTTCGGGTCTGGAAAGCACTGCCTGGAAGTGTGGTGGAGGTGGGTTCAATTGAGGCATTCAGGAGGGTATTAGATGATTATTTTTATAGAAACAATGTGCAGGGTTACAGGGAGAAGGCAGGAGAATGGGACCGAGTCATGATGCTCATTCGGAGAGCCGGTGCATGACACGATGGGCTGAATGGCCTCCTTCTGCACCATAACAATTCTGTGATTCTGAAATGGAGAAGGTTTGCAGACATCTACTCAGCCTATACAGTTGCTTTCCAAATATACGTGTTGTATATAATTGTGCTTTGGAGACACAAGAAACACATTTGTTCGGGTGCATGTTTTCAATATGTATCTATACAGCAATATAAGTTTGGAAAAACTGACTATAGAAGTAGTCAGCTTTATAACAATACAAAATTTTCCCTCCAGCCTCAATTATTATGTTAATTTTCATTTTAGCCAGAGACACAAACAGCTTTTGTTCAATGTGGTATTGAAACCTGCATGGAACATTTCTGAAGGATTAAGAAAGGCACATATCTTACAAAGGATGTAATTCCATGAATAGAAGTGAACTGGGATATTAGATACAGTTGAAATTAGAATGTGCTCTGAATGGAGTAAGGCTTTGCATTTGTTATTTTGCAACCTTGATTAGAGAATAGTTTTAATTAGTAATTAAACTGACACCCAGACGCTGATATTCAGTTTCTGATCATGCCTAGGAAAAATTAAGTAAGTATACCGTACATAGAAAATAATAGACTGTACCAGATGTTGCCACAAGATTTCTTAGCTTTCTCCTTGTGGGAGGTGAGGTAGGGTGGGAGTGAGAGCAGATGAAGAGCTGGACATACACCTACAATAGGCACAAACCCAGTCTTAGTATGGTAATGATATGATTTGTATTCAGGCACAGACACAAGAATACCCCAAGAAGCTGGTGGTTGGTTTAAGCCAGAACCTTCCTCAAGGTAGAGATTCTGAGGGGCTTCCTGCAGTAAAAAGTGGAGGACCCAAATAGTGAATACTTACCTTTTGGACGGAATTTTCCAGCAGGACTTGTTGGTGCCTACAGGTATGAAATGCGGTGTGCCAAATGGCACAAGTCCCTGTGCCTTGAGACTGAAAAATGTGTCCGGTTGGCTTGGATGTATGCAAGGATGAGGTGTGCCACTGTGATGAGCACCTGCATCTGTGTGTCTCTTGTGGAGGGTAGTGGCTGCTGGTATAGTCTAGCATGTAGAGGGGGGACTTGTGAAAGTACTTTCATCCTTACAGGAGAAGAGGAGTCATAATGCTCAGGGGTGAGGACGAACGCGCAGGCACCAGGACATAACACTTGTAAATGGAAGTTTAAGTACGATGATCACAAAAGGGGCTGTCATGGGTGATTTATGTTTCCTTAGCACATGTGCATTGGTTCGTTTGTTCATGTGGCTTCATTACAAAAATGTCTCATCATGTGCAATAGCGTTCGTGTGCTTCATGCTTTGGAAAGGGAATAGGCCTGGGAGTTGCATGTGACACAGAGGAAGGGATGCAAACTTTATTTCAGAGGTCGAATCTTGCTTTAAGGGTGACAGGATTGTCTCATTGGGAAGGATCATTAAGGTGGCGCTATCCTCGCCATCGACTTGGCTCTTTGCACTAGATGCCTAGCTGAAAGTTCTCAGAATCAAGGCCACCCAGCTCTCCCTGCCCCCCATAGGGATCCTCACATTGGCCTCTGCCTCTACACCTGGAGGCTCCTCCAGCTCCTCCTAAGTCCCAGCACTTGAGTCATCCTCTGTGGCATGTGGAGCAGGATCACTGTCTTCGTCCTCCAATTGGTCACCCCCCTTGTTAGAGCCAGATTGTCTGCAGCACTCTGCACAACGACAATAAGTGAGACGCGCTCTGTAGGATATTGAAGTACTCCCCCTGATTGGTCTAGACAGCAGAACCTCACCTTGAGCAGCCCATTGTCCTCTCAATTACTGCCCGTGTAGAAGCAACATTTCGATTGTACCTCTCCTTGGCTTCTGTCCTTGGGTTTCTGAGTGGCGTCATGAGCCACCTTTTCAGGGGATAGCCTTTCTCCCCTCAGGAGCCAATCATCCAACCGAGCTGGAGCGATGAATAGCCTTGGCACCTGGGAGTGCCACAGGATGTATGCATCCACTGGTTGGAGTCATACCTAGCATAAAGGAAGACGGTTGTGGTTGTTGGAGGTCAATCATCTCACTTCCAGTGCATCACTGTAGGAGTTCCTCAGGGTAGTGTCCCAGGTCCAACATCTTCAGCTGCTTCATCAATGAGCTTCCTTCCATCATAAGGTCAGAAGTGGGGATGTTCGCTGATGATTATGCAACGTTCAGCACCATTCACAACTCCTCAATTGCTGAAGCAGTCCATGTCCAAATGCAGCAAGACTTAGACAGTATCCGGGCTTTGCACCACAAAAGTGCCAGGCAATGACCATCTCCAACAAGAGAATCTAACCATCGCCCCATGATACTCAATGACATTACCATTGCTGAACCCCCCACTATTAACATCCTGGGGGTTACCATTGACCAGAAACTGAACTGGACTAGCCAGATAAATACTGTGGCTACAAAAGCAGGTCAGAGGCTAGGAATCCTGCAGCAAGTAACTCACGTCCTGACTGTCAAAAGCCTGTCCACCATCTACAAAGCACAAGTCAGGAGTGTGATGAAATGTTCTCCACTTGTCTGGATGAGTGCGGCTCCAATAACACTCAACAAGTTTGACACCATCTAGAACAAAGCAACTCTCTTGATTGGCACCACATCCACAAACATTTACTCCCTCCACCACCAATCTACAAGATGCACTGTAGGAACTCACCAAGGCTCCTTAGACAGCACCTTCCAAACCCATGACCGCTGATATCTAGAAGGTAGCAGACACGTGGGAACACCACCAACTCCAATCCACTCAGAGTCCTGACTTGGAAATATATTGCCATTCCTCCATTGTCACTGGGTCAAAATGCTGGAACTCCCTTCCTAACAGCACTGTGGGTGTGCCTATCCCACTTGGACTGCAGCTGTTCAAGGCGGCAGCTGACCACTACCTTCTCAAGGGAAATTAGGGAAGGGCAATAAATGCTGGCCTAGCTAGTGACGCCCACATCCCAGAAAATGAATCTTAAAAAATCATGGCAGCCGCCAGGGTACCTGGTGCAGGCCTGCAATTTCTGAGTCTTGTGGTTGCAAACAAGCTGGACATTCAGGGAGTGGAACCCCTTTCTGTTGACAAAGACACCCGGTTCACCTGCTGGCTTTATGGCCAGATGTGTGCAATCTTTGGTTCACTGGATGGGGGAAACACAACAATTGCAGCGAAGCCTCTGGCTCGCTCAGTCTGGCTGGCTTCATTGGTCTGGAAATGAATGAAGTTACTGACCCATCTGAACAGAGCGTCAGTGACCAGCTTGACACAGCTGTGGGCAGCAGATTGAGAAACACCATATAGATCTCCCACTGAGCCCTGGAAAGAACCTGAGGTGAAAAAATTCAGCGCCACCTTAACCTTAAGTGCCATTAGCATCGGGTGGCCACCTACACAGTTTGAGGCGATCTCTGGGCCAATCATCTGGAAAATGGAGATCACAGTGTCCCTAGAGAGATGGAGCCTTCTTTAGCACTGGACCTCAGACATGTTCAGGTAGCAAGAGCACTGCCTGTGAACTCTGGCTGCAGGTTAATCACATCTTCTGCGATCCCTTCAGCCTTGCACTTCCTGCTGGCCCTGCACCCACTCTGGCTGCACCTCTTTCCGCAGGTCACATTCTGGAATGCTGCCTGTGGGCACCTGGCCTTCCCACCCTTCTGGCCCTTTGCTCCTGTTCTGAGGAGGTCCTTCCAGCAGAGTAGACAATCCCCATTTGCTGAAATACAGATTGCACAGGATTGTGCATTGAAGAGGGCTCTTGGCAGAAAGCCTCTGAAAATGCTGGTAAACCAAAGAGTCCTCCAGAACACAGAAAATGTAAGGAACTGTCTGAAAACTATCTCCAACCAACTCACAGCCAAACTCCTACCTACTCAACTTATAAAGATCCTGTTTGCCTTTTATCCTGCCCTGGATCGAGTTTTAATTAAAAACGTGATGGTTGCCTGACCAAGAGGCCCATGTGCTGAGTGTGAAATTGCACAGGCCAAGTAAAATCCTGGTGAATTACCTTTTTAATTGATTTAATTGCCCTTTATTTGTCAGCAGGCATGCTTCTGAGATCCTTGGGTGCCTGCTGACTGTAATATCATGCGACGGCATGATGACATTGGGTTGCCCACCTGATGTCTTCTCGTGCGATTTTACACTAGATTGGGACCACCGCGAGCCCACTTCAACACCGTAAAATTCTGGCTAAAGAGTTTGCAAAGTGATATAGATAGGTTAAATGAGTGGGGAAACTTTGGGACACAGTTTCAAAATAAGAGGCCTTTCTACCCAGAAGGAATTTCTTCTCAGGGGGTTGGGAAGTCGCCATCCCAGAGAACAGTGGAGACTGGGTCATTGAATATATTCAAGGCTGAGTTAGAAAGATTTTTGATCTGTCAAAGATTATGGAGGATAGGTAGGAAAGTGGAGTTAAGGCCACAATCAGATCAGTCAAGCTCTTACTGAATGGTGGAATAGGCTTGAGGAACCAAATGGCCTACTCCTGCTGCTATTTCTTATGTTTTATCTTAATGTTATCTCCATAGGATAGATGTTCAGATCCTTGATGTAGTGGGTTGTCCACCTGTTATGCCTGATTTTCTTTAATTTCAACAGAAATTAAAATTGGGCAATTTTGCAATGGAAAAGCAATCCATAATGCCAATTTTTGCTCTGGCAGGAAATTGAAAATCTGCCCTCCATGTCAATGGTTGTGAGAATTGCCAGAAAGTTTTTTTCAACAAATATATGCATAAACCTAAGCTTGATAAGAAGACTGGGTATTTTCCAGTATTGTTGAAGAGTCAGCCACAAACTGTGCCATCGAGCTGAATTATGCTTTGAAAATGGGACTGCTGTAGTCCCACGGAAGCATATTTGATGACATTGAGTCACAAACCTGACGTCATTACGTTGGTTAGGAATAATACAGTGGGTGAGTGGGCTCTGAAATCAGCAGCCTGCTTGACATTTTGAAATTGATAATTAATGCCCATTTAAGCTTGTTAGTAGTCCAATTGACCACATTATTATGTCCCTGAAGCCACTATAAAGTGCCTGCACGTAAAACACGCCAGGTAGGAACCTCGTCTTTTTCATTGTCACTGGAAAGGGTGGATATAAAAGCTGGAGATGGGTCTATGCCTGACTTCAGCAGGAGAAGCTGCTGACAGACACTTCATTGGCAAATCTTTGTCATGTATGGACCACTGAACTTTCAGGGGTATACCTCATTCTAGTGTCTGCAAACTTGTTGACACTGTAATCTATCCTCACTGCAACATTGTTGCTGACTCCAGTATGGGCACTGCATATTCTCTTGGTGAGGAGGAGAAAGAGGAGGAGTGGGAGGAGGCCAGCTGAACAAGGGCAGGAGCCGCATTAAGTGGAGGGAGGAGGACGACCAGCTGAGGAGCGAGGGGCTGCTAAGGGCAAACAGATGCAGACAGAGGCTATACTCTGCCAATCACGTGTACAGGATGGATATGACTTATCTGCAAATGACAGAGAGACAATTCCTGCGGAGACTTCACCTTTTATGAGCCACTCTGACATCTCTGTAAAATTCCTGCCCCAAAGGTTTTATCCAATCGTGCAGGTGGCCATCTGATGATCGTGACATTAAAAGTCACAGTTGGCGCTAAACTTCTTCGCATCCAGGTCATTTCAGGCCGCCTGTGGAGACCTGAGTGGGATAAATCAGCTTGCAGCACACTACTCATAAAGACTTTTATAGATGCCATGTTTCACCGTGCGCATCAGTTTATTGTCTTCACTATAGACACCAGTAGCCAAATGGAAACAGCTAAAGGCTTTGCAGCCATGGTTGGCTTCCAAAGAGTGCAAGATTTCATTGATTGTACCCGTGTCACCATCAAGGCACCAGCCGGGCAGCCTGCAGCTCTGACTAGCTACAGACCACTCTGGGTATGAGTATGTTGTCACAAGTTTCACAGAATTTATTAAGCTAATTGCAATACCTAGTAAAGACAGTGGAAACAGTTCACTCTGGAACACAAGCCCTGGATTTCTTCATTCTTCTTCTTCCCCTAGCTTCTGAAGGTTGTTGCTTCTTAAACCTTGCTAGCCACTACCTTTACGTATGGTCAGTAGTATCCCAGAGTTCTCATTGGTCCAGGCAGCACAAGATCAGTCCCTGATTGGTTAAGTCATGCATGATCAGTATCCGATTGCTCTCTTAGGGTTAATGGTTACCTTACTGATTTCACTTCCCATTAACTCTTGATTGGTTCCCCAAGATGTCAGTTACTTGTGGGAACAGCCTTCTCATTACAATTTTCCCCTGTTATTTTATCAAGTTTGTAGTTTTCCACTAAGATAACAAAGCACCACAAGGTAATTTGTGTGTCTGCTTATTTGAGATAAGAAGATGTGTGGTGTCACATCCTAAAGATTAATACTTTGTCCACCATATTCCAAAGTGCCTAATTGATAAATCTTGGGTGTTCTAGATTATTCAGACATCTTTGTGTGACTCCCTAGTGACTGTTGATGCCGGAGCAAGTTACTTAAAAAAAAGTAAAAGAGTACAGGCACGCAGCCTCAATTACAAAGTTATTCCAACATGAAATCTATACAAAATATGTATAAAAATCAGTGCATAAAGACAACCAGTGCCTTAAAACTGAGGTAACAAGATATACGTATAAGGTACAGTATGATACATGTTCATAAGGAATAAAAGTCACAAGAACTACATAAATACAAAAACTGATCACAAAACTTGAGCACAGAACCAAAGTAATGCATAGGTCTGTTACATATTTTAAAAGAAAGAGACTGTTTCTCTTTAAGATACTTTAAGTTAAATGGCTAAAACAATTTAAGACATAGAACTGTAGCTTGAGACCTGAAACTGTTTTAGTCCACACAATAGGGTTTCCTAACTCAAGTATAACTGATAACTTTTAATGGCGAGGGTTCGATACTCAGATCTTCTCAACCATGACCGACTTCTTGGCACTTTGCACAGGACTAGGGCCATGTGGTGTATTTAACTTCTCAAGTAAGCATGCAGCTACAGGCAAAGGCTCACATGGTGTGATATGTATCTTACATATGGACTACATTTAAGCAGAATATCATGAGGTGAATTAATATACTTTGATTGTTTGATCATGACACATCACTGAACTAAAGCTAATTATCAAACATGGCCTTTCCTACAGCAATTAAAAATCTAAGCTGCACAATTTTCACAATAATTTGTGTCAACCAACAAGTGTGCCTTTTACGTCCCCCACCCCCCCGACAACCCCTAAAAACCCTTTTAAAGGCCCCGGTGCCATGTAAACTGCCATGTTTGTTTTTATTCATTCATGGGATTCAGCTTCGCTGGCTAGGTCAGCATTTATTGCCCGTCCCTAATTGCCCTTGAGAAGGTGGTGGTGAGCTGCCTTCTTGAACCGCTGCAATCCATGTTGTGTAGGTACACCCACAGCGTTGTTAGGGAGGGATTTCCAGGATTTTGACCCAGTGACAGTGAAGGAATGACGATATATTTCCAAGTCAGGCTGGTGAGTGACTTGGAGGGGAACTTGCAGGTGGTAGTGGTCCCATGTGTCTGCTGCCTTTGTCCTTCTAGATTGTAGCAGTCATGGGTTTGGAAGGTGCTGTCTAAGGAGCCTTGGTGAGTTTCTGCATTGCATCTTGTAGATGGTACACACTGCTGCCACTGTTCATCGGTGGTGGAGGGAGTGAATTTTTGTGGATGTGGTGCCAATCAAGTGGGCTGCTTTTGTCCTGGATGGTGTCAAGATGCACTCATCCAGGCAAGTGGAGAGTATTCCATCACAATCCTGACTTGTGCCTTGTCAATGGTAGACAGGCTTTGGGGAGTCAGGAGGTGAATTACTTGCCACAGGATTCCTAGCCTCTGACCTGCTCCTGGAGGTCTTGCTGCCTATGGACATGGACTGCTTCAGTATCTGAGGAGTCGTGAATGGTGCTAACATTGTGCAATCATCAGCGAACATTCCCACTTCTGACCTTATGATGGAAGGTAGGTCACTGATGAAGCAGCTGAAGATAGTTGGGCCTAGGACACTACCATGAGGAACTCCTGCAGAGATGTCCTGAAATTGAGATGATTGACCTCTAACAACCACAACCATCTTCCATTGTACTAGGTATGACCCCAACCAGCATAGAGTTTTTCCACTGATTCCCATTCACTCCAGTTTTGCTAGGGTTCCTTGATGCCATACTTGGTCAAAAGCTGCCTTGATGCCAAGGGCAGTCACCCTCACTGCACGTCTGGAGTTCAGCTCTTTTGTCCATGTTTGAACCAAGGCTGTAATGAAATCAGAAGCTGAGTTACCCTCGCGGAACCCAAACTGAGTGTCAGTGAGCAGGTTATTGCTAAGCAGGTGCCACTTGATAGCACTGTTGATGATCCCTTCTGTTACTATACTGATGATCTAGACTAGACTGATGGGGCAGTAACTAGCCAGGTTGGATTTGTTCTGCTTTTTGTGTACAGGACATACTTGGACAATTTTACACATTGCCGGGTAGATGTCAGTATCATAGCTGTACTGGAACAGCTTGTCTTGGGGCATGGCAAGGTCTGGAGCACAAGTCTTCAGTACTATTGTTGAAATATTGTCAGAGTCCATAGCCTTTGCAGTATCCAGTGCCTTCAACTGTTTCTTGATATCATGTGGAGTGAATCGAATTGGCTGAAGACTGGCATCTGTGATACTGGGGGCCTCTGGTGGAGGCCGAGATAGATCATCCACTTGGCACTTCTGGCTGAAAATTGTTGCAAATGCACTGATGTGATGGGCTCCTCCATCACTGAGGATTGAGATATTTCTGGAATCTCCTCCTCCAGTGAGTTGTTTAATTATCCACTACCACCTTCACAACTGGATGTGGCAGGACAGCAGAGCTTAGATCTGATTTGTTGGTTGTGGAATCATTTAGCTCTGTCTATCACTTGCTGCTTATGCTGTTTGGCCAGCAAGTAGTCCTGTGTTGTAGCTTCACCAAGTTAACACCTCATTTTTAAGTATGCCTGGTGCTGCTCCTGGCATGCCCTCCTGCACTCTTTATTGAACCAGGGTTGATCTCCTGGCTTGGTGGTAATGGTAGAATGGGAGATATGCCAGGCCATGAGGTTGCGGATTGTTGTTGAGTATATTTCTGCTGCTGCTGAGGGCCCACAATGCCTCATGGATGCCCGGTCTTGAGTTGCTAGATCTATTTGAAATCTATCCCATTTAGTGCCACACAACACAATAGAGGGTAACCTCAACGTGAAGATGGGATTTCGTCTCCACAAGGACTGTGCGGTAGTCACTCCTTCCGAGACTGCCATGGACAGATCTGTGGCAGGCAGGTTGGCGAGGATGAGGTCAAGTATGTTTTTCCCTCTTGTTGGTTCCTTCACCACCTGCTGCAGACCCAGCCTGGCAGCTCCATCTGTAGTGGTGTTTCCAAGCCACTTTTGGTGATGAACATTGAAGTCCCCCACCCCGAGTACATTCTGTGCCCTTGCTACCCTCAGTGCTTCCTCCAAGTGGTGTTCAACATGGAGGAGTACTTATTCATCAGTCCAGGGGGGTGCAGTGTGTGATAATCAGCAGGAGGTTTCCTTGCCCATGTTTAACCTGATGCCATGAGACTTCATGGGGTCTGTTGTTGATGTTGAGGACTCCCAGGGCAACTCCCTCCTGACTGTATACCACTGTGCTGCCACCTCTGATGGATTTTTCCTGCCAGTGGGACAGAACATCCCCAGGGATGGTGATGGTGGTGTCTGGGACATGATGTGTAAGGTATGATTCCGTGAGTATGACTATATCAGGTTGTTGCATGACTAGTTTGTGACATAGCTCTTCCGCTTTTGGCACAAGCCCCCAGATGTTAGTAAGGAAGACTTTGCAGGATCGACAGAGCTGGCTTTGCTGTTGTAGTTTCTGGTGCCTAGGTCAATGCCAAGTGGTCCATTATGGCTTAATTCCTTTTTATTGACTTTTTAGCGATTTGATACAACTGAGTGGTTTGCTAGGCCATTTCAGAGGACATTCAAGAGTCAACCATGTTACTGTGGATCTGGAATCACATAAGGCCAGACCAGGTGAGGATGGCAGATTTCCTTCCCTAAAGGACATTAGTGAACCAATTGGGTTTTCACAACAATCGTCAATGGTTTCATGACCATCATTAGACTTTTAATTCCAGATTTTTATTGAATCCAAATTCCATCAAAGCATTACCCTGGGTCTCTGGATTACCAGTCCAGTGACAATACCACTACGCCACTGCCTTCCTGTGGGTCAGTGGTGGAGGGAATGAATGTTTGTGGATGAGGTGCCAATCAAGCTTTGTCCTGGATGGTGTCAAGCTTCTTGAGTATTGTTGCAGCTTGACTCATCCAGACACGTGGAGAGTATTCATCAAACTCCTGACCTGCGCCTTGTAGATGGCGGACAGGCTTTGGGGAGTCAGGAGGTCAGTTACTCGCCACAGGATTCTTAGCCTCTGATCTGCTCTTGTAGCCACAGTATTTATATGGCTAGTCCAGTTCAGTTTCTGGTCAATGGTAATCCCCAGGATGTAGCTAATGAGGGATTCAGCGATGGTAATGTCATTGAATGTAAAGGGGCAATGGTTAAATTCTCTCTTGTTGGAGATGGTCATTGCCTGGTTCTTGTATGGTGTGACTGTTACTTGCCACTTGTCAGCCCAAGCCTGGATATTGTCCAGTTCTTGTTACATTTGGACATAGATCACTTCAGTATCTGAGGAGTTGCGAATGGTGCAATTATCAGCGAACATCCCTACTTCTGATCTTTTGATGGAAGGAAGGTCATCGATTAAGCAGCTGAAGACGGTTGGGCCTAGGACACTACCCTGAGGAACTCATGCCCTGTGGCCTCACTCATTTGGGTCATGAGCCTCCTCTGAGCCCAGAAATTCCACCCTCAACTATCCATTGGGCATGCAGCCTACCATCCACAGAAGCTGTTGGCTGGCTCCCTGCCTGTTGGCCATTACTTGGTCACTACACATAATATGTGCCATCTTTCAAAGGCAGGAGTGGAAGTCAATGAGCCACCAACTTTCAGAATGGACTCCTGCCTCCACCAAGGTAAGTTGTGTTCTGAGGCAGGGGTTTAAAGCCACTTCTTGGTCATATTGCCCAACACAATAAACTGGCTGAATGCACATAATTATCTCCAACATTTTGCAGGGATACTACCTGTTCTCTAAAGGCTAACAACTTAGAGAATCATAGAATGATTCTGCCCAACATAAGTACTTTCTCCATATGAACGAATCCTACTCATTAATCACAATCATCCTTCTCCTTTCGCCAAAATCTGTCTTGGCTTGTAACTTTATCTAGCATTTCAAATGCCTGATGCTATACATCCTTGTCGTATCATAATGAAAGGGATATACGCCATGGCGGGGGTATACCTTGGCAAATGTATACAATATTACAGTTTTTAGAGCATGGTTACAATGTAGCTAGCGTACACCAACCAGAAAAAATCTCTGCACCCCAGCAGATCCCACCCAATGTTGCAAATGATGTGTGGTGCATTGAAACTTTAAAGGAAATAGAAAAATAATAATGAAGGAGAGAACAAGTTGTGAATTTGAATACAAAGGAGTAGAAATTAGATTGCCCCATTTTTTGGGTTCAGAAGTCACGATGTATGACCTGTCCACAACCATTCAGATCAAGGCGAACAACATGCAAACTTCCTGCACCCACCTCACCTGAATAATTGTTCCGATGGCCCAAACAATCCTAGCACTACTGCCTGCTCCTATGCACAGCGGGAGGATCTGGCTATTATTTGTAAACCATGTTGTACAGCCACCTGCTATTCTTTCAAGTCAAACTGTATCTGAAAGGGAACTGAACAAAAATATTGCTGTGATGTAAATTATTGCAAAGTGAACAACAGGGCAGATAAAGGGATCCATTGTGATGAATGTAAATGGTGTCAATAGTGCAGGTGGGCAGGAGGAGAGGCACCATGGGTCTGCGGGAGACCAGGACACGCTCAAGGACCACTCTCAAACAGGAGTTGGAGCAGGTGGCCAGGGAGGTCAAAATCTAGGCCCAGATTTGTGTCCGTAAGTCGGGTGGGCAGGTTCGGGAGAATTCCTGGCTCCGTGAACCCAACCTTTAAAAATAGCTGCTCGGTCATCAGATTTGCAGTCTGGGGAGGTGGGTTGGGAGGAACGGGCTGGATTAGAAGTAAAGGTGGGCAACCTTGGAAGAAACTGAGGAGACTGCTGCAGAAGGAGGGTGGGTGGAAAGCTTACCATGGGAATCTGGCATGGTGTCCAAAATTTTAAATAATAAAACAATAAGCATCCATCCAGCCCTCACCCCTTAGCCCTCCACACACTCCCCATGCCTCATCTATGCCAACTATTGCCACCTCATGCTCTCTATCTACCCCTCAATGCCCCTTACCCTCCATGCCAAACTATGCCCCTGTACCTGCCCACCATGGCCCTTCATACCTTCCAAGCTAACCTATACCCCATCCACCCATCTCCATGACCCTTTATAGCCCCTATGCCAACTTAGTTCCAACTCATGCCAACCTATGCCCGCCACCCACCACCCTTTGCCCTTACACCAAGCATGCTGACTCATCCAGTATTCACCAGGGGCAGACCTCAGGACCCACACAGAGATGAGATAAAATAAAGTTCTATAAAATAAAATTCTAAGCGGCTTGAATTTCGCACTCATCGGGCACAAGTGACTGGAAGTGACTCATTGGCAGAACCAGAAGCGGTTGCGGTGTCTGCTTATGCCCATGAATGTCGGAATGACATGATTTCATGCTGGCTGGCCAATTAAGGGCCATCCAGGGTGAAACATGCCTGGATATTGGTGCAGCACTGCCGGTGGGGGCGGGACTGTGGCAGGTGCCATGTGGAATAGTGACCCAAAAGGGGCTTAAAAAAAAAACCAGGCAATCCCTGAAGGCTGCCAGGAGTTGGGGAGGAGTTTAATAGAGCTGTTGATGGGAAACTGTAAAATTTTACATAAGTGATGGCCTCAGCACCCGGTGAGCATGGCAGGCGGAATGCCAATGCTGGTGGGCACTCTGCTGCACGATTCTCAGACAACTGCCTGCATGCCCCAGTGGAGGCAGTGAGTGCCCAGCATGAAATACTCATGCTGCGGGATGGCAAGAGGCGGTCACTCCACCAGACAAAGAAGGCCTGAGTGGAGGTGGCTGCTTAGCTAAGCGGGTATGATGTGGTGCGTCGCACATGGATTCAGTGTCGGAAGCAGTTCAATGAACTTCTGTGCTCTGCAAGGGTGAGTACAAACCTTGCATGGAACTGAGTATAGATGTCTTGGAGGATGGCTGTAAGTCGTGGTGCTCAAGGGTGTGAGATACATAGTGCTGAATGGCACATATCCCTGTCCTGCCAAGGGTGGGAGATGTTGCTGCTCACCTTGTGTGTACAGTAGGGTGAGGAGTGCCAATCTGACCGTCACCTCAAGCTGTCTCTCTCAGGGGGTTGGGACGCAAGGTTGGAATGGTGTTGCAGGTAGAGTATGGACTAATGAATGCACTTTCTAAAGTTCAGGAGAAGAGAAGCCATACCGCGCTGGAGTGTACACCAGCAGGTGGTGGGGTGCCCAACAACCTGATCCTGTCCAGGTTTGAGATGGATGCCCTGGACATAGAATGTGAGCGAGGAGCAAGGTCCTCAGATCTCGGAGAGGCAGGGGTCTTGGAGGATGGTAAAAGTGCAGTGGGCAGATGAGAGACTGGGGGAGTGTGCAAGAAGAACAGGGTTGTGGCACTTCCAATGAGAAGTTCAAATCTAGAGTATCCATCGCCTGGCCACTCACTGTGCCTCAGTGAGGCTCATGGCTGTTTTGGCAAGCAACCATCATGCTTGCACAGACACTGTGATGTTCTTAACTGACATATTCTGTTTCTCCCTCAGAAGCGCCATCCTCAGGATGCGCAGCTGACTCAGAGGAACCCCCCCCCCCCCCCCCCCCACCCACTGTCAACACCCGAAGAAGAACTGCCAAGCGATGCACCTGTGTCATATTCACTCTCTGCACCAAACACCAGCATAGATAAAGGCATGGTGGGCTATAGCGTGCTGGCTCCATTTGGAGTGCACTGTGGTGCGGGCACATCACACTTTCATGAGGAGCTGCTGGAGACAGAGAGTGCCCAGGGCACTGGCAGTCAGAGGACTGCTGGAGACCGGGACCATACTGAGTCTGAGGCAGATGACAAGCCTCTGGAGTCGTCCATCAGGCGGCAGATGCTGGATGTCCAGCGGGATGCACAGGAAGATCTGGCGGAGATCCCTGAGGGTCTGCTTGCCATGGTATCTATCATGGAGAAGTCCAAGCTTAGCTTGAGCACTGTGTTGACCCTGAACAACACAGTGCACAGCCTCCTCAATTGAGAGAGGGGCAATTCTCATGTGGAGGCAGATCCAGGAACAGAATCAGGAGTTCCTGGTGTCGTGTTCGGACCTCAGGAGGTCACTGCCAGTGTGAGAGATGGATGAGGCACCTAGTCTCCCTGCTAGATGCCCATTCATCAATGGTGAGCAGGGAGGTCCAGACATACCTCACACTGGTGGACAGGCTACCTGTTGTCTCTGTGGGCTCCCCTCATTGCGCTTGGACAAGGGTGGCAGCTCCTCCGCCCCTCAGCCAGTGACCTTGGCATCCTCTGAGGCCATGACAACAGCAGAGTGCCCAGCCACGTTGCTAGTTGCACCCCACCAGGCGGAGCCTGCTCAGGCCCCGCTGGCCAGAAGACGGCTGCTAAGATCATCAGATATGATAGCAGAGTCAGCAATCCGCCTCCAATGCTGCTGCCATGAGGTAGGGTGGAGGAAGAGGCACCACGACGTAACACTCGCAAGCATAAGTTTAAGGCACCGTGAGCACAGGATGGGGTTTTCACAGGTGACATGTGTTCATTTCATCAGTGCTATGTATAGTTTTTGTGTGACTTTGGCAACTCTGGTAAAGATATAAAGCAAGATTTTGTTTCAATGCCCTGAGTGCTCCTAATGTTTACCATTGGTGCAGGCCTCATCAGTGCCTTATGAGGGCAGGGGCAGCAAACTTTATTACAGAGGTTGTGAGGCAACATTGGGGTCATGGCATTGTTTTCTCAGAATTGTGTGTGACGAAGGTGGCGCCCTTGCACTGAGATGGAAGCCAAGCCTTGGCAGCCTAGCTGAAGGAGCGTTGAATCAAGGCCTCCTTTGTGTCTCTGCCTCCCTGAAGGTTCATCAAGTCTGTCTCCTCGTCCTCTACCTGTGCCTGCCCGGGCCCGTCATCAGATACATCTGTAAAGTCTTCCTCTGAGGTGTGCGGAGCTGCCTCGGTATCCTCATCCTTGAGTGGGTCCCCCCTTGCCAGTGCCAGATTGTGCAGTGCACAGCAGACCACGACAAAAGCGACATGCGCTCTGGAGGATATTGCAAGGAACCTCCGGAACGGTCCAGGCAGTGGAACTTCATCTTCAGTAGCCCTATTGTCCTCTTGACCACCTGTTGTGGGGTCATGACTCTGATTGTACCTCTCTTCCGCCTCTATACTAGGGTGCCGGAGTGGAATCATTTCAATGGATACCCTTTGTCACCCAGCAGCCAACCATCCAGCCAAGCTGGAGCCATGAACAGCCTCGGCACCTGGGAGTATTGCAGTATGTATGCATCATGGGAGCTGCGGTACCTTGCACAGACTTGCAGAATCTATCTTCCTATTCACAAAGGCACCCAGCTGACCCATTGGCTCCTTGATGGCCACATGAGTGCAGTCTAGCAGTCTATGGCACCCTGGATGTGGGGGAACCCAGCAATAGCTGTGAAGCCTCTGGCTCGTTCAGCCTGGCTAGCTGGTCTGTCTGGTAATGAATGAATGTGAGGACCCGCCTGAACAGAGTGCCCATTATGAGCTTGATGCAACTATGGACAGCTCACTGGGTCACTCCACACAGATCCCCCATTGGCCCCTGGAAAGATCCGAGTGCATAAAAATTGAGGGCCACTGTAACCTTCAGAGCCACTGGCACTGGGTGCCCACCCACACAATTGGAGGCGACCTCCAGCCCAATCATATGGCATAATGATGACATGGTGTCCCTAGAGAGGTGGAGCCTCCTATGGCACTGGACCTCAGACATGTTCAGGTAGCTGGATCTGACAGCAAGATATTGGCATCTTCTGAGGTCCTGTCCACCTTGCTGTCCCTGCTGACCCTGCACCACATGTGCCTGTGCCTCTCCTCTCACAGGTCTCTCCCCACGACGCTGCCTATGGACACCTGGCCTCTGCCTTCTGCCCCTCTCTTCCTCCTCAGAGGAGGTGCCCCAAGCAGAGTACACAATCCCCATCTCCTGAGATGGCACTGCCCCGTGCACTGAAGGTTGTACTGGGCAGAAATGCTCCAACAGGGTTGACAAAAGAAAAGTCCTCAGAACAAGGCTAACAAAACAAATACTTCAGAAGAAACCAGAGGAAAAGGTCTGAAATCTCAACAATAAAGCAACAGCAAACTCTCACCTGAACTCCCAACAACTCACACAGCCAATGCTCTTTCCCCCATTTATCCCTCCCTTGGATGAGAAAAGTGAAGAAATGAGATGGCCGCCTGCCTGTGTTGCCTGTGCACCGAACAAAAAAAATCACATGGGTAATGTAAAATTCAAGTCAATTGCCCTTTTAATTGCCTTAAATAGCTGATTAGTTGTCGGCAGGCGCGCTGCTGAGTCCCGTGTGCGCCCACTGACCGTACTATTGCGCAAATGCGTGATGACATTGGGACGCATGCCCAGCTTCATCAGGCGCAATTTAATGTTCTTCTGGGTAGGCTGCGCGCCTGAAACTAGCACGTAAAATTCTGGCCTAAGTGTCTATTGCAGACTTCACTATACGAATAAAAACATTCTCACTCATAAAAAAACCCACTTACTACATTTACATTCCTTCAACTAAATAAAGCCTTATAACAGCAAACATTTTATTCAAGTGCACAATCTCTTATAACATCAAGCATTGGAATTCATAGTCCACTTCAAGAAGTCTAGAACCACTTGTAGCTATCAATCAAACTGTGAAATGGCAGGCACCCTACTGGGATAATGGATGGTTGTGAAATCAATCATGCAGCAGTAATTCAGGCTTATGTCAACAGCAAGGAAGGATTATGTTTTAAAATACTCCTGACTTTTTAAAAAAGAATTAAAGGGCAAGACTTTTGAATGCCTTGACAACTTGACAGCAGTCTTGGCATACTTTTGACAGCTCCCTTTGACAAGTCCTCTTGACATGTTTGACAGCTCCCTTTGATGGCTTCTCTTGACTTTTGGCAGGTCCTCTTGCCATTTTTTGATAGGTCCTCTTGACAGGTCCTCTTGACACTTTTGACAGGTTCCTTTGACAAGTACTTCTGACAGTTTTAACATGTCTATTGACAGTGCAGTGAGCTTCACACTGATGAGTTTATCCACTTTTTACACACATTTACACCTAGTTTTAACAATTCCAAAGGGCGTCTTACCCTGCCCAAAGGGTTCCTGACCTACCCCAAAGGGCACCTGACCTCCACCAAAGGGCACCTTACCTCCCCCAAAGCTGTCCTGGGACCAGATAAAAAGATGTACTTTACCTCTCCTGGCTATCTAAACAATTTCACAAAGTTTAGACCAGATTTAATCTTCACACTTCAGGTTTCATACTAAAGCCACACCAAAACCCCATTTGAGTAGAGGCGGGTGATGATTTAAATGGCCAGCTGCCTCCATAAAAAGTGCATGCGCGAAATGCACCCAGCCCTATCCCGCCCCCATGAAAATGGGAAATGCAGTATTTGGAGGTGTGACTTAGATTTTCGGCCACTTGCGCCAATTTTGCCTGATGGAGAGACTCCCTGTTGTGATGAAAATTTGGGCCCTAGAGTCTGGGTCCGAGGACCTGACAGTGGTGCCGCAATAAGTCTAATGACCTCATGCAGGTGATCAACATCAGTGAATGCTTTTTCACGTAACATATCCTTACACATTACAAAACCAGCCTCTCATGGTGCTCACTCCATTGTTAAGCTTCTTACAGCCAGTTGGTGAAGCAGGAGACCAGAAGTCAATCTTCACTTTTTTAGATTTACTTACAAATTGAGACATTACAAATGTATAGCTCCTAACCCTAAAACCCAGTGTTGATAATTATTGCTTTATACTGTTTTGATTAACCAATAAACCAATGAAATAAGCAAATTTTCATCCCCTGTGAAAAGGGTTCTTCCATATTTTTGTACCTAAAACAGAAACTCTATTTCCCAGGGTGATAATGCACTCCAGACCTTCCAGTGCCCACTGGTTGCAGAAGGCCTCAAGCTTACCATTGGACGCCATGTGCTCACTCTCCAGGGGTTGAGGGGGGTAGGGTGGGTAAAGGGGTAGGGTGGCAGGTGGTTAGGGTGGTAGGTGGGTGAGGTAGGTGAGGTGGGTAGGATGGCAGGTAGGTAGGTGGATTAAGTGGGTAGAGTGGCAAATGTGAGAGGTGGGCAGAGTGGCAGGTTTGTGAGGTGGGTAGGTGAATGAAATGGGTAAGTGGATGAGGTGGGTATGTTGGAAGGTGGGTAGGTGAGTGAGTGGGTAGGTGGGTCAGTGGAGTTGAGGCAGAGTGGGCTGGGGAGGAATCAGGTGGTGGGGGATAGTCAGGTCGAGCAGGGGGAATGGGGGGAGTTGGGGGTAGTCAAGGAGTCAGGTAGATAGTCGGGTGGTCGGAGTGTGGTCAGGGTCGTTCAGTGTGAATGACTGGGGATTTCAGTTGTATAGTTACCCAGGAGTTAGGCTAGGATTTTTCTGTCTAACATTTCCTGAGTAACAATCCTGGTGAGTAAGTCAGAACTGTCCAAAGTCTCTGACTCTAAGTCAGAGTTTCTCGGAAGATCCCAGGGAGCAGGGGACTTGCCCATTGGAAGTTCAAACTTCCCAGGCAATTCCTGTGGTGTCCTAGTGTTGGGACTTCCATGGCATAACTTCTGGAGTACTATCCGGTCTTCCGGAGACCGGAAGATCTGGGCCATTACTTGAAAAGGAAATATTTACAAGGCCACGGGTAAAAGATAGGGGAGTGGCACTAGGTGAATTGCTCCTTCAGAGATCCAGCACATTAAAAACATGCTGAGTGGCCTCCTTTTGTGCTTTAAGAATTCTGTAACTGTTTTATGATTCTAAGTGGACATTGTATCAGTATAAAAATAAAAATACCTGGAAAAACTCAGCAGGTCTGATAGCATCTGCGGAGAGGAATACAGTTAACGTTTCGAGTCCGTATGACTCTTCAACAGAACTAAGGAAAAATAGAAGAGAGGTGAAATATAAGCTGGTTTAAGGGGGGGTGGGACAAGTAGAGCTGGATAGAGAGCCAGTGATAGGTAGAGGCAAAGAAGAGATTGCCAAAGATGTCATAGACAAAAGGACAAAGAGGTGTTGACGGTGGTAACGTTAGCTAAGATATGTGCTAAATAGGTGACATTAAGGGTAGAAAGCAGGATGAGCAAGGTACAGATAGCCCTAGTGGGGCTGGGGTGGGGGGAAGGGATTGAAATAGGCTAAAAGGTAGAGATAAAACAATGGATGGAAATACATTTAAAAATAATGGAAATAGGTAGGAAAAGAAAAATCTATATAAATTATTGGAAAAAAGGGGGATCAGAAAGGGAGTGGGGATGGAGGAGAGAGTTCATGATCTAAAGTTGTTGAACTCAATATTCAGTCCGGAAGGCTGTAAAGTGCCTAGTCGGAAGATGAGGTGCTGTTCCTCCAGTTTGCGTTGAGCTTCATTGGAACATTGAAGCAGGCCAAGGATGGACATGTGGGCATGAAAGCAGGGTAGAGTGTTGAAATGGCAAGCAACAGGGAGGTCTGGGTCATGCTTGCGGACAGACCGAAGGTGTTCCGCAAAGCGGTCACCCAGTCTGCGTTTGATCTCTCCAATGTAGAGGAAACCGCATTGGGAGCAGCGAATGCAGTAGACTAAATTGAGGGAAGTGCAAGTGAAATGCTGCTTCACTTGAAAGGAGTGTTGGGCCCTTGAACGGTGAGGAGAGGGGAAGTAAAGGGGCAGGTGTTGCATCTTCTGCGATTGCATGAGAAGGTGCCGTGGGAGGGGGTTGAGGTATATGGGGTGATGGAGGAGTGGACCAGCGTGTCCCGGAGGGAACGATCCCTGCGGAATACCGCCAGGGGGGTGAAGGGAAGATGTGTTTGGTGGTGGCATCATGCTGGAGTTGGCAGAAATGGCGGAGGATGATCCTTTGAATCTCGTGGAACCTCCCCGTCCTTCATCTTGGGTCTTGCGATATCTCACCAGGTGAGCTCTGTTGAACAATTCTCTGATTACTGGTCTCCAAAAATTTGCAAAAGTTCCAAGGTCAGAGAGATCGTCAGTCTCGATTGTATCAATACATCATGCTTCACTTAACAGGTAGTGCTTTCTCTTTGTGTTTTTTTTGTGAATGGGACATTTGAGATAATGAACACATTTTGCACCCTGCAGACTTTTCCCGGCTCCAGGGCTTTATGTACTATGGAAACTCTTTTGCTCAACAGATACAAAACGTTTAATTAGCATTTGGTAACATTCTGCTTATTTAACCAGCAGGCACGATTTCTCAGCAATGTGTTTGGAATTTATTTCTTTTCCCAGAAGGAAAAAGAGGTTCAGACCAGTGCTCTTATTTCCCAGTGTTTATTGTTTTTTTCCTTCTGGGTCAGCATGTGCCCCCCCACCCCACCCCTCACCATGCCAACCCCCTCTCCCCCCCCCACCCCCCACCCCACCCCAACTATTTGTTTCTGCTCCTTTTGTCTTGAAAGTACTGACTCTTTGGATGCAGTGATCCACAGACACACCAATATCATGGCGTCATGGTCATTTTAGTGTGGGCTCTGATAGTAATTGTTAGCCCACCATTCAACCATAAATGGAGTCACAGCCAAGTGCAATCCTGCACTCACCTGATGTCTACAAACAGATGCTTTCATTGGGAGTCATTGTATGGCTATCAGAATGGAAATCATATCCAATTTTCTCTTCCCTAACCCAGTACATTGAGACCAATTCTAGTTGCTGCAACTACTGTTAGAGATCAACTAGCTCCACATAGATTGAAGATCCTTCCTGGGTATGGCTCAATTACTGATTTGACCAGCGGAGGCTCTGCTTTTAATATATTTTTAAAAGTTAAAGCAGTACAGTACTGCACTTGCTCCTAGAAGTTCTGATACCCAACTATCTCAGTAATCACTACAATGTATAAAAGTCATTATGAGTACTTGATTAAAATACATGATGGAGACTACTGAGCATCATTACTGCTTCTGTTATTGTGGATATGTCTTGGGATTCCTTGGTTTCTTACTCTAGAAAAGATCTTACTGGAGGTAATGGTCTTCATTCAAAATACCTTTACATCACTAACTACTTGCAAAGCTATAGAACATCAGGACACAGCTACAACTCCTCTCTAAGGTGCTTCTCACTCATCTTCTCTTCGTGAGTGACATTACTATAACATAACTCCTTACACATATGCTCAGTAGCTATTATTAAAGTTTCTCTACACTGCTCTCAAGTTGTTCTTATGCCTTGACAGCAATATGCATTTCTTTAAATATAAATATGTCTGTCAAGCACTTTGTTCTGCAGTTGCAGCTTTCCTCAAGCACCAAGGTGAAAAATACAGGGAGCAGTAGTTATTATTTTCAATTTTAGTAGAGCTATGTTTTGCCAGTCTCCCAGTAACACTCGGCTGTTTAAATTACTACCCAATGTCTTTCTCCATCAGGTGCTAGGGAGAAGTAGAGTTAGAAATTTTGACAGTTGTTCATAGGTTTGTGACCAAAACAAGGTCAGTTGACATTTTTTTAGTTTGTAGTCTAACTAACAATGGAAAAATGGCAATTGGGCATCAGCTGCATTTCTGTAATGTAAAAGTGAATATTATGTAAGCTGCATAGGTTAAATTCAGTCACAATTCGCTGCAGCAAGGCCATAGTTGTTTACAGAGGGTTGTAAGAGCACTGAGACACAGTCTTAGCTGAATGGCCTTGGCTGCATGGGACAGCCATTCCACCGGTGCTCTGGTTAATGCCACACAGCCAGCCATATGAGCCAGATTGCCTCAGCCCACACCAAGATGCTGCAACCTGCAGCCAGATTCTGAAGGCGGCCATCTGAAGTGTCTCAATGGAAGCTCAGCAGCCTTATACTTCCCATGCTATAGTCACTGATGACAAACTTTGTAGGATAACCAGGATAGATGAACAAGACTTGAGGGTTTCACAAGGGTGATTGTTAATTATCCCTGTTAAACATTGTAGGAAGGAGGTCTTGTGGCCCAGTGGATAGTGCTCCTCCATCTGAGCCAGAAGCTTTGGGTTTAAGCCCCACTCCAGAACTTGATGGCCAAGGAAGATGCATTTATAACACAGCATACACCAACATACATCAATGGCAGATTGTAAGAGCAGGAAAGATTCCTGGTCATCCATATGATGGAAAGAGAATTAGAGCCTGTAACATCACTATTCATTGCTCTGGACTACAACATGCATGTAAAAATGTATGTTGCCACGGATTGTGGACTCCTTGGGGGACTGGTTGGCTCAGTTGGTTGGATGGCTGGTGTGGATCAGATTGGTGCCAACAGTAGGGCATTCAATCCCTGTGCTGGCTAGGGTGGATTCAGAACCTGCCCCCTTGCCATACCCATGGTGGAGGTTGCAGCGCTGTGTGTCAAACCTGCCTTTAGGCAGAGAACAGAAGAGGAAGCATTATAGACAAATTAATCTTTATTTGTGGTTGTTGATTTCAGGCCGGATTTTCCCCTTGGAGGCAGGAATTAGGAAGTGGGTCAAATTCCAGGTCGCGAACCCACCTTTGTTGCCAGTCTGCCGGGAAGCAGGATTTTTGGCAATCAGAGCCTTAATGACCCTAGAGACAAGTCTGCCGTCCAATTAGTGGCTGGGGTGGGGTGTTGGCGGGAATGCAGGAGGGACATCAAGGAATTGGGCCATGTTCTGACCTCTAATGGCAGCCATTGCTGTGCTTGCTGTTTGCAAATGAATGCTTTAGGGGGAAGAAAAGTTGCCAAAGTTCAAATTTCCCATATTTCAGAGGGCAAAGGATGCCCTGGAAGCCAGGACATTTTTAAAATCAGTTAAATTTTATTTTTGGGACTCCTCTGGCATACTCAGGTTCTTCAGTGCCACTTCAAACTGCATCCTTTCACATAAGCTTACAGCCGATCCTTCCCTGCCACCATTGAGCTGGTTTGATTTTTGAGAGATGCTGAACTCTAGCCACATTGCTGAAAATTGGAAAACTAACTGAAAAGGGGCTCAACAATCTAATCGCTGCGTTTTCTCCCCTGCCCTTGGAAAAATAGTGGAGTGTGGAAATAGGGGTGGCACTTGGCACCATGCAAGGTCACAATCATTTTATTCCCGTCTCACCTGTGCTCTGTCCCAATTTGGGTTGGGAAAATCTGATCCTTGGTGTCAGTGTTTATATTTGTGGTGAAGTTGAACTCACTACACTAGCCTCAAGGAGGTTAATTGGACGGTGATAGTAAGTGGTGATCAGGATTACAGGACTGTTGTAGAAGCTGATTGGAGAGATGGTTCACATGAAGCTGCACACTAAGAGCTCTGACAGCTGGGGGTTGATGTGGCTCCTGCTGTTCCTCCTCCTGCTACTCCTTCTGCACTTATTGCTCCTCAATTGATTACAAAAGCTTGTTGTTTATTATCACATAGTTATACAGAATGCTGCAGACAATCACAAATCTGGATATATGGTCAAGACTGTACTCAAAAGTTCTTCCTGTCCAATCAGTGGAAGTGTTGCTTGAGCATGCTGATGGTCTGTGGAATGATATTTTTGGCTGGAGCCATTTTAAGTCAGCTCTGCAGCCATAACCTGATTTCTAACAGGAGTCATGTTTAAAGGGGATCACTCTAATTGCTCACTACAGCCAGTAACATGATAGCCTTGTTAGGAAAGGATAAAAGTGGCACAGGAACTGGCACAAGATGAATGATGACTGGGTGGAATTTTTACATCACCCACCCCCTCCTCTGGAATTACGCTAGCAATCAAAAGGGCCATAAAAGAAGGCACAATGATGGTGAAACTGTGTCCATTGCCTACCCACTGCCACTGGTATTTTATCAGTGATGAGGGAAGTGTCGGGCACCCTGCTCACAAATGGCCCTTAAGCGGCAAATTTATTAATTAAGTGCACAGGCCAAGTGGCAAGTCTAGGGGTGGGATGACTCCTATTGGACACCCTGTGACCAATGGAGGCACCCTCCAAGGTAGCTCTCCACCGCGTGTGTGTTCCTCTCTGCCCTGCAGAACCCGGCCACCATTCCGCTCCCTGGGACCGACCAGCCTGGCTCCAGTGAAACCCCAGACTTACCTTCATGTCCGACTCCATGGCTCCTATTCCTTGGGGGCTGCCTGTGATCCCAGCAATTTTCCCAGTGGTGCTGCTGGGATTAAAGAGCTGTGAGCTATTTGATTGGCCAGTAGCTCTCAGAGGCATGACTCCCTCCCAGAGTTGGGCAGAAGTTCCATCCCGAGTCAATTGACCCCCCCCGAATCAAGTGAAGAAATAAGAAATTTACAAATGGATATGGACAGGTTAGGTGAATGGGCCAAAATTTGGCAGATGGAGTTTAACGTGGATAAGTGTGAGGTTATCCATTTTGGTCGGAAGAATAAAAAGGCGACTTATTATTTAAATGGAGAGAAACTTCCGAATACTTCAGTGCAGAGGGATCTGAGTGTCCTCGTGCATGAATCGCTGAAAACTAGTATGCAGGTACAGCAGGTAATAAGGAAGGCAAATGGAATTTTGGCATTTATTGCTAAAGGAATAGAGTATAAAAATAGGGAAGTGTTGTTGCAACTGTACAAGGCATTGGTGAGACCGCACCTGGAGTACTGTGCATAGTTTTGGTCCCCTTACTTGAGGAAGGATGTAGTTGCACTGGAGGCGGTTCAAAGGAGGTTTACTAGATTGATTCCAGAGATGCGGGGCTTGTCTTATGAGGAGAGATTGAGCAGTTTAGGCCTAGACTCACTAGAGTTTAGAAGGATGAGAAGAGATCTAATTGAGGTATATAAGATGCTAAAGGGGATAGACAAAGTAGACGTGGAGCGGATGTTTCCCCTTGTGGGGCATTCTAGAATGAGAGGCCTTAGTTTTAGGCTAAGGGGTGGTAGATTTAAATCAGAGATCAGGAGGAATTACTTTTCTCAAAGGGCCGTGAATTTGTGGAATTCACTACCTCAGAGCGCAGTGGATGCCGGGACGCTGAATAAATTTAAGGAGGAGATAGACAGATTATTAATTAGTAATGAGTTGAAAGGTTATGGGGAGAAGGCGGGAAATTGGAGTTGAGGCCGAAATGAGATCAGCCATGATCGTAATGAATGGCAGGTCAGGCTCGAGAGGCTGAATTGCCTACTCCTGCTCCTAGTTCTTATGTTCTTATGTTCTTAATTAACAGTTGCAGAGCAACCTGGCTAAGTGGAGGCAGCTTGCCACAGCTTTTAAGCTAGTGAGGCCACCACCTCCATGTAAAATTACTCCAGGACTATCGGGAAATCTGTGATTGCAGACAAGCTGGATATTTGAGGGAGTGGAATCCCTTTCTATTCAGATAGATGCTGGACTGGAGATGGAAACGCCCAAAGCAATGTGGGTATACCCTACCATACTTTGCACTCTTTGGGAAGCCCGCCGTGTAGGGAGATCATGGTGCTCTCTCATCCTGCTATGCTCTATCCTTGGGAATGTAATGTAGTTGCTTCTTCACAAAGAAAGCTTTGGTGGCCTCCCTCATACAATCATGAATAGCTTACTGGGAGAATTGCTGTTACCACTTGCCTCAGCTTAGAGTGATCCTGTGGCATAAAAGCTAAGAGCCACAGACCTTGACAGCCACAGGCAGTGCTGTTCATGCATCGACTCAAGGCTCAAGTTGTGGCGACAAAAGATGACATAATCGTTATAGCTTCTGTGGTAAAAGGAAGGACCCTGCCACATTGCTCCTCACTGGCATTAAGGTAGGATTAGAGCTCCCCAAGCATCTGCAATGGATATGGTCCTTCTTCTCCCAGGCCTGAATTTTCTGGTGGGCATGCGGGGGCGGGCCCCATTCGCTGACACGTAAAATGACGTGCAGTGACATTGGGCGTGCGCCCGATGTCACCGCACGTCATTCCAATCTTCAGTTCGACGGTTGCGCACCAGAGTCGGCTGCGCGCCCGCCGAACTGTCAAAGGCCTATTAAGACCGTTAATAATCTAATTAAGCTGGTTGTCTGGGCTGCCCATCCAACCTTAAGCTTGGTGGGCAGGCGAAGAGCCCAAGCGGCCTTCACATTTATTATAAAACCTCATCCACAGCCGTGATGAAGTTTCATGAAGACTTTATCAATTGAATAAAAATTTTTATCAAAATTCATTGACATGTCCCAGCTCATGTGTCACATGAACGGACATGTCTGAATATATATTATTTTATTTCTTTATTTCAAATCTTCATAATCAAACTAATATCCCTGAAGCAGCTCTGTGCCTCAGGGAGATTTTTGCGCTCTACTGCGTGTACGCGTGAAAGAGTGTAGGCTCCGACTCTCCCTCCTCCCCCTGCCTGCAAGGGAGCGCTCAGCGTTTCTGGTGCACGTGACACTAGGCAGACCTTAATTGGCCCGCCCATGTCAAATGGTGGCACGCAGCTGCTCCCGCCCAGCCCACCTGACGGGGAGAAAATTCTCCCCCCAGTTTCGCCTGATCTCTCCAGTCTTCTTTGCTGTTCTTCTTCAACCTCCTGTTGCAAAAGCAGACCTATGAGACCACCTATGACTGCAATAAAACTTGTGACTGCAGACAAAAGCAGCCCAACACCGGCGAACAGTTATTAGCAGAAGTCAGAAATCAGAAGACAGAAAATATGCAGAATAATGCCCAGAAGTTAACAACCACCAACAACCACCCCCCTCCCCCTTAAACCAGCTTATATTTCACCCCTTTCCTATTTTTACTCAGTTCTGTTGAAGGGTCATGAGGACTCGAAACGTCAACAATGCTCTCCTCCGCCGGTGCTGCCAGACCTGCTGAGTTTTTCCAGGTATTTCTGTTTCTGTTTTTGTCCCAGAAGTTAACAGCTAGCCAAAAGAACCAGCAGCAACTAATCTATGTGTGGTGGATGAGTCCTTTAAGTAGCAAAGCTAATAAAACTTTACTGCCTGTTAATGGCACGAGTTGCTGAGTGAATTTATCACATGGCAAGTCAGGCGCTGGGGCAGATCAATTTGATGAAATTGAAACCTTACAATGCATAGGACCTTTATTTTAAAATGATAAAGAATCTTTAAAATAATTCTGGCGGGTACATTGGATGCCTATCTTGATCCAGTATTGTGGGGTGCCACACTTGCAGTGTGGAATATACAGTGACAAAGTGCCCACCATAGTGAACCTATAGTGACTGATTTACACCTGTAAAAAACATGTAGTGTAATCAAATTTCTAGGTCAATTTCTCTCACATTTTTTGCAGCAAGCAACATGTGCATTCATAGAATATAGATATGAAAAACCATTCAAATTCAATGTTAATATATCAGAAATAGGATATAATTCCAAGAAACCTTATACTGCAGTTGCTATTTTTATCTTAATCTTGATTTATATTTATTTTATCACAGATTTTCTAACATTCACTCAGACCTTAGAAATTCACTGTTAACTCTTGATTTTGACTCTATGCTCTTTAAGGTAAGGGATGACTGGAAAACAACAATTTTTTTCTTGTGACCAGTTAAATGGATATAATTCCAACTGTGTCACCCTCAGAAGAAGATTCTTCTCTATTGTATGAATAACATATATCTATTTTCATAGCAATACCATATTCTATGCAATTTTCTCCTGTAAGTCTGATGCTCAACTGAATTAAAAGTTCCTGAACCCTTAAGGACCATAACAGCCATAGACAGAGCCTCTTTTGAAACATTGATCTTACTGCCAATTTAGACAATAACAGACAAATGAAAAAATGAGTACTAAAGGGCAGTTGGTTATCACATTGTTGTTTTACCTGTGGGAGCTAAAATCAAATACACCTTAGGCTAGATGAGAGACTTCTTGTAAGAGTCTGACTTGAAATAATTATGAATCAATTCCAACCAGGTTCCCAGTGATTACATATCCACTATGCACCGCATTGGCACTAAACTGACAATTTAACTCAGAAAGATTACAAAACTGGTAGGATTAAGGAATGAAAATGTCAGACATATGTTGCACTGGCATTCTGGTAAGGCAGTATAGAGGGAGCACTCTCAGCATGTAGCTTCTGCTTGGGTGACAAAAATGGAAAAGTATCTTGTTCCTCATCAACAACATCCTTGATGAGCACAAAAATGCATGATGACAAGTCAAAAATAATGCAGTCCTACTTTTGGCCATGCCAGTGGAGTAAGGGGATATATATTTAGAAGTCTCTTTCCTCAGTTCCTTACTTGAGAGAAATTAGACTGTGAGGTTCTGAACTAGAAGCATTTCCCTTCAAGGAAATCAAACAAAGTGACCTACCTAGGTCATTTTTGCATCCTGCTACTTTTCAACATAGTGTTATTGACAGTAGTCTGGGAACAAATTTATTTTCTCAGAGGCATGAGTCTTGAAGGAGTCTACTAGAGGGAGGGACTGTGTGTATGAAATGTGGGCAGTGTTTGATTGTTCTGATTCCTGAACTAGCTGTACGCTTTAGCGTTTCTCTAACCTTGTGGAGCTAGGATAACCTTGTTACCTGATTAGTGTTGCAAATATTTTCAACAGTAATTTAGCATTTAGCCTGGCACCCAGGCTCAGGAAAGTTCCAAATCCCTGCTTAACATAATTATAGCTAGCTTAGGCCAGACTGAGTGCGTGAGCTATAAGAAATAACTCCTTTAACTTTTTTGTCCCTTAGTTTTGCTCCGCTCATATTCTTAGTGTAGTATAAGGGTCTGGCATAGAAATGGTTAACGTGGGACTGGGTACAGTACTGCCCACACTGTAAAGTAATACATGACCTGAGTCTAGAGGGCAGTCTTGTGTTGGACTGAAGTACATACATCTTACAACACATAGGTGATTTTGGACAATCTACCGATGCCATCCTGCACATTGTCACCAGTAAAGATGCAGAAAATGTGACTGTCAGACTTTCCAGAGCTCTGATTATGATGTTTCATTTTCTTGTGAAGAGGGTATCTTCTATTGATACACTTTGATTTCCTAAATACGAAGAGTTAGAAGATCAGATGACAGGAAGATGAAACAAAGATCATGAAGTGATTTGTGATTTAAATTGTGAACACTAATAACAGGAATGACTTAACTAGCATGGGTGAAATAAGCTGCCTTTAATCTTTTACTTCCTAATGTAATTTTTGCCCAGTTTTTGTATAGTGGTATTATGCAACTAATTGACATTTGTTTCAGGAGAGGGTGCAATGAGGAAGGGATAATTAATGATTGATGAAAGCTTATGAATATTAGTGAAATGCAGGCCTCTAAAGGAACCAAAAGATAAATTAAAAGCAAAGTATGTATGAAGTTCAGTGTGAGGAAATGAGGAATTCTGAGTGAAAACACATGAAAACAACTTGAAACAGAGCATCGTGTCAGTTCTTGAGGAAGTTAGGGCAGAATTTTCCCATTAGCGTGCGGGGGCGGGACCTGCACATTGACGTGTAAAATGACACGCTGTGACATCAGGCAAGCGTCCTGACTTCACCGCGCGCCATCGCGATATTTCGGTGGGCAGGCGCGCGATGATCTCCGATGCAGGCCCGCCATTAATTAACAGGCCACATAAGGCCCTTGAGGCACCAATTGATGGCGATTTTTCAGGGCCCGTGTGATCTTCAGGTCGTTGCATGGGCGCAACTGGCAGGCGGGTATGAGACATTTGTATAAACCTCATCCACAGGTGGGATAAGAGGGCTCGGTGGGGTCACGAGTATGCTCTGTCAAATATTTAATTTGGTAAGTAACTGATACTTGCCTTTGTGAGCTGAAATACTTCAAAAAGCATGCCAGCTGCTTGGGCTGGACTCACAGCCTACAAGTCAGCACTGTGCAGTAAAGAATCATTTTGGGGCCTGCAGGTTTCAGGAAGCCGTCCCTTAGCCTGGGAATGGGAGTTGAACTCTCCACTGAAGGCATCTCCTCTGAGGAGGAAAGGAGGGCTAGAAGCGGGAGGAGGCCAGGAGTGTACATTCAGCCTCCAGGGGAACCACCTTTGGGAGGAGAGGCGCAGGCACAAGAGGTGCAGGGCCAAGAGGTAGTCCAAGGCAGAAGGGGCTGCAGAAGATGCTACTACTCTGCTGCCAGGCTATACAGGCGGCGAAGGAGCTATCTCAATCTGTCCAAGGTGCAGTGCTGAAGGAGGCTCCATCTCTCAAGGGAGACAGTCAACTATATCTGTCAGATGATTGAGCCTGAGATCTCCACTAACTGTGTGGGTGGACACCCCATGCCAGTGGCTCTAAAGGTCACAGCTGCCCTCAACTTCTATGCCTCTGGCTCCTTCCAGGGGTCGATGGGTGACCTTTGCTCTGTCTCCCAATCAGTTGTCCACACTTGTGTCAAGCAGGTTACAGACGCTCTGTTCAGACATACATTGACCTTCATCCACTACCGTTGGGACCAGGCAAGCCAGACACAGCAAGCCAGAGGCTTCCTGGAGATTGCGGGCTTCCCCTGTGTTGAGAGTGCAATAGACTGTATACATGTGGCCATCAAGGCGCCAGCAGGTGAGCCCAGTCAACAGGAAGGGATTCCACTCCATGAACGTGCAGATAGTGTGTGATCACAGGATGCAGATTCTACAAGTCCATGCAAGGTACCCAGGCAGCTCCCACGACGCCTACATCCTCAGACACTCCCAGGTGCCGGGGCTCCTCAGCCCGGCTGGTTGGATGGCTGCTGGCTGACAAGTGCTATCCCATCAGAAGATGGCTTATGACGCCTCTCCGCCATCCAAGAACAGAAGCTGAGCAGCGGTATAATAGGATCTATGCCTCCACAAGGGCTATGGTGGAGAGAGCCATCAGCCTTCTCAAAGTGCGCTTCTGATGCCTGGACTGTTCAGGGGGCGCACTCCAGTACCCCCCCAGATCGTGGTCGCTGATAGTGCTTGCATGCTGCACTCTCCACAATCTTGCACTGGAAAGGGCGATGCTGTGGACAATGAAAATGTAGACGCAGTTGCTGCGGCTGCACACGATGAGTCCAGCAGTGAGTCCGAGGATGAGCATGCACAGGGAAATGCTGAGGGGGTAGACGCTGACCCGGGCATACTCCAGGGAGGCAGGGACACCCGGGAGGCTTTAATCCAATGAACCTTCAGCTAGCACACCACATATGGATCTTCAGTACAAGCCTGGGCTGCAGGCTCCATACTTGATTTCTGAGTGCTAAATCTGCCTGGAAATGAACATTAACTAAGGGCCTTGTCAATAAAGCTGAATGTCATACAAATCACTCATAACATTATTGGTAACCATCCACCTGCAGAAGAAAAGAAGCACCCTCAGCCATGGTGACATGTCTGAATTTAATGGTATAACAAAAGGAACTTAAGAAAACAAAATGACAAAGGTGTTAAACATCACACCAACTCATAAAGACCTCAATGCGGGCCAACATAAAAGCACCAGTGATAAACCCGTGGTGTACCTAAAGTATCTTATGTTTATGCTTTCGGGTGCTATGTCTTGGTGCTGCCCCCTCACTGGAACTAGCACCTGAGACAGCCTGCTCACTCTGCTGTCCTGTCAGCCTTGATGACCTTGGAGGCTGTCCTCTGGCCCGTGGAGCCTGTGCTGGCCCTGCCTGGGAGGGAGCTGCCAGTTCCACAGCTGGCATCTCCCCAGTCGCCGCAGCCTCATCGGATGCAACGGTCACTGACCGAGGGGCGGAGGAGCTGCAGCCCTCATCCGGAGTGCCCTGAAAGGAGCCCACAGAGATGACAGGCAGCTGCTGCGCCAACGTGAGTACCGTTCAGACCTCCCTGCTCACCGTGGATGGATGGGCACCAAGCTGGGAAATTTGGTGCCCAGACCATCTCCCACACTGGCACTGACCAGCTGAGGTCAATGCTGATGTGAGGGCTTGCTGGTCTGAGCGCATCCCCAGGAATCCCTGATTGGACTCCTGGAGGAACCTCTCCACGAGAGTTGCCACTCTCTCCATGGAGGAGGCATGGTACTCGGCCATGAGGCTCATTGCATCGGTGATGGTCCGCGTAGACTCCTCCATCATGGACACCAAGCCAAGCATAGCCTCATGTATCTCCACAAGATGCTCTCGCACACCCTGCCACATTTCCTGCGTTTGCTGCGTCGCAGTTGACTCCAGAGACACATCATCAGCCATCAACTCAGCATGTGCCTTGTCCCCTGCAGTCCTCCGACTGTTTGCGCCATGGGCACTCTCTGTCTCCGCCAGTTTCTTCAGTGACTGTGAAGTGCCCTCACCGCTGTGCCCCAGGACACTAGCCGATGATTTAATTCCCACCGAGGTGCTATTATCTACACTGGTGCCTGCCTGGTAGAGATGGTGTGACGCTTGTGAGTCCGAGACTTCAGGGCCCTCAGGTGTGAGAGGGGGCCCCCGCTGCTCCTCCTCCCGGCCCTGCTCCACTGATGCTGAAAGGAAGAACAAGGACATTTGATTAGTTAATGTGGAGACAATGTCAATGTGCATCCCTATCATCCAGATCTTGATGCACTCATCCTTCCAAAAGCAATGGTCAAGCCATGTTGCAAACTTCAATCACTGAACATTCAGCACTTCCATGGCTGTTGGGAGAACGATGGTGACCTCAGTGCTGCCTGTGGTGGGTAACCTCACCGACACCGGTGGACCTGGGCGCTTAGCGCCTCTCCAGATCTAGGGCCTCCTGCTCAAACCGGTTAAGCATTGCCACCTGGGCCAGCCCTCCGCCAGTCCTCACCCACTCAGCGGCATTTTGTGCATTCTTCTCCTGAAAAGGAGAGAAGAGCATTGATTAGTGCTACTTGTGCCTGGATTCTCTTCGCAGACTGCCCACCCCAACCAGAGTGAGACATTGCAGGGTTCTAGTGCCTTCTCACCCGGCTGCTGCTGAACACTCACACAAAGATGCCAGGCCTGTTGCCCTCCCACCCCCTCTTTGGCCAAATGCTGCCTACATCACATGTGGCACACACTCCTTCCATAGCAAGGAGGCGCAAGCACGTGGAGCGCAGAGTGCAGCAGATCGATCGGTGCCACGCCACCTTGAAGCTCCCCTCCCAGCATGTCATCACCCTGACTTTGACATGCCCTGGAGTTCCAGCACTGCGCCTAGGTGCAGATCCTCCAGGTTGCCCCCAAAACAGTAATATGGGTCTCAGTGTACCACATGCTCAGGGTGCTGAACCCATCTCATCGCCGCCCTCTCAGGGTGACCTCGGCTTAGGCAATAACTGCTGGCCCACCCAGCGAAGGATGAATGCCATCAATGATTCAATGCAGCCACTATGCTCAGACTTAGGGGGAGGTGGGATGGCTGGTGGTGGGGTGGGGTGGGGGGTGGGGGGGGGGGGTGGGGGGGCAGCCAGTGTTTAAAGCCTACCTGCTGGGTTAAGTGACCAATGCCAGCATGGTACTCATCTTTCCCCAGCGCAAGAGGTCATTGAAGCGCTTACGGCACTGGATCCACTTGCGTCGCACCATGTCGCGGGAGCTCACCGCCTCCACCACCTCCTCCCAGGCACGTTTGGTCATGTGGGGAGGCCTCCTCCTCCTGTCCTGGGGTACCAGGACCTCCCGCTGTGCTGCCACCTTCTCAAGGAGGGCAGCAAGGCAATCGTCTGAAAAATGAGGGGCACAGTGCACTCCTGCCCTACCCTCCTGCCTGGCCTGCTCACCAGCAGCGCTCTGGGGAGCCCTTCCAGTAGCCATGTTTGATAGCCTTTGTTTAAACAGGCCGCAAGGCTCGCCATTGGACCCGGTGGTCATTGCAGCCACACCACCGCCCGCCCACTCCCACTGTCCTCGGGAGCTGCGATTCATGCTGGGCGGGTTTTAATTGGCCCGCCAGCGTAAAATGGCAGCGCAGGCCCAATCGCGGGTAGCAATCAGGTCTGCGCCCGCCTGCGCCCGCTCCTGCTCCGCCTACCCAACAGGCATAAAATTCTGCTCATGGACTTTACATACATACATACTGCAGAGTTTAAGTACAGAATAATTTTATTATGCAAGTACTAGACCAGATATACTATGTCCCCAGTCATATATTTCCCACCAAATTTCTTTGCTCAACTGCCCAAAAATGAGGCTGTATGTCACATTTGACAAAGCCTGCCCAATATTTACAAGCACAAACATGTGTATCATATTAATAAAATGCTCTGAATAACCTTTAGGGACTGGTCTCTGAAGGATCACACTTAAATGATAAAATAAATGTAAATGGTCTCATCATCCACTTTTTAAATATAAATCAAGATGAACAACATGCTTTCTGTAAATCAAAGCAGACCATGTTGTCCTTGTACGAATGCTTTGTTAGGCCTCAACTAGAATACTGTGCCTAGGTTTGTTCTCCTTATATGGTGAGGGATATTGAAGCTCAAAAAATAATACTAACGAGGCCCGCAAGATTAATACATATTTTTAACCACCTTGGTTACTCAGATAGGCTCAAAGACCTGGGTCTGTATACTTGAGAAGGGTGCAGGCTTGGGTGATTTTATCAAGGTTTATAAAACAATTAGGGAGGGCCAGGGATCATGTTCATTAGCTATGTAAGGATAGAACTAGGTTAGATGTTTGGCATTTTTTCTTTTCCCAAAGAATAATGGACCTGTGGAAAAGATTGCTGGCTGGTGAGGTGACATTGATTCACTGTATAGCTTCAAGAACTGAATCTGTTTCTGGCTAGGGCAAGGATCACTTTGCACTTGAGCTAGATTTCCTATAATATAAATTAACAGCTATGTGATTGCCTGAAGAGGTCGGAGCAGAATTTTCTGATATTTTCCCTTTGTCAGAAATTGTACTTAAAGAGATAAAGCATAAGTGCAGTGGAAGTACGGTGTTAATATAGTCTGTGCACCAGAAATCAGCCCAAATCCCAAGACCAAGAAACAGATATATGAGGAAGACTATTCAGTCCACTCAACTAATTGTTCCAGAAAGACATTGCAGTGCCCTCATCAATGTAATTGTTTCTTAATTGATATTTTGCCTTCTCTGCCTTATTTAGAACTCCATTCTACATGTGGATCACTCATTGTCTGAAGTCGTCCTTAAATCTATTCTGAGTTTTCCTTTTCCTTGTTTGAACCATGACCTTTTGATGCAGCTGTGCTTGAAGTAGTACTCTGGAATCACATTTTTCTATCCTATTTACATTTTAAACTATCACTTTGAGAACACCTTTAGTCATTTCCTTTTGAGAATGAGTGGTCAAAGTATTTACAATATTTCTTCATGACTCAACCCTCCAATAATATAGGAGAAAAATGAAAGAATTTTAATTACAGAGGGCGGAATCTTCCCTCTTGGAGACTAAGGCCAGAATTTTACAGCCCCGTTGGTGTCAGGCGTCATGGCGGGCGGGAGGGGAACAATATGACGGGAACGCCAAAAATCGATTTTATGCCATTGTGAAACCAGTTTGCGATTGTCCGCTCGGGAACATCGTTTCAATACATTTGCATCTATTGTAAGCACTGCTCGCCGGAATCGTCCCTCCACGTCAAATTTACTGCCCAGTCAGCCTAACTTCAGAATGGCGTGCTTCATGCAGCACAGACAAATTGAAGGAAACACTCAAGCACATGTCAGGAGGGTTGGGGGCAAGGTAGAACAGACAGACTGAAGGAAATACTCAAGCACATGCCGGGGGGGGGGGGGGGGGGTGGTGGGGGGGGGGGTGGGGGTGGATGTGAGGGAAGTGACCGCACGCTTGGAAAAGCTTGTCAAAAGTGAGCATTATTCCGTAGCTGAGACTGTTCAGCTGCAGCTCCATTGACATGCTTGGAATCAGGCCTCTGAAGCTTTTCTGCCCACTCAAGCAACACAAAAGCATGAATGTGCCACCAAATGCTCCAGAACTTTCACCCCTTGGGCACAGACTGCAAATAAATGTGCATTTTTGGGGGCAGCAGAGCAATTGGCTGACTGGGCAAGTTGTACAGTCCCCTTGCGAAAGGTGGTTTTATGTTTTTGGTTATCAGGTTCGCTTTGTCCGGCAAACACTAGCTGGCCCTTTGATATTAACACATTAGTTGGTGCTTGAAACAATATAGGCAGAGAGACTGAGTAACTGAACAACGCTGATGGTTTATTGGAACTAAGAACAGAGCACTAACACCATGTGTGCTTCTTCAATCACCTTGACCTCTAGACTTATAGATACCAAAGTAGCCCGCGCTGTGTAACAATTGGTCAATACAGTCACATGGTCAATTAACTACATTCTCTTAAAGGTACATAACACTCCACTTTACCACAGGTGGCCATGGCACAGTCACTGGTGGAGGTGCTCACAGCTCCTTTCAATATCTTTATTAAGATGTGGTCCAGTATCTGTTATGGTTCAAGCTAACAGCGCAGCCTTGTAGTGCAGGTTAGGAGAATGCCTGCGCCTGAGCTGAGAGCACAGCATGCAGTCCAGTGACCGAAGCTGCCGCCAACCAGACAAGTGGATTGGGGTGGAGTTGGGTGGAGTTGGGTGGCGTTTCAGACAGCCAATGAGCGCACTACACACTGGCAATCCAAGTGGTCCTGCATCTCCTGCATAGGTGAAGCAGCCTTCAGATTTAACCAAGACAGGTTCTTAGTACACCCATGCTAACCCATGCTTTGATCCTCTTTTTGATCCTGCAGGAGGAGAACATCCGGATCATGGAGCCTGGTGATTTAGTGGTATGCCTCTGGCTTATAGAGCGAATAAGAAGACAGTCGTGAAGGTACCTGGCTGGCAAAGGGAGGAGCATCTCCCTCAAGATGAAGGGGTGGCAGGGCCTGCTGCGCACGCAGCTGAAGATCCACAGCGCGCCATTGCTCGTAGGTGCCTTGCTAGATCCAGGGTCTATACACGACGCCTGTCATTCGTGCAGATGACTGAGAACCAGTGTTGCAGAAGACTGCGTATCCAGGGAACTGGTCGGCCACATATTCCACCTGCTGCAGGATTTGGTGCCATGGGGATATGGAGGGCATCCACCGCCAGTGAAAGTGGAAGTTACCACAGCACTCAATTTGTACGCCATTGGCTCCTTCCAGGGCTCCACAGGTGACCTGTGTGAGATATCGCAAGCCTCCACACACAAGTGTATCCAGGAGGTCACAGATGCCATCTTCATGACGGCACAGAATGTTGTGCATTTCACCCGGGATCAAGAAAGCCAGGAAGCAAGAGTGCTGGAATTTGCACAGATCTCAGGTTTTCCAAAGGTGCTGGATCCCATCGACAGCATTCACATGGTGTTTAAATCTCTGTGGCAACAGCAGTCAACTATGTCAACTGCAATAAGGGCTTCCACTCACTGAATGTTGACCACAAACGCATCCTACAGGCCTGTGCATGATACCCAGGGGGCGTCCACAACTCCTACATCCTTAGCAGGCCTCAGATCCCTGACATTTTCCAGGGTCCACAGAGGCTGCAGGGTTGGCTCCTTGGGGACAAGGGCTACCACAGAGGACGTGGCTGGTGACGCCCATGCGGCGGCCTCAGACTGCAGCAGAGTGATGGTACAACGAGGTTCATGCCATGACCCAGACTTTGGTGGAGCAAATGATAGGCATTTTGAAAATGAGGTTCCGGCACTTTGACAGGTGGAGCACCGCAGTATAGTCCCCAGAGGGCGTTGCGCATCATCGTCGTTTGTTGCTAGCTCCACAACCTGACGCTGCAATAGGTGAGGACCTGGTGGAGGAGGAGATGGAGGAACTGCACGTATTCTCCGATGAGGAGAATGACGGGGATGACGATGATGAGGTCCTCAAAGGCGACTATGCCGGCGATGAGGCCATCGCACTGGCCAGGTGAGGCAGGCGCACTCAGGAGGCCCTCATAGCCCCACGATTCATGGAGTATGATGACGAGATGCAGTGAGGACAGTCCTGACATCCTTACCTTGCAGCTGTGAACATTTGACTCCTGTGTGGCTGATGGCAGCACACATACTGTCAGTGTTCAGTCTCAGGTCATGGAGGTGCAGCGGAGTGTTGGCCAGGGGCTGCAGCCGAACTGCTGACACATAGGCAAAAGCAACTTTTGACCTGAAGTAACCTGAGCTCAGTCACTGGCCTGAGCTGGCTGGAACCAGTTTGAAATAGCTGAGTATCGTGAAAAACAAAGGGAATGTGATAAGACACAAGTCCTTATTTAGGAAAGGAGTAATGAGATAACGCTACCTAAATCCTTGGGATGGAGCCAATAAGGAGATCCCACGGACTAGGCAAGCAAGCCTAAACCAACGGGAGAGAGACAGCACAGCTTGAAGAGATAAGATTCAGAATAAGAATGGAGAATCTCGGGCGTGGAGCCAGCCAAGACTCCGGGGAACAACCATCTCCGAAGTGGAAGAACCTACGTCAGCAACGTAGAGACGACGTCGAGAGAGAGAGAACGGAACGCCTGGCCAGCGTCAGCTCTCCTTTTCGGGTATTAGCTTTTATATTCTGTGACCACTCAAGGAGTGTCAGAGAAACTTAGTGGGTGTGCGTTTAGATCCTAGTTTGGGTATAAAACTGTATAACCTGGTGAAAACTGCATGTCTATATCTAACCAGACGTATAAGCTATATGTATATGATCTAACAACGTGAATAAAGTGAGTTTAGAGATAAGAGAGAATTGACTCTTCTCCTCTTTGTACTAAGCCAATAACCGTTATCAGTGACCCCCAGTCAACAGGAGGCCCTAATAGTCCCTAGATTCCAGGAGGATGATGACGACATGCAGTGAGGACACTCCATAGATATTCACATTGTCTCTGTGAATGCCTGACTCCTGTCTGGCTGAGGGCAGCTCGCTTGTGCTCTGTGATCAGGGTCATATCATGGAGACTTAACTGTGAAACTTTAAATGCACCTGATCCTTTGTCAGGAGCACAGCATCACCAGTCACAAATGGTGAAGAGATGGGGAGACCAGCCCCACCTCAAAGGTGCTGAGAGCACACACGGCCAATGACAGAACTCTGTGACACCTGCCCACGACATTCTTGCAGCAATGACAAGCACCATCGAGGTGCAGGCATCACTAACCTGTTCAGTGAATGTGAAGCTGGACCATCACTTTGGTTTGCAGGTTACACACTGCACAGCAGAGGCCCTTGACTGAGACACCTGCCTTACCTTGTGCAGGAACCGAGGTTTCAAATTTGAGTGACGCAAACACTGCTCATCATAACATGGAGCCATAGGCAAGAAGACATTCTTGGGAGTTTATTTACAATAGTGAACATTAAGCACAAGTGATTAACACCTGTGTCAAAGCTGTGCAACTAGCGGTGTATTATTGATCCTCTTAATCACATTTCGGTTTAATGTTTGTAAGTTTCCTTTAAATTTTGTCCTTGTTTTCGCAGTTTCCCTTTAAGGGGCTGCCTTTTACTTTGTCCCTGATTTTGCGATTTAGTTTAACTGGTTGTACCCCGAAAGAGTTACATCTTCTTAGTCTTCCTAACTCTGCCAGTATGTCTTGGTGCTCCCCCGACATCCACAGCGGAGCTGGAGGCAGCCTGCTGCCCAGAAGGAAAAATTAGTTTGGACCAGTACTCTTATTTCCCAGTTTTTATTGGTGTTCCATTTTAAGGTATACAAGATTAGTTCAGAAGAGTATTTTTATTTCCTCCTGGGTGACTGTTCATCAGGCAGAGTTGTCAGAGGCCTTCTACAGACTGGACCGAAGGATGGAGGAGACCGTCCAAATTCTCCCTGCTGTCATGGATCTGGCATACAGGCGCATCGAACTCTCCACTGGAAGGGTGGCAGCTACCATGGAAATCCAGGTCCAACTGTTTCTGCCAGATTTGCGCTCGGACCTGAACACCATCAGTCTATCCATGGATGCATTCCAGCAGTGGCTAGGTGAAAGGGTGACAGGACACATCGATCTCTCTCCAGGTAACCCTCCTCCTCAAGGAGGAGCCATTGGGCACCCAAAGGGAGGAGGTGCGCCAGCCAGGCACTCCGGGAATATCAACCTCAGACATTCTAAGGGTGCCCTGCTGCTCCAGCTCCTCTCTACTAGTGACCCCATCAACTCCAGTAGGTCAGGCTGAGGAGGGTGCACATGCACCTGAGCAGGAGACCCTTGGCAGGCTGGGGTCCTCAAGGCCTCACAGGAATAGCAGTCAGTAGGATGCCTCCACCTTGCTGCGGATGTCATGACTGCACCTAGAGGTATCAGTAGGGTTAGGAAAATTAAGAAGTATTGAATGCACGCTGATGGCATGTGTGTTCACATATTGCATATAGTCGTCACTTTTGTAAATATATGTTGAATCTATCCATCTCCAAGCCATGGATTGCATTTTTATTCAATTTGCTTCAATGTTTTACGATCATTTAAGGGTCCTGAATGTTGCCCCCAATGTCGTCCCATCAGAATCCTCATTTGCATAAATTCTCACACATTTTCACCACAGCCACATTAGTTTATAATTTCACACCAGTAACATCGGGCAATGTACATCATTTATGACAGTGCTACCTGGACAATACACCTGTCAGCCATTTATCTCAGGCAAACATGTTTTGGCCTCAAGGCCATTGATTGGCTCATCAATTTTGTTGAATTTACTGCTGCTGTTGCACTGATTTCTCTTGTTTGTGGGTGGCACGAGTAGTCGTCGTGACTTACATTAGTTTTGTATGACCAATGTGTCACTTAGAATGGCTTTTGCAGTGTGAGAAACTGCTTTTGAGAACTGTAATGTAAGCCTTTGAAGCTCATAGGCTTCCATGCCTCTCTGCAGGGAGATGTAGTTTAGGGCTGAATGTCCCTCCTTGTTGAGTTCTCATTTTCTGCACGCATGATGCTGAACTAGTCAAATAAGGATACAAAATGCGTCTTAGACTTGACTGCAAGATGGAGTAGAATGATTTCAGAGGGGTCTGTTCACCTCGATGAAGCTGTTTCCTGAGCTCCCACTATCTTTTTTTGGACCTGCACGGCTCTTTCGCAAGGCATTAAGTGGTCCTTGGGTAAAGGCACAGCACTCAACTCGATGTGGAATTCATTGCATGAATTGAGGATCCTCATTGACTTAGGATACATAGGCAGGAATTGCCTTGTGAGATGTACTGTCTTGAGGACTGTGATGCTCTCAATGCGATGCAAATGCAACTCTCTTAAGGCCTCAGCAGAGTCTTTGCAAGAAAGAATTACTCGTTGGCTGTTGTGTCGAGAATGACTGCACAAGATTTTGTCCTAATGCAAAGGTAATCTAGGACAGAGACTTGTCTGGCTACTAAAGATTGCGAGGTCCTGAGTGGTTGCACTTCAGCCAAACATTGCCCTGGTGAGGCACACTCTGTGAAGACAATGCAAACAAACCTCAAAATGTTACTGCATGATCTAGATGTTAATAGTTACTGATTCATGATGTGAGAATGGTAATTGGGGGGCAGATACATGATGATGCCTCAACATTCTGCATTGAAGAGAGCTGGTCATATGGTGCTCTCATGATGCTGGTCCCTGTTGAGCCATCCATCAGGTAATGCCTGAAAGAGTGTTATATGTGGTTGCGCTGCTTTATTGAGCAGGTGTCAGACTAATGTGAATGCATCCCTGTGTAATGTGGAATCCCAGCCATTTATAAGCTGCCATGAACATTGACTAGGTACTATACTATGTGGAGTTGCCTAAGGATGTGTGAGAAGGAAATGCTATTTAGGTTCCACAGCGGCCATATATGTTGCCAAGGCTATTCAGTTAACCGTGGTTTAAACCCTTCCAAGGATGATGTTTCGGCCAGGCGGTGAGCACTGATATTTTCATAATGTCCTTTAGGGAAGGAAATCCGCTACACTTACCTGGTCTGGCCTACATGTGACTCTAGACCCACAGCAATGTGGTTGACTCTTAAACACCCTCTAAATGACCTAGCAAGCCACTCAGTTGTATCAAACCGCTAAAATGTCTAAAAGGAATGAAGCTGGATGGACCACCTGGCATCACAAACGACAACAGTAAACTCAGCACTGTTGAGCCTGCAAAGTCCTCCTTACTAATTCCTGGGGGTTTGTGCCAAAATTGGGAGAGTTGTCTCATAGACTAGTCAAGCAACAGCATGACATAGTCATGCTCATGGAATCATACTTTACAAGTAATGTCCCAGACACCACCATCACTGAGTATGTCCAGTCCCACTGGCAGGACAGGCCCAGCAGAGGTGCCAGCACAGTGATACAGTCAGGAGGGAGTTGCCCTGGGAGTCCTCAACATCGACTTCAGTCCCCATGAAGTCTCATGGTGTCATGTCAAAGATGGGCAAGGAAACCTCCTGCTGATTACCACATACAACACCCCACCCCACCCCCTCAGTTGATGAATCAGTACTCCTCCATCTTGAACACCACTTGGAGGAAGCATTGAGGGTGGCCAGGGCACAGAATGTACTCTGGAACTTCAATGTCCATCACCAAAAGTGGCTCAGTAGCACCACTACAGACCAAGCTGGCTGAGTCCTAAAGGACATTGCTGCTAGGCTGGGTCTGCGGCAGGTAGTGAGGAAACCAAAAAGAGCAAAAAACATACTAGACCTCATCCTCACCAACCTGTCTGCTGTAAATGCATCTGTCCATGACAGTATCAGTAGGACTGAGCATCACACAATCCTAGTGGAGACAAAGTCCCATTTTCAGACTGAGGATACCCTCCATTGTGTTGTATGATACTACCGCCATGCTAATTGGGATAGATTTTGAACAGATCTAGCAACTCAAGACTGGGCATCCATGAGGCGCTCTGGGCCATCAGCAGCAGCAGAATTGTACTCAACCACAATCTGTGACCTCATGGCCTGGCATATCCCCCATGCTATCATTGCCACAAAGCCAGGGGATCAACCCTTGTTCACTGAAGAGTGCAGGAGGGCATGCCAAAGGCAGCACTAGGCATACCTAAAAATGAGGTGTCAACTTGGTGAAGGTACAACACAGGAATACTTGTGTGCCAAGCAACATAATCAACAAGTGATAGGCAGTTCCACAACCAATGGATCCAATATACACTCTGCAATCCTGCCACATACAGTTGTGAATTGTGGCGGACAATTAAAGAACTTACAATTATCCTCATCTTCAATGGTGGGGGAGTGCAGCACATCAGTGCAAAAGATAAGGCTGAAAAATTTGCAACAATCTTCAGCCAGAAATGCCGAGTATATGATCCATCTTGGCCTCCTCCGGAGGTCCCCAGCATCATAGATGCCAGTCTTCAGCCAATTCAATTCGCTCCGCATGATAGCAAGAAATGGCTGAAGGTACTGGATAATGCAAAGGCTATGGGCTCTGACAATATTCCAGCAATAGTACTGAAAACTTGTGCTCCAGAACTTGCTGTGCCCCTGGCCAGGCTGTTCCAGTGCAGCTACAACACTGGCATCTACCCAGCAATGTGGAAAATTACCCAGGTATGTCCTGATTACAAAAAGCAGGGAAAATTCAACCCGGCAAATTACCGCCCCATCAGTCTACTCTTGATCATCAGTAAAGTGATGGAAGGGGTCATCAGCAGTGCTATTAAGCGGCACTTGCTTAACAATAAACTGCTCGCTGATGCTCAGTTTGGGCTCCGCCAGGGTCACTTAGCTCCTGACCTCATTATGCCTTGGTTCAAACATGGACAAAATAGCTGAGCTCCAGTGGTAAGTTGAGAATGATTGCCCTTGACATCAAGGCAGCATTTGACCGAGTGTGGCATCAAGGAATCCTTGTAAAATTGGAGTCAATGGGTATCGGGGGAAAATTCTCCGCTGGTTGGAGTCATACCTAGCACAAAGGAAGACGGTTGTGATTGTTGGAGGTCAATCATCTCACTTCCAGGGCATCACTGCAGGAGTTCTTCAGGATAATGTCCTAGACCCAACTTTCTTCAGCTGCCTCATCAATGACCTTGCTTCCATAATAGGTCAGAAGTGGGGATGTTCGCCGATGATTGCACAATGTTCAGCACCATTCGTGACTCCTCAGATGCTGAAGCAGTCCATGTTCAAATGCAGCAAGACCTGGACAACATCCAGGCTTGGGCAGACAAGTGGCAAGTAACATTCACACCACACAAGTGCCAGGCAATGACCATCTCCAACAAGAGAAAATCTAACCATCACCCCTTGACATTCATTGACATTCCCATTGCTGAATCCCCCACAATCAACATCCTGGGGGTCACCATTGACCAGAAACTGAACTGGACTAATTATATAAATATTGTGGCTACAAAAGCAGATCAGAGGCTAGGAATCCTGCAGCAAGTAACTCACCTCCTGATTCCCAAAGCCTGTCCAGCAGCTACAAGGCACAAGTCAGGAGTGAAACAGCAGATGAATGGGAACACCTGCAAGTTTCCCTCCAAGTTACACACCATTCTGACTTAAAACTATGTCGCCATTCCTTTACTGTTGCTGGGTCAAAACCCTGGAACTCCCTTCCTAACAGCACTGTGGGCGTTCCTACAACACATGAACTACAACAGTTCAAGAAGGCAACACAGCACTACCTTCTCAAGGGCAATTAGGGTTGAGTGATAAATGCTGGCCAAGCCAGCGATGCTCACATAGCATTAACAGATATTTAAAAAATCATTATGAGAACATTGAACTTTCAAGAAATCTTCCTGCTGAGACAGTAGGTGGTGGGGCCTTCCAGGCAGTAAAGACAAAAGAAACTGATTCTTGTGAGAATGTGCCAGCACTTTACTCCACCTAGAATCTTGTAGCTATCAGGTTGTCACGGGCACGTCTGTCGCATCTTTCCTATGCTATGGCATCTCCATGTGTGTCGTCTACACCCTCACCCTCATCAGATGCAACTCCTTCAATGTCCTTCTCTTCTGTGGTGACATCTTGCTCCTCTATTTCTCCCTCAGACAACGCATCACCCCTTAGCAGCACTAGGTTGTGCAGGGCGCAGCAAGCAACTATGATCTAGGATACTCTCTGCGGTGAGTATTGGAGATCCCCTCCTGACGGATGCAAACATTGGAAATACATCTTGAGGAGGCCAATCGTCTGCTCTATCAAGGACCTGGTGCCATAATGTGCAGCATTGTATCTTTCTTCAGCAGCACTAAGTGGATGGTGAACAGGCATCATCAGTCAAGTCTTCTGGGGGTACCTCTTGTCCCTGAGGAGCCAGCCCCGTAAACACTGAAGTCCCTCAAAGATCTATGGCACCTGAGACTACATCAAGATCTAAGAGTTTTGAGAGCTCCCTGGGTACCTGAGACAAACTTGTAGGATTTGCTTTCCGCAGTCACAAATTAGCTGGACATTCAGAGAGTGAAATCCTTTTCAATTGATTAATCTAACCGGCTATTGTCAGGGAGCTCTAAAGGGCAATTCTGTGTAGTCGACGGTGCCCTGCGCTTGTGGAAAACCACATATTGCTGCGAATCCAGCAACTCTGGCAGCCTGGCTTCTGGCACCCATGTGGAACTGGACATACTGGTGAGTTTTATTGAAAAGGGCATCTGTCATCTCCCTTATGCATTTGTGTGTCGCTGATTGGGAGATTCCACAAAGGTCCCTAGTGGAGCCCTGGAAGGATCCACTGGCAAAAAACTTCAGTGCAGCAGGTACCTTCAAAGCCACTGGCATGAAATACCCAGAAAGTCTTTGAGGCATCAATTGTTCACGGAGAAGGTGGCAAATGTGAGCTACCACACGCCTGGACAAGTGAAGGTGCCTGCAGCATTTTCTTTTGCTCATCTCCATATACGAGCAATGTCTTCTATGTATCCATGGTTGGGCCACTGCTCTTTGTTGAATTTGCCCCTCTTTGGGAGCATCTTGGGCTTCTTGGAGCCCCGCTCCCTCTTGCTGCTCAGGCCGCTGCTCCTCCTCGACCTGTGCCAATCGATAATGTGCCCCTCTTCCCCTCATTCGAATTAAAGCTATGAACAAGGCAGGGTTGCCTGTAGCATGCATTCTCCACTCATCTTTATATATGTTAATGAATAGATTTGAGAATTCATTTCACCTTTCCTTTGACTGGTTTTCCTCCATCTTCAAGCCAGGAAGCTAGTGCAAAGCCCTTGGCATAGCCCTCGTCTAGACATGGCATCTCCAGACCACCTCTTGCAGATGAAGCACATCCTGGAGGACCACAGGTGGTTGATCCCCCCCTTCAAACATGACTGTGCATTCATAAAGAGGATCTTGATCAGGATGAACCCAGCCATATGCGAGAACCCTCCATTAGGCAATTGTCAGCTTGCCTCCATGAGCCTAGACGCTCTATATGGATACCATAGCCTTGTAATAATTTCATGACTTTAGGCATTGTGCCTTGTAAACCACGACCATTAAACTTATTGAGACTTGGAGTGTGCATGTAGCTTCTGTTCGGCAGCCATGGCCCTTGACTGTTTTATCCTCTATTCCTTTTTAGATGCCTCTGACAGGAACAGATAGCCAATCACACCAACTCAAATGTAGCCCTAAAACTTAATGGATTCTCTCATGAATGCGCAGCATTAGTCAAGGAGCAATGCTCCTTCAATGAGCATTTGACCCTCAAACCCAATACTTAGATGATCTTTGTTCGCAATTGCTTGGGCAAATAATTGATAGGGTTCCCCTTCACGTGGCCCAAAAGAGTAGTCCTGAGCTCCTCCTACATGCTTTGAGACCCCTCTGTCATGCAGCTATTAATGTAATATTATTGGAAAATATTTTTCTTTTAAAATTGAGGTTTAGCCTGGGGTTGTGTCTTAATTGGATTAAAGCCAGCTAGTCTGGGTGCTCTGATGTGTACTAGTTTTGAGATGTAAGAGAGGTAGAGTGCATTTGCATTTTTTGAATAGAGCAATCAAGAAGTGGGGTGAAATCTGGCACCTAGCTAGCAGAGACCAAGCAATATGTTTATATTACTAATAAAATTGGTACTATAAAAGGGGTTTTATTGTTAGAAGAGGTAGAGTTCAAAGAGGCTAGTGATACAATGAAAATTTACATTCAATGAGATGTGCTGGATATAGCCGATAGCAGTTTTTGTGTGTGCAGGGCAGAGGCAATGTAAGATCAAAGCAGCTGTAAGCCTCCAATGGTCTCCACTGGAACCAAAGTGAGAGGAATCTCATTTTGAATTTGTAAGGTGAAAATGCTTTGCCTGGTGTCTGGTTAAGTCTATGGGTGCTGTTGCTTTAATGGAGTTTAGTTTGGGAATTTGTTAAAAGTTATGATAGTAGTAATTTGTAGCCATGTATATGTATTTAATGTGTTGTAACTTAACAAAATGTTCATTTAGTTTAACATAAAACCTCTTGAGAACTGATGGTCTGATTCCTGAATTTAGAGTTGCATCTCAAACATACCACTTAAAAAAATAGGTTATGACAGTTGTTTAAAGTTTCCCTCTGGGATTTTTAAAGAAATCAGCTATACCAACTGTTGGGTCATAACACCCTCCCAATATCGTTTCTTTCAAGCTTGTTTTTCCAACTACATCATTACTCAGTAAAGACGAAGATGGTGCTGCTAACATTTGTGAGTGTGACCAACACCTTCCAACTTCCCCCTGTCACCCACCAAGTTCCTCCCATTCTCCTCCACAGTCACTGTCTCCTAATTCCAATCCCTCCTGCTACCATTGATCCCATCAATGATGATGTTCCCATACCCTTTGTTGATCTGACCCCTCCTGTTCTTGAAGCTACCTGCACCCTTACTTTCAGAGACCAGCCCCCGCCTGCTCACCACCTCCCTCCCCCGCCCCACCCCCCCATGACCTGCTGGTTCCAAAAGCCTCCCATGAATGTGACTGTGCCCTCTGCTTCTCAGTACCATGCCTTGAACCCCCAGGACCAAATGCCTTAGTTGACTGACCATGCCCTACACACATTCTGTGCATGACCATCACTACCCAGAGAGGCTTTCTCCTGCCAACACCAGGACCAAGATATGTATGGCATGCAGAATCCTCTAACATGGCATGGAGAGTGTGGCTCCATCCTCAGACAGTCTCTTAAACATGTCGCTGACAGTGCGGCCTCATTCTCTGATCAGTCTTTTAAACATGCCCCCGACAGTGTAGCCTCATTCCCCGATCAGTCTCTTAAACATACCCCCAACAGTATAGCCTCATTCCTCTGAAAGTCTTTTAAACTTACCACCTGGACAGTCTTTCACCCTTCCGCAGACAGCCTGTTAAACTTGTACCCCTGGACAGTCTTTCTCGCTTCCTCCCTCGTCCTCCCCCACCACCCCCAAGCCCCAGTCCTGCCTCTTTCTCAGCCTCCCCTTCTGGCTGTGCCTCCCTTGCCCAGCCTTAGCGCAGCTTTGTTATAGGCACCCAATATATATCAGTGACTGTGTAAAAGAAAGGCAAAAGCAGTGTCTACTGTCCTCCAAGTTGTGGGTGAAGTGAAGCTCACTAGGTACACACCACTTGTATACAGTCGTAAAACAGGACATTCTAATTAACCACTGGCAGGAAGCTTAATTTGGAGGCGAAACGTGGGTCCGGTGAGTTGGCCTTTTAATGAGCATTCGTGAAATGTTACTTAATGGAGTTCCCGACATTGCTCAGTGGGAAACTTGACCTGTCTTTAACCCATCGTGAAAGTTGGGAGAACAGAATTCCAAACTAATTTTCTGCTGTCGGGAAGCTGATCTTTTCATTCGAACCAGTTAAATGCCCTGTCTCCCCATGATTCGTGCTGCTGAAGGGAGTGGAAGATTCCGCCCAGAGTAACTCTCTAGTTTGTAGGAAACACAAAGGTTTATATCTTAATTTTACCACTTAACAACAACAATCCAAATAAGCCATAGAGCCAGATGGCCAATAAACACAGACCAAATAGTTTATAAATTAAAAACAATTTTCAAATTAAACTATCATTTGTGTTGTTTAATGTCTCTCCCAAAAGTCTCGAATTTGTTTGAGATTTTTGCCCAGAGCTGGGCCTCTGCGAGGTAATTATGCAGTGTAATTTCCCAGGTTGCATTAACCAGTATACAGCCTGGTTGTCTTTCCTTAAATAATTTTGAAAAACATGGGGACAAATTTCAAATGTTTTATTTAATTAAAATAACTTCCTCAGTACTAGCAGAGACAGCAAAACATTTGCAATGAAATTAATATCTTTGCTGCAATGCCATCCCATCAGTCCCATGCCATCCCTCTCATGCCACAACTGTACCATTCTTTTCATCGCTTTCATTTCAACCCCATTCCATCCCCCATCTTATGCGATCCCCAACTGCATTTCATTCCTGCCATGCCACCCATTCTCATCCCCCATTCCACACCTCCTATGCTGTTACCCTGCTCGCATTCTGCCCCCTCCCTCCCATGCCATTGCCCTGTCCCATGCCATAACTCCTCCCACTCCTATGCCATTCCCCCCTTATACCTTCCCCCTGAATGCCACCCCTCCCTCCCATATTGTTCCCCTCCCTCCCATTCCATTCTCGCCCTCCCTCCCTCCCCCTCATGCCATCTCCCCCTCCCCCCTCATGCTGTTTCCCCTATCCTCCCATTACAAACCTCCCCCTCCCATGCTGTTTCCCCCATCCTTCCATTACAAACCTCCCCCTCCCATGCTGTTGCCCCTGATGCTGTCCACTCCCCCATGCTATCCTCCCTCCTTCCAACATCCCATGCTATTTCCCTCCACCCTCCCATGCTGCAACCCCATACCATTTCCCTTACTGCCCCCCACAACCGCGCCCCCCGCCAAAAAATTTAATCATCAAGAGCCGTCAGTGGGAGACTAGAGTCCAGTAGCGAGGGTGGAGAACATCAAGAGTTGAAGGCCAGGGCCAATAATCCAGGCCAGAGGGCAGCAAGAGCTGGAGACATAAGGGAATTTTAATTATAATTTTGATTCACTTTAAAAAATACAGTTGAATTTGAAATTTAAATGATCTCATCTGTTTTTTGTTGACAGTTTAAAAAGTCGAGGCTAATTGCTTATTCTGTGAGGTATATTTTAATTATCAATACGTACAAGACAGAGAGAAAGAGTGAGAGAGGCAGACAGACTGTGTGTTCTTCCTCATTTAGCTCCCCAAACCTATTCCACCATTCAGTTAGATCAACTCCAGTGACCCTGCCATTTATCCATAATTCTTGTTATTTTGAGTTAATAAAAATCTGTCAAACAAAGCCTTGAAAATTTCAAATGGCCTGGTATCTATAGCCATTTAGGAGGGGTGAGAATTCACAATTTCCACAATCTTTTTTTGAAAATTGTGTTTCCTGATTTCACTCCCAAACGGACTAGAATTGCGATAGCAACAGGGAGGCAGTTCTGTCATACCTCCATCTGCGTAAATTTCCTCTGGCTACAGGTTTACTGAGCTCTCAGTCTTGTAATCTTTCAGTGACTGATTTTCCCAAAACCTTCCATTTAGTTATAGACATTCCATTCAATTGTACATAATATACACAAATACACAACCTCAAAAAACCTGCAATTTTTAGATAATGGTTACAAATATTGATCACCAAAGTAATGCATTTTCAGAAATTTCTCTGTGAAAAAACCTTCTGATGGCCACAGAGGCTACACAGAAGCTTCTCATTTGATATTCTATAGTCAGCTGCTATGTGCTACACAAGAACATATTGGAATGATTTTGCTTTCTGGTTCCCGCCTTCCCTGTGCAGCTGCGCTGAGCATTAGCCATCTTGATAGGAATACTGTATTGTGTAATTCACAGTTTATAGTTTCTTGTATTATTCATCTCCCATGACACTGTCCATGGAGAAAAGTAAAAACAAGTCTGTCTCCAGTCTTCAGTAGATCCTCTTGCTGTTTCCTCTTCTATAATTCTATGTCGCCTTGCCTCAGTTGTTAGCATTTTTGTCTCAGGAACAGGTGATGAGTTCAAGGCCCACTCTGGAACTTTGGCACATAAAAGCTAATTTTTGAATGTACATTCCTGGCGTGGAGTCTCTTCTACCATAACTACAATGTAAAAATTACAAGCATATTCCCACAATTTTGCATCCATAATTTCACATTCTCTAGATCAGCTCTATGATTTAGGGTTTTGTTCTAGCATAGTACTGGCATAATGCTACATTGCCAGATATGCAATCCTTTGGATGAGATATTAAATGCAGGCCCTAGCTATTTGTTCTAGTGGCTCAAGTAGATGTCAATGTTCCCGTGGCACTATTGGAAGAAGAGTGGGAAACAATTCTCTGCTTCCTCCTAAATGCTCCTCCCTAAAGCAATATCACTATAAACAAATTAACTGGTCACTTATTTCATTGCCTTTTGTAGATATTCTATTTGCACAATACTTGTAAGTTTGGCGTGGATTTTCGCCACGACAGAGAGCCTCTCCATCATGGCGAAAATAGCCGAAGTGCCCGAAAATCACCAGTCCCCCCCAGAACAAGGCATTTCCCATTTTCACCAATTGGGAATGGGGCGGTTCATGTTTCATGCATACACATTTCACAGAGGCAGCTGGCCATTTAAATCATCAGCTGTCTCCATTCAAGTCAGATTTTGCTAGCCTAGAACTGTGAAACCTGGAGTGTGCAGACTGGATCTTGTAAGCGCAGGTCTGAACTTTGTTGGTTTCTTTGAGTGGCCAGGGTACCCTTTTGGAGAGGTAAGGCTTTGGGTCTGGTTCTGGGACACCTTTAGGGGAGGTCAGATACCCTTTTGGATTGCCATAAATAGGCATAAATGTTTGTAAAAAGTGCATAAACCCATTAACTGTCATGCTCATTGGAACTGTCAACAGACCTGTCAAAACTGTCAAAAGCAACTGTCAAGAGGGCCTATCAAAATGGTAAGAGGACCTTTGAAACGTGTCTAGAGCAAGTGTCTAAAACAACTGTCAAAAAGAGCTGTCAAGCTATCAAGGCATTTAAAATCCCTGCCATTTAAGTCTGAAAAAAAGCCTGGAGTGTTAAAAAAATTCATTGCTTGCTATTTTACTCTGTCTGACCACATATGCCTGAGGGCCTCCATTATTGGATTACGACTTCATGACTGATTCCACAACCATCTATTATCACAGAAGAGTGCCTGCCATTTCACAGTTTGATTGACAGCTACAAGTAGTTATAGACTCTTTGAAGTGGGATTATGAATTTCAATGCCTTTTGTTATAAGGGGGTGTGCATTTGAATGAAATGTTTGTTGTTATAAGGCTTTATATAGTTGAAGGAATGCAAAAGTGGTAAATCGGTTTTATGAATGAGAGTGTTTTTTTCCAATATAGTGAAGCATGCAATAGGCACTTAGACATTTATTTTATAGAACTTTATTTTATCTCATCTCTGCATGGGTCCTGAGGTCTGCCCATGGTGGATACTGGATGAGTTGGCATTGTAGGTGTAAGGGAAAAGGGTGATGAGTGGTGGGTATATGTTGGTATAAGTTGACACTAAGTTGGCACAGGGGCTATAAAGGACCATGGAGGTGGGTGGATGGGGTATAGGTTAGCTTGGAGGGTATGAGGGGTCATGGGGAGTGGGTACAAGGGCATAAGTTGGCATGCAGGGTATGAGGGGTTATGAGGATAGGTACATAGGCATAGGTTGGCATGGAGGATATGAGGAGCCATGTGTGGTGGGTACAGGGATAGGTTGGCATGGAGGATATGAGGAATTATGGGGGATGAGTAGAAGGCATGAGGTGACATGGATGGGGCATGGGAAGTGTGTGAGGAGTGAGGGGTGAAGGCTGGAGGGATGTTTTATTCTTTTAAAAAAATATTGGACACACTGTCGAATTTCCGAGGGTGGCCTGCCACCCAGCTCACCTTAACACCTGGCATCCCCCTCACTACTTCCAGGATTGCCTACCCTGACTTTTATTATATCCCGCCCCACCCTGGACCAAAAAATCTGACATCCGGGCAGCCATTTTTAAAAGTCTCTTGACTCTGTGCACTTAAACTTGTGGATGAAAATCCAAACCTTTTTCTACCTAATAAGTCCCCACACTTAACTAATTAATTGTGTATGAAGTGACTTATGTTGCTCCTGAGACAAGATATGATGTTTTAGAAATGCAATTTCTTTCTTTCTCTTTCACCTTTAGTTACCTTCTGTTTATATTCCATGTTTAACCTCTCTTTGTATGGATATCATATGCTTTTCTCATGGTAATATTTTTAAATTTTGTCTCTGAATTTTCTTATTGCTTCTTCTTTCATTCCTTCTGTAAATCTTTACTCTGCTGTGTCTCTTGTTTGGGCTGGGCAATTGATGTCCTGGAGATGGAGATAGAATCTGAAGCAATATGATGGGTAGGAATGGTGCAGGATGGGATATTTGCCACTGTGGTGGACTGAGTGTTTGGAGAGCCTGAGCACCTGGGAGCACTGGGGTTGCTAACGTTTGGAACAGAGATGGACCAGAATTTGAGTGCACTCAAGGAGATTGGAGTCTTGAAACACTTGAAAGGTGCAGAAATAGAGCATTGTGATTTCATGATCTGAAGCTTGGAAGAAATAGGAATGGCTGGGATCCCATGTTGGGATCCGCAGTCTGTAGCACTTTGGTGAAAGTGATCACCTGCTTGAATATTTTTGGTTGGGAGGATTACCAGAAGGATCTGTAATATATTCCAAAAAGCCTGACGGTGAAGAATTGGAGTCAAATGTTACAGACTTTTATTTACAGAGATAGGAATTACAAATATGCACCTCTTTATCCAACAACTAATCGGGAGAAATGAACCTTCGCAGTTTAATTACCATTTCTGATAAGTTCTGTTTTTCCAACATAATCTATTGCTTTATCAGAACCTCTCCATTGGGCAAAATCGTCCCAGATTTGCACTAAGTTCAGTAGCAGGTGGGGCCAGCCACAATGGTGGGATTTCACGCCATATCGTCCCAAACCAACCACATTATTTATGCATTCCCAGGAAACACGCCGTTTCCAAGGCAGGCGGGCTCCCATTCACCCAGCTGCCATCACCTTGCCACTTCATCATGCCAGGCACCATATTTAAAGTCCAGCTGTGGCAGCACATCTCAGTGCTTCCAGCTCATGACTGCTGCAGGGAAGATGTCCACTAAAGGCAAAAAGACTGCAGCCTCCAGTATCAGTGACGTGTCACTAGAATGCCTTTTGGATGCTGTGGAGGCCCGCTAAGATGTCCTCTAACCCCCCGCTCTGGCTCTAGGATGGGCAGTGACTTGACTAACCAGGTTTGGGAGGCGGTGGTAGCGGTGGTCAGCGCCAATGCCCTTCAAAAGAGGACAGCCACCCAGTGCCGCAAGAGGATGAATGATCTCTTTAGTTCCACCAGGGTAAGTCACTCTTCTCATCACTCTCAACTCACACACTCAAAACCCATCACACATCCACAGGGCCCTCACTCACTGCCAGTTCAAGGGACATCACCATTCACTCTCTCACACTCACCATCATTGTCATCATGCTGTCCATGGGACCACTCACCACCCACACATGCCAGGCATACTTATCTTCAGTTCTGCTGAAGGGTCATGAGGACTCGAAACGTCAACTCTTTTCTTCTCCGCCGATGCTGCCAGACCTGCTGAGTTTTTCCAGGTAATTCTGTTTTTGTTTTGGATTTCCAGCATCCGCAGTAGTTTTTTGTTTTTATACTTATCTGGCCTGGCAGGAGTTCTGCTTACACTTTCTCCATCTCTATTCATGCAGGACAAGCTGGCACACAACAATGGGGAGAGATCGCAGACTGGTGGAGGAATGCTTGAAATCAAGGTTCTCACGGACTTTGAAAACACAGCCATCCAGCTAGCTGGCAACGATCTGGACCGGTCCTGTGCTGACGGTGAGGTCGGCGGTTCTTTACCAAGTGAGGATCCAGTAGTGCAACATCCATCAGACAACCATGCTGTGAGTGATGTGTCCTGTTTCACACGCCACTGCCATACACTAATTATCTCCCCTTGCTTCCACAAGCACATCTGGGAAACAGCTGATGGAGTCCATAACCCAAGGCCTCCAATCAAGCCCTGAAGAAACCTCTGAAGAGGAACCTGGAGGCACCCTCCTTACAGTCCCATCACAGCACTCACCCATACCCTCCACCAATGCAGAGCCACACACCTCGGTGGGACTTAGCTTTAGAATAGCCTTGGGATCACAATTTGGTGAGCACATTGCACATTCTGATTCACAGCAGGCGGCAGCAGGGGCTTCCCTGGTGCCCACCACTCGGAGGACTGTTGGGGGCCAGAAATTTGTTGAGTCTGAATCAGATGATAAGCATTTGGACTTGGTCATATCACAGTTGCTGGAGCTGCAAAGGCAAGCTCAGGAACATCAGGAAGGGATGTCTGTTGCATTCCTCAGATTGCAAGGCACGATGGGGGATTCTATCTGCCTTCACCCTGAGGTGATAGCACCAGCATGCCAACACACCGAGGTCAACACTGGTAGGATGTCGCTCCTGCACTGCTGCGTGGGCTCAACTCCATCACTGAAGCCATAGTTGCCCTCCAACAGTATGTACGTGAGAGGGGTGTGGGGCAGCTCGATCTCACTTAGGCTACCCCTTCTCCTCAAGGGGTTCTGGGTTCTGGGGTCCTTGAGCACCAATAGGGAGGACGATCAGCAGGTGCCCCCCCGCCCCCGCCCGGCCATCCACCCAGGTGACTCTGGGAGTGACCGGCCCATCTGAATCCCCTCTTCCTGTGACCTCAGCAGCTTCAGCTTCACAGGCCAAGGAGGGTGCCGCTGCCACACAACAGGTCTCTGAAAGCAGGCCGACGCCGTCCAGGTCTCAGCCCTCCAGAGGACGCCCGTCAAGATCATTACAGACAGGGGATTGCATTTAGCAGGCTGCCGCCATCTCCACTCTGGATGACCAGGGAGCGCCAAGACGCAGCAGCAAGGTTAAGAAAGTTAAGAAGAATTAGTTGCACAGCCTTGGCACGGGTGTTAATCACTTGTACATACTGTTCACTATTGTCAATAAACTCCCAAAAATGTCTCCCTGTCTATGGCCCTTTTTCTGATGAGCAATATTCGTGTCAGTCAGATGTGAAACCTTTCTACACAAGATAAAGGCAGGTGTCTCAAGTCCAGGGCCTCTTCCCTGTCCTTTATACAGCCTTCAGACCAAAGTGATGGTCCGGCCTCACACTCCCTGGACACATTACAGATGCCTGCACCCCAACGGTGCTTATCATTGCTGCCAGAATGTAGTGGGCTGGCGTCACAGAGTTCCGTCATTCTTTCTGTGTGCTCTCAGTACCTTTAAGGTGGGCTTGGCCCCCAACTCTTCAGCACCTGTGACCTGTGATGCTGTGCACCTGAAGGGCTCAGATGCTGAAGGCAGATGAAGGATCAGATGCTTCTAAAGTTTCATGACTGCATCTCTGAGATGGCTCTGATCATGCAGCGCAAGCGAGCTGTCCTCGGCCAAACAGGAGTTAGACATTCTCAGAGGCTGTGTGAAGATCTATGGATTGTCCTCACTGCATGTCGTCATCATCCTCCTGCAATCGAGCAACTTTTAGGGTCTCCACTGCATCTCCATGACAAGAGCATTCTCACAGAGGGTATGTGTGCTGCCATAAGCCAGACTGGAGTCAAACGTTTATAGATGCAATGTGAGGATCTATGGGCTAACCTCACTGCATGTTGTCATCATCCTCCACAAATCTAATAGCTTTGAGGGCCTCCCAGGCGCGCCTGCTTCGTCTAGCCAGTGCAAGGTCCTCATCCCTGTCATCGTCGCCTTCATGAACCTCCTCACCCTCATCCCCATCAGCATCCTCCTCACCGGAGGAGACCTCCATCTCCTCCTCAGCCAGCTCCTCTCCCTATTGCAGCACTAGGTTGTAAAGGGCACAGCAGACAACGACGACTCGTGACACCCTCTGCAGATTATATTGCTCCACCAGACCGATCCAAGCACTGGAAACACATTTTCAGCATCCCAATGGTTCGCTCCACCAAGTTGTGGGCTGCAGCATGAGCCTCATTATAGCGTCGCTTTGCTGCAGTCTGAGGCCACCACATGTGTAGCATCAGCCAAGGCCTCTGTGGGTAGTTCTTGTCCCTGAGGAGCTATTCCTGCAGCTTCTGTGGACCCTGGAAGGCTTAGGGATCTGTGACCGACTAAGGATGTAGGAGTCATGCGCACTCCCTGGAAACCATGCGCACACCTGCAGAATGCGTTTCTGGTGGTCGCATAGCAGCTGCACATTCAGCAAATTGAATACCTTGCGGTCGATGTAGTTGAATGCATGTTGCGATGAAGACCTGAGTGCCATGTGAGTGCAGTCGATCACACCTTACACCTGTGGGAAACCCAAGATTTAGGCGAATCCAATTGCTCTTGCATCCTGGCTGTCCTGGTCCCGGGCGAAATGCACAAAGTTGTGTGCCCTCGTGAAGATGGCAGCCGTGACCTCGTGGATGCATTTGTGGGTGGAGGCTTGTGAGATCCCACAGAGGTCACCTGTGAAGCCTTGAAAGGAAGCACTGCTGTAGAAATTGGATGCTGCAGTCACTTTCATGGCCATTGGCAGTGGATGCCCTCCGTGTCCCCATGGCGCCAAATCCGGCAGCAGGTGGCAGATGTGACCGACCAATTCCCTAGACATGTGCTGTCTTCATCAACACTGGTTCTCAGTCATCTGCAGGAATGAAAGGCGGCATCTATTGACCCTGAGTGTTGCTAGGCGCAGACCAGTGGCGGCTCACTGTGGCTCTTCGGCGGCATGTGTGTGAACCCCAGCCGTCCCTTCTTTCTGAGGCTGCTGCTCTTCCCTCTGTGCAGCCAGGAGCCTCAGTCGCTCTCCTCCATCGTCTTCGCTCTCTGTAGGCCATCAGATATTCAGCTAATTCACCAGGCTCCATGCTCCTGATGTACTCCTCCTGCAGGATGAAAGAGAGAGACACGTGGGTTAGCATGGGTGTACGAAGAACCTGCCCTGGTTACGTCTGAAGGCCCCTTAACGCTTCCTGGAGAGTGCTGTACACCACTTCGATGGCCAGAGATTAGTGTGCTGCATGGCTGCCTGAGACCCCACCCACATCTTCCCCACTCCACCCGACCGATCGTGGCAGTTTTGCTCATTGGACTGCATGCTGTGCTCTCAACTCAGGTGTAGGCATTCTCCTACCCTGTGCTGCAAGGCTGAATTGTTAGCTTGAACCATCGGGGAGACTGGTCCAAACGGGGATGATGACATTGCAAGGGTCTGTGAATGCCTCCACCATTGCTCCATGGCTAGCTTTAGCAAGGAGAGAGTACAATGTGTACAGTCGTACAGCTGTTCTGCAATCCACTAAAACACTCATGAGTTTGCAGTCGGTGTGGGGGTGGGGTGAAAAGCTCTGCAGCACTTGGTGGCACTTTGATGCCTCTGCATTGCCTGAGTGGGCAGATAAGCTAGAAGCCCAACTTCAATCATATAAATGGCTGCGCTTGAACTGTCTCAGTTGCAAAGGAATGGTCACTTTATATAAGGTATCCCGAATGCATGGCCAGTTCCCTCATCCACCCTACACCACAACCCGAATGCACGTGCGCTGTTCAATGACAAGTCAGCCCTTGTCACCCCACCACAAGTCGCCTCAACCTCAAGGCAGCCCTTGCCCACAGCACCCCCCCAAATTTTCCTCAACCGCAAGGCATCCCTTGCCCCCACCCCCACAAATCGCCGCAACCACATGGCAGTCCTTGCCCCTCCTCCACACAAGTCGCCTCAGCCACATGGCAGTCCTTGCGCCCCCCCCAAGTCGCCTCAACCGCAAGACAGTCCTTTTCAAACGCCCATCTCCCAATGCACCTCAAGATTGAAGTCCAACAGGCGACCCTGGTGAGCGCTGTACATCGTTGCTGTGTAAGCACCTCCAAGTTCCCCTCAAAGAGCAGCCCGCCAAAGCACGTCTTTTATGTGCTGTTGTGAAACAGAATGGCATGCTTTCCCACTGACGTGGATGGATGATCTAACTGCGGGTAGGGACAATTCCAGAGGGCTGGCCTAATAATGCTATGCAGATGTATTACAATGAGGTTCCAGATGTCCGATGTCGGGAAATGCGGCCAGCCATTGGCAGGCCGAGTGCAAACTTGTTTCACGCTGTTGTGAAACCGATCACGTCATATTGTCCGCTCACGCCACCGAACACTCCCAACCCCGACGGCCATGGAAAATCCTAGCCATTATCTATGATGCTCTCTTTTATAATATACTAAATCTCCTGAATTTAAGTCTGTTTCAAATGGTCTTGCATGAAGACCCATTGCTCTCTGAATTTTCTCTGAGATCTCAACCTTAATGAAAACCTCAATCTCTGTGTGCAAACCATTTAAATATGCAGAAAAAAATTGAGCTAATTGTAGACCCTTCTAGTGCTAGAAGAATGATACAGCACAGAAGGGAGCCATTTGACCCATCATGCCTGTACATTCTCTGAAAGAGCTGTCCAATTAGCCCCACCTAAATTTACGCAATTTCCAGTTGTAGATGGGGGCAGTAATGAGGTGGCAATTGGGTTTTCTACTGCAACGGATATCCAGGGAGCAATAGGTACAGGAGGAGGGCATTTATAACCCTCGAGCCTGTTCCATAATTCAATTAGGTCATGGCTAATCTGCATTTTAACCCCAATTACCTGCCTTGGCTCCATAATCCTTAAGTACCTCTGTCTAACAAAAATCTATTGATCTGAGTTTTGAAATTTTTCAATTGGCTATTTCTGTGAAGAAGTCTTTCCTGACATTACTTCTGACCAGTCTAGTTCTAATTTTAAGATTATACCTCTTTGCTCTGGATTCCCAACTAGAAATAGTTTCTAACTATTGACTCTTTTAATCATCTTCAACACCTCAGTTAGTCCACCCTTAATCTTCTGTTTTCAACGGAACACAAGCCCAATCTGTGAAACACGTTCTTCATAAATGATGCCTTTTAGCACCATATTTGGTTCTTCTTACTATCTATACTTATTCTAGGAGGACTATTGCATTAGAACAGAAGGCAATTCTGCCCATACACTACTTGATAGGAACTATAATCTCCAACCATCCGAAGTGCATGAACCACCCATAGCAAGGCATTTGCCAACTTGCTGTCGAGTTGATCAGCTAACGTTTTATGTAGCATATCATCAATTACTGCATGATTCTTATCACAAATTCCATTGCTGAAAGGAGGTTCAGAGGTGATATTCATTATCATGATGTTCATATTTTCATACATATATCTGAACTTGTCATTGGCCAATTCCCCTCTATTAACAGTCAGAAACTTTGCTGGTGTCCCAAGTCCATAAGACCATAAGAGATCATAAGACATAAGAGCAGAAATTAGGCCATTTGGCCCATCGAGTCGGCTCTGCCATTCAATCATGGCTGATAAGTTTCTCAACCCCATTCTCCTGCCTCCTCCCCATAACCTTTGATCTCCTTACCAATCAAGAACCTATCTATCTCGGTCTTAAATGCATTCAATGACCTGGCCTCCTCAGCCTTCTGTGGCAATGAATTCCATAGATTCAACACTCTCTGGCTAAAGAAGTTTCTCCTCATCTCTGTTCTAAAAGGTCTTCCATTTATTCTGAGGCTGTGCCCTTGGGTCCTAGTCTCTCCTACTAATGGAAACATCTTCCCCACGTCCACTCTATCCAGGCCTTTCGGTATTCTGTAAGTTTCAATCAGATCCCCCCACATCCTTCTAAACTCCATCGAGTATAGACCCAGAGTCCTCAAACGTTCCTCATATGTTAAGCCTTTCATTCCTGGGATCGTTCTCGTGAACCTCCTCTGGACCCTCTCCAGGGCCAGAACATCCTTCCTGAGATACGGGGCCCAAAATTGTTCACAATATTCTAAATGTGGTCTGACCAGACCCTTACAAAGCCTCAGCAGCACAGCCCTGCTTTTATATTCTAGTCCTCTCGAAATAAATGCCAACATTGCATTTGCCTTCCTAACTACCGACTCAACCTGCAAGTTAACCTTAAGAGAATCCTGGACTAGGACTCCTAAGTCCCTTTGCACTCCAGATTTCTGAATTCTCTCCCCATTTAGAAAATAGTCTATGCCTCTATTCTTCCTACCAAAGTGCATGACTTCACACTTCCCCACCTTGTATTCCATCTGCCACTTCTTTGCCCATTCTCCTAACCTGTCCAAATCCTTCTGCAGCCTCCCCGCCTCCTCAATAGTACCTGTCCCTCCAACTATCTTTGTATCATCTGCAAACTTAGCCAGGATGCCCTCAGTTCCTTCATCTAGATCATTAATGTATAAAGTGAAAAGTTGTGGTCCCAACACTGACCCCTGCGGAACTCCACTAGTCACCGGCTGCCATCCTGAGAAGGACCCCCTTATCCCCACTCTCTGCCTCCTGCCAGACAGCCAATCTTCTATTCATGCTAGTACCTTCCCTCTAACACCATGGGCTCTTATCTTACTGAGCAGCCTCCTGTGCGGCACCTTGTCAAAGGCCTTCTGGAAGTCCAAGTAGATAACATCCATTGGCTCTCCTTTGTCTAACCTACTCGTTACCTCCTCAAAGAATTCTAACAGATTTGTCAGGCATGACATTCCCTTGGTGAAACCATGCTGACTTTGCCCTATTTTACCATGCACTTCCAAGTATTCTGAAATCTCATCCTTAATAATGGACTCTAAAATCTTACCAACGACCGAGGTCAGGCTAATCGGCCTGTAATTTCCCGTCTTTTGCCTCACTCCCTTCTTAAACAGGGGGGTTACATTAGCGATTTTCCAGTCCTCTGGGAATCTGACTCCAGTGATTCCTGAAAGATCACCAATAACGCCTCCACTATCTCTTCAGCTATCTCCTTCAGAACTCTGGGGTGTAATCCATCTGGTCCAGGTGATTTGTCCACCTTCAGACCTTTCAGTTTTTCTAGCACCTTCTCCTTGGTAATGGCCACCATACTCACCTCTGCCCCCCGACTCTCTTGAACTATGGGGATGTTACTCGTGTCTTTCACCGTGAAGACTGACGCAAAGTTCCTATTCAGTTCCTCCGCCATTTCTTTGTTCCCCACTACTACTTCTCCAGCATCATTTTCCAGTGGCCCAATGTCCACTTTTGCCTCTCTCTTACCCTTTATATATCTAAAAACACTCTTGCAATCTTCTTTTATATTACTGGCTAGTTTACCCTCATATTTAATCTTCTCCCTCCTTATTTCTTTTTTAGTTGTCCTCTGTTGGTCTTTGTAGGCTTCCCAATCCCCTGGTTTCCCACTGCTTTTCGCCGCATTCTATGCTTTCTCTTTAGCTTTTATGCTGTCCCTGACTTCCCTTGTCAGCCATGGTTGCCTCGTCCTCCCTTTAGTATGCTTCTTCTTCCTAGGGATGAATTTTTTCTGTGTCTCCCAAATTACTCCCAGAAGCTCCTACCATTGCTGTTCCACTGTCTTTCCTGCTAGGCTCATCTCCCAGTCAATTCTGGCCAGCTCCTCCCTCATGCCTCTGTAGTTGCCTTTATTCAACTGTAATACCGTTACATCTGATTCCAGCTTTTTCCTCTCAAATTGCAGGGTAAATTCTATCATACTAAGGTAATTTCCTCCTAAGGGTTCCTTCACCTTAAGCTCCCTTATCAAATCTGCCTCATTACACATCACTAAATCTAGAATTGCCTGTTCCCTAGTGGGCTCTACCACAAGCTGCTCCAAAAAGCCATCTCGTAGACATTCCACAGATTACTTTTCTTGGAGTCCACTACCAACCTGATTTTCCCAGTCTACCTGCATATTGAAATCCCCCATGATCACTGTAACCTTGCCTTTCTTACACGCTTTTTCTATCTCCTGGTGTATCTTGTGCCCCACATCCTGACTACTGTTCGGAGGCCTGTACATAACTCCCATTATGGTTTTTTTACCTTTGCGGTTCCTCAACTCTACCCACACAGATTCTACATCATCTGACCCTACGTCATTTCTTGCTATCGATTTAATTTCATTTCTTACTAACAAAGCAACCCCACCCACTCTGCCAACCTGCCTATCTTTTCGATAGGATGTATATCCTTGTATATTTAGCTCCCAGTCCTGATTCCCTTGCAGCCATGTCTCCGTGATGCACACCACATCATACCTACCAATTTCAATCTGCGCCACCAGCTCATTTACCTTATTTCGTATACTGCGTGCATTCAGATACAACACCTTCAGTCCTGTATTTCCCGTCCCCTTTCTCATTGTCGTCCCTTTATCTGATGTGCTTGAAGTTAGATTCCTAGCCCTTTCCAAACACTCTGTCCTATTTTGTGTTCTGGAGCTTTTAATAGCCTCTCCTGGGCTCTCCTTTTCAGTTTTTTCATAATTTTCCATGAAGTTGAATCCAACCCCCTACACGCTAACCTGCTGCTTTGTTTCCCATTAGTCATACTTCTTGGAGTTTTACCCTTCCCACCTCCCCACTTTCTAGTTTAAAGTCCTGTTGACCACCCTATTTACCCTTTTCGCTAGAACATTGGTCCCAGATCGGTTCCGGTGGAGACTGTCCCAACGGTACAGATCCCTCCTGTTCCAATACTGATGCCAGTGCCCCATGAAATGGAACCCCTCTTTCCTGCACCACTCCTTTAGCCATGTGTTTACTTCCCTTATTCTTGCGTCCCTATGCCAATTTGCACGTGGTTCGGGTAGTAATCTGGAGATTATAACCCTTGAGGACCTGTTCTTTAACTTAGTTCCTAGTTCCTGATAATCCCCAAACAGGTCCTCTTTCCTAGTCTTACCTGTGTTATTTGTCCCTATGTGGACTACAACAACTGGATCCTCTCCCTCCCTCTCCAATATCCTTTCAAGCCGGTCAGAGATGTCCCTCACCCTGGCACCGGGCAGGCAACATACCATGCGGGACTCTCGATCCTGCTTACAAAGGATGCTATCAATTCCCCTAATTATAGAATCCCCTACAACTACCACTTGTCTTTTTGCTCCCTTTCTTGAATGGCCTCCTGTGCCACAGTGCTGTGGTCAGCTGGCTCATCCTCCCTACAGCCCTGTTCCTCATCCACACAGGGAGCAAGTACCTCGTACCTGTTAGACAAGGTCAAGAGCTGAGGCTCCTCTGTTCCTGAACATAGGATCCCTCTACCTGCCTCACTTGCAGTCACACCCTGCTGACCCTGACCACTGACTGAACTTGAGGTACTTAATCTACCGGGTGTGACCGCCTCCTGAAACAAAGTGTCCAGGTAACTCCCCCCCTCCCGGATGTGGCGCAGCATCCGGAGCTCGGACTCCAGCTCATCAATTCTGAGCCGGAGTTCCTCCAGCAACCAACACTTGCTGCAAATGTGGTCACTGCGGCTCGCAATGGGATCTGCCAGCTCCCACATCATAAAGCTACAGCACATCACCTGCCCAGCCATCTCGACTTAGCTAATTAATTTATTAATTAGCTTTGCAGTGTTTTTTTTTCAAATTTGGTGCAGATTTCTACCAACCAATCAGGTCACAGCTTTCCTGTGATGTCCCTTTTTCAGTTTTGGCTTCAGTTACTCTGTGCACCGCTCCAGTGCTCCTCCCTCCGAGTCTGCTCCCTGGAGACAAGGCCGTGAATCCCCGAGGTAAGCTAGATTTATACTCACTGCTCCGGTGCTCCTCCCTCTGAGTCTGCTCCCAGGATTTACTCACCAATCAGCTGCTTTTTCTTTAAAATCCACTTTCAGCAGAGTGTCCCTCACAGGTCTGGTGCACTCCTAAACGCACTGCCTCTTCCTCTCTCTCTTTTTTTAGGTTTGAGGAGGAGGGAGGGATGGAAACACTACAGCAATGTAATGTTTGGGGCTATTCCGTTCTCCAGTCCCTATCCATTTCTCCATGATGTTGTGTGGTATGTAATAACCTCTTGACCTTACTATATGTTATTGAAAGGTGACTAGATCTGGTTGGCAGGTTTCCAAAATGTGGTATGACAATATTTCTGTCTTCCCATACCTTCAGATCCATAGCAACTACCTAGTTAAAGTCACATGCCAGTGGAAGGTTTAAATAGTATGTGGCTTCATCCTTCAATATTTTATACAGATATCACAATTCTCACTAATCTCTTCTATTAGCCTCATATAATCCCCATCCACTACATTTGCAATTTTTAAATAGGATTTTTAACCCTTGATGAGCAGGGTGAGCAAATTTCCTCTGTAATTTTTAGATGATTTTTTTTTCCTCTCTGATTCTTCTTATCACCTGATTCCATTAATACTTTTCTAACATTCTGTGAAACATCAGGTGTTGTTAAGGAGATACAATAATGAGCTGACTTTGTAAACTGCAGATCAACTGACTTTCCAAAAATAATTGTCTTATCATGCTCTATGTCAAGTTTTATTTGTGCCTTTCTCATAGAAGGTTTATTCAACAACACAGGAATCTCACTAGAGTCTTCACCAGTACTTATAAAGCTGCTTACTCTGGCTATTTTACACAGAATTACAATTCTCTTTAATTGACCTCAATGTGTTCTCATCGCCAAACCTATAGCAAGTAGTAGTTTTATATTCCTCAACCTTGCACTAATCCTCACTATGTAGTGAATCAAGATAACATTTTAACCAATCTGTTCCACATACTATTGAAGTAAAATCAACTATCTAGGACTGTACAATTATAGGAGTCTGCAACTAACACATTCATCACAGGATTAAAACTCTTTTGTGGCCAGTATAATTAGTTTAGATTCATTATTCTGTTTCTCAAAGTTCTGTTTGCAATGTGTCATTTTGAGCACACTGCCTCTTCACTTTGAGCAGTTCATAGTATAGCGATACTTTCAATCTCTGAAGCACTTACTAACAGTTCCTCAGGCATTGCTGGGATTCATTCTCCCATTATTGTTGTTCCAATTTTATATTCTGCTATAATAGATGGATCTGCTAAAGGTGCTTTCTCCTCATTCTAGCTGTTTTTAATCTTTTATTGTACTGGCACTTAGGTATCTGGATGATTTCAAAATCTGGCAACCACTGAGTCTTTCATCTTCTGTGCTATTCCTGTGTATAGGATCACAAGTGAATCCCCAATTAATGCCCACCACCTGCATATAATTAAAGACAATTAATTTAGAATTAACAGTCTAAATTCTCTATCCTGAGTCTCTGATCTGAGGCTGAGCCGGTGACCAATTACAGGGTTATGATCAACTTGAGCCACCAGTAGTACAGCTGAACCACAGCAGCATAGATAAGGCCAGAATGAGAGTACAGCATTGGAAGTACAGGTAGCAGCTCATGGGCACATTTGGAGAACAGACACCATAGCCATCAAATACTCGAAAAATTAGTCAACGGCATTTTAGTGACATGACAGAAGAAAAATAATAATCTAAGTTTAATAAGGATGGGATTTTAAAGGTAGAAGTTCAAAAATAATTGCAGAGTCAGAGAATCAAGTTCAGACAGACTGAAAGAAATCCAGTTAGAGGAAACTTCAGAGAGAGCAAAAGAAGTTTAGACTAATAGGGAAGTTAAACCGTCTGTCAGAGAGGCTGGAAAATCCCAGCTGTAGGGTCTGAGAAATTTACAGCTCAAAAGGAGGTTCTGTCAGGGGAATGGATGGCTCTGTTGGTTCTGGTTCTTATTGTTGGCTTGGAGGTTGGACTGGCATTTGGGTATCCTTTCATTCTTTTCTTCCATTGCTTTATGTTGAAGCATGCCTGGTTGGTCCACTGTTGTGTCGATGTATTGTTGCTGTGACTCTTGATTGCTTTTGTGAGGTGGACGAAGATAGCATTCATATCTGTGATGCTGCTTTTTCTTCTTTTTCTGTGTGGGCCATCTGGAAGCCTTCTGAGGCTGAGGAAGAGTCTTCCTGTGGTGAGAAGAAGATTGAATAGCATGCTTACCTCTATTTTTTGTTGCTGATAATGATAGACTGCTACCTGGTTGCAGCGTCCCATGTGGTTGTAGCATGTTGGCCGGAAGTTGCAGTATGTGCACAGTGATTGATGTATCGGCCAGCTGTACCACCATTGCAGTTGGAGGTAGAGGCTTCTCAGACTGCTGATCATTCTCTGGTACCACTTCCACCAGAGGTTCCATGGGGATGAATCTTCGGCTCGGCGAGTGGGCCCCACCCCCACTCGCCGAGGCTTAAAATGATGCGTGGTGATGTCGGGTGTGTGTCCCTATTAAGGCCATTTAAGTATCAATTAAACTAATAAACTGAGCTGCCTGTCCAACCTTAAGGTTGGTGGGCATACGAAGAGCCCAGGCAGCCTTCACATTTTTCATGGAACCTCATCCACAGGCAGGTTGAGGTTTCATGAACGTTTTTAAAGTGTTTTAAAAGTTTTTAATAAAATTAATGGACATGTCCCAGCTTATGTGAAAGTTTCACATGAGGGGACGTGTCCTTAAAATTTTTGTTTACCTTTAATCAATGTTTCATAAGTGAAACTAATCTCCCTGAGGCACAGAAGTGCACACTTCCCGACTCGGGGAACACCCCACCCTCAGCCCCCTCAGGGTGCGCTCAGTGCTTCCAAGCACGTGTCACGCTGGGCGGGCCTTAATTGGCCCACCCATGTAAAATGGCGGCCCGGGCCCGACCGGGGGCGCTGATCAGGTCCGCTCCCACCCGCGCCCACCCCCGCACGATGGCGGGGGGGGGGGTGGAAATTCTACTCATGGTAATCTTGTGGGCGGTAGGTTGGTCTGACCATTGGGGACTCTCTGGAACCTGGAATCAAATGGACAAACCTGCTTCTCAAAGAGGGAAGAGAGATCAGTGGAAAAATCTGAGTCTGAATACTCTTTAGTATTTGAGCACTCAGGATAGTGCTGTTCTGACTGGCTAACAACAGTGGTAGACTTTACATCCTCCATCGCCTGGAGGTGATCCAGGCATCCTTTCTCAGAAGAGAGAAAGGCTGGTTATGGATGGTGTCCATCAGCTCAAAGATTTGTTTGTTGCCGTACCTCAGTGGTCGGAGGATCATGTCAATGACCAGGAGTCAGATTCCCGCTGCTCCGCAAAGTGGAGTGTCTTGTTCTAAGCCAGAGACCTATGAGACATGGTTCCTCATCTGACAGGGCTGTGACACTGGCACCTGAATCTAATTTAAGATTTGTTAGATGACCATTTACCAGGATGTCAACATTCCAAAATGAAGAACCACAATCTTTGATTCCAACCAAGAAGCACAGCTGTGTGTCTTCTGGGTTGTTGGTCTCGATCTCGTGGATTACCTTTGGGATGTCTGTGTCGTGCTGGGGTTTACCAAAGTGACCCTGTCTGTTGCTGTGGAAGTATTGGGCTGTACTCACAGGACACTAATCTCTCCCGTGAGGGCACTTCGCACGGCAGCCAAAGTTGCTCTGCTGAGAATTTCGGGAATTGCTTTCCTGGACTTGGATTGTCCCTGCGTCTTTTTAACCTGATAAGCTGGACTGAGGGTTGGCTTCTGTCCCAGGTTGTATTCAGCAGATGTTAATTGCTGCACAAACCTTCTTTACTATCTCGTAATCTGCAGACTGTTCCTCTGATAAGCTTGCATACACATTCATTACTGTACCTGACAAAACATTCTGTAACATTATAGTCCAAGCATCTCTTGACCAATTCAATTCCATAGTTCTATTTTCAAATGAGGTGAAGTATCTTTCAGCTTCATCCTTTGTAAATTTAGGCACTAATTAAAGATTTTTAGTTAAAGCAAATTCCTCAAAGGAATCAAAATCCCCACCTGAATCACTATCTCACCTTTCTTCCTTCATTCTAAGTTTCACTATAGGCAATTCATACTGTCTTGCTTCTTTCTCTCCCTGAAGCTCTCTATCTCTTTTCCTATCCCTTTCCTCAGTTGCTAACTTCTGTCTCTGAAGTTCAAGTTCAAGCTTTCACATTTCTATCTCTTGTAATCTTTTCCTTTTCCTGCTCCTCTTTTTCCCATTGAAGCTTTTTAAATTTCATTTATTTTAATTTGTCCTTTTCTTTTTCAAGTTTTCTCATTTCTCTTTCTTTCTCCCTTCTTTCAAACTCAAGTTTTTTTTTCATTTCTCTTTTTTTTTCTCTTTCTTCCAATTCAAGCTTTTGCCTTTATCTCTTTCTAAATCAAGAGATGTGACTCTAAATTCAGGAATCAGGCCACCAGTTTTTGAGATTTTACATTAAATTAAATGAAACATTTTATTAATTTACACAGGTTAAACATATAACTCAAAATGAGGTTCTTTTTACTTTGGTTCCTGTGGAGACAGTGGTAGGCTCACAGTTGCTTTGATGTTACATTGCCTCTGCTCTGCACATCCGAAAACTGCTGAAGTTATACTTACCACTGCCCATTGAATGTAAATTCTCATTGTATTACCAACCTCTGAACTAAACCTCTTTAATAATAAAACCCCTTTCATAGTACCAATTTTATTAGTAATATAAACATATGGCTTGGTAACTGCTAGATAGGTGTCAGTTTTCCCTACTTCTTGAATGCTCTATTTAAAAAATACAAATGCATGCTATCTCTCATATATTAAAACTAGGACACATCAAAGCACCCAGACTAGCTGTCTTTAATCCAATTAAGACACACCCACAGACTAAACCTCTATTTTAAAAGAAAAATATTTTCCAATATTATTATATACATTAATAGCTTCATGACACTGCACTTCAACTGCTTACTCTCTCAACTGAGATTTAGTCAGAGTCCACAGTCATATTTTCCACCCCCAGAAGTCTTAGCAATTGACAAAGCCATTTTGCAGTCCAGCCACTTTAAAACCCCTCAACCCAAATGTCCTGAGTCCAGCATTCTTCTCGTACTCATATCCCTTGGATTCACAAACTCCAACCCAATCAAGGAATTTTAATAATCCCAGATGAGCCCCCAAATTTGTTATGACCACAGCAGATGTTAATTGCTGCACAAACCAAAAAACCCTGTTTTCTGTATTGTGAAAATGAGAAGAAAACATACTGAATATTGCTGAAAAAAGAGACATGTCTAAGCTTTTCGTCTTGCACTCATCAGGACACTTGCAAGAATACCGATATAAGGGGGGAAACAACAATTTATACGGTCTGTACGCTGCCCATTGCAAACAGCAGCTGGAACATGCTATTTGATACGATCTGCCAGTCTTTGGGATGTACAGCCTAGATACCTAGCATCACACTGGCACTGAAATTCATATACCACATTATTCATTTGTGTGATAGGCAGAACATCTTTTTGGCTTGACGGCAGCACCCTGTTAGTGGCGAATACCAGTCGTGTTGCTACTACAAAGTAGCAGTGTGAAACAGCTAGCTTCACCTATTGCTCAAATTTTTTGAGATACCTTGCCCTTTCAGGGTAATCTGAAGTAGACTGGTCACTTTTCAGGGCCGAAAGTGACAGCCTTAGTCCTGTTCACGAGTTTGCGTGATACACAGTGCAAAATGATCTGATCAGGGTAGTCTTAATCCAGCGAGGTGCCTTTGATGCACCCTATTTCAGCATCAAGCTTGCATGGTGAGCAAATGGCTCAAGGCCTGTTTACAAGGTTGCTGATAAGACCAATCTTATAGCGTGTGGATCTGTAAGAATCCCAATGAGTATATTGACCAGTGAAGATAGGCTTGTGTTAGACTGTGGTACAGAATCCTCTGGCAGATTTCTCAACTAGTACATCAAGAAAGGGGAGTTCATTTGACTTCTTCAGCAGCAGAGGTCCAGTAACACTTTTGGGATTTTAAAAATTAAAAGTAAAACTTTTATTAACAAGAATAAAAGAAAACTTAAGCACAGAAGATTATAGTTTCACAGTTAAAATTAGTCTTACAAAACATTCCCCCCAAAAAGATGCTCTACTTAGTCAGACCCACATGTAAACACCTTCCAGGCAACATTCCCTTACAGTTTGTTAGGAAATAGAGACAGTTTAAATAAGTTATATTTGTGTTTGTGGGTGTTAGAAATGACTTTTAGCTTTAAAGCTTAAGTTTGATTGTATTTCTGCATTTGTGTGTTAAGAAAAGGCCAAGTTGAGTTTTAGTTTCACTTTAAAAGGTGAAACCTGGATCTAGTTTCATTTTTGAGGGAGACACCAGGTCTAAAGCTCTACTTGGATACCTGCATTTCTAATGAGCTTTATGGTAGGAAGAGGAGTGACAGCAGACACAAGAGTAGAAAAAACTGTGCTGTTGCCTAGAACCAGGGGTCCTGAGAGGGACACACACACACACACACAAAGTGAGTTCTTCAAGAGTGGAGATTGGAAACCCTCATGTGAAAGACGGAGCTCAGTGAGACTGGCTGGCTCACAGTGTGACAAGCATCTGGGGTGGGGGTGAGAGAAAGTTGAGGAGAGATCCATAGTATCTGTTTGGAGTGGCACCTGTCACTTGGTTTCAGAGTGTGGTGTGACTGACCACAGGTCGCCTATTTGTTTATATGGACTATGTACTTACTGTGAGCCTCAGAGTATAAGATAGCTTTTGTAACTTGTGTTACCCTTACACATCTGTAAATATCTGTAAAGGTATAGTTGTGGGTGAAGGAGTAATGTAGTGTAGTTCATCTTTTCTTGCTTAATAGATATTTTACTCTTTTGTTAAAAGTTCATCAGCTGACTCCATTGACTCTGTTCAGTAGCCACTCTCCACACATCAAACTGTGTTCCACCATTTTACAGATGGAAAATGTAACCCTGACAGATTTACAGAAATTAACCAAGAGTAAGATAATGGAATTGTCGGATATGCTAGTGTTAGAATTACCCAAAGGGGCGAGGAAAGCAGACATGGTTGAGATAATAGAGCAGTATTTGAAACTGGAAGGAATAACCCAGAGACCACATTCTCCAGGGGGTGAGTCAGTTGAACTGGTTAAGGTCCAGTTGCGAATGAAACAACTTGAACATGAAAAGGAACTGAAAAAATTTGAATTAGAGGTGAAAGAAAAAAAAGGGAATTGAAAAGGCTGGATGCAAAAAAAAAAAGTAAGTGTTATGGCACAGTGTTATGGTAAAGGCTGAGTTGTTTAAATCCCAGAGGAAACTTGAAATAACTGTCATAACCTATATTTTCAATTGGTATGTTTGAGATGCAGCTCTGAATTCAGGAATAAGACCACCGAGCCTCAAGAAGTTTTTTTTATAAAACTAAATTAAACATTTATTAATTTATAACAAATTAAACACATACATGTCTACAAATTACTGCCATAATAACTTTTAAACAAATCCCCAAATTAATCACTCCCAGGTAAATCTCCACCAAAGCAACAGTAACCCATAGACTTTAAACAGACACCTGGCAAAGCACATTTGACCTTAAAAATTCAAAATGAGATTCCTTGCAATTTGGTTTCTTTGCAGACACAGTTGGAGGCTTACAAGCTGGTTAGATCTTAAGTGCCTCTACCTTGCACACAATCTCCTTTCCCTTTTTATACCTAGCTTCCCCCTTGAATGTAAATTTTCCATGGTAACACTAGGCTTTTAACTTCACATCTTCTAACAATAACATTTTCATCCCACTAATTTTATTAGTAATATAAACACATTGCTTGGCATCTCCCAGCTGGTGCAAGATTTTACTCAGACTCTTGAATGCTTTATTCAACAAATGCAAATGTACACTTTACCTTTTAACTCACTTACTGTTTACCCAATTAACATCTCAAACTGCTATACATCAAAGCACCCAGACTAGCTGGCTTTAATCTAATTAAGACGCAAATAGTCAAAGACATAGTTAGACACAGACCCCACTATTAACTCCATTTTAAAAATAATTTCCAATAACATTATAGATATTAATATTTCTGCATGACAAAAGAGAAAGGGCAGAAAAAGACAAAAAAGGAGCATTTAGGAAGCTGGAACTGGAATTTCAGGAAAGAGAGAAGGAACAAGAAAGGGAACACCATCTTAGAAGGCTGGAAGTTAAAAAAGAAATCTCAAGTGCTGAGGAAGGTCCTGATGATGACAAAACCTCATACCCAAAGCCCAGTGGTGAGATGCTTAAATTTGTACAAAGTTTGAGGAAAGGGATGTAAAGGCATTCTTTATTTCATTTGAAAAGATAGCTAAGCAAATGAAGTGGGCAAAAGAAATCTGGGGTAGAATTATACCCCCATCAGGGGGGTTGTGCGGGGGCGGGGGCGGGCGCGGACCCGATCGGCACCCCGATCAGATCCGCGCTGCCATTTTATTTGGGCGGGCCAATTAAGGCCCGCCCAGTGTGACACGTGCCTGGAAGCGCTGAGTGCTCCCTGTGCGGGCTGGAGGGGGGGGTTCCCTGAGTCGGGGCCTGCGCTCTTTTGCGCAAGTGTACGAAAGAATGCAGAACTCACCCTGAGGTACAGAGCTGCCTCAGGGAGATTAGCTTAAGTTCCAAAAATTTTAATGAAGAAAAAAAAATTTAAGACATGTCCCGTCATGTGACAGTGTCACATGAGCTGGGATATGTCAATGAACTTTAATGAAAAAATTTATTAAATTTATAAATCCTTCATGAAACCTCATCCCGCCTGTGGATGAGGTTCCATGAAAAATGCGAAGGCCGCCTGGGCTCTTTGCCTGCCCGCCAACCTTAAGGTTGGACAGGCAGCTTTCTCAATAGGCTTAATTAGTTCATTAATGGCCTTAACAGGCCTTTGACAGTTCGGTGGGCGCGAAGCCGACTTGGCTGTCGCCCGCCGAACTGAAAATCTAAATGACGTGCAGTGACGTTGGGACTCACACCCGACATCACCCCACATCATTTTATACCTCGGCGAGCAGGCCCAGCTCCTACTCACTGAGCCGAAGATTCAACCCCTGGACATTGCTCTTACAGAGTTGGTTGGTGGGTACAGCTCATGAGGTTTATGCTTCACTTTCATAAGAGGTATTGGTGGATTATGATGTACTGAAAAAGGCTATTCTGAATGCATATGAGTTAGTCTCTGAGGTACACAGGCAGAAATTTTGGAATATAAGGAAACAGCCTGGGCAGACCTATATTGAGTATGAGAGGGTAAAGCAAAGTAATTTTGACCATTGGATATGGCATTAAAGGCAGAGACAATGTATGAAGCTCTTAGGGAAATAATTCTCTTGGAAGATTCACTTCCTCCTGTAGTTAGAACCCATATTGAAGATCAGAGGGTTAAAACAACTAGACAGGCAGTAGAGATAGCAGACAATCATGAACTTGTCCATAGATCTAAACCCTTCTTCTGTCATCTCCATAAACCCAAGAAGGATAGAAGATGGGAAGGTAAAAGAAATGCAACTAGCCAGGGAAGAGAAGCAACAGTTTGGAATTACCAGGAAATTTTTCCTCAGACCAGAAAGGAAGGTGTTGAGGTTGGGAGTGACATTTGAAAGCATAACTGTTTCCATTGTAACAAAGTGGGACATATTAGGGCAGATTACTGGAGGCTAAATGGTAGACTTATTGCAGTAGTAGGAATGCCTAAGTAATCCTCAGGAAAGGTTGCATAAGGAAAGGAAATGGTTGATAAAGCAGTAACAGTGGTACAGGTGAAACATGTTCCCTCAGAACATAAAGGAAAGGGGGATATAGTTCAGGATATTCCACAGAACTCTGCTTTGATTACTCGTGAAGGAAGTCAGGCTATTAGAGGATCTGGATGTTTTGTTTCAACGGGAGAAGTGTTCCCTTACTCCTCCAACAAAATAAGTAAACAGATTAAAGCTTTGAGAGATACAGGGGCAGATCAATCATTGATGGTGGCTGATGATACAACTTGTGTTTCAGGAAGTTTTATGAAAGAAAAAGTATTAATAATAGGTATTAATGGAATTTATGAACCTGTTTCTTTATGTCAAGTCAGATTACAAAGTCACTTTGTAAACAGAATTGTTATGGTGGGAATTATTCCTAAATCACCAATTGAAGGGGTAGATTTTATTCTAGGGAATGATTTGGCTAGTGGAGGCAGTAATGTGGTGATGACTGTATTGCAGCAGACAGTTCACCATGCTGATCTTATCCAACTTCAGAAAACTACAGTGGCCAAAAATGAAACATTTATTGCCGATAAGCAATTGAAGGAAAACTTGATTAATGTAGAAAATCAACTTTCATGTATGAAGAGGCATTTGCTAATGAAAGAAGAGAATTGTTAAGAACAATTGAAAACCAGTTATAGAAAGTAGAACACTTGACTGAGGACTTGAAATGTCTAAATGATAAACTTGTAGAGGCAAACTTAGCAAAGGTCAATTTTCAGTTAAAACTCGATGAACTTCAAGCATCAGCAGTATCTATGAAATATTGTGAAAAATGTCTTGAAAAAGAAGAGGAATTGTTGGTAAATCAGAATAATTGGTGAATACAGAATTAAAAATCAAGACTAATGAACTGTTAGAACTTCATCATGAAAAGAGTAATGGGATTCTCGAACTTCAACACAAACTTGAGAAAATTAAAGAAAATGGTAAGGAATGTTACAGTTCCAGAGTTGTTCCTTTGAATAAATGTTTCTTGCCAAATTGTGGTCCAGCTGAGCAAAGAACTGATCCAAGTAAAATTACTGACGTATCAACTTCAGTAATGGACAATAGGAAAGCAACTAAAATGCCTGCAAATTAAGAATTGTCAACAAAAAGGACTGAAATCACAAAATAACTCTTCCAGGTCAATGACCAGAGACACTGATTTACAAGTGATTGTCAGTGCTAATATACAAAATACAGCAGTTGGAATCCAGGCAAATGGACAGTTTGCAAAAGACCTTCAAAAACCTGTAAAGGGGTGGAATTAAATAGTTTGTGGATTATGTAAAAGAGTTGAAGGGTTGGAATGAACTATGAAATTCCACAGGGAGAATATAATTGACATTGCTCAAAAAGAAGTGGAAAAGACCTGTTCGAAATGGGATTGTGAGAAACAAGAAGATCATGAAAAGTTTAAAGATCAAATCAAGCAGGAATACTTTTGTATGAACATGAGAAGCATCTCTAATAACATCCTTGAAATGGCGAAAAGAGATTTTGATCAGAGAAGAAATGTTATGTTAACCCACAAAAATACCATTTTGACTTTGCTATATCAAAATGAGAATTTACCACATTTGAGTTCAGAAAATGAGTTTGAGGATGGAATTATGCCCACAGAAAATGAAACAGATTATTGGGCTGTGGACATAAATGAACCATTCTTTGCTGAGTTAAAGCTAAGAGGAAAAAAAATCTTAAGTGTTGAGTTATGATAATGCTATGATGCACAAATCCTACTAATCTTGTTACATTTATGGACTTTGTTTTGCTTAAATTTTTGTAATTGTACTATATGATGTGTTGTGAAAGGAGAGGAAAAATGCCTTTGTATAGAATGTAATATGCTCTTGTTAGAGGTTTATGATGTTAAGTGTATGTGAGGCAGATGTAAGGGCATTGTAAAGAAACCTTCACTGTTGTGAAGCTTTCTTTCTTTCAAAGGATAAAAGTGTTAGGAAATAGTGACAGTTAAAGTAAGTTATATTTGTATTTGTGGCTGTTAGGAATGAATTTTAGCTTTAAAGTTTAAGTTTCATTTGTATTTCTGCATTTGTGTGTTAAGAAAAGGTCAAGTTTAGTTTTAGTTTCACTTTAAAAGGTGAAACCTGGCTCTAGTTTCATTTTTGAGGGGGACAGTAGGTCTAAAGCTCTGTTTGGATACCAACATTTCTAATGAGTTTTATGGCTGGAAGACAAGTTAAAGCAAACAGAAAAGTGGAAAAAAATGGTGTTGTTGCCTAGCAACAGGGGTCCAGATAGGGAGACCCACCCACATACACACAGAAAAACTAAACAGAAAGCAGAAACAAAAATACCTGGAAAAACTCAGCAGGTCTGACAGCATCTGCAGAGAGGGATGCAGTTGATGCAGATGCTGTCAGATCTGCTGAGTTTTTCCAGGTATTTTTGTTTTTGTTCTAGATTTTCAGCATCCGCAGTATTTTGCTTTTATCTTAAAGAGAAAGTGGTTTAGTTCAGTTGAAAGTAACTGCCAGAGACAGACTGGAGCAAAGGGACAAATGGCAAGTCCTAAGTTAAAAAAGAAAGCCCCAAAATCCATGGAAGTGGAACAGGAAAGATCCCAACCAGACCTTCTAGTCAAAGGAAAGCCAGAAATTGGAAAAAGGTCCTGTTGAGTGAAGTTAAGAGTGAGGAGCAAGGGGAGGTGCCAAGCTTCAAATTTAAAGAGACGAAAGCTGCAGGAAGCAGATTTAAAGTGTTATTAAGGCTTGTGAGAAGTCAGGAGGTCCAAAGAGACAGCTGAAGGTCTGTAATTCTTTGCTATGGACATGTGAAGCAGTAGTGTACTGTTGACGGCTGAGTCGGTGAGAGAGAGTGCGTGGAAGAAAGCTTGAGTACATGTGGTAACCCAGGGAAGAGGGACATCGGTAGGAAAGTTCAAAACCCCAGAGGTGGACCTTATGGAAGGCATCTAAGAGTAAGCGTTAATTTGGGAGAAAATTCCAAAGCAAGCTCTTCGAGAGTGGAGATTGGAAACTCTCATGTGAAAGACGGAGTTCAGTGAGACTGGTTGGCACACGACGTGACAAAAATCTGGGTGGGGGGGGTGGTGTAGTTGAGGAGTGATCCATAACACCTTTTTGGGGTGGCATCTGTCACCTGGTTTCAGAGTGTGGTGTGTCTGACCACAGGTCGCCTATTTGTTTACATGGACTGTGTGCTTACTGTATAAGATAGCTTTTGTAACTTATGCTGTCCTTACAAATTTGTATATGCCTGTAAAGGTATAGTTGTGGGTAAAGGAGTAATGCAATATGTCTCATCTTTTCTTGTTTAATAAGTGTTTTATTCTTTGTTAAATGTTCCTCAGCTGATTCCAGTGACTCTGTTCAGTAGCCATTCTCCACATATCTAAACAAACAAATAAATATTGGGATCTATCAAGTTGTGTTCCACTTTGGGATCAGGCTTGTCCAGTAGTAACATCAGCTGGGATCAGTTAAACAAGATGTTTAACTATAAAAATTCAGTAATATTACCCAAGGCAAACTGCTGTAACTTTAATAAAAGCACACCACACGAACGACCTCTTAAACTCTTTCCCACTCTGCTGTGAAATCCAAGACTTTAGAACAAAATTGGCTTTTGCAGCGCAAAACCTTTCTGCCTTGATGGCTGATTAAAACGGCATCTTCTCCCAGCCTAGAGCTGTTTCCAGGAGATCTCCCTCATGCAGCTGATAGCCCATAGCTACAGCTAACAGTTCAACAGTCCCAACCGCCAACTCCAGCTACCTTATGCTTTCTACGGTAACTCTAAAATAGCTTTCCCCCCTTTCATCTCAGGTTCCATTGTTCTCACACGTCTTTTGATCTCAAATCCTTCCAAAAATAAAATCTTTCATGGCCAGAATTTTGACGTCAGCGGGCGGGGGCGGGTCCTACAAGGCCTACATGCACAATGATGTGTGATGATGTTGAGCGTGCGTCCCAATATCATCGCGCATCATTTAGATCTTTCGTTCGACAGGCAGGTGCCGGAGGTGGATGTGCATCTGCCGAACTGTCAAAGGCCTATTAAGGGCATTAGGAAAGTAATATAGATAATTAATAGTGCTGCCCGTCCAACCTTAAGGTTGGTTGCAGGCGAAGAGCCCAAGCGGCCTTTGCATTTTTCAGGAATCTTCATCCACGGGTGGGATGAAGGTTTAATAAAATCAATAAATAAACTTTGCTAAATTGGTAAACATGTCCCCACCCACGTGACACAGTCCCATGAGGGGGCATGTTTAGATAACTTTTTAAATGCTTTATTTAATTATTTTAACATCAACTTAATCTCCCTGAGGCAGTTCTGTGCCTCATGGAGATTGCTGTGCTCTTCTACGTGCATGCGGGAAAGAAGGCAGGCCCCTACTTTCCCCCCTCCCCCCACCCGCACAGGTAGCGCTGAGCACTACCGGCTGTGCTTCATGCTGGGTGGGCCTTAATTGGCCTATCCATGTAAAATGGCGATGCGCAGCTGACTGTGGGCGGCAATCGTCTCTGCACCCGTTCCCGCTCAGCCCACCCGACATAGGCAAGCTTCTGGCCCATGTTTCTATTTTGTCTCTGTTTTCAGGTCAATAAAATGTGATATAACCTCTTCTATTTACCCATGGAGCTCCTGTAAGATGCAAACATGGTTCTTGCCACCTCTGCTTTCCCTTTGATATAACTCTCAATTTATCTAAATATACAGATGTTAGATCTAACCTATTCACTTATCTGAACACCTCGTAATATCTTATTACAAATGCGCAAGCCTAATGCCTCTGTCCTTTCATGTTTTAAACCCCCCAGACAATCTGTCTTCTAGTAACTTTTCCCCAGCTTACTACATCTTTTACACACACACACAACATTCTTCACAGAATAACACAATATTGCACAAAAATATTAAAAAATAACATCCATTCTCACACTCCCCTTAGGATTGTCCTATGTTGTTCACGTAGCTCAGACAGTCTAACTAGCTGGATTGCCTTGTCTAGGGTAAGATTATTTTCAACTTGTAGGGTGTCAGAGAATGAATTGTTTGCATCACCACCATGATGAGATCAGACCCCTCTGCTATTCTGTAGAGATCATTTATGGAGGAATCGGCAGGTTTCTCAGGTATTTGGTCTCTCTTATTGAATTTAGCTCTTCCCAATTTTTTTTATTTGTTCACGGGATATGAGCTTTGCTGGCTGGGCCAGCATTTATTACACATCTCTAGTTGCCCTTGAGAAGGTGGTGGTGAGCTGCCTCCTTGAACTGCTGCAGTCCATGTGGTATAGGTACACCCATAATGCTGTTAGGAAGGGAGTTCCAGGACTTTGACCCAGCAACAGTGAAGGAACGGCGATATATTTCCAAGTCAGGATGGTGTGTGTGTCTTGGAGGGGAAATTGGACGTGGTGGTGCTCCCATGCATTTGGTGTTCCTGTCTTAGTTGGTAGAGGTTGCAGGTTTGGAAGGTAGTGTCAAAGGATCCTTGGTGAGTTGGTGTAGTGCAACTTGCAGATAGTACACACTGCTGCCACTGTGCGTTAGTGGTGGAAAGAATGAATGTTTAAGGTGGTGGATGGCGTGCTAATCAAGCCGTCTGTTTTGTCCTGGATGGCATCGAGCTTCTTGAGTGTTGTTGGAGCTGCATTCATCCAGGCAAGTGGGGGGGTATTCCATCACACTCCTGACTTGTGCCTTGTGGACATGCTTTGTGGAGTCAAAATTTGTTCAATGAAGTCAGAATGAGGTGACAGTTTCCCAGGAATTTTTTTAAGGCAGCAGACATCTGATCCAACAAAGACTCCTTCTCTGAGAATAGAACACCAGTTAGACCCAATTGCTTGTCCATGAGACACCTCAGCACAATCTGGTGACTTAAATGCTAGTATCAATCCAGGGATCCAAAATTGAACTTGGTCAACTTTAAAAAAATTTGAAATATTCTTCCACAGAATGACCATCTGTTTTCTGAAACCTAATAAATTCTGACTACCCTCATAGGCATTGAACAAATCATCTTCCTTGTAGATTTAACCTAGGAACTCTATGAGAGGATCGAAACCTTCATCACTATTCAACTGACAGGCATTCAGCTCACAAAATACTTTACCCCTGATTTTACTTCTTGTAGGAAGCCACAACGCCAAGGCCCTACCTTGTTTTCTCTTTGGTAGGAGCATAAACCATGTCCACATATCCACTTCATTCTTCCATTGGTCATATGGTTCAAATTTCGAGAATATTGGAAGCTAATCATGCCCTGACAATTTAAAGTCACTTCCTGACATTTTCCACAATGACTACTAGGATTTTAATTTTACGTCTGAAATTTTTTTTCTTAGTTTTCAACTTTAGCCTTTAGGCAACTAAACTCTGCTATCATATTCTGTACCGTAAAGCCAAGTGGTGAAGGATAGAACTGGAGCCCAATCTTTACATATTTGTTAAGTTTTTATTCGCAGGGATACACATCACAAATGTGCACCTCCAAAACCCAAACCCCCAGGTTCAGTCTGCTCCTACAAAGAGGATCACAAGTGAATCCCTAATTAGTACCCAGCACTTGGAAACAATTAAAAACTCATTTATTATCAATTAACACAGTTTGTGTATAATCATACATACGATGCAGGTCAATGCCTAGTGTCGTGGCAGTAGACATGCCTTCACTCAGTGGCAGTCCACTGTGCCATCTACATTTGAGCTATCACAACAAAGTAGACTCATTTGGAAGGGGAACATAATTTTGGAAAGTTAGCCGTTTAATGAGCATTCATGAGATGCAAATATGGCTCATGAGCTAGACCTAGGGCAGAATCTTCGGGTCGGCGAGTAGGGACGGGCCCTGCTTGCCAACATGTAAAATGACATGTGGTGACCTCGGGCGTGCGTCACAACATCACCGCGCATCATTCTGATCCTCAGATCGGCGGGCGCGCAGCGGAATCGGCTGCGCACCCGCTGAACTGTCAAAGGCCTAGTAAGGCCATTTAAAAACTAATTAAAGTAATTAATTGAGCTGCCCGTCCAACCTTAAGATTGGCAGGCAGGCTAAGAGCCCAGGCAGCCTTTGCATTTAACATGAAACCTCATCCACGGGTGGGATGAGGTTTCATGAAGGATTTATAAATTAAATACATTTTTTAATTAAAGTTCATTGACATGTCCCAGCTCATGTGACACTGTCACATGAGGGGACATCTTAAAAATTTTTGTTTTCTATTAAAACATTTTTAAAATCACACTAATCTCCCTGAGGCAGCTCCATGCCTCAGGGAGATTTCTGCACTCTTTCGCGTGCATGCATGGAAGAGCGCAGGCCCCGACTCTCCCTCCTCCCCTCGCCTGCACAGGGAGCACTCAGCACTTCCAGGTACATGTCACGCTGGGCGAGCCTTAATTGGCCCACCCACGCAAAATGGCAGCACCCAGCTGATCACGGGTGGCGATTGGCTGCGCGTTTGCCCGTACCCGGTCCCGTCCAACCCCCCCGATGGGGAGGAAATTCTCCTCCTAGGGTCAGTGTGGTGTTGGCTAGAGATCTGTTAAGTCCTAGGATAGAGAGAGCTCTATGCCGGTACCCTTTACTGTATATTTGTATATAGCTACTCGTAGTTAATAAAGACTTGCTGTTAACATACAGAAGACTATGAAGACGACTTTTACAGACACATTCTGCAACCAACACAATCCCAACATGGTGGTAGCACCAGATCAAAAATTCTCATCCTCACAGAAAGACTAATAAAAGGACATCTTTTTGAACCGAAAGAAGTTCCCAGCTGAAGCTACAAGTGCTGAGAATATTCACCAGAAAAAGCTCCACAGAGAAGAGCCTGGGAGCTAAGGGCAAAAGTTTAACTGCAGCAGAAGACCCCACACAATCTCTCTGGGAAGTCCAGATTCAGCACGTAGAGTTCGTAGCCTGCAAGGGTAAGCTAAATCCTTTTCACTTCCAGGCTGTAGCCAGTCCTGAGAAGCCCCCTTTATAAATTCAGTTAGAAGCGCTGTTTGAACAAAACACGTCGCTAATCCCAATTCCTCGACTCCAAGCCTAAAAATTTGGCCTGCAAGTTGAACAAAAAAAAAAAATTAACTTATTCAACTCTCAGGAACCTCGCGACCGTCCAGTTCCTTAAACAGCAAGCCTGCGGTTCATTCAAACATCTCACTACTCACAGTATGTGATTAAATCAAGCCGGCAGACCGCCAGCCCACACATCCATTGTTGAAAATTCTTCTTCCTGAAGCGCATCTCCAGCATTTTTAGAAGTCCACCAAAACCAGCAAGTGTGGGAAATCCATTGTTCTGCAGTGAACAGTGATGCCACCTTGGGAGCTTGTAAGCACTTAAAGCTGTACCCATTTTAAAATTCTTCAACATGGATCACAACTCCACACTTCCGACTCCACTGGGACTAACCCAAGGTCCAGACCAGTCATAAAATTGGAGTCTTTGGAGGAAAAGATTTTTAAGAGACAGAATTGCTACAGGTTTAGATCAAAAATCAGAAGCAGAACAAGTAAACGCACTTTATTCAATATGGCAATTGCAGATGACATCATTGCATGACAGGGTATTGATAAGTCATCCGCCAAATTTGAGGAGGTTTTAAAATTCTTTGATGTTTATTTCAACTGGAGGTCTGACAAAAAGCAGGCCAAATCTAACCTGACCGATTACCGCCCCATCAGTGTACTTTCGATCAATGTAATGGAAGGGGACATCAACAGTGCTATCAAGTGGCACTTGCTTAGCTATAACCTGTTCACTGATGCCCGGTTTGGGTTCCGCCAGGGCCACTTAGCTCCTGACCTCATTACAGCCCTAGTTCAAACATGGACAAAAGAGCTGAACTCCCAAGGTGAGGTGAGAGTGACTGCCCTTGACATCAAGGCCGCATTTGACCGAGTGTGGCATCAAGGAGCCCTAGAAAAACTGGAGTCAATGGGAATCAGAGGGAAAACTCTCCACTGGTTGGAGTCATACCTAGCACAAAGGAAGATGGTTGTTGGAGATCAGTTATCTCAGCTCCAGGACATTACTGCAGGAGTTCCTCAGGGTAGTGTCCTAGGTCCAACCATCTGCAGCTGCTTCAACAATGACCTTCCTTCCATCATAAAGTCAGAAGTGGGGATGTTCGCTGATGATTGCACAATGTTCAGCACCATCCGTGACTCCTCAGATGCTAAAGCAGTCCATGCTCAAATGCAGCAAGACCTGGACAACATCCAGATTTGGGCTGACAAGTGGCAAGTAACATTCGCACTACACAAGTGCCAGGCAATGACCATCTCCAGCAAGAGAGCATCTAACCATCGCCCCTTGATATTCAGTGGCATTACCATCACTGAATTCCCAATTATTAACATCCTGGGGATTATTATTGACCAGAAACTGACCTGGACTAGCCATATAAATACTGTGGATACAAGAGCAGGTCAGAGGTTAGGAATCCTGCGATGAGTAACTCACCTCCTGACTCCCCAAATCCTGTGCAGCTCCCACAACACTCAAGAAGCTTGACACTGTCCAGGACAAAGCAGCACCCTTGATTGGCACCACATCCACAAAAATTCACTCCCTCCACCACCGACACATAGTAGCAGCAGTGTGTACCATCTAGAAGATGCACCGCAAGAGTTCACCAAGGCTCCTTAAACTGCAGCTGTTCAAGAAGGCAATTCATCATCAACTTCTCAAGGGCAATTAAGGATGGGCAACAAATGCTGGCCTAGCCAGTGGCATCCACATCCCGTGAATGAATAAGAAAAATGTATTAAGGAATAAGGGAAAAAGCTGGTATTTAGAATTAGGTCACAGGTCAGCCCTGATCTCATTAATTGGCAGAACAGACTTGAGGGGCTAAATGGACTACTTCCCTATGTGTGGGAGGTTGAATGGGCTACCAGAAATGGGTTCCAGAATACCTGATATTTCCTTAGATCCAGGCAGAGTCTATACATGCCACAAAGATGTTTCACAGACTTATTTATTGAGGGATGCATTCTGCATTACCTTGAAATTGCACTATTTTATGCATCACAGGGGTTCCCTCATGAATCAGCTTATAGGACATATGTTGCAGGGAGTATAGGGTGTGTCATGCTCACTGTGACCTTCTGGTTGTCTGTTATTTTGACAAAGGTGTAAACTCATTAAAAATAATAATGGGTTAGCATGTAGTGTTTTCTGTCAAGCTCGTGTGTGGTATCTTCTCTTGTACGAAATAACATGTACATCAGAAGATGCGCTAATTAAAGTTAAAATCTTCTGGGGAATAAAAAAAGAAATATCATACATAATATACTGCATATTCACTCCTAAAATTACCACTGTAAGATTCATTGATGTAGAATCTCATGGGTGCATTTGCAAAGAGGATTCAACATATAAGGAATAGTTTTGTTCTGCCAGTGGCATTGCCACCCATGGGCAGTGTATGGGAGAAATTTGGAACAAGCAGTGGTAATTTATTGGGCTTCAACTTAAACGGTCAAAAAAAAATCACACACAGTGGACACCCAAATTTCTGATAAACTCTCCAAGATCACGAAATCAGGTAACGTCTGCTTCTAGGCTGTCTTTACCCAGTGGTTTAAACAATAAAATGCAGTAATGGATGTATGACTGAAAGTAACTGTCAAAAAAAATACGATAAAGCATTTAGAAATTGTGGGGCAATTCATCAATCAATACATTATTGAGATTCTCTTTTATGAGGAGTTGCCAGTACAATTAGACAATTCATCTTAGTACATCATTTTCCATGTCTCTCCAGATAATACATTGTTGATAAATCAATTATTTAGGACAGCTGTGTTGGATTTTACTTAATAAACAGAACCTAGGCAAAGAAAGTTTATAATGACTATATCTATTCAAACTTGCATGGAAAATTGATGAGCTTTGTTTTTTAACAATAATGATGTAAATGAGCAATAAAACTGAGCTGTGAATCATACATTTAGCATTGGTGTTAATTTTACATCACAGCCAAAACAGCTAAAAGATTAATGTGCCACAAAATCAAAGGCAGAAAGAATGAGATTTCTAGTAAATTACTTTGCATGACTTTGCATTGGTATGCTACGACTGAATGCTTTTGGTTTTAACTTCAGACAAACCAGCATTAACTGTTTCTACATACTTATTATTTGGCATGCCAATATTGGCTCGGCAGTCACTTCTTTCAATTTCAGAACCTCACACAATACAAAAAAGTCTGGTAAGTAACTTACAAAGGAAATACAAGTAATTATAGTAGTTGGAAGTTATTTTATTGGAAACAATTCTATTTGTTTTTTAAACTTGCATTCAACCAACCAACAGAATGGTTGTGATAAAACAAAAAACTACTGCAGATGCTGGAAATCCAAAACAAAAACAGAATTACCTGGAAAAACTCAGCAGGTCTGGCAGCATCGGTGGAGAAGAAAAGAGTCGACGTTTCGGGTCACACTGTTGAAGGGTCGTGTGGACCCGAAAAGTCGACTCTTTTCTTCTCCACCGATGCTGCCAGACCTCCTGAGTTTTTCCAGGTAATTCTGTTTTTGTGTTGAGAATGGTTGTGATCTGTTCAGGCTAGAAGTAGACTATAGCAGCATCTAGCAAAACAAAAAAAAACAATGACAGATTACTCCCATAAAATTTCAACAAAAGAGACTGACATTAAAGAAACAGAAAAAATGATTCTGGAAAATATATGAAAGCAAAGGTAAGTGATGTTAAAACGCTGATTGTAAAGTTTCCCTGATCTTTGAATGGATCTTTATATTGCCCATTGTGGTGTAGAGCCACATCCAAGTCCTGGGTTCAATTTGCAATTCGGCTCTGATTTTAAAGAATGATAGCTTTAGACTTCTATTGCACCAGACCTAATCTGATCTTAACTATAATAAATTAGGTTAAAATTAAGGAGTGTGGTGAGTTGGCCATAGTGGACTGAGGCAAAAATGGACTGGCCTAAGATTGACAAGACAAAATTTTGTGCCAATTGTTTCCATACAGGGTGAGTTGCCTGGTTCAGATGTAGTGTAATGCGATGGTTAGGCACTTTCCTACAGGGTAACTTTGAAGGTCAGTTATCGGCAACCATTCTAATGCAAAACTAGTCCCCAGAAAATAGTTTGTTTTCACTGAAAAAAAAGGCTAAGATGAATATGTAAGTAAATAATTTTCTATAGTCCACAAATTAAAGACCATAGGCATCTCACTCCATTAGAGAGAGACAAGGGGATTCAGGGGCATCGCTTCCCAATTGTGGGGCAAGATCTAAGTCTTTCAAATACTAAGAGGCATAAATCTTCTTGTTAAGGAAATTGTAAAAGTTCAAAGCTAATAAGTTTCAAATGAGGTTTGATTTTGGAAGAAACTGCTTTCCTGTATAGTGATGACGATGTAAAACAACTTCCAGCAAAACTGCTCTTTGTCAAAAATGAATAGAATGAACATGAGGCTTAGAATGAGATTTAAGGTTATATTAATAACTACAGACATTGACGATTAAATACTTAATGGTATTCCTATGGTTCCTGTTCTGCTGATACCAGAGCTAGGTGGTCAACCCACTGATCAGAATTAAATGGCAATGATGGATGAAAATTACGTCATTTTTTTGATTATCTTTAGGGATCGAGGATGTTCATTCAAAATATTTCTTTTGGATGTTTAAACAGGTGGGTTAGAATCCATGATATGGTAGATTTGGCCTTTTCTGTAAAATAGTCCTGATGGATTAAATGCCTTTTTTGCTTCCTTAATTCTTCTATGCTCTTAACTCCTGATATCTGGGAATGAAGTGGCATTATCAAAGACTGGGGAACAGGTCTCCAGGATGTCATTTTTGCTGCTGGATACTATGTGCCACAGTGAAGGGATGACAGTTTTACTAAAACAATGGTCCAAAGGAATATCTAACTGTATCACAGGAATATCCAAAGTGTATTGAAATGCTGAAAACTTATTTTTATTCCCACCATATCCATTAATAGTTTCTTGTATGTTTTAGACTACATGCACACATGTGAACTGATGTTATTGATAAAACCTGTCACTGACTATTTTTTTTCCTAAATAATTGCCTTCTCTCCTGAAGGTACAGATTTACCTTAGGATAGGACGGTATGTGTTGTCAGTATTTCTGGTGTTCCCCTTCTATTTATTTTGAGCATTTTCTGCTATCTAATTTAGTGATTCTTCCAGGTATTACTCTTGTGGGAAAAGGAAATGAGGTTTTTGGAGGTGCCTAAGAACTTCCTGGAACATGGTAGCTCATTAACTATTTCTCCAGGGTCTATCCCCGTCGCCTGCAACTGCAGGTGCAATGGATACAATGGAATTGCTTGTGCCTGGGAGTTCCTGGGCCTGGTCACTTTCTAGCTCTGAAAGAGTCATTTGGTGGGAGCTGGGAGTTGGGGCGGAGGAGCGGGGAGGAGGGGTGGGGTTGTAGGGGAGAGGTGCAGCTGGATACCGTGCATTGTGAGTTGGCCTAACATACAACTCCCTTGTCTTTGGTTACACCTGCCATGCCCTTTCTATTGGATGCACCCTCAATGTCACCTATCATCCATGTGGGACCAGACTGCAGGACTGAAGTGAAAATAAAAGAAGCCGGTGTTAGGGTATTGTCCAGACAGTTATGCAATGTAGTAAATCCCAACAGAACTGATTCACAATATCAAAGCTCAAAATCTCAGTAGCGTCATTTATACTATTACTGAGAGAACCACGACTGAGCTGAGAACCTTTGTCTGTAGAGAAGCCACATGCTGTTGCTCCTGTTTGCAGCTACTGGAGATCTGCTGCCATGTCACACTCGTCTGTCTTGTGCCATCCTCACACATCCATTGTAGCTCATCTGCAACTGCTCCATAATGTCCACCTTCCAAGTACACCAAGGTTGACTCCTCTTTCTGCTGCACTCCACTTTGCCCTCTGGAAGAGATCACTGTAGCTTTCCAGCTCTGATCAATTGGTTGAAATACTGACATTTTCTTTTCTGGATGTCACTTTTTAGTGTTCTTTTTGTTCCTGCAATTTCAAGTACCTCTTCATTGGTCTTATGAGCTGTATATGGAATTTTTAATCATACATCTTAGCATCCACATTTCAAAGGTCTCTATTCTGCTCCACAGATCTTTACTTATTGTTGAGGTTTCTGAGGCATACAGGAAAGTAGATAGAATTTAGCATCTTATGAGTTTTTTCCTTGTTCCAAGCTTGAGTTTTCTTGTTGTTAACAAATCCTTCATCTTCACAAAATTGCCTGTATTTACCCTTCTTTTAATTTTGGCATCACATCTGCCATCTTCACAGAATCACATAGTGCAGAAGAGGTCCTGACACATGAGAAACACCTGACCGACCTACCTACCTAATCCCATTTACCAGCCCTTGGCCCATGGCCTTGAATGTTACGATGTGCCAAGTGTCATCCAGGTTCTTTTTAAAGGATGTGAGGCAACTCGCCTCCACCACCCTCCCAGGCAGCGCATTCCAGACCGTCACCACCCTCTGGGTAAAAAAGTTTTCCTCACATCCCCCCTAAACCTCCTGTCCTTCACCTTGAACTTATGTCCCCTCGTGACTGACCCTTCAACTAAGGGGAACAGCTGCTCCCTATCCACCCTGTCCATACTCCTCATAGTCTTGTACACCTTGATCAGGTCGCCCCTCAGTCTTCTCTGCTCCAATGAAAACAACCTAAGTCTATCCAACCTCTCTTCATAACTTAAACATTTCATCCCAGGCAACATCCTAGTGAATCTCCTCTGCACCCCCTCCAGTGCAATCCCATCCTTCCTATAATGTGGCGACCAGAACTGCACACAGTACTCCAGCTGTGGCCTCACCAAGGTTCTTTACAACTCCAACATGACCTCCCTACTTTTGTAATCTATGCCTCAATTGATAAAGGCAAGTGTCCCATATGCCTTTTTCACCACCCCACTAACATGCCCCTCTGCCTTCAGAGATCTATGGACACACACGCCAAGGTCCCTTTGTTCCTCAGAACCTCCTAGTGTCATGCCGTCATTGAATACTTCCTTGTCAAATTACTCCTTCCAAAGTGTATCACCTCACACTTTTTAGGGTTAAATTCCATCTGCCACTTATCTGCCCATTTGACCATCCCGTCTATATCTTCCTGAAGCCCAAGACACTCAACCTCACTGTTAACCACCCAACCAATCTTTGTGTCATCCGCAAACTTACTAATCCTTCCCCCCACGTAGTAATCTATGTTGTTTATATAAATGACGAATAATAGGTGACCCAGCACAGATCCCTGTGGTATGCCAGTGGACACTGGCTTCCAGTCACTAAAGCATCCTTCTGTCATCACCCTCTGTCTCCTACAACTAAGCCAATTTTGAATCCACCTTATCAAATTACCCTGTATCCCATGTGCATTTGCCTTCTTTATAAGTCTCCCATGTGGGACCTTGTCAAAGGCTTTGCTGAAATCCATGTAAACTACATCAATTGCACTACCCTCATCTACGCACCTGGTCACCTTCTCCAAAAATTCAATCAAATTTGTTGGGCATGACCTCCTTCTGACAAAGCCATGCTGACTATCCCTGATCAAACCTTGCCTCTCCAAGTAGAGATAGATTCTTTCCTTCAGAATTTTCTCCAATAGTTTCCCTACCACTGACGTGAGACTCCCTGGTCTGTAGTTCCCTGGCTTCTCTCTACAACCCTTCTTAAATAGCAGAACCACATTACCTGTTCTCCAGTCCTCTGGCACCTCCCCCATGTCCAGAGAGGAATTAAAAATTTGGGTCAGAGCCCCTGCGATCTCCTCCCTTGCCTCCCTCAGCAGTCTGTGACACAAGTCATCCGGACCTGGAGATTTGTCCACTTTTAAGCCTGCCAACACCTCCAATACCTTGTCATTCCCTATATCAATTTGCTCAAGAACCTCACAGTGTCTCTCCCTGAGTTCCATTCCTTCATCCTCATTCTCTTGGGTGAAGACGATTGTGAAGTACTCGTTCAACACTCTACCGATGTCCTCTGGCTCCACCCATAGATTGCCCCCTTGGTCCCTAATGGGCCCTACTCTTTCCCTGGTTATCCTCTTCCCATTGATATACTTTTAAAATATCTTGGGATTTTCCCTATTTTTACCAGCCAGAGCTTTCTCATATCCCCTCTTTGCTCTCCTAATTGCTTTCTTAAGCTCCACCCTGCACTTTCTGTACTCCACTAATGTCCCTACTGATTTGCTCCCCTTGTACCTGCTAAAAGCCTGTCTTTTCCTTCTCAACGTATCCTGAATATCTCTGATCATCCATGGTTCTCTGGGCTTGTTATTCCTTCCTATCACCCTAGAGGGAACATGTTGAGCCTGTACCCTCCCCATTTCCTTTTTGAAGCCCCCCACTGCTCCACTGTAGATTTCCCCACAAGTAGCTGTTCCCAGCCTACCTTGGCCAGATCCTGCCTTATTTTACTAAAATCCACTCTCACCCAATCCATTTGTCCTAAATAGATAAACCTATCTACTTGTTCCAGTGTGACATCATCCTTTTAAGTCTGCAATCTAGTTTCTTCAAAATTATTTCTTCTGACTACCATTAGTTTTGTCTTTTTGGTGTTCATACCCAATCCATTTTCAAAACTTCTAGATTTTACTTGATTTGTGATATTTTGTAGGGCCTCTTATTCTGCAAGTAACACTGTATTGGCAGTGTACCATGAGTCTGTTATCTTCTTGCCTCCAGATTTTATCCCTGGAAGTACATCTAATTCTCTGAATATTTGTTCTGTGTACAGATTGAATAATTTGGGCAACAGTGCACAGCCTTGTCATACCCCCCTCTTTACTTAAATCATGTCTGATTGTCCATCTTCTAGCCTGATGCTCACAATTTGGTCCCAATTTAGACTCTGGATAAATCTCACATCAATGTCACATTTCAGCAACACGTCTATTAACTTTTAGTGATAAACATGATTGAATACTTTTGCACGGTCAATGAAGCATATGTAAATGTTCTTGTATACTTCTAGGTATTTATTGAAGATTGTTCTTAGGTTAAATATTCCCTTCTCTTGTTCCTACTCCCGGTCTAAATCCAGACTGCATTTCACTAATTTCTGCTTCAAATGTGTTATTATTTCTTCTATTATGATTTTCCAGATCATTTTAATGAGATGACTCATTAAGCTTGTAGTTCTAACATGGTTGCACTCCAATGCTTTAGGATTTTTAGGTAACTTAAATAATGAATGTCTCAAGTCACTTGGAATGTATCTTTAGTATATATTTGATCATAAATATCTGTTATCACTTCTAATTCTGTTTCTCCAAGGGCTTTTATATATTCTGTTGCTATTTAATCTATGCTTGGAACTTTTCCTGTACTCATCATTTTCAAAGCATTCTTTACTTCAGATATCATAATGTTTAGTCCATTGTTTGCCTCTACATATTGAGGACTCCCTCTGTTTGGATCATCATACAACTCCCTTATATATTCTGTCCATCTTTTTGCTACTGCATCCCCTTCAAACAATATTTTACTGACTTTGTCTTTTATTCACCCACTATCCAGACTCAGAACTCAGCTGGTACACTCTGGAGCCACCAACTGGCCTCTGCCCCTCTTGGCTCTCATCCTGTTCTCTCCACCCCTCTTGGCTCTCAGGCTGTTCTCTCTGCCCCTCTTGGCTCTCATCCTGTTCTCTCTGTCCCTCTCGGCTCTCGCGCTGTTCTCTCCACCCCTCTTGGCTCTCAGGCTGTTCTGTCTGTCCCTCTCGGCTCTTGCACTGTTCTCTCTGCCCCTCTTGCCTCTCAGGCTGTTCTCTCTGCCCCTCTTGCCTCTCATCCTGTTCTCTCTGCCTCTCTTGCTTCTCAGGCTGTTCTCTCTGCTCCTCTTGGCTCTCATCCTGTTCTCTCTGCCCCTCGAGCTGTTCTCTCTGCCCCTCTCAGCTCTTGCCCTGTTCTCTCCACCCGTCTCAGCTCTCGTCCTGTTCTCTCTGCCCCTGTCAGCTCTCGTCCTGTTTGCTCTGCTCCTCTCGGCTCTTGCGCTGTTCTTTCTGCCCCTCTCAGCTCTCGTCCTGTACTCTCTGCCTCTCTCAGCTCTAATCCTGTTCTCTCTGCTCCTCTCAGATCTCGCGCTGCTCTCTCCACTCCTCTCAGCTCTCACCCTGTTCTCTCCGTCCCTATCAGCTCTTGCGCTGTTATCTCCGCTTCATTGTCTCTCACGCTGTTGTGCCTTCCCTCCACGTAACTTACTTCTCTGTATGTTTGTGACTTCTCTGTATGTTTTTTTTAAAGATCTGGTGTTAAGTACAATAAACACTGTTTCCTTTTCTTTTAAAACTTACAAGAAAACCTGTCACAGCACTTAAACAGTTAAACATTCACTGAAATGTTAAGCAATTTATTTTAAAAACAACCATTGCGTTCAACAGAGAGGTGGAGAGGGGAGCCATTCTACCACTCCGCACCTGCCACAACAATTTACATAGCATTTTTACTGACATCAGGACAACCAATGGTGTACTTTAGAAGTATAGGCATGGTTGTACTTTAAGAAAACAGGGCAGCCAACTTGCGCAACTCCAACAAACAGTAATGCGACAATGGCTAGTGTCATGAAGCTATTAATGTATATATTATTGGAAAATATTTTTCTTTTAAAATAGAGGTTTAGTCTGTGGGTGTGTCTTAACTGGATTAAAGCCAGCTAGTCTGGGTGCTTTGATGTGTACTAGTTTTGATATGTAAGAAAGATAGCTTGCATTTGCATCTTTTGAATAGAGCATTCAAGAAGTGGGTGAAAACTACCACCTAGCTAGAAGATACCAAGCAATATGTTTACATTACTAATAAAATTGGTACTATGAGAAGGGTTTTATTGTAAAAGGTGGAGTTCAAAAAGGCTGGTGATACAATGAGAATTTATATTCAATGAGTGGTGCTAGGTATAACTTCAACAGTTTTGTGTGTGCAGGGCAGAGCCAGTGTGAGATCGAAAGGCAGCTTGTAAGCCTCCAACTGTCTCCACAGGAACCAAAAAGAAAAGAACCTCATTTTGAATTTCTAAGATGAAAATGCTTTGCCTGGTGTTTGGTTAAGTCTACGGGTTGCTGTTGCTTTAATGGAGATTAGTTTGGGAATTTGTTAAAGGTTATGATAGTAGCAATTTGAAGCCACGTGTGTATATATATATATTTAACCCATGTAAATTAATAAAATGTTTAATTTAGTTTAATGTAAAACCTCGAGAACTAGTGGTCAGATTGCTGAATTTAGAGTTGCATTTCAAACATAACACTTAAAATTATAGGTTATGACAGTTGTTTAAAGTTTCCATCTGGGATTTTTAAATAACAGCTTTACCAACTGCATCGGTCATAACACCAGATGATCTGTTTTAGTGAACATTCTTAAACCAAATTAAGTCTGATTTCTAACGAGTCAATAATTAAGATGCTCCAAGACAATTTGCGGGGAGCAGTGATCTTAAGGCTTAAAAGATTTCGGAACTCAGCATTTTAACTATCAATTATTTTTAACGCAAAATTAGGCCACACGGGGTAAAGGTTCAGGTTCGGACGGAGGTCCTCAGCAACAAGTCACATTCCATGGTGATAAATGATGAGGCTTCTTCCTGAGTGGAGTAAAATCTGATTATGTTATTCTTAGTTTTTGGTTATTTTTCCACGAGATCATTTGCTTATTGCATTTCACCGCTTCCGCTGCGCGCGCCCGCCTCGAACGTGCCCAACAACTCGATGCTCGTTCCCGCACTGGGACCGCGCGATCAAACGCGCGGCGCGCTCCCGTGCCACAACCACAGCATTCAACCTATGTTCGGACCCGTAAACCATACCTACGCGCATTCCCGGGACACTATCACGCGCACATTGCGCGCACCTGATACGCGGACGCGCGCTCTCGCGATGCTTTGCTGCTGCCGCTCCCCGGCACTGAGTGTCCACCGGAGCTGGAGGATGGGCACTTTGATGTGGGATTCCGCATTCCCGGGGCCGAACAGCCTCTCTTTCCCAGGTAAGGCAGAGGAGAGCGGGAAAGAGCGAACATCCCCGCCGCACTCCTGAAAGATGATGAATAGAAATAGCAACCGAGCTGGTGGCACCAGCTCAGAGAGACGGGACAGCACACCTCAGGGAATGAAGCAGGGACATGGTCTGTCTGAGGGAGGGGAATGGAGCAGAGACGTGGTCTGTCTGAGGGAGGGGAGTGGAGCAGAGACGTGGTCTGTCTGAGGGAGGGGAGTGGAGCAGAGACGTGGTCTGTCTGAGGGAGGGGAGTGGAGCAGAGACGTGGTCTGTCTGAGGAAGGGGAATGGAGCAGAGACGTGGTCTGTGAGGAAGGGGAATGGAGCAGAGACGTGGTCTGTCTGAGGAAGGGGGAACGGAGACGAGACGTGGTCTGTCTGAGGGAGGGGGAACGGAGACGAGACGTGGTCTGTCTGAGGGAGGGGGAACGGAGACGAGACGTGGTCTGTCTGGGGGAGGGGGAACGGAGACGAGACGTGGTCTGTCTGAGGGAGGGGGAACGGAGACGAGACGTGGTCTGTCTGAGGGAGGGGGAACGGAGACGAGACGTGGTCTGTCTGAGGGAGGGGGAACGGAGACGAGACGTGGTCTGTCTGAGGGAGGGGGAACGGAGACGAGACGTGGTCTGTCTGAGGGAGGGGGAACGGAGACGAGACGTGGTCTGTCTGAGGGAGGGGGAACGGAGACGAGTCGTGGTCTGTCTGAGGGAGGGGGAACGGAGACGAGACGTGGTCTGTCTGAGGGAGGGGGAACGGAGACGAGACGTGGTCTGTCTGAGGGAGGGGGAACGGAGACGAGACGTCTGCCTGAGGGAAGGGGCAATGAAGTAGAGATATGGTCTGTCTGAGGGAGGGGGACTGGAGCAGAGACATGGCCCGTTTGAGGGGAAGAGCAGTGGAACCGAGTCATGGTCCGTCTGAGGGGCCAATGGAGCCGAGACATGGTCCGCCTGAGGGAGCAATGGAGCCGAGACATGATCCATCTGAGGAGGGAGGGAATGGAACAGAGACATGGTCTGTCTGAAGGGAAGGGGAAATGGAGCAGAGACATAGTCTGGCTGAGGGAGGGGGAATGCAGCAGAGAAATGGTCTGTTTTGTGGGGGGGGGGGGGGCAGTGGAACCGAGACATGGTCCATCTGAGGGGGCCATGGAGTCGAGACATGATCCGTCTGAGGGGGGAGGGAATGTAGCAGACATGGTCTGTCTGAAGGGAAGGGGAAATGGGACAAAGACATGGTCTGTCTGAGGGGACGGGCAATAAAGCAGAGACATCGTCCTTCTGAGGGGGGAGGGAATGGAGTCGAGACATGGTCCGTCTGATGGAGGGGGACTGTAGCAGAGACATGGTCTGCCTGAGGGGAGGGGCAGTGGAGCAGAGACATCGTCCGTTTGAGGGGGCAATGGAGCTGAGACATGGTCTGTCTGAGTGGAGGTTCAATATTGCTGAGACATGGTCCGTCTGAGGGAGGGGTGGGGGGCTGGAGCAGAGACATAGTCTGAGGGGAGGGGCAGTGGAGCCGAGACATGGTCCATCTGAGGGGCAATGGAGTCAAGACATGGTCCACCTGAGGGGGGAGGGAATGCAGCCTAGACATGGGTGGGAAGCAATGGAGCCGAGACACGGTCTGTCTGAGGGGGCAATGGAGTCGAGACACGGTCTGTCCTAGGTGGGAATGGAGCCGAGATATGGTCCATCTGAGGAGGCAATGGAGGAGAGACCTAGTCTGTCCTGGGTGGGAATGGAGCTGAGACACGGTCTGTCTGTAGGGGGACAGGAATGGAGCAGGGAAAGGGATGTCTTAGGAGGGAATGGAGCAGAGACATGGTCTGTCTGAGTGGATACACTGGATGTGATTGGACCAGAGACAGGTCCGTCGGAGTGCACTGGGCCGAGGAAACATATGGTTTATCTGGGAGGATACTTCAGGGCAAGATGCAGTGGGTGGCTCTCTAACAAGGCATCCAGAGGTACATGGAGAATCTATGATCTATGAGGGGTTACCCTGGAGAAAAAGCCCTAGAAACAGGACTAAAACACTTCAGAGGGAATGGGGCAGTGATTGGGTGTGCCTGAGATCATTCCCTGGGGGCTGAGACCTATCTGAAGGGGTTACACTTGTGAAATAAATGCTGATGCAGTGTCTATCTAAAGGAAATCCCAGGAGGAAATGGAGCATAGAATGGGTTTATCTGATTGGTAGCTCAGGGAAAATCAGCTATAATGGAGCCTGTCTGAGGATTTACACTGAACAAATGTATCATGCATAAAGGCAAAATACCGCGGATGCTGGAAATTTGAAACAAAAACAAAAAATGATGGAAAACTCAGCAGGTCTGACAGCATCTGTGAAGAGAAAGACAGAGTTAACGTTTCAAGTCCATATGACTTCTTCAGAGTTAAAGGGAGGTAGAAATATGGTGAAATGTTTTCACCACATTTCTACCTCCCTTTAGCTCTGAAGAAGAGTCATACGGACTCGAAACGTTAACTCTGTCTTTCTCCACAGATGCTGTCAGACCTGTTGAGCTCTTCCAGCATTTTTTGTTCTTGTATTAGACATACATTTCTCTTCGGGTTATCCCAGGGGGAATATTGCAGAGACATGACTTAACTGACACACAGCCTGGGGTAATGGGATAGAAATGGTATTATGTTGATGGGAATATTCCAAAGAAGGAATAGGGTAGATATAACGTCTTACCTGAAGGGTTTGCAGTGGGGTAAGACGCAGAGATGGTCTGTCATTTGAGATGAGCCTGACTGAAGATTTTACTTGGGTGGGAAGGTTGATGGAAAAGGAGCACTGATGAAGCCATGCATTGGCTGGAGTAAATATATGCTGGTAACAATGATGAAAGGCTGTTTCTGACAAAGCATCCTGACTGATCTCCATGCTCACTATCCCTTTTGGGGTTACGCCCCTATCTGCTACAGCCCAGTTTGTGCCTTTTGGCTGTATAATTCAGTCTTGGGCGCAAGCTGAGAGATTTTTGGCGTAATCCTATTGCATCGTATCCCAGGCTGTACTGAGTTCCATTTGTCTTCAAATACACCAGCAGACAAATGTGTCTAAATCACTGTAGTCTGAATAACAAGTGATTATTTTTGCTTTGTTATGCGTGGAATGTACATAGATGTGCAAGATGTGGCCAATGGAGGAATGAATATAGATGATTGTCGAATTAGCTCAATATCAGGAGAGATGTGTGTTTAAAAAAAATCATTTGGTGGGAAAATTTAGGACGGTGGCAAATTTTAGGAAAATAAAATTGGCAGCAGCCGTGGAGGAGACATGTAACATCCTTTGCAATTTTCCTGCTTGCGATCCTTTCTATGGGCGCTGAGCTGAAAAGCATGGTAAATATTTGCAAACCATTGAAGCGGATGAGAACCAAATAGTGTCTTTCTAAAAAAAATCAATCTGACTTGGGGAGGTTGGGGGAGGGGTAGAGAACAAGGCTGGGGAAGACAAATTAAACAAAACAGAAAACTATAGTAAAAAGCATTTCAATTCTTATGTTTAAGTGCTAACCTGGCACATATTAGTTTGCTTTCACTACTACTCAGAAACAATGTTTTAGTAGTGGTATATCTTCTTTCACTGCTCCTATTTTACTTAGGGCCGTCACAGTGCTGGATGATCACCCTTCTCCAACTCTTCCTGTCAGACATCTATGCCTCTCCAATCCTACTGCATTTAAGTCTCTCACTAATGCATCTTTTCATCTCATTTTAGGCCTTCCTCTTCTCCTCCTTCCTGGCAGTTCCATCTCCATTATTTGCCACACTACATTTCCTCTCTCTCTCTCTCTCTGCAGCAGCTGATTATACCACTTCAATCTCTTCTCACTACTTTCTCCAGTGCTCCCACAATCTTCACTGACCTCCTGATGTGCTGGTTCCTGATTTTGTCATTTCTTGTTACTCCACACATCCATCTCAGCATCTGTATCTCAGTGGTACCCACTTGTTGTTCCTCTTCTTGATGTTGCTGAAGTTTCATATACTGGTGTATCAGTTTGTATTGTCCTTGATGCCGGAAGGTCTCCTGTTTTTGGAAACTGGTAAATGTATGCATGAAAAATGGTTTGAGATTTCAAAGAGTAATGACTTTAAATCCCATATGAAAGTATAGGCACTCCCCAATATTAGATATTGAAAACAGCTTGAGTTATGGACAAATAATAACGCTGATAGTTTGTAATTGTTGCAATTATGCATTTTTCAAGATTTAATATAGCTTCAAACCAGCTTTTAGTTTCAAAGATAAGTATAAGGAACAGTTAGCAATGGTGGTAGCTTGCTCCGTTTGACTTTATTGCTACATCCATTCTGAACAAGTTAAAATAACAATTGATGCTGCAGTTTCAAGAGAACTTTGGTTAGAACATAAAAGAACGTAAGAACTAGGAGCAGGAGTAGGCAATTCAGCCTCTCGAGCCTGCCCTGCCATTCAATATGATCATGGCTGATCTCATTTCGGCCTCAACTCCAATTTCCCGCCCTCTCCCCATAACCTTTCAACCCGTTATTAATTAAAAATCTGTCTATCTTCTCCTTAAATTTATTCAGCGTCCCGGCATCCACTGCACTCTGAGGTAGTGAATCCCACAGATTCACGACCCTTTCAGAAAAGTAATTCCTCCTCATCTCTGATTTAAATCTACCATCCCTTAGCCTAAAACTATGGCCTCTTGTTCTAGAATGCCCCAGAAGGGGAAACATCTGCTCCACGTCTACTTTGTCTATCCCCTTTGGCATCTTATATACCTCAATTAGATCTCCTCTCATCCTTCTAAACTCTAGCGAGTATAGGCCTAAGCTGCTCAATCTCTCCTCATAAGACAAGCCCTGCATCTCTGGAATCAGTCTAGTGAACCTCCTCTGAACCGCCTCCAATGCAACTACATCCTCCCTCAGGTAAGGGGGTCAAAACTGTGCACAGTACTCCAGGTGCGGTCTCACCAATGCTTTGTACAATTGCAACAACACTTCCCTATTTTTATACTCTATTCGTTTAGCAATGTGCCAAAACTCCATTTGCCTTCCTTATTACCTGCTGTACCTGCATACTAACTTTCAGCGATTCATGCACGAGGACACCCAGATCCCTCTGCACTGAAGTATTCTGAAGTTTCTCTCCATTTAAATAATAAGTCGCCTTTTTACTCTTCCGACCAAAACGGATAACCTCACACTTATCCCAGTTAAACTCTATCAGCCAAATTTTGGCCCATTCACCTAACCTGTCCATATTCATTTGTAAATTTCTTATTTCTTCATTGCAACTTACTTTCCCACCTATTTTGGTGTCATCTGCAAACTTAGCTATAGTACCTTCTACCCCTGAATCCAAGTCATTAATATAGATTGTAAATAGTTGGGGCCCAAGGACTGAACCCTGTGGCACCCCACAAAAAAAGACCCATTTATCCTGACTCCCCCCCTCCTCCCCCACTTGCCCACCTCCTCCCTGCTCCTCCCCCGCTCCTCCGCTGCTCCTCCCGCCCTCCTCCCCCCGTCCTCCCCCTCCACACCCCTCCTACCCCGCCCCCTCCTGCACCTCTCCCCCTCCTCCTCCTCCCCCCTCATCACCCCTCCCCTCCCCCTCTTCGCCCCTCCTCCCCCTCTTCGCCCCTCCTCCCCCTCTTCGCCCCTCCTCCCCCTCTTCGCCCCTCCTCCCCCTCTTCGCCCCTCCTCCCCCTCTTCGCCCCTCCTCCCCTCTTCGCCCCTCCTCCCCCTCTTCGCCCCTCCTCCCCCTCTTCGCCCCTCCTCCCCCTCTTCGCCCCTCCTCCCCCTCTTCGCCCCTCCTCCCCCTCTTCGCCCCTCCTCCCCCTCTTCGCCCCTCCTCCCCCTCTTCGCCCCTCCTCCCCCTCTTCGCCCCTCCTCCCCCTCTTCGCCCCTCCTCCCCCTCTTCGCCCCTCCTCCCCCTCTTCGCCCCTCCTCCCCCTCTTCGCCCCTCCTCCCCCTCTTCGCCCCTCCTCCCCCTCTTCGCCCCTCCTCCCCCTCTTCGCCCCTCCTCCCCCTCTTCGCCCCTCCTCCCCCTCTTCGCCCCTCCTCCCCCTCTTCGCCCCTCCTCCCCCTCTTCGCCCCTCCTCCCCCTCTTTGCCCCTCCTCCCCCTCTTCGCCCCTCCTCCCCCTCTTCGCCCCTCCTCCCCCTCTTCGCCCCTCCTCCCCCTCTTCGCCCCTCCTCCCCCTCTTCGCCCCTCCTCCCCCTCTTCGCCCCTCCTCCCCCTCTTCGCCCCTCCTCCCCCTCTTCGCCCCTCCTCCCCCTCTTCGCCCCTCCTCCCCCTCTTCGCCCCTCCTCCCCCTCTTCGCCCCTCCTCCCCCTCTTCGCCCCTCCTCCCCCTCTTCGCCCCTCCTCCCCCTCTTCGCCCCTCCTCCCCCTCTTCGCCCCTCCTCCCCCTCTTCGCCCCTCCTCCCCCTCTTCGCCCCTCCTCCCCCTCTTCGCCCCTCCTCCCCCTCTTCGCCCCTCCTCCCCCTCTTCGCCCCTCCTCCCCCTCTTCGCCCCTCCTCCCCCTCTTCGCCCCTCCTCCCCCTCTTCGCCCCTCCTCCCCCTCTTCGCCCATCCTCCCCCTCTTCGCCCCTCCTCCCCCTCTTCGCCCCTCCTCCCCCTCTTCGCCCCTCCTCCCCCTCTTCGCCCCTCCTCCCCCTCTTCGCCCCTCCTCCCCCTCTTCGCCCCTCCTCTCCCCCTCCCCCTCCTCTCCCCCCTCCCCCTCCCCCTCCTCTCCCCTCCCCCCTCCCCCCTCCTCTCCCCTCCCCCCTCCCCCCTCCTCTCCCCTCCCCCCTCCCCCCTCCTCTCCCCTCCCCCCTCCCCCCTCCTCTCCCCTCCCCCCTCCTCTCCCCTCCCCCCTCCCCCCTCCTCTCCCCTCCCCCCTCCCCCCTCCTCTCCCCTCCCCCCTCCTCTCCCCTCCCCCCTCCTCTCCCCTCCCCCCTCCTCTCCCCTCCCCCCTCCTCTCCCCTCCCCCCTCCTCTCCCCTCCCCCCTCCTCTCCCCTCCCCCCTCCTCTCCCCTCCCCCCTCCTCTCCCCTCCCCCCTCCCCCCTCCTCTCCCCTCCCCCCTCCCCCCTCCTCTCCCCTCCCCCCTCCTCTCCCCTCCCCCCTCCCCCCTCCTCTCCCCTCCCCCCTCCCCCCTCCTCTCCCCTCCCCCCTCCCCCCTCCTCTCCCCCCTCCTCTCCCCCCTCCTCTCCCCACTCCACCTCCTCTCCCCACTCCACCTCCCTCCCCCCCTCTCCCCCCCACCTTTTGGTGTAAGGGCATTATATTAGCATTTATCAAATCCATTAGGATCTTTCCAGAATCCAGGGAATTTTGGAATATTATAGCCAATTCATCCACTATCTCCACTGTCACTTCCTTTAAGAGCCTGGGATGTAGGCCATCAGGTCCTGGGGACGTGTCACTTAGGAGTTGGTAACTTAGCAGTTGAACTAATTGATTCCGTAAAGCAGCTTGCATTTTTTTAAAAAAAGTTTCGTGAATTGCTTTTAGTAGATACTGAAAATATGAAAATCAAAACTCTAGTTGGTTTGCAGACTGGACTATTACTTGATGTTTAGGTGGGTTCATGTCAGAATATTGTTTCTCTCATTGAATTTGAGAGTTTAAATTAACCTCATTTAATGGAATTGGCAGATTGAATCTTATGGGAATTCTAGCATAATTAGTGCATGCCTTGTCAATTAGGTAACATAATTTTTAAGTCACACCCTTGAAATGCTAATTTTTTAAAGTAGTTCAAATTATTTCTGAAAGGGCTGGAACAAATGCTCTCCAATTCCATTACTGCAACACATGGAAAAAAATACAATTGTCATGTACAGTCATTTAAAGAAAGTTGAATTTAGTTTAGAAGCCAATTTAAGGTTGTCCATTTGGGCTTGCAGTGTGGCACATTTGCATGTGCCGGAAGCTACATACATTAATACACAGGGCCTTGTTCTTTGCAGATAGAAAGAACATGTACACACATTGTGCCTGTTTCACCTAAACAAAACAGGTGACAGCCATTTGCTGACTCATTCCTCAGGGCAGTGCCTTGACCAATCAGGGTCAAGTTGCCTGGTTTAAATTTCAAACAATGCTTGGCAGTTAACTGCCAGTCACATTCACAGGTGCATTCTCCATCCAATGCCTCTACCAATCAGTGTCCACTTGCCAACCAATCAGCACTCTCTTCTCATACAATATAAATTATTGTTTTCTCCTTACATTGGTATTCTTGTGAAGTGTCATGATGAGTGTAAGATGAAAAGTTTCAACATATCTCTTATTTTTCAGCAATACACAAGTTCTGTACTACCAAATGACTATTAGTTTAGAAAAGTTGAATTTTTTTGGCTGTTAGGATTTGGCTTACCTTTGGGGTTAGATTTCCATGCATGATTTTAAACTTTTCCCAACATTGCTCGAGGTGTTTATTTGCTGAAAAAGGAATTACTTATTGCAGTGTACAGTCTAGTTATAGTTGGAGCATTTTACAGTAAGATTTTATGATATAGCTTGCTTAAAAAAAAATTGTTTCATTTCAGATTTATTGTCCCAGTTGATTGGAAAAAAAAAACTATAATTGTTCCCTAATAACTTACTAAGCATATAGCTGAGCCATGGATAAAGCCCAGGAAGGCTGTGTGTTCAATCTCCTATGCAGGCACTGGTAAAAGAATTTTCATTTGTATAGCGTTTTTCACTTCCTCAGGACATTCCAAAGTGCAGGTCTGGGTACACAGATCATTAAAATATCATGAACAGAAACAGTAAGTAATCAAAAAGCCCAATGGAATTCTGGCATTTATATCCAGAGGAATAGAATACAAAGGGGAAAAGGCCTACTTAGACCACGTCTGGAGTATTGCGAGCGGTTCTGAGCACAACACCTTATGAAGGATATATTGGTCTTGGAGGGAGTACTGTGTAGATTTACTAGAACACCAACTCCTAACAGGAACAGTTGCGTATGCACAATTGGCCCCCATTCTGTCTGCCGGCATGTGTGGTTTCTCCCATCATGATGTCATTGTGTGTGCCTGATGTCCACCTGTGCTCATTGCCCCTCCCCTGAGCCCTCGCCATCCCCCTCCAGCCTGTTTTCTGTGCCCCCAACCTGAACTTCTGCTGGCCACAACCCCCTCCAGAGCTCTCGCCACCCTGCTTGCTGCCTCTCGCTTAGCACCCCTCTCCCGAGCCCTCACTGCTTCCACTCGCTGCTTCTCTACTAAGCCCTCACCACCTCCGCTCTTGTGAAGTTGCGAATTTGAAGAAGCCACTGAGCTTTCAAGCCAGAGAAGTCTTTGATTTCAGAAAGCAATCAATTTCTGAACCTTTTTTTGGATTTCCACAGCAGAGTGGAAGAGAGTGAAAGTCGTGTGGTATACCTTTACTAAAGTAACAGCAGTTATTCCCTTGGGTAATATTACTGGAATTTTATAGTTAAAATCTATAAGTAAGGTGTTGCCAAGTAGTTTACTTGTGTGTTCTGACCAAGTGGGTTTTTTTTCTCGGGGATGTTTCGTAGGATTGTTTCAACTGTGTAACTTTATTATTCACCGGACTAGTAATCCAGAGGTCCAGGCCAATGCTCTAGAGACTGGGGTTCAAATCCAACCATGGCAGATAGTGGAATTTGAATTCAGTGAATAAATATGGAATTAAAAAGCTAGCCTCGGTAATAGTGACCATGAAACCATTGTCAATTATCGTAAAACCCATTTGGTTCACTCATGTCCTTTAGGGAAGATAATCTGCTATCCTTACCATGTTTACCTACATGTGACTCCAGATCAGGAGCAGTGTGGTTGACTCTTAACTGCTCCCTGAAATGGCCTAGCTGTTGTAGGTTGTATCAAAGCTGCTACAAAGCCAACAAAAAGAAATGAAACTGGATGGATCACCCGTCTTCGAACTGGGAAGCAACAATGGCAAAATCAGCCCTGCCGACCCTGCAAAGTCCTCCTTGCATCTGGGGGCTTATGCCAAAATTGGTAGAACTGTCCCATAGACTAGTCAAGCAACAGCCTGACAGTCATACTCAGAGAATCATATCCTACAGACAGCGTCCCAGACACAACCATTACCATCCCTGGGTATGTCTTGCCCGCTGACAGGACAGACCCACCAGAGTTGATGGCACGGTGGTATGAGTTGGGAGGGAGTTGCCTCGAAGTTATCACCACCTACCGCCCCTCAGCTGATGAATCAGTACTCTTCCATGTTGAACACTACTCAAAGGAAGCACTGAGGTGGTTAAGGCACAGAATGTACTCTCAGTGGGGGACTTCTTTATCCATCACCAAGAATAGCTTGGTAGCACCACTACTGACCAAACTGGCTGAGTCATAAAGGTCTTAGCTGCTACATTGGGTCTGCGGCAGGTGGTGAGGGTACCAACAAGAGGGAAAAACCTACTTGACCAATCTACTTGTCGCGGATGCATCTGTCCATGATAGTATTGGTATGACTGACCACCGCACAGTCCTTGTGGAGATGAAGTCCTGGCTTCATATCGAGGATATTTTCCATGTTATGTGGCGCTATGACCATGTGATTTCGAACAGATCTAGTGACTCAAAACTGGGCATCCATGAGGCGCAGTGGGCCATCAAGAGCAGCAGAATTGTATCCAACCACATTCTGTAACCTCTTAGCCTGGTATATCCCCACCCTACAATAACCATCAAGCCATGTGATCAACCACGGTTCAATGAAGAATGCAGGAAGGCATGCCAGAAGCAGCACCAGGCATACCTAAATATGAGGTGTCGATCTAGTGAAACTACATCACAGGAATACTTGCATGCCAAACAGTGAAAGCAGCATGTGATTGTCAGAGCTAAGTGATCCCATGACCAACGGATCAGGTCTGCAGCCCTGCCACATCCAGTTGTGAATGGTGGTAGCCAATTAAACAACTAACTGGAGGAGGAGACTCCACAGATATCTTCATCCTCAATGATGGGGGAGGCCAGCACATTTGTGCAAAAGATGAGGCTGAAGCATTTGCAATGATCTTCAGCCAGAAGTGCCAAGTGGATAATCCAACTCTCCATCCTCCTAAGGTCCCCAGCATCACAGATGCTAGTCTTCAGCCAATTCAGTTCACTCTAAATGATGCCAAGAAATGGCTGAAGGCCATTGCAAAGGCCATGGGCCCTGACAACATTCCAACAATAGTACTGAAGTCTTGTGCTCTAGAACTAGCTGCACCCTTATCCAAGCTGTTCCAGTACTGCTACAACACTGGCATCTACCCTCAATGTGGAAAACTGCCCAGGTAAGTCCTGTCCACAAAAAGCAAGGCAAATCCAACCTGGTCAATTACCATCTCATCATTCTACCGTCGATCATCAGCAAAGTGATGGAAAGTGTCGTTGACAGTGCTGTCAAGTGGCACTTACTCAACAATAACCTCCTCACTGACACTCAGTTTGGGTTCCTCAAAGGCCACTTAGCTCCCGACCTCATTATAGCCTTGGTCCAAACATGGACAAACAAGCTGAACTCCTGAAGCGAGGAGTGAGTGACTGCCCTTGATATCAAGAAAGAGTTTGAATGAGTGTGGCATCATGAAGCCCTAGGAAACTGGAGTTGATGGGAATTAGGGAGAAAACTCTTCACTGGTTGGAGTCATACCTAGCGCAAAGGAAGATGGTTGTGGTTGTTGGAGTTCAATCATCTCAGTCCTGAGACATTGCTGCAGGAGTTCCTCAGGGTAGTGTCCTAGGCACAACCACCTTCAGCTCTTCCACCAATGACCTTCCTTCCACATAAGGTCAGAAGTGGGGATGTTCGCTGATGATTGCACAATGTTCACCATTCACAGCGACTCAGATACTGAAGCAGTCCCTGTCCTTATGCAGCAAGACCTGGACAACATTCAGGCTTGGGTTGATAAGTAGCAAGTCACATTCATGCCACACAAATGCTAGGCAATGACCACCTCCTAGACTAGCCATATAAATACTGTGGCTGCAAGAGCAGGTCAGAGGCTGGGAATTCTGTGAAGAGTTACTCCCCTCCTGACTCCCAGAAGCCTGTCCACCATCTACAAGGCACAGGTCAGGAATGTGATGGAATATTCTCCACTTGCCTGAATGAGTGCAGCTCTAACAACATTCAAGAAGCTTAACACCATCCCAGAGAAAACCGCTCACTTGATTGGCACCCCAGCCACCACCTTCAATATTCACTCCCTCTGCCACTGATGCACTGTGGCAGTGGCGTGTACCAGCTTCAAGCTGCACTGCAGCAGCTCAGTAAGGCTCCTTCTACAGCACCTTCCAAACCTGTGACCTCTACCATCTAGAATAACAAGGGCAACAGATGCATGGCAACACCACCACCTATAAGTTCCCCTCCAAGTCACACACCACGCTGACTTGGAGCTATATCACTGTTCCTCCACTGCAATTACCTCCCTAACAGCGCTCTGAGTGTACCTACACCATATGGACTGGTTCAAGAAGGCAACTCACCATAACCTTTTCAAGGGCAGTTAGGGATGGGGAATAGAAATGCTGACCTAGCCAGCGACACCCACATCCCATGAAAATAATTTTTAAAAAGGGTGGAGTGGCTGCCAGGTGGATACACAGCAAATGCAGCCTTACTGGAATAATACTTGGACTCCAAGGGTAAAGTTATGAGGAAGGATTAAACAAACTAGGACTATACTCCCTGGAATTTAGAAGGTTCAGGTTGATTTGATCAAAGTTTTTAAAGGGAACAGATAGGGTAGATAGAAAGTAGTTTTGCCAGCTGGAGGCAGGGGGGAGGTATGGGACTAGGGGTGCCATAGTATAAAAATTAGAGCCAGGCCTTTCAGGAATAAAATTAGGAAACAATTCCTTATGCAAAGGGTGGTAGAAGTTTGGAACACTTTTCCACAAATGATGATTGATGCTAGATAAATTGTTAATTTTAAAACTAAGATTGATAGATTTTTGTTAGCCCAAGGTATTTTTTAAAATTCATTTATAGGATGTGGGTGTCACTGATTAGGCCAGCATTTATTGCCCATCCCTAATTGCCCTTGAGAAGGTGGTGTGAGCTGCCTTCTTGAACTGCTGCAGTCCATGTGGTGTAGGTGCACCCATAGAGCTGTTCGGGAGGGAGTTCCAGGATTTTGACTCAGTGACTGTGAAGGAACGGCAATATCTTTCCAGGTCAAGATGGTGAGTGGCTTGGAGGGGAACTTCCAGGTGATGACGTCCCCATGTGTCTGTTGCCTTTTTCCTTCTAGATGGTAGCAGTGTGGGTTGGAAGGTGCTGTGTAAGGATCCATGGTGAGTTTCTGCAGTGATCTTGTAGATGGTATACATTGCTGCCACTGTTTGTCAATGGTGTAGGGATTGAATGTTTGTGGAAAGGGTGCCAATCAAGCAGGCTGCTTTGTCCTGGATGGTGTCCAGCTTATTGAGTGTTGTTGAAGCTGCACTCATCCAGGCAAGTGGAGAGTATTCCATTACACTCCTGATTTGTGCCTTGTAAATGGTGGACAGGCTTTGGGGAGTCAGGAGGTGAGTTTTTTTTTTCCTAGCGTCTGACTTATTCTTGTAGCCAGAGTATTTATATGGCTAGTCCAGTTCAGTTTCTGGTCAATGGTAACCCCTAGGATGTTGATAGTTGGGATTCAGTGATGGTAATGCCATTGAATGTCATAGGGTGATGGTTAGATTCTCCCTTGTTGGAGATGGTCATTGCCTGGCTTTGTGTGGTATGAATGTTACTTACCACTTGTCAGCCCAAGCCTGGATATTGTCCAGGTCTCTCTGCAGTTGGACATGGACTGCTTCAGTATCTGAGGAGTCACAAATGGTGCTGAACATTGTGCAATCATCAGTGAACATCCCCACTTCTGACCTTATGATGGAAGGATGATCATTGATGAAACAACCGAAGATGGTTGGGCTGAGGACACCACCCTGAGGAGCTCCTGCAGTGATGTCCTAGAACTGAGACAATTGACCTCCAACAACCACAATCATCTTCCTTTGTGCTTAGGGATATGGGTCAAAAATAGGTGCAAAAAGTTGTTACAAATCAGCCATGATCTCATTGAATAATGGAATGGGCTTAAGGAGCTTCATGGTTTTCTCCTGTCCCTATGTTCCTATGCTTTACAACTCAGGAAACCTTTTTATTTAGGCAAACAGGGCACCAATTTGTATGTCAGATCCCTCAAAAACCAATGAGGTAAATGACCAGATATTTTGTTTTGTTGGTTTCGGTTGAAGGATAAATGTTGGCAGGTGAACTCTGCTGTTCTTTGAATAGTGCATCATCCACTTGAGAAGGCAGGCAGATGGTAGTTGCGGAATTACAACAGAAAGCTTCATTCCCAAAATTAAATCAGAAAATACTTGTCAGACCCTGTGGACAGAGAAGCAGAGTTAGCATTTCATCAGAACTTTTGTTGTTACATTCCTGGGTTGGGTGGGAATAATTCATGTTTGCAATCCTACTCAGTGTGCAGTTATGCATTTTTGCCCTTAAGGCTCATGTATGAATTGTATGAGTTACTTGGAAGAGATACCAGGGGCAAGCACACCCTTGGAACTCTTCCATAACAAGGGATCAGACCTTCAGGAAAGGAAAATTAAAAGGAAGCTCAATGTAATATTTGTGTGTACATAGCCAAGAAAGCTTTTAAGTTGGAAGAATTCCTGTACTGAATGTAAAACAAAGAGGAGAGAAAATGCAGATGTTGTTTTTCCTTATGCAGGATGAAGCAAAGAAATCTCAATTAAATTAAATTAAGGAATACCAAATTGCTGTGTTCCTGTTACAAATTTGTCAGTCTTGCACCCATATTTTGGCTTTAAATGGCTGTCAGGATGAAGATTGAAAGCTTCAGGTTAAGAGTACATGTGCTTTGCACTTCTGAAATTAACCAACCTTGTGAAAAATAAAACATATTAGTTGGCTGAAGGCAAATTTTTTCTATGGGTTAGTTTCTTTAAGTGAATGTTTTAATGATTTTCAGGTGCGTAATGGGCTTTAAGTACTTCATTACTGTAGTTATCAAAGTGGTTGATGTTTTAAATGCAAGTAAAAAGCAAAATACATCAGATGCTGGAAGTCTGAAACAAAAACAAAATAACGGAGAAACAGCAGTAGGAGTCCATGCCATTTGAACAAATGCAGAAAATAGACAATAATGAGGGATTTGTCTATTTTTGTGAAAAGCAACTTTTAATTGATCTGCATTGAATCCTTTAATTAGTATCGAATAAGAGGTAAAACTTGCATTTATATAGAGTTTATATCTTTCAGATATGTTTCAATGTTACTTTAATGTGCAGAACATATTGTTTCATTGAGGTGAGGTAAGAATAAACTGGAGCTCTTATGACTTCCCAGTAAGTGATGGGGGGTGTGGGTGGCTCTTGGGAAGCAGGGCCTGTTACATGGATAAAGGTTGTGTGGGAGAAACTAGTTGAGTGCAAATGAATAATGGGGAATTAATAGCTATCAGTAGAAAAGGGGTATAAGGTAAAGCAGCACTTATCATAAATGGTGTGGTGAGGTGAAGCAGAGCTTAGTACTGCAATGGGAATTTGAAGAAACATGTCTCACCCTCTAATGGTGTCATTTTAGAGGGGCAGAGAAGAATTGTCTTATTGTTCCAATGTGTTCCAACTGTGTTGTATTGGTTGGGGGATAGTAATGAATTGAGTAATGAAAAGTGCATACCAAGATTCAAAGCTTTAAACACTTGAGTAAAGTAGCAGAAGATTTTTAAAATTAATTGCATCATGCTTGAAGCAGCTGTGGATTCATTAAAACTTGCTGTGTGTAACACAATTTAGTTTGTTACCATGAACATTGCCATTTATTATTCCTTTAAATGTTACTGGAATTTCATTTAAACTGTATCCTGCGAAAATAAATTAAACCATGATATTTTTAAAGCTCATTAGATTGATTTAATAGAAATTTTGCTGTTTATAACAGTAGTAATTAGCTGAGAGAAATTAATTTTTTTCTGTAATTTGCCACCTGTAAAATTGAGCATAAATAGTGAATGTGAGAGGTAGTGTAAAGCTAGAGTACCCTGGTGGAGCATGAGGGGGAGTGCTCTTTTTATTGGGAGGGAAGAGGAGGAAAACAAATTGCTAGCGTTCATTGTTTATTCACCTTCCTTGACCAAAGTTTCAGTCAGATTATTCCTCTGTCCCCAGACTAACACCTTAGCCAGATGTATCTAACAAAACTGGGATAACTGCTTGAAAGTGCAACATTTTTAGTTACCAGCACCCTGCAATGTTGAACACCATTTATCCCCCTCCATCTCTTTCTTTGCTGAGAACCTTGGTTATGGACCTGTTCGAATTTACATTGGAACTTTCATTATCTGCTTTTCTGGTTTTCTATCAGAATTTTCACAGAACAAAGCTGTGCGAAAAGTTTCCTCATTATACAGCCTACTTTTTAAAAACTATTTATATTTAAAACAAAAACAAAAATACCTGGAAAAACTCAGCAGGTCTGGCAGCATCTGTGGATAGAAGCACAGTTAACGTTTCGAGTCCGAATGACCCTTCAACAGAACTAAGTAAAAATAGAAGAGAGGTGAAATATAAGCTGGTTGTAGGGCGGGGGGGGAGACAAGAAGAGCTGGATAGAGGGCCAGTGATAGGTGGAGATAACCAAAAGATGTCACAGACAAAAGGACAAAGAGATGTTGAAGGTGGTGATATTATCTAAAGGAATGTGCTAATTAAGGGTAGAAAGCAGGACGAGCAAGGCACAGATAGCCCTAGTGGGGGTGGGGTGGGGGGAAGGGATCGAAATAGGCTAAAAGGTAGAAATAAAACAGTGGATGGAAATATACTTAAAAATAATGGAAGTAGGTGGGAAAAGAAAAATCTATATAAATTATTGGAAAAAACAAAAAGAGGGGGAAAATCGGAAAGAGGGTGGGGATGGAGGAGAGAGTTCATGATCTAAAATTGTTGAACTCAATATTCAGTCCGGAAGTCTGTAAAGTGCCTAGTCGGAAGATGAGGTGCTGTTCCTCCAGTTTGCGTTGAACTTCACTGGAACAATGTAGTAGGCCAAGGACAGACATGTGGGCATGAGAGCAGGGTGGAGTGTTGAAATGGCAAGCGACAGGGAGGTCTAGGTAATACTTGCGGACAGACTGAAGGTGTTCTGCAAAGCGGTCACCCAGTCTGCGTTTGGTCTCCCCAATGTAGAGGAAACCACATTGGGAACAACGAATGCAGTAGACTAAGTTGAGGGAAGTGCAAGTGAAATGCTGCTTCACTTGAAAGGAGTGTTTGCGCCCTTGGACGGTGAGGAGAGGGGAAGTAAAGGGGCAGGTGTTGCACCTTCTGCGGTTGCATGGGAAGGTGCCGTGGGAGGGGGTTGAGGTGTAGGGGATGATGGGGGAGTGGACCAGGGTGTCCCGGAGGGAACGATCCCTGCAGAATGCCGCCGGCGGGTGAAGGGAAGATATGTTTGGTGGTGGCATCATGCTGGAGTTGGCGGAAATGGCGGAGGATGATCCTTTGAATGCGGAGACTGGTGGGGTGATAAGTGAGGACAAGGGGGACCCTATCATGTTTCTGGGAGGGAGAAGAAGGTGTGAGGGCGGATGCGCAGGAGATGGGCCGGACACGGTTGAGAGCCCTGTCAACCACCGTGGGTGGAAAACCTCGGTTAAGGAAGAAGGAGGACACGTCAGAGGAACTGTTTTTGAAGGTAGCATCATCAGAACAGATGCGACGGAGGCGAAGGAATTGAGAGAATGGGATGGAGTCCTTACAGGAAGTGGGTTGTGAGGAGCTGTAGTCAAGGTAGCTGTGGGAAATTATGCTGCCAGGCCTGCTGAGTTTTTCCAGGTATTTTTGTTTTTGGTTTGGATTTCCAACATCCGCAGTTTTTTTGCTTTTATCTATTTATATTTAAGTTGGTTTCTTTTTCTTCGTTTCCTTTTCTTGGTAAAATAAAACTCCATTATGCTTTTGTTGTTTGTAGTTTTTTTTATTCTTATGGCAAAATGTTGCTGTATCATGTCTAGAAAAATTGACCATTACTGATTGCTATCCACTTTGATATCCCTACTATTTCCTGCATAATGCAATGTACATAGACCATGAGGTAAGACTGAAAGGAAATTTATCCCTATTTGCTGCTTGTTATTTTCATCTCCTTCCTATCTTAATTTTATGATACAATTCAACAAAATGAAAAACTTTCATCAAGGAAAGCAGTGGTTTGCACTTTTGTCATAAGGTCCATACTTTACAAAAGTTATTACTATTTGAAAGTTGTTTTATTGATCTGTTCTTCATGACTTAAGTTGTGATTTGATTGGACTTGTGAAAATATATAAAGGAAGCTGTTCGTTTTGTTTAGAGTGCATGTGACTTGCATACTAAATTCCTTTATTCTTGGCAAGAAACAAACTCAAGCTGCTAACAGTACAGATGGATCCATAGACCAGAAATTTTAATTAACTGTTTTGGCCTCTAGTGCAGTTACATTTTTATAGATGTTGTGCAAAATGTATTTGTCATTGGTGTCCGGCTGCACAGCTTTGCTGATGGATTCCCAGTTGTTTTAAAGTTTAACTCTTGAAACTTAAGAACTATGAATTGTCAAAGCAAACCACTGCAGATGCTGGAAATCTGAAATAAAAACAGAAAAACTGGAAATACTCAGAATGTCAGACAGCATCTGTGGAGAGAAAAACAGACTTAACGTTTTGGCTCGTTGATTGTTCTGATGAAGGGTCATTGACCTGAAATGTTGGTTCTGTTTCTCATTCCACTGATATTGCCTGATCTGCTGAGTGTTTCTAGCATTTTCTGTTTTTATTTTGAATTTTCAAACCTGGCAATGGCCATTAATTAAATTGTTTCATTTTAGTCAAAATACTCATGACTTCTCCAGATTTTCACTGGCTATAGACCCGAAGAACTAAATGATAATACTGCCAGACAGTGAAGTTGAATAGTTTGGACTATGCATCATGTAATACAGATTTGATGTGAAACAACCCATGCCCCTTTTGCTGATTTGTACTTATTGCACAACCTGTATCTGTGTTTAGTATTAACTCAAGTTTTTGAGAATATCTGGCACAATGCAGACATTACATTCGAGTGTTGAAAGTTGTAAAACACATCGTGAAAGAAGTGCAATGGTGTCATGCTCTTTTTTTGAACAGGAATTTCTCAAATACAGGCATCTTCTAATCTGCAAAGAACAATTAAACTTGTTATTTCAAGTAATAATTATTTCGATTTATTACATTTTATAGACTTGAAGGAAAATTTAAAAACATCTCTAATTTAGCAGAGTAATGCATTGTGCCCTACAAGGTATAATGCTGTCATCATAAAATAGTACATCATCTGACTCAACACAACTAACAGCATGGGCAGAAGAATGAAACAGGAAATGTTAAATTTCTGCAGCCACTTAGGAAATTACAATAATGAACAGAGATCAAGAACTGTCCCATTATGAACAAGGAAAGAAAGAACTTTACACGAACATCAAATGTGAAGTTATTAATTAATCTGTTTTTGTGTGATGACTGAGGCAAGAATATTGGCCGGGACCTGGGAGAGCTCCCTGCTGCTCTTCATAGGATCTTCATGTACACCTGAGCAGGGCAGTAGGGCCGTGGTCTTATCTGAAAGATCATGCCTCTAATCATGTAGCTTCCTCAATGCTGATTCGAGGTGTTAACCTACATTATTTTCTCAAGTTCTAGAGGGAGCCTTCTGACTTGGAGGTGAGTGTGCTGTCACTAAACCAAGATGACATTGATATTGAGTCAAAAACAGAAAATGCTGGAAATATTCAGTAGGTTAGGCAGCATCTGTGAAGAGAGAGAAACAGTTAACACTTTAGGTGATGACTTTTCATCAGAACTGGGAAAGGTTTGAAATAGAAATGTAAATTTATCTGAGGGATAAAGTTCAAGTTAAATAATGGATAGTAACAATAAAAGGTTCTTTATTAAAACCTGAGGTATATGGCTAAGAGTTAAGTTAACTCTCCATAAAATAAAGTGATTACAGTACAGGAGAAGCAGCTGATTGATGAGTAGCTGGCGATTCTTCATTTATTTAAGTAGTAAGTTTAATTGTCTCATAACCAGAGACATGGCAGGGCAGCAGAGACCTATGGAATATGCATCCTGTTCTATGTCAGAACTCCAGGATGCATCTCGTATCCTGGACAACCAGAGGTACAGGAGATGTTATTAGCTACAGCAGTTCATGCTGCGGCTTTCAGAGTTTAAGCAGCAGCTGATGTTACTACAGCGTGCTGCTTGGATAGCACATTGGGTCGATCTGCAGCTTAAGGGTATATAGAGAGAGAGTGAATAGGTGACTGCCAGGCCATCAAGGATGAGCAGGTAGGTAGTGCAGGGGTCCCTGAGTGCATTTCATTCTCCAACAGTATTCAGTTCTGAATATTAGTGAGAATGGTTTCTCTGGGGAGTTCAGCTGGAGCCAATTCCATGGCTGGAGGAAGATTGGAAAAGCATTAGTGATAGGGGATTTGATAATTAGGCAACAGAACTACTGCAGGAACAAAGTTGCAAGGAAATTACAGAGAGATGCAAGAATTATACAGTAGTTATAATGGGGGACTTGAATTATCCTAATAGAATGGAATAGCAATAGCATAAAGATCAGAGAGGGGCAAGAGTTTCCAGTTGCAAGGTGGCCAAACTTTCTGAACCTTAGAGCTGCATATGATAATCTTCAGACATTTGAGAGTTGCAAGACACGAACAACCTTTTAGAGACATTTTTATTACTATTCTTGTACACACATTTGTGAGGAAAACTTTGTAAAACTATTATAATATCTTCCAGGCTTCCTTCACACACAATCCAGATAGTGTTGAAAGCACATAATCTTTACTGAGACACAAAGAGAACTAGCACATGCTCACTTTGCTTACTGCTTAACTTACTTTAGCAGCCTTGCTCTTCCATTGCGGAGAATTAGTCCAGTGGTTAGAAAAAAAAGATTGATTATACGTGGTGGTGTGAGGATTGGTTTGGGGTGGCGGGAGTTGTAACCACTGACTGAATAATAAGTTTGAATCGGAGCATCTGTCTCTCAATGCAGTCCATTCTTACATTCCTCTGTTCTGTATTAAACTGTTTCTTCCCTTTCCTGGACAGAGGCTGCTAGTCAGAGGCGAGAGTGTGGGTTAGGGACTCCAGAGAGGCTGCACCAAAATGGCACTGATCACATGGCCATATGCCAGACCGGCAAGCAACTCCTCCAAGTGCTACTGCCATTCTCCAGTTCTCTCCTGTGAAGCTGTTTGTGGCCATTTTAGGGCAGCCAATGTTTCCTCATAACTCAACTAACTTATGTTAAGTAATTAGTCTTGTTCTCTTTTCTGGACACCTTCAAAAAAAATTCAGAGGTGTCAGCTGTGGCTCAGTTCATAGCACCCTCGCCTTTGAATCAGAGGGTTGTGGGTTCATGTCCCACTCCCGGAAAACCAAGAACTGTGATTGTACTCGAAAGAGTTGTACTCTGTGACTGTTGATAACTCGAAAGAGTTTCAAAAAAAATTCAAGAGGTGTCAGCTGTGGCTCAGTTCATAGCACCCTCGCCTTTGAATCAGAGGGTTGTGGGTTCATGTCCCACTCCCGGAAACCAACAACTGTGATTGTACTCGAAAGAGTTGCAATCTGTGACTGTTGATAACTCGAAAGAGTTTCAAAAAAAATTCAGATCAAGACTTACAAAAGTGGCAGAACTATAAATCAGGCAGTAGCCAATTAGCTGCCTATTTAGCCGCACCCTGTTTAAAAGAGCTGCATGCAGCCTGTAAGCCACTGTATGGCCACCTGTGTTCTAGAGTGTGTTCAGGCAAATTTTATAGTTCAGTATGTTTCCAGTCCAACGAGGAAGGAGGTATTTCTGGATCTGATTCTGGGGAATGAGATGGGTCAAGCGGATCAAGTGTCAGTAGGGGGGCATAGGTTAAGAAAGTGGTTAGTAAAGCATACGGGATCCTGAGCTGTATAAATAGCGGCATAGAGTACAAAAGAAAGATATTTATGATAAACCTGTTTTAATTATGGTTCAGCCTCAGCTGGAGTATTGTGTCCAGTCCTGGGTGCCAAACTTTAGGAAGGATGTGAAGGCATTAGAGAGGGTACAGAAAATATTCATGAGACTAGTTCCAGGGATGACTAACTTTGGTTATGTAGATGGATTGAAGAAGCTGGGCTATTCTTGAAGAAGAGAACATTCAGGTAAAGTTGATAGAGGTGTGCAAAATCATGAGGTGTCTGGACTGAGTAGAGAGGGAGAAACTGTTCGGGTTGGTGGAAGGATTGAGAACCAGAGGACACAGTTTGAAGTTGATTGGCAAATCAAAGAAGCAGTGAGCGTATGAGGGAAAAAAAAAACATTTTATGCAGTGGGTGGTTAGGATCAGGAATGCACTGCCTGAGAATTGCGGAGGCAAATTAACTGAGGCCTTCAAAAGAAATTTGGATAATTATCTGAAGACAAATTTGCATGGCTACAGTGAAAAGATGGGGTAATGGGACTAGGTGAGTTGCTTTTGCAAAGAGCTGGCATGGACACAATGTGCTGCAACCATTCTATGATTCTATGAAAGAGTGGAGGTTTGGGTAAAAGAACAAAGAGAAGGTCTGTGAAAGGGTGGAAGTCAGAGATTAAATGACATAAGAGTGAGTGTTGCAAGGCCACAGGGAGTGACAATTGCACCAGTAAAGAAACAAAAGGTGTGTGTAGAGGAGATGTGAATGGCAGAATGATGAACAGCTGCCGTCTGAAAGCAAAATCAAGAAAAGAATGAGTTGAAACCAAAACCGAGTTGTTAGTTGAGTAGTTAGAAACTGGAGAAGATAAACGTGACTAAGCTACAGACCTCGAGGCTTGGGATGATTATCATCATAGAAGGATTGTTATTTAGAAAAGTGGATGGCCATGCTCAAAGGTGGTAGTTGTAAGGAAACCTGTAAGAAAATGGAGATCTTTACCTGGAGCCAGCGCAGTTCACACTGAGAAAAGATTTGAAGGATAGCAGAGGTGATGGTCCAATTCTAAGTAAATGATGCAGGGTGAAATTGTATAGGGACCTGTAAACTAGTGTAAACTAATCACCTCAAAATTCAAAAATAGTGTTAAGGTTCTCAATTATGGAGGAATGGAAGAAAGATCTTGCTGAGTGCAGATACATTGATCTTTAAAGATGGGGGTGCAGATGGAAAGGGCTATAAAGGAGGCATATTGAATTCTGGGTTTCAACATAGCGTTGTTATTTGTAAAAGCAGGGAAGTGATGTTGTGTTTGTACAAGACATTGTTCTGCCCACAGTTTCGATGTTGCAGCTTTGGACACTCCATGGCCATGAAAGGAGCATAGCAAAGTTTTGCTAGAATGAAATAAGGAATGTGATGTTATAGTTATGAAGAAAGGTTTGAAAGAGATTGAGGCTCTTTTATTTGAACAGAACATTAAGATCTGCAATAGCGATTTTGTGAATTGGGAGAAAAAGATGAGTAGACTCAGGATTATCAGTGGAATAATGAAAGGAGAAGTTAAATATTTTCAGTTTTTAGAAAATAAAATATTTCACCACAATTGGCTATTGAACAGACTAAAAGTATAATTTGAATATCTGAAAAGGTAAAATATTAAACTGAGAAAAGATAGCGAAATTTGATTTGATTAAGATAAGTCCATCTGAAGAACTAGCACTGACACAGGTCTTATGAAGATATGCTATTGTGCCAAACCAATGACACTGGCCTACAGCAGCCATTGAGTTGCATTTGTGAAGGCCACAAGCCTCTTTCTGGAGAGACAGAGTCAACGGAGCTCTGAGACAATGGCTAAGATAAACCCCAGATTGAAACCAGAGAGAGGTCACATGACCCATCTATTGGGTGTAATATATATTGGATTTGAAATAACAAACACAGACTGCCACAGGAACATGAGGGCAACAGCCTTATCCCCCCTCTCTCAAACCTCTTTCAACAAAGCTGAGGCCTGTTTGTGGTTTGAAAACCCACCAGAGGACCTCGTTGCTGCAAACAGAATTCTTAATGGAGCGTTCCAACTTAACTTCACTGTCTTCAAGAGAAAAGAGAATCAACCAGCCATGCCTACAGAGCTACTGTTTCAATGAGAAGCCAAAATATCAGTAGCCGCTGTGGAAAGTGACTCTCTAGCTGTTATCAAGTGCTCAGACAATCCGTGAATAATTTTTCTGACTTTACCTTTTTTTAACTTGGTCAACTTTTAATATCTGAGACGCTATAAAGTTTTATTTCTTTTACGTATGCTGGGGGAAGTTGTGCGTGTTTCTTTGCATTAGTGAGAAGTTGGACATATTCGTACATTTTAAAACCTTTTGTTAATTTCCGTATCTTTACCTAAGTGAATTTTAGTAATAAAACTACTCTTTACTTGTTAACTCAAGGGATATGGCTGGCTTAATTCTTACACTGTGCTATACATAGTTAAGTACAGTTTGAATTGGCAATATTGCATCTTTTTTAAAATTCAAACTCTGTTATAACCAACCCAGGAGTGGGACAAAGAGAGGAGTCAGCTCACCCTAACCTGGTCATAACACAGGCCACGATGCATCAAATGTCTTTATATGCTATTATTCTAAGATCTGAGAGATAGACTTCTGAGGATGGTAATGGATACCATGTATAGGGATCTAGTGGTCAGCAAAGGAGATGGCCTAACCCTATGCAGCTGACACATCCAGGAGGTCAAGATGCTCTCTCTACCTGTTAGAGGTGGAAAGTTGTAGGAGGTACTCTAGTTCAACATTTCCAATTTGAAAAGGACTATTATAACGCTACTACAAACTGCCTAAGCAATATCCAAAGAATGTTTGCTTTATGAAGAAGGAGGATATGTGGAGGAAAGAAATAGGTTCAAGGGGATTTCAATCAGCCAAATATAAAATTGCAAACACCCAAGAGATTTACGTAGTGTGGTGTGTATACTGTTCACTCAGTTGATGTGGCAATATGCACTTTAATGCATATTGTAGTCTGGAGTTTTGGATCGTGATGAGGCTCCAACATTCTTTCCAGGAATCTCTCCTCTTACCATTTACCAGTGGCATATGTTCGAAGGATTTGCATGTAGATACTCAACCTGTTTGGCCACATTATGAACACATCTTGCTTGGCCATCAAGTCCTGGGGTGGGACTCAAACCCAGAGCTTCTGGCTTAGATGCAGGGACACTACCCACTGTGCCACAAGATCTCCTTGATCCAGTTAGCCAGGGTTTGTGTATGCATATGCTCTCAGTTTTTGAGTTTGTTTTGAAGCCAGTATAGTATAATACATGTGCTTATACAGTGCCATCCTTCTACTGCCAGCTTACATAGTTACCATGAAAATTGGTCACTGCCTGATTTGAACCCTGGCTTTTTATCAGAACAGCAATGTTTGCAAATTAGAAGTTCAGTTAGTGTAAAAATTGAAATAGCATTTCTCTCAAGTAATGTGCATTTTCCTCTCTCTTTTCTATTCTATTTCTTTGATATAAGCAATTTGGCCATTAATTTTGAAACTTGTCAATGATTTTTTTGATATTTTAAGGGACATTGCAGTTTCAGATTTGCTTATAGGAATTTTTCCTTACGGATGCATTGATCACATCAAACTCCCTATCTTTTCCTTATATTTTTGTAGTATATTTTTGTAATTTGACTTTTGGCTCTGATGGATCTATTTGTCCTTGACCCCTATGTTGTATAAATTAAAAGTAAATTGTGGCAGAGCAAAATGTTTCCTGCTGAGACTTAGAAAAAAATACCCTAAGCTTTTCCAGTTATGTACAACCCTGACTGAGACATGTATAAGTTTTTTCCACAGTAGTGTAATGGGGCCTGATTTCACTTGTAAATTTAAATTTGTTGTTTGAATAGTAATTGAGTCCTATGTCAGTAGTTTTATTGCTTCTATACTATAACCGGTAAAAGCAATTGTCATAACTTCTCCTAGGTTCTCTTTCAAAAATTATCACTTCAGTACCAATATCACGTGACAGTGTAGCAGATTCCATTTCTGTGGTAAGAACTAAATCTTAACTCAGTTAAACCAGTAGATTTCCAGCAGTTGCAATGCCTCTGGACCCTGTAACTGTATTTTATTTTTGGTTTTAATTTTCAGAGTATGATCTATTTAACTTGGCAGGGTTAAAATTATCTTCAGCCTTCAAACTTGTTTCAATTTTTTCAACAGTCACTGCTGTTCTTGATTTTCCTCTGGTTCCTCTAAAGCTGCACATATGGCAATGCTATATTTTGTTCCTACTACGAATCTCCAACTACATTGACATTATAACTCATCTTTCCCAGTATCTTTAAGCTGTGGAATTTTGACAAAGTCAGTGCATCTCTGGGGAATTCCATTGTTTCTGTGACACTGGAGTCCAATGGATGTCTTGGTTGGGCTGTTGATGAGAACCAGGCAAGATTGACTGATCTGAAGATTCATCATGTTTTAACTAAAGTGCCAGTTTTGATGAAGGGCCCACACCCAAATTGTTAATTCCTCTGTTCTCTCCATAGGTGCAAAAATGACCAGTATTTTCAGAATGTTCTGTTTCTGATTAAATTGTACATTAGTGGGTATGTGAGACTGGGAAAGTGTGGAAGCACCTGCCAATCACTGCTCTTTGCAATAATTCATAGATTCTGTCTTTAAATTGGGAGTAACAAAGCGATTAAGAGTTCAATGACCCTTGAACTGTTCAGGTATACTTCAGATTTTTACTTCTGGACAGAGATCCAAATTCTGGGCTATAAATTCACATAATCCATATACACTTCACATTGTGAAAATCTACAAATGACTTTACCAAATAGCAAGAAATATGTTCTACAGGCATTTTATTCCCTGATTCTAGCTATATTTTTTAGTTGCACCACTGTCTACATCTGGCTGCATCTTATTGTTGTTATGCATTTTTGATCTTATTAAAAAGTTATGTATTAGCTTGTGCATATTTCTCTGATGATGTGGTATGTTTCACCTACGCAAAGGGTCAGGTAAATTGTGGCCACTCTATGATTTTAAGAGACTGATAACAATAGTTAGAAGAGAACTGTTAATTCTGTGCATAGTATATCGAACATAGCACTACAAGTTTGCGGATTGGTGTCTTGGCCTGTTTATAGATACAGCCATTTCTCTTTGAACAAAAAAAGTGTTGGGGAAGTCTGAATGTAACACTGCCTGTTTGTTTCTTCATTTTTAGTTCCCCATACAGGTTTTAAAAACCCAATCTTAGAATATTCCAACCACTACCACCTTATCAAATTTACTCTTTTGGTCCTTGGTATTGTTCTATGTTATGACTTCTTAATACAAAACTAGAGACCTGTAATCTGATTGTTTTAAGGGTTGAAATGCAACAGCTTAATCAAAACAGCGATGTGAATAGTGGATGTTTCATCCTATAACATTTGTTAATTTTTTTACATCCAAAAACATTCTCCTTGGTATACAAGATATACATTTGCATCGTTAGATCATTGGATTTTCAACTTCTATTTCTTTGCTGAAAGCTTATCTGTCATATAGATTATTTTTACTTTTTATTCGTTCATGGGATGTGGGCCTCACTGGCAATACCAGCATTTATTGCCCATCAGAAGCACTTATGATATGCATTGCCCCACATTTTTTCTGGTGAAGTTGCTTATGAAAAAATTGTAATATGAATGGTAAATTCTCTCTTAAAATGAAACCAACTGCAAATGCATTATACAGGTTGGGGGCAAAACTGCTTGGCTGCATTTTCTTTGCTAAGAAGCTTTAAGATGGGGATGGGCAGTTGATATATTTTTTTACATTACCCAAGTCATTTCCAGTAGTCCCTGTGCCCTTGTAAAACCCTGTCCTTCCAGTCCACTGCCGATGACCATGGCTGAATCCTTCCTTTTCCTGATGCTGCAAGTGACAGCTCGGGTCGGTCCTTCCTGCTGCTGTAAATGATGGCTGACCTGTTTCCATCATTAGCTTTCTGGCCTGATTCAAGAGCCCAGTTGTTTGTTGTAGTCTCCACCAATATTGTGGACTGCTTTATTCCTGCGCTTCAGCCTTCTTCATCTCAGGGTTAAAGCTGGGAAGGGGAAGGACTGTGAACCAGAGTGGGGAAGTGGTAGCGTTTACAACGACGTACATTTTTCAAAAGGTAGCTGAATTTCATTGGGTTCTTCTAACTGGCAGTTAAAGTGTGTTGTAGTTCACTGACATTTTTTCCTTCCATCTTTGCCTATCCAGAGGCAGGCCTCTTTGATTTCCAGCTTTTCAAATTTTGATAAGTTTATCCGAATCTATATCCTCTTCTGCCCTTGTTACCTATGACAACTGACTGCACGCCAGACTTTCTATCCTCTCAAACGGTGAGTTACCGAGAAGCAATGTGACCATTGTCAATAGCTTGCTTCTTGCAGGCAAATACTGCCAGAGCACAAAAATTCATCAGGCTTAACACCAAATGCATCAGGGGAGTGTGGCAGAAGCCCCAGTCATTTAATCATGAACACCATGCACCAATTAGTCTCTCGTTTAAAGTTACATGACATGCAGAATATAGTATAGAAATGTTACTATTTGAAGTTCAGCTGAGCTGTACTTCATCATATAGATATCCTAACGGGCAGTGACACATTCACCTACTGTTGCTTCAAATTGCAATCCTCCAAAAGATACTAATGTTTGTAAAATCAGACAGAGTAAGTAATTAGTTATCAGTTGTCGAAAAGACTATCAAGAGTTTCATGTTTGTATAGATTCCAGAATATAGTATGGCCTAGATTTTGTGGCCCGCAAATTTTATTGGGCTTCAGAACACAGACTTTCTCTACTCAGTCACCTTGAATTTATTGCCTTCTACAGGCGATCTGTGATGTTCAGGTAGAGTCCACAGGCAGGCTCATCAGCCAATCTAATTGAAGAACTCTCTCGGGCAGCAAATGAGGTGAAGAAGCAAGGAATATAAAACACATTTAAATCATAGTACAGGAAATGAAATAAAGATTGGGGCATACACATGGTTTAAGGGAGAAACCTAAATATCAGATCACAAACTTTGTAAAAATAAAAGTTTAAAAACCTGTAATTTGAAATGTTCCTCAGGGAATGCGACTCCATACTTGTAAAATTGGGTTTTCAGTGCCAGAGAACTTGCTCAACATTAATTATGATTTAGCATATCATCAAAAACTTAGTTGCTCCTAATCAAACAGGCTTAATATTTGCATTGGGTCCTCAGTGAGAATAGTGTGATTTTTAATGGATTTCATCCGTGGAGACTGCAGCACTACACCTTGTGGAGGAGCAAGGCATCATTGGCAGCAACTTTCTGCATTTAACCTGTGCATACACCAGACGTTGATGTCAATTTTCAATTTTACTTCAACAACAGCACGCACTGACAGTGCAAAATTCTGAGCCGTTGTTTTAGCCCTTGCCCACTTGATATAAACAAATATGTAGCTAAGGAACTGGTGTAACATTTGAACAATAGATGAGTAACTTACGGATTATCGAGAAAATATTTGTTCTTCAAAGCAGGGTACCTACATTTCAAAGATGGCGACAAGACTACATCAGCAAAATATGGCAGAAGTCGAAAAGCAAATAAAAACAGAATATGTTGGAAGTTCTCCAGGCAGCACCCCTGGAGTGAGAAATAGAATTAATGTTTCTGGTTGATAATCTTTCATCAGTTTGTCTGCATAGCAATCCCAGAACATTAGATCCCTGTTTAATGCTATTTTCACATTGGGGCAGTGAGGAAAGGGATGCCATGGAAAGTCTCCACATTCAAAGGATCATCCTCCGCCATTTCTGCCAACTCAAGCATGATGCCACCACCAAACGTATCTTCCCCTCACCCCCCCCTTCAGCATTCCGTAGAAACTGTTCCCTCCGGTACACCCTGGTTCACTCCTCCATCACCCTCAACACCTCATTCCCTTTCCACGGCACCTTCCCATGCAATCGCAGAAGGTGCAACACCTGCCCCTTTACCTCCTCCCTCCTTGCACTTCCTTCAATTTGGTCTACTGCATCTGCTGCTCCCAATGTGGTCTCCTCTACATCGGGGGGACCAAATGCAGACTGGGGACTGCTTTGCGGAACACGTCTGGTCTGCTCGCAAACATGACCCAGACCTTCCTGTCACTTGCCATTTCAACACACGATCCTGCTCTCATGCCCACATGTCCGTCCTTGGCCTTCTGCAATGTTCCAGTGAAACCCAACGCAAACTGGAGGAACAGCACCTCATCTCCTGATTAAGCACCTTACAGCCTTCCGGACTCAACATTGAGTTCAACAACTTCAGACCATGAACACTCTCCTCCATCCTCACCCCATTTTTTTAATCCTCTTTTTCTACTTTCATTTTTATTTTTTATCCACTTATTTTTATTTATTTATCCATGTTTTTATTCCCTTTTTTATCCCCCCTTCTATCCCATTTTCTATACTTCTTTTCCCCATCACTGCCCCCTCCCCCCACCGCATCCCCTACAGGGGCATCTCTTACTTGTTCCATGTTGTTCTTTCACACAAAGCTACCCTTGTTCTGCTATTATCACAATCTGTTTTACCTTTTTGCCACCATCAGCACCTTTTTTTAGCAGTAGCCACTACCATCAACACTCCCTTTATCCTTTAGTTCATGACATCTTTGTCAATCCCTCCTATCGCTGGCATTCTATCCAGCTCCACCTGCCCCACCTCCCTTAAATAGTGTAAATTTCATCACATTTCCACTTTTCTTCAGCTCGGAAGAAGGTCATACAGACTCAACGTTAAATGTTTCTCTCTCCACAGATACTGCCAGACCTGCTGAGCTTTTCCAGCTTTTTCTATTTTTGTGCCATGCAACACTACATCTGAAATTTTGGAAGTAATTGCTTAGCTTTTGATATTTTTTAGAGAGCATCTTGAAACAAATTGTTTACTTGCTTTATTCTTTGCGTATAGGTAACAAAAACATAATTTATTACTAAATGGCTTTCTTGGTTGTAGCCTGAATGTAATGTTCTTGTACGAGTTCTACATTTTGAAGCAGATAAGAGGATTTGCTGGGAATCCAACAAAATTTCCAGTGCAACACATCAAGGTAAAGATGAGGTATTCATTGGCATGTCACATTCATTCATGTCACATAAGGCTGCATGTTTCATAATGTGGGAGATGTAGCTGTGCATGTGGAAATGGTTTATTTCTGTGAACATGGGTTTATGGTGTAAGAAGAGAACTGAAGTCATAACAGTTGCAATAGATGAAAAACAATTTACTGTTTGAAGCAGCTGATTGTCCATTGGAATCAGTCAAATATTGGAAGAACAGCTTTCTTCCGTCTTAACATATTGGAATATGAATGGGGTTTCTCTTCTGTTCACATACATTGCTCACCTGAAGAAGTGATCTCTAGCTATTTTAGGAGAAAGAGATATAGAACAGATGAATCACTTATTTCAATGATGTTTAATTTGCCAAGTTATGACCTTGGTAGAGATCATCCCCTGTCCAATTGCTTTGCCAATATATGAGGAAAGTTAGTAATGTACAGCTTTTCATACTAAAGTAAAATACTGCGGATGCTAGAATGCTGAAATAAAAATTGAAAATGCTGGAGATACTCAGGTCAGGCAGCATCTAAGGAGAGAGAAACAGAGCTAACATTTCAGTTCGATGATCAATCATCAGAACTGATGGAAATCTGAATAACGAATTCTGTTTCTCTCTCCACAGATGCTGCCTGACCTGCAAAGAAACAAAGCAAAATCTGTCAAAGTCTAGTTAGGAACTTGAAGGCTATGGTAGAAAATCTGAAGTTGTTTCTAAAGGGAAATATTGATCTCCAAGGGAAGATGCAATATTCCAGACTTAACCATGTAGAAAATATGTAGTGTTTGTAGATTAATTTGTATGCATTTAATACCAGAAAAGAAATTTAAACTTTAATTCCACCCTTGGATTGCAAAAGAGAAAAGCATCTTGTGCATTAAAGATTCTATTGGAAAGTTAACCCTGATTTTCTTTTTATTTCATTTAAATTCAGTGCAGCAGTGTAATGCAGAATGTACCAATAATCCAACTGCAATATAAATTCAGTTTCTCAGAATTCTAGTGGATAAAACATATTTATTAAAGGTGATGTTTTCCCCCTGAAAGCTATGCACAACCTGCACATGACCTCCTCTTGGGCCTAGCCATTTAACTTTTCCTTCCTGCAGTGACCTTGGCACTGTAAGGTGGAAGCTAAGTGTGTGGTGCATCTCATGGCAAATAACAATGAAAAAAAAATGTGTGCTTCTTGCTTTTTGTATGCAAATTTTTGTTTTATCAGATTCCATAAAAAAATGAAGCTGTTTCTTTTATCTATAGTCTTCAGTGATGAACACTCGACAATGTGTTCAGGATAGCAATTAAAACATTATCTCCCAGGAAGTCATGCTGCTTGGGTTTGTCATATACTTAATAGAAAAGGAATACATTGAAGATTAATTGCTCATTTAGTGAGAGCAGCAAATGATGTAAGCAAAAAAAAAAACTGAAAATAATAAGAATACAGGCTTGCCACGCATTTATATTGGATTGGGTATCTGTAGCACAAAAACTCTAGCGTGCTCATGGCTAGAATAAAATGGCAGTCAAACGTTGAATTGATGTGCATTTGGCTGCCCCTAAATATAGGCTGCATCCGGACTTCAGCCCTCACTCTACTGGGGAAAAGTAATATAAATCTCTATGTCGGTTGTGTGCCAAATTAAGCTAAAGTTTTGCTTTTTATGCAAGTGCTGGTATTTGCAAATTATGATGTATGTACACTTGTGCTGGTGGTAGAGATGCAAGTCACTTTGTGAATGGTGATTTGTGCCTTGAGATATGTATGCAGCCTCATTTAAAGTACATGCTTATATAATTAGAATTGTAGCAGTATAGTACATTTCTTTTGAATGCAAGCTGTTATTGCTCTTCCAGACAATTGGGTCACAGTAATTTATTAGTCTATTCGTGGTTGCTATCATTCCATCCCCAATAATGCTGTATCATTTTATGCAAATTAATAATCTGGAGAGATTAGTTTAATATAGTTTAACCCACATTATTCCTAAATATTTCAGGGAAATGTATTGTGATTTGTCAAGTTTAGCCTGATTGGGAAAAGAGTTTTATAATAATTTAGTAAAAAAAACAAAGTTTCACATTGCATGCTTTGAATTTTTTGCTGAGAGTATGCATGTTTTGTGTAGGCTGTAGATTTTTTTAGTCTCCAAAATAACGAGAATACAAAAAGGTTTTTTTTCCAACAATTGTATTTGTTTCTGTCTGAAGTGCTGATGGAGGTGAGTGGCTCTTTTGTGATTTTTTTTAGTTAAGTGCCTAGCAATGTAGTTAAAAAAAATCTATATAGTAGCCATTTTAGAAATGCAAGCAGTGTTTTTTTTGTAGAAGAAATGTCATTAAAAATATCTTGACTGACTTTGAGCCTGTATTGATGTGTATACAGCAGATACAGTCATGATTATAATAAGAAATCAAAGATTCTGATTACAAAGACATTGTCAAGATCTGCAACTATTTTTTAGATTAGTCTAATTGTCTAGAATTAATACATAAAATACTGGCATGATTCTTAACTGCACCTCTTCCTCTTTTTGCCCTTCACCATGACTGATCTCATAACCCTCTTGTCCTGCTTCATGGGGCTGTCTTACCATATCCATTCCAAACTACTTGAATGTAGCTAGCATATCACTAAACAATTTATTTTTTTTACTTCCACACCACTACCACCACCCGACCCCCAGTGGTCTATTTTGAACCCCCTTCTTTCCCTCTATTTGTTGCCTTGTGTGATATTTTTCATATGCTTCTGTATGTAGTAAACTCTACAGCTCCACCACTTCCCTTGACTTGCCTCATTTCTGTAAGACTTTGGCAACCAATCTTCAATGAATCATAACTTCCCGCAGCTCAACAGTAGCAAGACCAAAGCCATCATTTTTGATCTCTGTCAAACTCTGCCCCATTACCACTAATCTTCCTTCTTTCTCTCTGGCTATTGTATGAGTTCGGTCATACATATCAGGGCTGATGAAAAGCTGTTCAATCTTGCTCGCCTGAAATCCAAGACAAAGGTACACGATGTTAAATGGACAGATGGTCTCACATGTGTAAAAAGAGTTTGGTTTGACCATCAGCATCAGGGAGACAAATATTATTGTCCATAAGAAATAGGAACAGGAGCAGACCATTCGGCCCCTCGAGTTTGCTCCTCCATTCAGTAAGATCATGGCTGATCGTCTTGTGTTTTGATTTTCACATTGCTATCTAACCCTGATAACCTTAGATTCTTGTTAGGCAAGGGAATCAATCTACCTCAAAAATATTCAATGATCCTGCTCCTGAGGCAGAGAGTTCCAAAGTCGCACAACCCTCAGAAAAACGTTCTCTTCAACTCTGTCCTAGAAGGGTGACCCCTAATTTTAAAACAGTGCCCTTTAATTCTGGACTCACCCACAAGAGGAAATGTCCTTTTGTCATCCACCTTGTCAAGGCTGTTCAGGATCTTGTATACTTCAATCAAGTTACCCCTCACACTTCTAAACTCCAGTAGAAACAAGCCCAGTTTGTCCAACCTTTCCTCATAAGACAACCCACTATTCTAGGTATCAATCTACTAAACCTTCTTTGAACTGCCTCCAATGCATTTACATCCATCCTTAAGTAAGGAGACCAAAACTGCACACAGCATTAGAGGTGCAGGTCACTAATGCCCTGTATAACTAAAGCATAACATCCTTAATGTTCAATCCCTCTCAATGAAGAATAGCATTCCTTTAGCTGCCTTAATTATTTGCTGTACCTGCATATAACATTTTGTGGCTCATGTACTAGAACACCTAGATCCCTCTGCATCTCAGAATTATGCAGCCGTTCTCCATTTAAGTAATACTCTGCTTTTTTGTTCTTCCTGCCAGTGAACAACTTCACATTTTCCCATATTAAACTCCATTTGCTAGATCTTTGCCCACTCACACAACCTATCTATATCCATTTGCAACCTCATGTCCTCTTCACAACATACTTTCCTACCTATCTTTGTCTCATCTGCAAATTGAGCTACCATGTCTTCACTCCCCTCATCTAAGTCATTGATGTAAATTGTAAAAAGTTCAGACCCCTGTGGGACTCCACTCTTCACATCCTGCCAATTCAAAGACGACCCATTTATGCATACTCTCTGCTTTCTGCCAGCCAATCTTCTATCCATGCTAATATGTTACCCCATACATCATGCACTTTTATTTTCCGTAATAATCTCTGATGTGGCACCTTATCAAATGCCTTCTGGAAATCCAAGTACAGTATGTCTACAGGCTCCCCTTTATCTACTGCGCCTGTTACTCCTTCAAAAGAAAAACAATAAATTGGTTAAACATGATTTTCCTTTCACAAAACCATGCTGACTTTGATTGCCTTGAGCTCTAAGTGCCTAGCTATAACCTCCTTAATGATAGATTCTAATAACTTCCCCATGACAGACATAAAGCCAACAGGTCTATAGTTTCCCCATTTTCTGCTTCCCTCCCTTCTTGAATAGAGGGGTTATATTTGCAACTTTCCAGTCTGATGGAGCCTTTCCAGAATTAGCGAATTTTGGAAAATTAACACCAGCACAGACTACCTCATTAGCCACCTCTTTTAAGACCCTAGGATGTAGTCCATCTGAACCCAGAGACTTGCCAGCCCATAGCTCCATCAATTTGCTCAATACTGTTTCCCTAGTGATTTCAATTTCATGAAGTTCTTCTGTCCCTTTCACTTCCTGATTCGCAGCTATTACTGGAATGCTTTTGCATCCTCTATAATGAACACAGAAGCAAAATATTTGTTCATTTCTTATGCCATTTCCTTAATATCTACTATTAACTCTCCACTGTCACTCTAGAGGACCAACACCCACTTTACTTACTCCTTTCCTTTTTAAATACCTGTAGAAACTCTGGCTATCCATTTTTATATTTCTAGCTAGCTTCCTCTCATACTAATTTCCTCCTCCTGGTTAACCTTTTAGTCATTCTCTGCTGTTCTTTATATTCTGTCCAGCCACTCATCTTTGCAGAGTTATGCTTTTTCCCTTAAGTTTGATGCTTTCCTGAACATCTTGAGTTAACCACGGATGGTGGCTTCTCCTCTTAGAATTTATAATAGGAATGTACTTATTCTGAATATTCTGAAATATCCCCTTAAATGTTTGCCGCTGTTTCTCTATTGATCTATCCTCTAGCCTAGTTTCCCAATTCACTTCAGCTTTCATCCCCACATAGTTGCCCTTATTTAAGTTTAAGATACTAGTCTTAGACCCACTCTTCTCCTTTCAAACTGGATTTAAAATTCAATCATTGTGGTCATTGCTACCTAGGGGTGCCTTTACTCTGAAGTCATTAATTAATCCTGTCACATTACACAATACCAAGTCTAATATAAAACAAAAACAAAAATTGCCGGAAAAACTCAGCAGGTCTGACAGCATCTGTGGAGAGGAAGACAGAATTAACGTTTTGAGTCCGTATGACTCTTCATCAGAACTAAAGAGGAATAGAAATGTGGTGAAATATAAGCTGTTTAAGGAGGGTGGGACAGGTGGAGCTGGATTGAGGGCCAGTGATAGGTGGAGGCAAAGAAGAGATTGCCAAAGATGTCATAAACAAAAGGACAAAGGGGTGTTGACGGTGGTGATATTAGCTAAAGGATGTGCTAATGGTGACATTAAGGGTGGAAAGCAGGATGAGCAAGTGACAGATGGCCCTTGTGGGGGTGGGGTGAGGGGAAGGGATCGAAATAGGCTAAAAGGTGGAGATAAAACAATGGATGGAAATAAATTGTAAAAATAAAAATATATAAAATATAATTATTAGAAAAAAAGAGGATTAAAAAGGGGGTGAGGATGGAGGACAGAGTTCATGATCTGAAGTTGTTGAACTCAGTGTTGAGTCCGGAAGACTGTAAAGTGCCTAATTGGAAGATGAGGTGCTGTTCCTCCAGTTTGCGTTGAGCTTCACTGGAACATTACAGCAGGCCAAGGACGGATATGTGGGCATGAGAGCAGGGTGGTGTGTTGAAATGGCAAGCGACAGGAAGGTCTGGGTCATGCTTGCGGACAGACCGAAGGTGTTCCGCAAAACGGTCACCCAGTCTGCGTTTGGTCTCTCCAATGTAGAGGAGACCGCATTCGGAGCAGCGAATGCAGTAGACTAAATTGAGTCTAATATAACCTGCTCTCTGGTTGGTTTCAGAACGTGCTACTCTAAGAAACTCCCTCAAAAGCATTCTAAGAACTTCTCATCCAGGCTACTACAGCCAATCTGATTTTTCCAGTTTATGTAGATTAAAATCATCCATGATTATTGAACTCCCTTTGTCACAAGCACACAATATTTTTTTGAGTACTTTGTCCTATATAGTGGCTACTGTTAGGGGCCTGTGGACCACTGCCACTAATGACTTTTTCTCCCCTACTATTCCTCATCTCCACCCAGATTCTACATCCTGATCTCCTGAACCAAGGTCATCTCTAACTATTGCACCAATGCCTTCTTTGATTAACAGTGCTACCCCTCCACCTTTACCTAGTTTCCTATTCTTCTTGAATGTCATGTACCCCTCAATATTAAGGACCCAATCTTTGTCGTCCTGCAGCCACAGCTCGAATTGCTATCAGATCATATTTATTTACTTCAATGTGGGCCATCAATTCATTTACTTTATGAATGCTATGTGCAGATAGGGAGCCTTCAGTTTTGTCTTTGTTACTTTTGTAACATCTAGTCTTGAGTGTTGATGTATTCTTAGGTTTTTTCTCTGTCCCTTCCAGCCATTCTGACCCTCATTTCTCATATTACAATTTTGTTCTCCTGCCTTAACTCTACACCTTGAATTACTACCTTTACCCAAGCTTGATCCCTCACCCTTCTTGTTTAGTTTAAAGCCCTCTCTACTTCCCTAGTTATGAGATTTGCGAGGACACTCGTTCAGGTGTAAACCATCCCAACGGTACAGCCCCCTCATTCCCCAGTACTGATGCCAGTGCCCCACAAACTGGAACCCGCTTTTCCTAACACCAGTCTTTCAGCCACGCATTCGTCTCTAATCTTATTTGGTTCCAATTTGCACGTGGCTCAGCTAATAATCCAGAGGTCATTACCTTCGAGGTTCTGCTTCTTAATTTGGCACCTAGCTCCTCATGCTGACTTTTAGAACCTCTTTCCTAGTTCTATCCATGTCATTGGTACCTTCATGGACCATGACAACTGGATGATCCTCCTCCCACTGGAAGTTCCTCTCCAGCCTTGAGCCCTGATACCAGGCAGGCAGTATAGCTGTCTGGACTTTTGCTCCTTGCTGCAGGCAAGAGTGTTAATTCCCCCTCACTATGCCATCTCCTACTACAACTACACTCCTTTTTGCTCCCCCAGCTTGAACAGCTTCCTGTACCATAGTGCCATGGCCAGTCAGCTCATCCATCTTGCAAAACTCACTTTCACCCACACAGGTTGTGAGCACTTCAAACCTGTTTGATAATTGCAAAGTCTGAGGCTCCTCCACTACTGTCTGGTTGGTTGCATTAACTGCCTCACTGACAGTCACATCCTCCTGTCCCTCACTGCCGACCAAAAACAGATTACTCTCCAAGAGGTGTGACTGTCTTCTGGAACAAAGTATCCAGGTATTTCTCCTCCTCCTTTATGTTGCACGGTGTCTGCATTTCAGCTTCCAGATAAATAATCCTGATCCGGAATTCCTCAAGCTACTTACACTTCCTGCAGACATGTTTCTCATGGATCACCTTGGCGTCCAAAAGCTCCCACATCCCACAACAATATAACACCTGTCCTGCCCTTCTAACTTATGTTATTTAGTTAATTTACTTTAATTACTTTCTTCCAATGTATGCTATAATTTACTGTGTTATTGAATGCTAGTACCACTGACAACTAAAAGGTTAACTACAAAGGTATATGTTTTAGATGTTTGTTTAAATTACTTTATTTTTAATCTTTGTTTGATTTCAATTTTAAATATTTAAATATTGGTTTATTATTTTAAAATTTTCATCTTTTATTTATAGATCTACCTTAACTCACCTGTCTTAAGCTGGTTTCTCACACACTGTCCCTTATACTGAGCACTTACCTTGGATGTCACCATACTGCCATCTATTAGCATTAAAAATGTGACCCTGGACGTAGTTAATAGCTTCACGTATCTAGGCTCTACAATCATTAGCAATCGGTCACTTGATGCTAAATTGACCACACGCATTGTAAAACATGCAGCTGGTATGTCCAAGCTGAGTAGACTCGACAGTGTAACAGCAACCTGACTGAGAACAAGAAACTGCGAGTTTACCAAGCCTACATCCCAGTGCGCTACTGTACAGTGGTGAGTGTTACTCACAGTAAGTGCTTATGGTGGATGAATGAATCCAAAGCTTTTTTACTTCAAGCTGCTTTAATTCTAAAGCCAACTCCTCAGTAGTGCAAACTTCGATGGGAGAACCAATGACCATCACCTCTTTAACTAGCAATTGTCTTTACCAAGGTAAATGCCATGCAGTGTGATTACTGATACATTGACAGATTCCCCTCTTTTTTAAATTAAAGCTTTGAAACAAACAGAAATAAAGTCACTTATTTTCACATTTATAGATCCCACATTTCCTTTGGTAAAGCAAAAAAAAAGTTTGTTTCCATTTCATTATAACATAAGATAGCCCTCTTCCAATACATTTAGTAATTTGTTAGAGCAGGCACTTATCGTAAGAAGAGTCTGATGGGTTGACACAAGTCACCAGCTATCATATCTTGGAGATTTCTCTTTAACATTTATTTTATGCTGGCTAGATATATTCTTAGCCTCTTCAGCGACACTTTTCGTTGAATGAGCATTATTCCAGAGAGACTGGTCGTCAACATAATATTCTATGGATAAACTTCTCTCATTGTTCCCTATATAATATTGTCATTAAGCCCCATTGCTCCCTGAGCCGAGACAAATGTGAAAAGTTTGATTAGACCACCAAATTGCCCCAATTCTACCTGTTTAATTTAGGTTAAAAGAATACAGGCACTCAGTTTGTAAACTTAATAAATAACTGATTATTAAAAAAATTGTCTGTAACCAGTGGCAAATGAAATAAATATGAACTACTAACTTTTAATTAACTTAAACTCTACTCCTTAAACCCCTATACACAAACACATAAACCATGGATTTTAAGGGTGAGATAAAACAGTTCAGTAATACCAATCTAGAGTTCAGGATTAGGTGGGTTGACTTTGATCGCTTTCTTCCAAATTCCTTGCTGTTTGTTGTGGCTAACACGAGGTGGTCTCTCAGCGCTTGCAGTCTGTGGTTCTCTGGTTGAAACTTGCTTTTAATATCTCTACTGGTGATTTTCCCCCTTTTTTACTTGACAGGGGTTTCTGAAAGAAAGCAGGATACAGCAATGTGAGGAATAGCTGCTAGCTATTAAGGCACATACTCCTCCAGGATAGCAACATTGTAAATTTTCTTCCTGCTCCATTGAACAGCTCTTTTAAACTGCACCCATGGTAGTTTTTAAAGCCTCAGCCTAAGAAAAAATAAAAATATGTTCTTTACAATATTTCTGTCAGTATATTGGATAAGTAAACCCCATATCTATCGCTTCGAGTAATGCCAGTGTTTCAGCTGCTAAGGTGCTTTTCATTACTCTTTGTTTCTTTGGCCTCCCAGGCCAGTGGGCAACAGAAAGTGGAACTAATGCTAGTCCCTTCTAGGGCAGGGGGAGCATCACGATAGCACTGAAGGCAATTTCGATTTCCGTACACCAACTGGTAGGGACTGTACCCTCCAACAATTTGCATAGAGTTCTTTGTGTGCACTGCCTATGCTAGTGCAGTTTGCACTCTGGTTGATCAGCCAAAATTTTAAGTAACATATCATCAATCATTAGAATTTCTTTCGCAAAGACAATTACTAAACAGGCTCTCAGCTGCATTGTGCATAACTATGATGTTCAAATTTTTACACATCTCAATTCTTCATTGGTGAATTCCCCACTATCATCTGTCAGGAACTTCGTTCGTGTTCCCAATCCTATTTCTACCCATTTCTCTATGACTTTACAGACAATGGTCCTTTTGTCTTAACTATGTATTACAGTGGATAGGCTAAAACTGGTTTCCATATCTAAAATGTAAAATAAAAGTACCCCTATTTTGGTACCAAATTTTTAAGTCCATTGCCATTGTGTCATTTTAAACTACCTGGCTAGTGGCAAGCTCACAAGATGGTGTCTTGCGATATTTAAGCCAAATTTCACACCGAGCAGTGATTTGTTCAATAAGTTCATAATATCCTTTATCAACCACTCCTGCGTCTCAAAGTAGAGCCTTCAGTTTCTGTGGCGCCAGATGTGCAAAATGTAACTTCTAAACGATCCTTTTTGTCCACCAAATTCTTATTCCCAGCAATTAAAACTTCATGAACATCTTGATGAGAAACCTCTGGCTTCCTTAGTGGCAGGCAGTAATGGCCTGACAGTAAAATGTAGATCCACCTTTTTTCCTGAACATGGCCACTCTATCATTCTTCATGTGCAGTGTCGTTTGAGCCTTTTTCCAGTGCAGATCAACTTAATAGTGGTCTCTTGCTAGAAACCACATCAGTACTAATAAACAGACTGAACACTGCTATCTTGCAAGGGAGAATCACCCTTTCGGAGGATGTTAATGTGTTATCACCTCTGAACCTGAGGCAGGTAGAGCTTTCATACTCCTTGACCTTCTGCTGGTCTGGCTCATCAAGAGACTCTCAATAGCAGTTAAGCCAGTCCATGCCACACACTGTAGAAGTGCAACCACTGTCCAGAACTGCACAGTTGAAGGAACCTACCATCAGGATACTCATCACTGGATTCAAACTTTGACCCCAATACAATTCCATCATGGCAGTCACCATCATCATTTTCAGTCCAGAAGAATCCATCTTGTGGGTCACTTCAAAAACACGGTTCTTTCGCTGTGGGCAGTTCATCATGTAATGATACTGGGAATCACATCGAAAACAGATTATCCATTCCCCATATGTTTTTGTGGGTTTAAACGCTTATGGTCAACATCCCCGATGCACTTTTTGTCCCGACTCTCAAATTTTCTGACGTCCTGTCATTAACCCTGTTTTTGTATTGGAATCTGCGTCTAATATTTGGTTGACCTTGAAATTTGGCCACCATCCTTTGTTTCATGGCATAGTTTGTATTTGCTAAGAAAGTGGCTGGGAATGACTGTTTCCCCAGAAATCTTTTTAGGGCAGCAGCCATTTGATCTAGGAGAGATTCTTTCCTCTGGAATTGAACCCGTTGGTACTAAAAGTCTATCGACATGGGAAATGTGAGCACAGTCTAGTAACTTAAACACCAATACCGACTCCAGAATTTCAAGTTCAAATCTCTGTAGTCTCCTGTACCATTTATCAAAATCCAATGCTCTTCTTTTCTCTGAGGATTGGGACAAAAAGCTTCATATACAGCAATCACCAAAGCTTAAAGTTCATCCTCTGCTACCTTGGAAGAGGTGGCAGAATGGTATTGTCACTGGACTAGTAACCCAGGGCAATACACTGGAGACCTGCGTTCAAACCTCTCCATGGCAGGTGGTGAAATTTGAATTCAATTTTTTAAAAAAAAATCTGGAATTAAAAGTCTAATGATGACCATGAAACCATTGTCAATTGTTTCTGGGAAATGTGCCATCTTAGTCTGGCCTACATGTGACTCCTGACCCACAACAATGTGATTGACTCTTAAATGCCCTCTTAAATGGCCTAACAAGCCACTCCATTCTCAGGGGCAATAAATGCTGGCCTATCCAGTGATACCCCCCACCCCATGAATGAATAATACCATGTTACTCAAAATACATGCTTATGGTGGAAGAATGAATCCAAAGCTGTTTTTTTTTTTTACTTCAAGCTAGTTTATTCTGAGGACCACTCCCCAGCACTGCAGACTTCCTAGTAACTTCCATCCAGAGTGTTTCAGCTGTATCTATTTATACTGTTTAGATGGGAGAACCAATGACCATCACCTGTTTTAACTAGCAATTGTATTTAACAAAGTAATTGCCATGCAGTGTGATTACTGATGCATTGACAGAGAGCCCTGGACAAGATATACTAGGCAGGAGAAAAGGCTGGACAGTTTCCACCTTTGCTGTCTCAGACATATCCTTGGCAGGACAAGGTCACCAACTCAGAGATCCTGGAGCCAATTCCATCAGCATATGTTTATTGTTAAATCAACGACCTGTGCACTGGATTGGCCATGTTCATTGGATGGATGACGGCCTTGTTCCCAAAGAACTTCTGCATGATGAACTAGCCACTGGGTCATGACTTCTTGGACATCCATTCCTCTGCTGCAAGGACACCTGCAAGCGAGATATGAATATGGTGAACATTTATACTAACAACTGAGAGACAGTCACTGATGGCTATGAGCTCTACAAGCTGACTGTTTTGAAGGACATTGGAAGAGGCAAGCAGAAATGAAAAGCTCAGCTGGCTGAGAAGTGGGTGCAGAGAAAACAGAGACCAGTGAATTGTGCACCTTCTCAACCAACTGTCTTCCTTTGAAGCAAATGTGTCAGAGACTGCTGTTTAAGAGTGGGGCTCCTAAGCTACACCAGGCGATGCTTCACACACAGTTGACCGCCACGATACAAATCATTGTTCTGTGAGATGGAAGGATACCCTTTATATGTTACATGTATGTTATTGTCTTGTAATGTATAGTTCCAAACAGAACAATTTTTGACCTGCTGCATATGTTTCCGCTGTGGATGAGTAAAAGCATTTTCTAGTAACCAATAATCAGTTTTATTTTCACCTTTCTTTACCCAAAAGATACTTGCTGCTGCTGGACTTCAGCTCTGCAGGTGCTGTTTACCGTTAGGTGCCTCACCAAAGTGGTCCACAACAGTTGGCTATACCATAATGGGAATTCATATTCAAGTCTATTTTATCCTCACCCATTTTTTTAAGCATAGAAACGCATGCTTTTCAGCCAGGGTCACTGAATCATAATCATGATTGGAATCTTGAGTGATTTTCATTTTCCAGCTGCTAAAGTTTAGTGTTGGTTGTAGCATCTTTAACTTCAACCCAGCTTAGATTAACTAATCAAGCAATGATCAAGAATTGAACCTGGACTTTGGTTCAGTCATGTGCTGGACAGTGCCATTCCCAACTGAGACAACATATGACAGGTCATAATAGTCTTTGCATGCATTTGGGTTAACAGTAATCTTAAATTTTAAGGAAATATTATCTTTAAAACTTTTTCTGGAAAGGTCATAAGCATGTCGTTTCAAGGCTATTCTCTTTAAACCGATCTGAATTTTCTGGAATAGAGTATCTTTTTATCTCAATGTCATAGTCTGATTTACATATCTTCTGTGTATGCTGATCATTTTTGTTAGAATTGGCTTGAGTGTAGAATTACAAACGTATCTTGCATTAGGTTGGCAACACTTGATTATTTTCACATTTTGCAATTTTTGTTAATTTGTTTTGATCATGGAAAGAAATTAGGAATGACTTGTATCATGTTTTGAAACAAAAGAATCTTACACAGACACAGCTAAAACCACTTAAGTAAAGGGTTTATTGGTTAATGGAGCAAACATTGTGTACTGAAGTCAATGTACCAGTGTTGAATGTTGTGATTCAGATTTCAAGCTGAGGGTCAGTTGACTTGTCCCTGACCCATTAAACCAGGATGGCTGCTACTGACTTTGACAATAGCAGAAGATACATTTAAACTTGTATCCCCAAGGGGGTAAGAGAGGCAGTCAGTTTTTTTGATGACACTATTGGCAGGGTGAGATGGTGGTGTAACAGTAATGTCATTGGATTAGTAATCCAGAGGCCCAGTCTAATGCTCTGTAGATATAGGTTTAAATCTGACCATAACAGCTGGTGAAATTTGAATTTGACCATTCAGTATAGCCAAATTGAATAATTTTATTGTAAATTTACTAGTAACATAGGTTTCGAAGGCGAAAGCTAGACATCAGACCTCAGCCAGAAAAAAATTAAGACAATGGTAGAGCAAGAAATGACATGGCAGTAATTTTTAGAATTTTCTGCGATTGAGCAGAAGGCATAATGTGTTTTTTGTACGTAGTTTTCATTAAGTGTGAACATAGAAATTTAAAGGTTGATATAAAAATGTGACAACGGAGGATGAATGGTCTAGACAAGAAGCTTGGGCAGCTGTAAGGTCATGAAGATATTAGTTTCATAGATAATGATGGATAGCTAATATAAGGTACAGTACACATACATCCATTTCCTTCTTTCACGTCATGCTCCCTGTTATACAATTGCGGGCTGATTAAGTAACCTTGACCTTTTTTGCGTTGAGTTAGTCCCTGTACTATGTTGCCAAATGTGTTGAAGTGTCCTTTTATAATTGTAAATAAACATTCAAAGTGCGACCATTACCATGCAGTTTTCCTGCACAGAGTTGGTTCTAATGTCCCATGCCAGTGTTGTCCTTAAATTGGCAGATAATTAATTGAATATTCAGGAACCTGATTTAAAAAATACACAAATTAGTCACTCGGGAGTAATATCAGAAAAGGTTCATACCTAAAAGCAACCAGAGTAGCTGCTAAATATTCAGTTGATGTTAATGTTGATGTACATTGTCTTAAAATAGAAGCAATTAACCATATTCTCCCATGACCTCTTTAAGCAGGTCTGTTTAATTAGATAGCAATTTAAAAATGCCTTGAGAAGGCAATACTGTGCCCTTTCCTGTTCAGACGAAAGGCAGTTTCATAAGATATCCTTTGCAATATTTTCAATGAGAGCAATAAAATCTCTTACAATCCTCCTTCGATCCTACCTTGCGGCGCGTTCATTTCACTCTTCTGATTTTAATAGCAAGGAGTACTTACAGGGGAAGGAAACTCTTGTAAGAATAGTTTTTTTTAGGAAATGGTCAAAAAGGCTCAAAAGCTATTGAATTGGATAGTTATTAGTACTATCCTTTATTAAGGATGGACATGTTGTTTAACTAGGTTGAGGTGGTCAGGATTTTGATCCAACTAAAGCAGGTGTGCCCAATTTTAGGTGGGCAAGAAATTTGAGGCCTCACTTTAATTGTGCTTGCTCCCCTTTGACGACGTCGGACTACTCCCCATTTTCAAAGCTGCTTCGTAAGTGCTTCTTGTTCAGTGCCTGCTCTTTGGAGCTATCTACCCACATGATGTTGCCATTATATACCTGACTGGTGCTAGTGTTCTTTTCCCCAGTTTTGATTGCTCTGGAATTGAAACTCTCAGCCTGACCATGCAGCCAAGAATTCTTCCAGTTCTATGCTCTCTCTGCTTTTAGCCTCCACCCTCACTTGGCAGTCCCAACCTCATTTCTTCCCCGCAATGTTCCTGCAACCCCTCAGTATTTTCAGTCCATACCTTCTTGGTCCACACCAACATTCTCAATGTGCCCCATTTACCACCCCTCCCTCCACCTCCCTCCCCTTCCACTCACATGGCTACATTCTTGAGGATGCCAGTCGTCCCAGAGCCCTAAATTCCTAAATCTTCTCAGTCTTTAGATTCTTTTGAGTGATTCCTCCCGAAGCATTCCCAGGCAGCCTCTCCCTCCCATGCTGCTAGAGCTTAGACACCTCAAAGCCCCCTTAGAATTCAGTTTTCCCTCATATCCTCTGCCACTATCTCTCCCAAAGCCAGTCCTTTGTTTTCCCAAAGCTTCAGGCCCCATGATTTGCAGTTCTTTCCTTTTTCCCATCTGCAACCCATCCATTCATTCTGCCTGTGTTTGTCTCAACCAACATGGTGATGGTGCTTTTCTAACAGGCTCTCCATTCCTATATGTTTAACCTTCTATCTTCTTGATATAAGCTTTAGGAAAAAGTGATAAGGATATTGAGTGTAACAACAAAGGATAAGGGTCTCACAGGCACTTGAGCTATACATAAGAGAAGATAGTGGAGGAAAGGTTTGAAAAAAAAGGTTGAGACAGAACAGTGAGGAAAAGTCAGACAAAGCCATGTTACAAAGAATAAGGAGAAAGAATGCAAATATGGAAAATCAGGACAGAGTGACAAGAGTTAGTGAGAAAGAAGCAGAGAAACTGCTACTGGAAGAGACCTTGAATGTAGTGAGGTTGGTGGGTGTACAGTATGTTGAGGATGAGACTGAAGAAAGTTAGGAGGGCAGAGAGTTTGGGTGAGATAGTTGTGTGTACATTGCAATTACCAAGGAAGGTTGCTGTGTGCAAATTCAAAGGGAGTAGGGAGGTGTCAGCTGTGGCTAAGTTCATAGCACCCTCGCCTTTGAATCAGAGGGTTGTGGGTTCATGTCCCACTCCCGGAAACCAAGAACTGTGATTGTACTCAAAAGAGTTGCAATCTGTGACTGTTGATAACTCGAAAGAGTTTCAAAGGGAGTAGATCGTAAAGTTGATATGGAGCTTGGGAGAGTGATATGCAAACCAAGTTTTAAATGAAAATGGATGAATGGGAACTGGTGTGGAGCAGTTTGAGGTGTTTGAATGAGATGACCATGACAGAGGAATGGGGTGGAAGGCCAAGATGTGGTTTGACAAAAAAAAACTTTTATCATTGCCATGGCTATTTGAGTGGGCCATGTGTTGGAATGTATACCAAGATGGGAAGGCTCCTGTGATGGAGGAGAAGTTGCAAGGTTTATGTCAGATCAGTCAGGGTTGATTAGCTTAGGTGGTTAGCTTGTGATGTAGAATGACGCCAATAGTGTGGGTTCAATTCCCATACCGGCTGTGGTAGTTCATGGAGGTCTGCCTCCCCTTGGTTCTCTCTTATGGTGAGAAATTCCCATGGTCCTTTGTGGCTAATTACCTCAAATTGCCTATGTCAGATTAATATTTTAATAGATAAAAGCAAAATACTGCAGATATGCTCAGATACTGCAGCTCTGAAGAAGAGTCTCCACAGATACTGTTAGACCTGCTAAGCTTTTCCAGCATTTTCTGTATTTATTATTATTATTAATAATAATATTTTAATAGATTGGCTCAGGAGTTCGTGGTAGTGAGGGGCCTAGCTGGGGCTGGATAAGATGGTCACCAGGGAAAAGGTTGGCAAAGCTGACATTGTGACTGTGGAAGGGTCAGTGATAGATGCCAGCTTGAATGTGATTGAGATTATGAGTGGAAGTGTATAGAGAGATCGTGGATTTGATTGACAAGTCGGGGAAGGGTCAAGCCAATCATGATGCTGAAGAAGGTGAAAGTATATGGGGTTTGGGTAGAACAGGTTGTAGAAATGATTACGAAGCTTAGGCTTGGAGTGGCAATGAGTATGTTAACATGAATAGAAACAGAAATATCTGGATTACCGACGGCAGAGAGCTAGGAATAGCAGAAAAAAATGGATTTGAGAAGGGTACCCTGTTTAATATCTGAAAGGTACCCTGTTTAATATTTGTAGGATATAAACAGAAAATACTGGAAGCAGACAGCATCCATGGAGAGAGATGTCGAGTTACATTTCAGATTGATGACTTTTCATTAGCACGAGGAAATGTTAAGATGTATGGGTTTGAAGCAAGTACAGGATTAGTGAAATGGGTGAGGGGGTAGAAAACAAAAGAAAGGGTCTGTGATAGGGTGGAAAGCAGATTATTAAATGACAAAAGGAATGATGAGGTAAGGCAAAAGGGAGTGGTAATGAGACAAGTAAAAAAACAAAAACTGGGCCTAGAGGAACTGTAAATGACAAAAGTAGAACCATTACTAACATCTGTCTGAAGAATGGGATCAGTGGTTATAATCTTTTGTTCTTTCCTCCCTGCCTCTGTACTTGCTTAAAACGTATTCCATCTGTAACCTTTCCAATTGTGAGAAAGGGTCACAATCTGAAACGTTCATTCTATTTCTCTCTCCGCAGATGATGGCTGATCAGTTGAGTACATTTTTTTACTTATTTGTTCATGGGATATGGGCTTCCCTGGCAAGACCAATATTTGTTTCCCATCCTTAACTGCCTATGAGCTGAGTGGCTTACTAGGCCATTTCAGAGAGAAGTTAACAGTCCACCACATTACTTTGGGTCTGGAATCACATGTAGGCCAGACCAGGTAAGGATGGCAGATTTCCTTCTCTAAGGACATTAGTGAACCAGATGGGTTTTTATGACAATCAATTACAGTTTCCTGGTCAACATTGCTGAGACTAGCCTTTGTTGCTTATATTTCAGATTTCCAACACCTGCAGTATTTTGTCTTGACTATCTGTGTGTTTGTTTTTAGTATGAAGCCTCTGGTTAAGATGCAGCAATGGAGAAATGGATGACATAGATTGGGACCTGAATATTGAAGGGTATGTGACACTTAGGGAGGATAGGAAGCTAAGAAAAGGTGGAGGAGTGGCTCTGTTAATTACTGATGTTATTAACACAATAGAGAGGGATGACCTAAGTTCAGGAAACCAGGATGTAGAAACGGTTTGGGTAGAGATGAGAAATGATAAAGGCAAGAAGTCACTTGCAGGGAGTGGTGTACAGCCTCCTAATGGTAACCAAATGGTAGGGCTGAGTATAAAGGAAGAAATAATGGGAGCTTGTCAGAAAGGTATGGCAATAGTAATGGGGGATTTTAATCTGCATTTAGACTGGATAAATCAGATGGGAAAAGGTAGTTCAGATGAGTTCATGGAGTGTTTTAGGGGTAGTTTCTTAGAACAACATTTTCTGGAGCCACCAGAGGACGGGCTATACTATACCTGATTTTGTGCAATGAGACAGGATAAATTAATGATGTCATAGTGAAGGCGCCCCCCCCATTGTAGCAGTGATGATAATATGATTGAATTTTACATTCAGCCTGAGGGAAGGAAGAGTGGTTCCAAGACTAGTATTTTAAACTTAAAAAAGGGCAATTATGAGGGCATGAAAGCAGAACAAGCTAAAGTGAACTGGCAAATGAGGTTAAGGGATAGCTCAATAGAGATGCAGTGGCAGACGTTTATAGGGATATTTCAGAATACTCAGAATAGATACATTCAAGCGAGAAAGAAAATTTCCAAGGGGCGGATCCATCATCCTCAGTTAACTAAAAAAGTTAAAGATGGCATTAAACTTAAAGAAAAAACATTGAATTGCGCAAGTATGGGTGGCAGGTCTAAAGGCTGAACAGAATATAAAGAAAGACTAAAAGATTAATAAGGAGGGAAAAATTAAGAGTATGAGAGAAAGCTGGCTAGGAATATAAAAACAGATAGATAGTAGGAGTTTCTATTGATATTTAAACAAGAGTTAACAAATTGAGTGCTGTTCCTACAGAAAGTGAATCTGGGGAATTAATAGTGGAAAATAAGGAGATGGCTGATGAATTGAACAGGTATTTTTGTTTCGGTCTTCATTGTAGCAGATGCAAGTAACATCCCAGAAATAGCTGTAAATCAGGAATTGGAAGGGAGGGAGGAACTCAGGAAAATTACAGTCACTAGGGAACTCATATTTAGCAAATTGTTGGAGCTGTGGGCTGACAAATCCCTGGGTCCTGATGAACTTCATCTTAAAAGAAGTGGTGAGTGAGATAGTTGATATGTTAGTTTTCATTTTCCAAAATTCCCTAGATTTGGGGAAGGATCTAGCAGATTGGAAACTAGCAAATGTAACTCCTTTATTCAAAAAGAATGGAGATAGAAAGCAGGAAACTACAGGTCAATTAGCTTAACATCCGTCTCAGGGGAAACGTTATAAGCTATTATTAAAGATGTTATGGCAGAACACTTCAAAAAAATTCAAGGCAATCAGGCAGAGTCAACATGGTTTTGTGAAAAGGAAAGCTTGCTTAGCCAATTTATTGGAGTTCTTTGAAGGAGTCACGTTCTGTGGGTAAAGGATAAATGGTGGGTGTACTGTACCTAGATTTCCAGGAGGCATTTGATAAGGTGCCACGTCAAACGTTATTGCGAGAAATAAAAGCTCATTGTGTAGGGGGTAACATATTGGCACGGATAGAAGATTGGCTAGCTAATAGGAAACAGAGTAGGTATAAATGGGTCTTTTTATGGTTGGCAGATGTCACCAATGTTGTGCCACAGAGATCAGTGCTGGGGCCTCAACTTTTTACAATTTGTATAAATGACTTGGATGTAGGGACCGAAGATATGATTGCTAAATTTGCTGATGACGCAAAGATAGATGGGAAAGTAATTTGCGAAGAGGACATAAGGAGGCTACAAAGGGACATAGATAGGTCAAATGAGTGGGCAAAGAACTGACAAATGGAGCATAATGTGGGCAAATGTGAAATTGTCCATTTTGGCAGGAAGAATAAAAAAGAAGCATATTATCTAAATTGTGAGAGATTGCAGAGCTCTGAGATGCAGAGGAATCTGGTGTCCTAGTGCATGAATCACAAAAGGTTAGTATGCAGGTGCAGCAAGTAACCAGGGAAGCTCAAAGAATGTTATTTTTTTTTGTGACTGGAATTAAATATGAATAAAAGGTAAGTTATGCTTCAGTTTTACAGGGCATTGATGAGACTACACCTGGAGTAGTATGTACAGTATTGGTCTCCTTATTTAAGGAAGGATGTAAATGCGTTGGAAGCAGTTCAGAGAAGGTTTACTGGACCAATACCAAGAATGGGCAGGTTGTCTTATGAGGAAAGATTGGACAGGCCAGGCTTGTATTCACTGGAGTTTAGAAGAGTAAGAGGTGACTTGATCGAAACCTTTAAGATCCTGAGCAGTATTGACAGGGTGGATGTGGAGAGGATGTTTCCTCTTGGGAGAATATAGAATTGGCGGTCACTTTTTAAAAATAAGGGGTTGCCCATTTAAGACAGATGAGAATTTTTTCTCTGAAAGTAGTGAGTCTTTGGAACTCCCTTCCTCAAAAGGTAGTGGAGGCAGAGTCTTTGAATATTTTTAAGGCAGAGGTAGATAGATACTTGATAAACAAGGGGGTGAAAGGTTATCTGGGATAGGCAGGAGGTTACAATCAGATTGGCCGTGATCTTATTGAATGGCAGAGCAGGCTTGAGGGGCCAAGTGGCCTACTCCTCCTAATTCGTATGTTTGTACAAGCCCCAGAGGATAAAGACCCAATTTACTAAGCCTCATCTTAAGACAGCTCTCTCACCTCAGGGATCAATCTAGTGAACCTTTACCGCCTCCAATGAAGTTTTATCCTTCCTTAAATATGGAGACCAAAATGGAACACTACTGTAGGTGTGGCCTCAGCAAAGCCCCATACAATTGTGGCAAGACCTCTTTATTCTGAAATTCCAATCCCCTTGCAATAAAGGCCAACATGCCATTTGCTTTCCTAATTGTTTGCTGGATTGACATGCTAACTTTTTGTGCTCCATGAACAAGTACATCCAAGTTTATTTCAATATTTATAAGTTTCATGCCTTTAAATGCCTTTCTATTCTTAAGACCAAAGTGAATAACCTCACACTTCCCCACGTATACTCCATCTGCCACTCTTTTACCCACACACTTAACCCGTCTTTATATCTTTTTGCAGCTTCCTTGTATCCTCCTCACAGCTTGCATTCCCATTTAGCTTTGTATTGTCAGCAAATTCAGAGACATTATTCTCTGTCTCTTCTTCTAAGTCATTAATATGGGATGGAATTTTACGCTGGCGGGATTTTATGGCCTTACCAAAGTCAGTGGACTTTTGAAAGTCTTTCAACATTTTATGGGCATGCCCTTGCTGCGACGGGGCCACCCATAGAGTGGAATTGAAGCCAGAGATCAGCTACAATCATATTGAATGGTGGAGCAGATTCAATGGGCTGTTTGGTCTACTCCTGCTCCTATCTTAAGTTTTTACATATTGGGCGAGATTTTGCCCATGGCGTGGGTGCTCGGCGGAGGCGGTCGGGAAGCTGACGGTCACCCGCGATCGGCTCCACACCGCCATTTCACGTGGGCGGGCCTATTAAGGCCCGCCCTGCGTGGATCGTTAGCGGCAGCGCTGAATGCTGCCTGTATGGGCGGGCGGGGGCGGGAGAGCCTGGCCTAGCGCGCAGCTTGTGTATGCGTGAGAAAGAGCGCTTCAATCTCCCTGAGGCATGGAACTACCTCAGGGAGATTGAAGCGCTGTATAAAACAAAAATGAAGAGAATAAAAATTTAATAAAACATGCCCCCTCTTGTGACTTTGTCACATGAGCTGGGACATGCTTATTTAATGTTTACTTGCTTTAGGAAACCTCACCCTGCTCGTGGATGAGATTTCCTGAAAAATGTAAAGGCCGCTTGGCCATTTCGCCTGCCCCCAACCGTTAGGTTGGATGGGCAACATAAATTTGAATTTAGTTAGATTGTTAATGGCCTTAAAAGGCCGTTTAATTATTGGCAGGCACGCAGCCGATTCCGGTGCGCACCCGCCGAACGAAATATCGCGAGACTGCGCAATGACATCGGGTCGCACGCCTGACGTCATTGTGTGTCATTTTACGCTCAGGCATGTCGGGCATGCGCTCACATGCTGAGCGTAATACTCTGCCATTGTTTTTCTGCTGAAGTGAATCTGTATCTCTTTATGGTCAAAAAATGTAATTGCTGTTAAGCACCAAAGAAGGCCATATTTAATTATTTAGATAGTAGGCCACAACTTTGGCTCTTTTTTTAAGAAGTGTGATTTGTAAGGCCACTGTGGTTATTGATATTTTGTCATCTCTGTTAAATGACAGCTTTTAGTTCTTCAAACTTTTTAAGAGCATCATCAAAATTTAGTTATCCCACTTGAAATATGATGTTGCGGACAGGATAAGAGAGAATTGCTAAAATCCCTGACCCCTTCCCAACTGTCCGTAATCAGTAAGCTTTTGTGAGGAAGATGTGTGTTTCTTAACCCCTGAGTGTGTAATTTCAATAACCAGCAATAAGCTTCTCATGGGTTTAAATAAAGCCTATTGTTTATTTACACGCTCAGCCCAAAATCTAATGTTTTGGCACTCACACAGTCACACACACAAAAACACTCACTTTTACACTCAGCTTATAAGCAAAAGAATAGTTCATAATTTACGTGATTGTCTTGTTCTGGAAAACGTACCTTTCAGGTCTGATGAGGATGATCTTTTCACACCTGAAAAGTGGTTTAGGTGAATTCAACAGCCAAAGTCGTATGCCAAGTTGTTTCAGGATTTTCTCGGAGGGATGGACTTTCTGCAGGTCATGAAGATAATTGCTTGTAGTCTCGGTACCAGGAGGTTGGTTTGCTGTATTGGTGGACCTGAAAAGGAACAGGCTTGAAAAACCTACAATCTGACAGTCTCCGATTCTTTTAAGGCATAGGTGTTATTGCCTTTTCTACTACTGTTATCTCTTAGGGCGGAATCACCCTAGATTTTCACTAAGTGCGGTAATGGGCCAGTAAAACAACTTTGCTGTTGTTTCACGCTGGGCGCCATATTTAAAGCCCAGCTACGCGCACACCTCTCAGCGTTTCCAGCCCACGACTGCTGCACGGAAGATAGGATGGCCCTGAAAGGCAAAAAGACTGCAGCCCCCCGGTTTAGTGATGTGTCCCTCGAGCGTCTTTTGGGTCCACTGTGACATCCTCTATCCCCAATCTGGCTGCAGAAGGGGCAGCAGCATCACCAATCCAGCATGGGAGGTGGTGGTAGCGGTGGTCAGCACCAATGCCCTGCAAAAGAGGACAGCCACCCAGTGTTGCTACAGGATGAATGGTCTCATCCGTTCCACCAGGGTAACTCACTCTTCTCATCACTCTCAACTCTCTCACTCACAACCCCATCACACATCCACAGGGACCTTACACCTCAAGGGACAACACCAGTAACTCTCACACACACCCTCATGCCTCCATCAAGCTCTCGAGCCCGCGATCTCATTCCGTCCATGGCTCCACTCACCACACAAACATTCCATGCAGTACCATGCATCCTGCTCTCACACTCTCCATCTTTTTCCAAGCAGGAGATGCCTGCTCACATTAGCAGGGAGAGGTCCCAGACCGAGGGTGGAGTGGCCCATATTTGGCCCCTGACTCACTTTGAGGAGCGTGTCATCGCGCTGAATGGCGAGGACATGGACCCTGCCTGCGGCAACGGTGAGGTCGGCGGCAAACGCCCACCTGAGGATCCTGCACTACATCATCTCTCCCTCAATGCAACTGTGAGTGCTCTCTCTCCTGCTTTGACTCTGCTGCCATGCACTAATTATCTCTACTTTGATTCTCAGGGAGCTCTGCCGAGTTACTCTGGTTCCATCAAACTCTCCAAGTATTCTGAAATAAAAACGGAAAACGCTGGAAAAACTCAGCAAGTCTGGCAGCATCTGTGGAGAGTGAAACAGTTAACGTTTCAAGTCTGTATGCCTCTTCTTCAGAGTATTCCAAGTATTCTGTCTACCTTGATACTACTCTTTGATGTATCCTCCTTATCAAGTAACACTTCTCTATGTAATACTGTCAGTTTTTCTCCTCTCCACTGTGAATTTCCCCTCAGGTTCCCATCCCCCTGTCAATCTAGTTTAAACCCTCCCCAGCAGCACTGGCAAACCTCTCAGCAAGTATATTAGCTCCAGTCCTGTTAAGGTGTAACCCATCCTTCTTGTACAGGTCCAACATGCCTCAGAACCAACACAATGTCTCAGAAATCTAACTACTCCATTTCTCCAGCCACGTATTGAACTGCTCAATCTCCCTATTCTTATGCTCACTAGCACATGACACTGGGATTAATCCTGAAATTACTGCTGTTGAGGTCCTGCATTTCAATTTCTTTCCTAACTTCCTAAAATCTGTTTTCATTACCTCGTCCCTTTTCCTGCCTATGTCGTTGGTCCCAACATCAACCACGACATCTGGCTCCTCGCGCTCCCCTGAAAGAATGTCCTGAAGCCGCTTTGTGACATCCTCGATAGACTTAATAGAGGTATTCAAGGTCCTGAGGGGCATGGGCAGGGTAAATAGTGAGAAAGTGTTCCCACTCAAGAGAACATCAAGAACTAGAGGGCACAGATTTACAAAAATGGACAAAAGGAGTAGAAGTGATGTGAGGAGAAATCTTTTCACCCAGAAGGTGGTTGGAGTCTGGAACAAACTTCCTGAGAGGATGGTGGAGGTATTCAAAAGGGAACTGGATTGCTATCTGAAAAGAGAGAATGTGCAAGTTTACGGGGATAAGGTAGGGAAGTGGGAAGAGGTGGAATGCTCTTTCAGAGAGCCAGTGCAGACTTGATGGGCTGAATGGCCTCCTTCTGCACTGTAAATGTACTGTGATTCTAAGCGACCGACACCCTCAGCCAGCCAGTCCCTCAGCTCCATGCATGTCCTTACCTCCAGCCAAGAGGACACTTGCTCCATCGAAGAGCTGGAAATGAGCAGCCTGAAAGACCCATCACAGTGCTTACCCACACCCTCCACCAGTGCAGAGACACACACCTTGGCGGGATCTAGATCTAAAGCAGGCTCAGGTTCACCATCTGGTGGTCACCACATTGACACATGTCCACAGCAGGAGGAGGCAGGTTTGTCTGAGCTCTCTGGCACTTGGAGGACTGCTGGGGGATCAGACATCTGTGAGGTCTGTGTCAGGTGACAAGCCTCTGGATTTGTCTTCCAACTCATCCTGGAGAGCCAGCAGAAGGCATGGGAACATCATGCAGAGCTGTTGGAAGCCCTGAACAGGGTGGCACGTGAGTCGGAGGAGTGCGACCTCCTGCTCTCTGATGGAGTGGTGCCCACATGTGTGTTTGGAGGTCTCTGTAGGGAGGTTGGCAGATGCCATGGAGACCCTGGTCCAGCAGAACGCGGAGATGTGTGCAGACCACTTCATCATGGGAGCCATGGGTGAGTTCCTGCAGTGGCAACGCGAGAGGAAAACGGGACACCTCGACGTCCCTTCAGGTGCTCCTCCCTCTCAAGGAGTCAGGTCGGGGCCCCCGGGCACTCGAATGGAGGAGGAGCAACAGCTGGGCACCTCTGGGTCATCTACTCAGGAATCTCAGAGGCTGCCCTCTGCCTCCGAGTCCCCTTTGCCTGTGAGCCCCTCAACCTTGTCCTCTGTCAGCACAGAGGGAGCAGCTGGCCAACGAATGATTCTGGAGAGGGAAGTGTGTATTTGGCAGGACCTTTTGGAGCTTCATGCAAGCACTCTCCCACGCATGCGGTTCCTTCATGAATCACTACCTCAATGTCCTGAGCATTTTCAGTGCTGCCTGCTGGGTTCGCTTTCAGTTGTCCATCTGAGCTGACTTTCATCTCCTCCACCCAATGATTACACTCCTATGCAGCACCTGATCTCGCCCATCACGACTGTCATTTCAATTTAGATAGCATGGTCTGGATTTGCTTTATCGTAAGCTCCCTGCCTTTTCCCCTCCCCCAGTCACCCATTTTCTTTCCCCCATCACAGTTGATCCCCCTGGCACCACCTTCTACCTCCCCTTTGTGACCTACCATCCTCAATCCTTTTCACTTTGGGGATGTCCAGGTGAATGTGCACATTCCCTTCCCTCTTGAAAATCCCACTCCCATCCACATTCACCTCCCCAACCACCTCCTTCCCACCCCCAGGGACTCTATCTGCCTCTGACTCCCCACCCAGCACCCTCGATGTCACTTCTATCACTGCTGTTGAATCCTGACCCTCCCACCCTACTGCCTCAATCTGCTCTTGGTCATTCTCACCATTCCCTCATACCACGTGCATCCTCAGTTTGCTCCCCAGCAGGCAGTCATGGACTCATCAGACCCCTTCCTTGCACATCCACTTGGACTTCCCCTTGGAGCCCCTTCCCTCTCTGGAACCCCTTCCCCCTGCCCCCGCTTAGTCCCTCCCCATTATTGACTCCCTCAGGTACCCTCACTTCTTCCACCAGCTTTACTTCTACCCCCTTCCCTACTCTTTCCTCCACCCTTCTCCTTCCACCTTTACTCCGTCCCCTCTCCGCACTCCTTCCTCTCCCCAGACTCCCTCCCCTCTCCGCACTCCTTCCTCCACATATACTCCCTCCCCTCTCCGCACTCCTTCCTCCACCCTTACTCTCTCTCCCCTCTCTACACTCCTTCCTCCACCCTTACTCCCCCCTCTCTGCACTCCTTCCCCCCCTGGACTCCGTCCCCTCTCCACATCCCTTCCCCTCCTCCGAACTCCTTCCCTTATGCCTTTCACTCTCATTATACCTATCTCCCCAGTTATCATCTTCTCCTCCGTTATCCCCTTCTCCCCTGCACTTACGCCCCCCCCCCCCCCCCTCACCCCCCGACAACTTCATTCTCCCCAAACCTCACCGCCCCCCCAACACCTTCATTCCACCCCCCCAAACTCACACCCCCCAACACATCTTCCTCTCTGTCGTTCCTAGACCTTCCTCTCCTACCCCCCCCTCCCCGACCATCATCCTTTGTGAGCATCAACAGTGACTTTCCAACTTCAGTGCGCTGCTTCACAGCAGAGCCATATCCATGAAAATCCATCCAGCATGCCATGGACATTCTTCCAGTGTGCCATTGCTGTCGGGCTCCAGAATCTTCTGCTCTTTGGATGTCCGCAATGTGAGCAAGGCCCTGGTGGTAAGTCCTGGCTTCATGTCACAGTTGTCAAGATGTGTTCTGCACTGGTGTGTTTTCCTGCCAACGTGGGCAGACGATTCAGCTGGGGGCCGGATAGTCTGGCGGGCAGGCCTTATAACATGTATTACAGTGAGGTTCCTGATGTCCGATAGAGGGGAATGTGGCCCGCCATTGACAGGCTGAGCCGATGATTGCAAACTGGTTTCACGACATTGTGAAACCGATTTTTGGCCTTCTCACCATATTGTCTGCTCACACCACTGAACACGCCTAATGCCAGTGGGCACGGACGATGCCAGTGGGCATGGACGATTCCACCCTTACTTTCTGCAGTCAGCATTTGAAGATTGCAAAGGGAAAAACATGGCTGCCTCACCATGTGAGTCCTCACAATGGCAGTTCCTCTTCCATATATAGTGATCTCTTTGGGTTGATTAGCCACACCCTGGTTTAGTGTTTTAAGACATTCATCCTGAGGGGAGTTAAGACAATCACCTGCTTTGTTTCAAAAAGACCGATTGAATTCAGCAATATCTCTTGATGGTCTTAGGATAAGTGTAGTTAACACCTTTTTGTCTGATATGTGCCCTTTTCCCTTTTTTAGAAAGTGATGCAGGTTTTGAATACACAAGCCATGTCATCTGCCCTTAGGTGGTTATCTTTGCAGTGCATTGAAATTAACTTTCCTTTTAAAAGTGCACAAAGCATCCACATCGAATTAAGTTCATATCTTTAAAAGTTAGGAATATGACATGTTTTTACTGGGCATGTCAATGAATAAGAACAAACCTTAATGAGAAAATGTGTACTAGCTTACAGATCTAATGCATAGTTTACAGTGAGCTGGAGGATTTGCTGCTTTATAACTGGGGTTTTATGCCATTTAGTGTAGAAAGTAAAATCAAGGTCATGATTTACAGTGAAGGAATAAGTTAAATGGTGTTTTTATTTCAAGGCACCCGAAGATTTAATATTTGCCGGGTCGAATTCTAAATCTCTTCATTTTCCACAATTTTAGATCAGTATTTTTTATTATTATGTATTTCAATAGCTATATTTTAAATTTGATTTCTTATATTTCTAGTCCAGAATACACAGTAAGATGTTTAGCAACATATACCAGTTAAGAGGTGTGTTGCATTTTGTAGCAAGGAGATAGGTTCATGGCATTTAGTGGCATTGGGTATGGTCCTTGGTTGTGATAATAGTGAGGAAAATAAGTACTAGGCTTGGCAGAACTAAATTGGGGTGGGCTGTCCTGGAGCTTGGCACAATATGATTGGGGGTCTTAAGGATTTTTCGACATTGGAAAGACCTGTGATTTAGTTATATTGGGACCTGGGAGTTTAATGCAATGGTTGTGCAGCACTGGGGTGTGGATCCCCTAGTTTAACAGAATTAAGGGATGGAATGTGAAGCTTGACTCACTGAGGATTTCTGGTATCTGGCAGCACTGAAGGGTGGGAGTATGTGATCTGGCAGCTTTTGAGGAGAGGGCAATGAAGTAAGACAAATGTAAAAACTGCCCCATTGTCTGTATCCCTACCTCTGAATTTTGGTTTCTCCCTCTCCTCCTCTGGAACAATAAATAATCGCTGTGGGATAGAGTTTGTTGCTTTGGTTACAGTTCAAGTTTCTCCCAAATTTCATTGCATAATCACAAACACAAAATCTTCAATTAACCAGTGCAATCTGTTAGCATAATTGTGTATTTTCTTTCCATTATGCAGTATTCCTTGATATATTTAAGTGGTAACCTATTGTGATTTTATTAATATAGTTGAAAATGGGATTGTCATCAAAAATAAGCATTTCTAAGAAGTATTCAGTCTTCCACTTACAAGTAACTGGATTTAAAATCACTGGAAAAGAAAAAACTATACTGAAAAATTAATAGTTTCAATGGTGTACATTGGTAAGTTTCTTAGTAAACTTGTTTTTTTTTACATATGAGAGCGTATTTGAAAACCTGTCTCCTTGTGATTGTGAACCTAAGCCAATAAACACAATTTGAAAAACCTTCCTTAATCCATGGAATCTTGCAATTATGACCTGGGGGCATTGTTTGTATTGTGGGTTTTTTTGGGATATGTTCTGGTGAATTGAATCTTGAACCAGTGTAAAACATCTCAAATAACATGAAAATAAATGTTTTTAGACTCAACTCACTTGTATTTACAATGTGCCAATCTTTTGTGACGGTTTGGCTGATTTTTGCCTAGATTGAATAGGTATTACTCGAATAAGAAAATGGAAACTTGATCCCAAAGTTAGTTAAATGAATACATTGCTAATTAAAAACTCACCATGAAGTCAAAAATTCATGTTTTGTATTTTGAAGCAAAACAAATTACTTGAAAGCTACCAAATGACAACATGATGGGGAGTTTGTTTTGGTTGAAAAAACTTGGAAATGAAGGGTACCAGTAAAACTCATTCAAATTGGCTTTGTACATTTTAAATGGAACTCCAGTATTACTGGTGCCAGTATTACTGATTTTTACTGGGATTTGAAAATTTTGCTTTTTTTCCCCCCTCTGGGGACATTTTTAGAATCAATCATGCAAATGATTGCGTTCTAATTATTTTATAGGGAGACTTGTGTTTATCAGAAACTAAAAGTTAGAAAACTTATTAGTGCACTCGGGGTGAATTTTTCACTACTGCATTTCTGGCGCATATCTGGTGCATATTGTGAAATTTCACATTTTAGCCCATGTTTTTTAAAAGCCATGATTGATCTCTTCCTGTTTCCAGACAGGCAGTTCAGTTAAATACAAAGAAAAGGGATCAGTGTAATTTGCAAATTTTAAAAAATCACTTCCCAGATGCAGGCAGGAGCATCCTGATTCAACCTCCTTATGCCTTCCTTTATTAAACTGACATTGAAAATCTTTGGTATGCTCAATTAAAAACAGCAGTTCTGGGTAAATGGCATTCCTTGATAATAGTTACAGCTCTAGTATTAAACACTGTGTTAAAATTAACTATACATTAAATATTCAAATACATCTGATCGGCAAGTGTTTGATGAAATTTATCTCGATGTGTGCAGCAGCATATAGATTAAACCATTGAAAATTATACCACACACAAGTCTGGCCCATACTGAGGCCTATAAATTGCTGTGTTTTTGAAGTGCCACTCAGACTCCTACATATTAAAGAAGCCAGCGCATATTTCTTGCTGGAAGCATGTTGCCCGCCATATTGCGGAAAGCCAAACAGGAGGAGTCCATTCCCTACACTTGCGGGTGCTAGGGCCTTTGCATATACAAATAAAGTTCTTGTGCCTGTTTGAAGTTCCCTCCCCAAGATTGGTGTGTCCTGAGGCACCGGGAAGTCAGCCTGAGAGATTGCTTGCAGCAAAGAAGGTAAGTAACTTATGTGAATTTGAAGCCGGGAGGAGCCGGAGTGCTCATCTGCTTTGATCTTGCCTCTGCTCCTGGCTCTGACCAGCACATTGTCTGACACTGATCCATGACTCAGTGCTAACTCTTGGCTCTATGTTCCCTTGTTGCTGGATCCCCCAACAAGCTCACCCAGGACTCACTTACCTCAGGGCCGCTGCAAGGCTAGAAATGACCCTATGTTTCACTGGTGGGCTGCTGTGTCACGCTAATCTTATAATAATGAGACCTGAGACGCAATACATGAAGAGCTTCAGACATTGACATTCTGGCACCAGGAATATACACTGTGCCTCGTTTGAGCCAAAAATAGGCATGCCTACACCTCTCCTTTCTCCTGTTAGTTATTTTTTGTAGATTCCCCATCTGAAACGTTGCGATTTAAAGTGCATCATGCAGTTTGTATCATTCAAACTATTTTGTAGTTGGCAGGAAGTGGTTTTACTACTTCTCCATTTGCAGGGGGGGGTGGGGGGTGTACTGCTCTCCCTCCTCCTCTCTACTGTCCCTGGTTTGTTAACAAGGGAAAGAAAGCATTCAAAGTGGTGGAAGTCGCAGACATAAACTTGGTGGTATATCAAAGCATTACATCTATTCCTTCTAAATTTCTTGAGCAATGTTAACATTGCACAGGATTTTCATTTTGGTTTGCAGTTTACTCAACTTGAAGTTGCTTAATTTGAGTCATCTGATGGTTTAAAATTTTAGTGCTGAATTGCCAGTTTTATTATTTACATTGCTTAATTCAGAATTTTTAAAGCACCTACATTCAACTACGTTAAATCACCAGGAATAAGGGTGAATTCAACAGCTACAATAGTTATGTCCAAGCTGAATAAGAGAGTGTGGAACAACAGCAATCTGACAGAACAATAAACTGCGAGTCTATCAAGCCTGCAACCTCAGTGCTCTCCTCTACAGTGGTGAGACCTGGACAACATGTGCTGGGCAGCAGAAAAGGCTCAACAGTTTCCACATTTGCTGTCTCAGATGTATCCTTGGCAGGACAATATCACCAACTCAGAGGTCCTGGAGCATGCTAATTCCACCAGCATGCACTCATAGCTATGCCAGCGACCTCTGCACTGGCTTAGCTACATTTACCTGATGATGCCCATATGCCCAAAGCCCTTCTGTATGATGAATTGGCACTGGATCACAACCTCCTGGGCATCCATATCTCTGCTACTAGTGAGACATGAAGGTGGAAGACATTGACACTAACAATTGGGAGACAGTCGCTGATGGCCATGATATTTGGAGGCCAACTGTTTGGAAGGAGTTTGGAAGAGGCGAGCAGAAACCAGCTTAGCTAGCCGAGGAGAGGGCCCACATGGAAAACAGAGGCCAGTGAATTGTGCATCATCTAAACCCACTGTCGTCTTCTGCAGCAAACGTGGAAGAGACTGCCATGCCAAATTCACCAACATCATCTCATTCTGAATAATAAGCCATATTTCTTTTTAATTGAAAAATGTCAGGAACCATCGCTGGAATACTGAAACAATGAAGCACTTTGTTTTCTGACTAGATTACATTATGTTTCTACTACATGAAATGGAGCAATCTGATACTGGTAGGTCAAATCTCAATGAAGGGGGAGATTGATTGATCAGGCCAAGCTGTAATTGCAAATGAAACAGAGTTTGTATTTTTGCAGCACCTTTATAATATGCAGGAAGGTGGAAATGAGGTGGAAGATCGCCATGATCTTATTGGGTGATGAAACCGGCTTGAAGGACCAAATGGCTTACTTTATCTCTTATTTCTTAGTATGTTCTTAATGTCCTCAAGATGTCTCAAAGCACCGATGAGTATTTTGACACATAGCCACTGTTGTGATGTAGATAAACACAACAGTAAACTTGTGTGTGCACAGCAGGGTTCCATAAACAATAGGTTAAATGAGTGACTAATTGATCTATTTTTGTTTGCGGTAGTTAAGGGAAGAATGTTGCCCAAAATTTTGGGGAAAATAATATTGCAATTTTTGCTCATCCTTCAAGGTGAAGATGACCATGTTCTTTATCTGTGGTGTTTGGTAGGGTTCTGATGGGCACATTGATGACTGGTGAGGCTGATCTGTGCTTGGAAGGTTCTGCAATAAGGGAGAGAGCTGAAATATAATGGAAATAAGTGAATTTGTAATTTTTTAAAAATTGTAATTTATTCAAGAAGAAATTATGACTTTGATTTATGGTATGCAGGTTTTCAAACTGAGGTCCATGAGAGCATCCCAGGAGTGTTTGCAGAATCTTGGCTTCTATTTTTCTTAATAGCACCTTATTTCTGCTGTTACAATGATAGAATAGCCAGCTTATGTATAGCCAAGTTAGGACAGATGGTCCCCGAAGACACTCAGATTTGCAGGTGCCCACACACACAACTAAAAATACACTCTTCCATGTGAGTGGCACTGTACCAGAAGATGTGACTTGTACTGAGGATTAAAAGTTTTTTTGCCAGTTGACCTACGTCAAACTCTGGGGCCTCAATGACATAAGATATACTGTGTGGGTTGAACAAGTTTTACATGATATTGCACCAGGCAGGGAGTAGAAAAGTCTTCCATGCATTTACGTTATTTTGCAGAGATTGAGTTTAACAATTCATGGTATTAATCTTTGATATATAGTGATTTTCTCCCTCCATGCCACGTATTTATCCTAGTATTATATAGTTCTGCACAAACTATTCATGTATTAAGCCATGCTTGAAAAAAAAACAATCAAATTGCTTTGTATTTTATATCCTAATTTAAACCCCCACAGTGTGACAATTTCACATGCCCAGAATATTCTTTAGTGAAATCGTCATAACCACGTAGCCAATACATTTTCTTCTATATAAAAAAAAAGAATCTGAGCTAAAAAACAAAAATAGCCTTTTGGCTAACCAAATATAAATTAATAAAATTAAATGATTTCTGATGTGAAATTTGCCCTGACGGACCTTCAGCAAGAGATAAAGCACATTCAAATGTTCTTTTTGCCACTAATCCTTCTGGATTAATGGATTTAGTTTGAGTAATCTCTCTCAACTTTTAGAAATCTCTTATAGTCAGCTTCCCTGATGACTCAGTGAGTCTATCTGAGTTATAAAGGCAAGAAAGGTTCAACGTTTTGTTCCTCCTCTGAGCTGATTTTATTTCTTTAATGTGTCTGGGGCTGTTTTCTGCAACAATATGTCTGGGAACCAACAAAGAGGCAGGCCATTAATAATGAGCCAGATTTAGTTAACAACCTATTGATGTGTGAGCATTTATCTAATAGTTTTTAAAAATGTATTTGTTCATGGGACCCGGGTATCGTTGCCTGGACCAGCACTTATCGACCATCCCTAATTTCCCTTGAGAAAGTGGTGAGCTGCCTTCTTGAACAGCTGCAGTCTGTTTGTTGTAGGAACCCACAGTGCTTTTAGGAAGGGAGTTTCAGGATTTTGACCCAGTGACTGGGAAGGAATGATGACGTAGTTCCAAGTCAGGGTGGTGTGTGGCTTGGAGGGAACTTGCAGGTGGTGGTGGTCCCATGCATCTGTTACCCTTGTTTTTCTAGATGGTAGAAGTTGCTGGTGTAGAAGGCGGTGTCGAAGGAGCCATCGTGAGTTGTTGTAGTGCATCTTGTAGATGGTACACACTGTGTCACTGGTGGAGGGAGTGGATGTTTATGGTGGTGGATGGGGTGCCAATCAAGCAGGCTGCTTTGCCCTGTTCTTGAGTGTTGTTGGAGCTGCACTCATCCAGGCAGGTGGAGAGTATTTCATCACACTTCCTCACTTGTGCCTTATAGATGGTGGACAGGCTTGGGGAGTCAGAGGGTGAGTTACTCTCCACAGAATTCCCAGCCTCAAACCAGCTTTTGTAGCCACAGTTTTTATGTGGCTGGTCCAGTTTAGTTTCTGGTCAATGGTAACCCCAGGATGTGATAATGGAGGATTCTGTGATGGTAATGTTGTTAAAAATCCAGGTAGAGAGATGGTTAGATTCTCTTGTTGGAGATCGTCATTATCTGGCACTTGAGTGGTGCGAATGTTACTTGCCACTTATCAGCCCAAGCCTGAATATTGTCCAGGTCTTGCTACATATGGACATGGATTGCTAATAGTGATCACAATATGATTGAGTTCAATGGAGCTTGAAAGGAGAAATATGGCATAGCTGTTAAGATTCTAGATTTAGCTAAAACTGACTTCAAAGGACTGAGATGAGATTATCCACAGTAAACTAGGTAAATCTGTTAATGGGTAAAATGACAGAGGTATTCAGAACAGAATCTAAGGTGATACAGAGCCAGTTTAAGCCTCAGAGGCAAGAGCTTTACTTGTCAAAAATTACAGCCATGGACAATTGAAGAAGCAAGACAACATAAAACTAAAAGTAAAAAACATGCAAAAATGTAAAATTAAAAGCACAGATCCAGGTGAATGGCAAAGATGCAATGGGTGACAAAACAGATTGTAAGAGCTACAAAAAGGGAGTATTTAAAAAAAACTTTGTAAGGGATATCAATATCAGCAATTTTATTTTACAATTATGCTAGTACAAAAAGGATGTTCATGAGCCATATGTACTCCGTGAAAACTGATAATGGTAATATTGGCAATGAAAATGGATAAATGGAAGACATGCTAAATAATTACTTTACATCAGTATTTACAGTATAGGAAGAGGTGAACCTGCCAGAAATTCCAAGGAAACCAATATTGAATCAGAGTGAGGGACCTATCAAAATTAATGTAAGCAAACTAACAGTGAAGAAAATAATAACACTAACGACTACCAGATCCCCAGGTGGCACTGTAAGCTGTGTAGTTGGAAGAATAAAATTACAGAAATATTGAGTGGGCAAAACTGTGACAAATTGATGTCAATGTAGATAAATGTGAGGTCATCCACTTTGAACTTAAAAAGGATAGACAGCGTTCTGTCTAAGTGGTGAAAAGCTAGAAACAGTGGAGGTCCAAAGAAACTTGGGGGTCCAGGTGGAGAGATCATTATGCTGTCATGAACATAAAATAATCAAACGGCTAATTGAATGCTGGCTTTCATATCTAGTGGACTAGAATAAAAGGAGGTAGAAGTCATGCTTCATTTATACAAAACCCTGGTTAGACCACATCTGGAGAACAAGGAGCAGTGCTGGGTACCACACCATAGAAGGGATATATTGACCTTGGAGGAAGTGCAATGTAGGTTTACTAGAATCATACCTGGACTCCAAGGGATAAATTACAAGGAGAGGTTACACAATTGTGCAATCCTATGAGTATTTAGAAGATTAAGGAATGATTTGATGCCTTAACAATGGTAGTATACCTGTTCTCACACATTGTCGATGTTTGTGTTTGGGCCAGAAACATTTTATGACACGTATTGTAGAACCAAGAGGGTATCAATGCAATCGGGACTGAAGGGGAGAAAAACAAATATAGAAAATTTAGATGTGAAAAATCTTTGAGTGGGGTAGATGGAATGCTCTTTCAGAGAGCCCGTGCAGACTCAATGGGCTGAACGGCATGCTTCTGCACTGTAAAGATTCTGCAAATTTTCTGCTGCTTTCCCTACATGATTTTGTAGCTATCTACTAACCTAACATGAAAATTTTATCTGTGGCATAGATATATTATTCATTTTCAATTTGAATTTGATAGGTTATAGCTCTAAAACTAAGGCAATGCAATCTAAATTGGCAAAACTAAAATTTGAATTGATGATATACTAGTGGAATGGAGCTGGGGTGGCTTCACAGAGTTAGATCCATAGCTTTGTGCCTGCTTCTCCCAACACTCCCTCAGTGAAGCTCTACAATCTAGTTTCCACCCTGTTCACAACACACAGATCGTCTTGGCCAAAGGCACCAGTGTCATCCTTTGTGACTGCGTGCTACGTGCAACTGCCCCTCAAAAGCTACCAAGCCTGCATTTCCCCATTTTTTGGTGTTCAGTAATTTTTGTCTTTGAAGTGCTTTGGAATATTTTATTCCATCAAAGGTGCTGTATAGTACAGTTATTTTTGTTATTGATTACTCTTGTTACATCTGGTTGTGTAATTGGAAGATCAATTCACCTAAAAACTGAACACACTAACTTGGCCGTAGTACACAAAGCTGAGTATAGTCAAAAGTATCTTGTCACACACACAAAACTACATAGGCCTGTTTCTGTGCTGTAACCTCTAACTGCTGAGCTGGTCAATGCTGACGTTTATGCTCCGCATGAGTCTCTTCTCATCCTATATTATCTAATCCTATCAGCACATGCTGAGCTAATGTACAAAGTTAAATCTTGTTCAGCATAACTTCCATGGCATTGTCAGTATGCTACTGACTTGTATACAGTCAGGAAGGTGCTGGGTTTAATTTTGTTTTTGCTGAGTTACTTCACCAGAATATAGAAGCTTTCCTAGTTGTGGAAGGTACTTGGGTTTATTATGCCATATGGACATCATCTGTCAATGTAAATTGTTTTATTTAGTGTGTATTGTAACTTTAAGAATAATACTTGTTAGTCAAGATCACATGATCTGTAGTAACCAATAGGAGAGTAGTGCAGGCTACCTCAGGAGTCAGTGCAGAGATAGAGTTAGTGTTGAAAGCACACAAGTAGTTGCAGCTGAGTATATTGTAAATAAACTTAATGTTTCCACCCAAGAAGTGTCTGCAGATCAACTCTATTATTGATAGCACAACTCGGCCAGCCTACAGAAAACTGGTGACAAGGATAAAACAGAATTGAACAGAAGAAATCAAGTTAAAAAGAAATTGGCACTACCTTGCCCAGTGATTGTAAGCAGCAAGCTCCGTTAGAATTGAAGAAGCTGTCCCCTCTCAAAATGCCACAATTTGGAAGAACTGATATTTTTGAACCAGCCACAGATGATTGGTCTCAATGTATAGAATTCTTTATGTTCTTTTTTCAAGCAAATGAGATTACGGGGGAAGAGAATAGGCAAGCGATCCACTTGATTACTTGTGGGAACAAAACCTACAGCTTGATTTGAAGTTTGACGGCACCCAGTGCCCCAGATTCGAAGAATTGGTGGACCACATGAAGAGTCATTTTCAACTCAAGCCCTCAGTCACGATGCAGAGGTTCAGGTTTAATTTGTGAAATAGAGCCCCAGGTGAGACAATCACATGCTACGTGGAAAATTTGAAGCAATTAATGGAACACTGTGAGCTCAGTACGACTCTGAACGCCATGTTCAGAAATTGTTTAGTGTGTGGTGTGAAAGGGGACACTATTTAGAAAAGATTATTGTACGAAGTATATCTGGATTTCAAGAAGGTGCTAGAGATAGCACTGGCTATGGAAAACGCAGTCAGTGATTCAAAAGCAATATAGGGTGCGCAAAATGGCGCTGTCCACTACATCGGGTGGGAAACCTCAACCGAAAGTGGCACGAGAAAGCGAGACTCTGCTGCGAAGCGGGAAACAGCCCCCGCTAACCGAAGAATAAAGAAAAATAACTTAGCAGCAAAATGGAAGAATAATTTTAATAGAGGTGGAAACAATCAGTCTTTTAGCGATTGGCAGTTTAAAAAAAATTGAATGCTACTATTGCCATAGAAATGGACATATGATGAGGCAATGTAAGGAAAGATTCAAGCAGGCTTATAAACAAAAGAAGAAGCCCAATGAAACCTACAATGTAAAAGAGCCTGAAAGAACAAATTCAGACATTTACTCGTTTAATCTGAAAGTTAGAAAGACAGAACCAATCTTTGTCACAGTGAAAGTAAATGGCAAACCTGTTAGAATGGAAGTGGATGAGGGAGCTTCCACAACTGTAATTGGGGAACATACCTACAGATATTTGAATAATGATGAACATCAATTAAGTTTAGAAAAACAGATGTCAAGCTAAAAACAGATACGGGTGAAGACATTGAAGTAAAAGCCATAAACAGAGTAATTGTCCATTATGGAAGCCAATTGGCAAAGCTACTAGTGTTAGTATTGAGAGGCAGAGGACCAAGCCTTCTCAGGTGAAATTGGCTGAGGGAGATCAACCTTGAGTGGCCATCGAGATTCCAAAAGGGAGTTTGAAACGTTCCTGTTTTGAAGAAGGAGTGTGCAAGGACTCAACAATCTGAAGAAAGGCAGGCTGTCCTAAGCCAAAACCTGGAAGAACAGCAGAAGGAACTCAGAGACCCTGCTTGATGACAGGGTTCGAGATGAGATGAGCAACCTTCAAAGGGAAAAAGAAAACCTATTGAAAGACCTTCACACACACTACAAGATTCCCTCAGGTCAAAGTTTGTACCTCTGGAAAAATATGATGAGAAACAGAATTCAACACCTCTCTGAACAAACTGAAGAATGAGTTGGCAGAGAAGACAGAACAATGCTCAATTTTGCAGGAGGCAGCAAACAAATACAAAAAAGAAACGGGAGAGCTGAAGAATCAGCTGAATGAAGCCAAAGAGGCTTTGGAAGCAAAAGTCGCAGAATTTCCCAAGAAGCATTCAGACAGCCACTCAGACAAGTTGAGCTTGCACCTGAAAGAAGTCTGGCCAAAGGCAAAAAGAAGGCCGAGATTAAAGTCTGCACTAGAAAGAAGATACAGCAATACTAAAAGGGCTTTAATTCTGGCAGCATACACTTTTGTGCATCGGCCTGGCAATCAAAACGCAAACGCCGACGCCCTTGGTTGTTTGCCTTTACAAGAAAATGATGAGCATATCCCAGTTCCACAGGAACTTGTTTTACTGGTAAATTTCTTCGATTCCTCGCAGGCATGTACTCGATAGTTCAGAGACTGGCAAGTTGGGACCCAGTCCTATCTCTGGTACAAGAACAAGTGCTACATGGTTGGCTACAGGAGCCCGTGTACTTGGAAGTGCATGGTAAAATAGGGCAAAGTCAGCATGGTTTCATCAAGGGGAGGTCATGCCTGACAAATCTGTTAGAATTCTTTGAGGAGGTAACGAGTAGGTTAGACAAAGGAGAGCCAATGGATGTTATCTATTTGGACTTCCAGAAGGCCTTTGACAAGGTGCCGCACAGGAGGCTGCTCAGTAAGATAAGAGCCCATGGTGTTAGAGGCAAGGTACTAGCATGGATAGAAGATTGGCTGTCTGGCAGGAGGCAGAGAGTGGGGATAAGGGGGTCCTTCTCAGGATGGCGGCCGGTGACTAGTGGAGTTCTGCAGGGGTCAGTGTTGGGACCACAACTTTTCACTTTATACATTAATGATCTAGATGAAGGAACTGAGGGCATCCTGGCTAAGTTTGCAGATGATACAAAGATAAGTGGAGGGACAGGTAGTATTGAGGAGGCGGGGAGGCTGCAGAAGGATTTGGACAGGTTAGGAGAATGGGCAAAGAAGTGGCAGATGGAATACAAGGTGGGGAAGTGTGAGGTCATGCACTTTGGTAGGAAGAATAGAGGCATAGACTATTTTCTAAATGGGGAGAGAATTCAGAAATCTGAAGTGCAAAAGGACTTGGGAGTCCTAGTCCAGGATTCTCTTAAGGTTAACTTGCAGGTTGAGTCGGTAGTTAGGAAGGCAAATGCAATGTTGGCATTTATTTCGAGAGGACTAGAATATAAAAGCAGGGATGTGCTGCTGAGGCTTTGTAAGGGTCTGGTCAGACCACATTTAGAATATTGTGAGCAATTTTGGGCCCCGTATCTCAGGAAGGGCATGCTGGCCCCGGAGAGGGTCCAGAGGAGGTTCACGAGAACGATCCCAGGAATGAAAGGCTTAACATATGAGGAACGTTTGAGGACTCTGGGTCTATACTCGATGGAGTTTAGAAGGATGAAGGGGGATCTGATTGAACCTTACAGAATACTGAAAGGCCTGGATAGAGTGGACGTGGGGAAGATGTTTCCATTAGTAGGAGAGACTAGGACCCGAGGGCACAGCCTTAGAGTATAGGGAAGACCTTTTAGAACAGAGATGAGGAGAAACTTCTTTAGCCAGAGAGTGGTGAATCTATGGAATTCATTGCCACAGAAGGCTGAGGAGGCCAGGTCATTGAGTGTATTTAAGACGGAGATAGATAGGTTCTTGATTGGTAAGGGGATCAAAGGTTATGGGGAGAAGGCAGGAGAATGGAGTTGAGAAACTTATCAGCCATGATTGAATGGTGGAGCAGGCTCGATGGGCCGAATGGCCTAATTTCTGCTCCTATGTCTTATGGTCTTATGGTGTCAGACGAAATGAAACTGTACTTCAACAGAAGATATGAAATAACCAGCCAGGATGGCATCTTATTGTGAGGAGCACGAGTGATAGTTCTGCCAAAGGGAAGGGAGCCACTTTTAATCGAACTACACAATACCCATCGCGGAATTTCCCGAATGAAGACCATAGCACGCAGCTATCTATGGTGCCCTGGGATTGATGGTGAAATAGTGTTTTAGTAAAGCACTGTGTGCAAAGCCAGCAACTGCAAAAGTTGCCAGTGACAGTTCCATTACATCCAAGGGAGTGGCCAGGTAGACCCTGGGTGCGGTTGCACTTTGACTACCTTGGACCTTTCCTGGGAACAATGTTTCTGCTCATTGTTGATGTCCATTCATAATAGTTGGATGTATATGAGGTGAAGTCACCAACGTCGGCCACTATATTGAGAAACTACATCAGAGTTTTGCCATTCATGGACTACCAGAAGTAGTCGTTTCCAATAATGGCACGGCATTTGCGAGTGCTGAGTTTCAGTGGTTTATCAGCCTCAAATGGGATCACTCATGAAAGCTGCACCGTATTACCCTTCCTCAAACAGACTGGTCGAAAGAGCAGTTCAAACATTCGAGGTAGGCATGAAAAAGCTAATTGGCAATTCCTTGGCAACCAAGCTAGCATGCTTTCTTTTTGATTACAGGACTACCCCTCACACAACAACAGGTGTCACATCTGCGGAGTTATTGTTGAAACGCCATCTCAGGACAAGATTGAGCTTAATAATGCCGAATTTAGAGGGGAAGGTGGAAAGGAGCCGGGGAAGTCAGAAAACTAGACATGACTGGCATAGTTGTGAGAGGCAATTCACCATGGGAGAGCCGGTATACGTGAAGAACTTCGGGGAAGGACCAAAGTGGTTACCGGGTGAAATAAATGCGGTGACTGGACAGCACATTTCAGGACGTGGTCACCCCGCAGCTTAAGGAACTGCAAGCAGAGGGGGAATGGGTGACCGCCACACAGAAGAAGGGGATCAGGCAGGTAGTGAAGGAATCCCCCGAGTGCATCTCGCTCACAGACCATTTTTCAGCCTTGGAAAACGATGAGAGTGACGGCTTCTCTGTGGAGGCCAACCAGAGCAAAGGCCATGGCACTGTGGGTGGTCCAGCTGCTCAGGGCGGGAGGAAGAAGTGTGGAATCGCAATAGTGGTAGGGGATTCGTTAGTGAGGAGAGTAGACAGGCGCTTCTGTGGCTGTAGACGTGACTCCAGGATGGTATGTTGCCTGTGTCAGGGTCAAGGACGTTACGGAACGGCTGCAGGACATTCTGAAGGGGGAGGGTGAACAGCCAGAGGTCGTGGTCCATGTTGGGACTAATGACATAGGAAGAAAGAGAAATGAAGTCCTGCAAGCTGACTGTAGGGAGTTAGGTAGGAAATTGAAAAGCAGGACTTCTCCGGATTACTCCTGGTGCCATGCAGTAGTGAGCATAGGAACAGAAGGATAGAGCAGATGAATGCGTGGCTGGAGAGATGGTGCAGGAGGGAGGGCTTTAGATTCCTGGGGCACTGGGACTGTTTCTGGGGGAGTGGGACCTGTACAAGTTACATCTGATCAGGAACGGGATCAACATCCTCGTGGGGCGGTTTGCTAATGCTGTTGGGGCAGATTTAAACTAAATTGGCAGGGGGATGGGATCCTGAAAAGTTGCTCAGAGGGGAGAGAAGCTGAGATGTAATTAGAAGTTGAAACGCTAGTAAATGAGTCACATGAGGGGACATGTTTTATTACATTTTTACATTTTTTTTGTGTATCTCCATCTCCCTGAGGCAGCTCCGTACCTCAGGGAGATTATGCAGTGCTCGCTCGTGCGCATGTGTACGTGCTCAGCCGGCTTGCCCTCCCCCTGGGCGGGTCTTAATTGAAGTCGTGGTGTGGTGCCGATTGTGGGCGGCAGTCGGCTTCCCGACCGCCCCCGCTGAGCCCGTCCACCAAGGGCAAAATTCTGCCCCTGGTTATAGGGGATTCAGACAAGATAGAGAGGGGGATAGAAGCGGAGGGGGTGTTGCAATATTGATCAAGGAATCAATTATAGCAGTGAGGAGGGATGATATCTTGGAAGGATCATCAAATGAAGCCATTTGGGTAGAAGTAAAAAAACGCAAAAGGGGCAAACACGCTGTTGGGTATGTACTATATGCCCCCAAACAGTCAGGGAGAGATAGAGGATCAAATGTGTAATTAAATTTCCGAGAATTGTAAGAATAATAGGGCAGTAATGGTTGGGGATTTCAACTACCCAAATATTAACTTGGATAGTTTTAGTGTGCAAGGTAGGGAGGGAGCAAAATTCTTAAGTTACATCTAGGAGAACTTTTTTAGCCAGTACATAGAAAGCCCAACAAGGGTGGGGGCAGTTCTGGACCTAATAGTAGGAAATGAGCCCGGCCAGGTGGAAGACTCAGTTAGATTTAGGATAGTTATGGAAAAGGACAAGGTTGGGCCGGGAATAAAAGTTCTAAACTGGGGAAAGGCTAATTTCACTAAGGGGAAATACAATTTGGCTTAAGTGGACTGGGAGCAGCTACTTGCAGATAAAACTGTCAGAGCAGTGGGAGGCATTCAAGGAAGAAATAGCGTAAGTACAGGGCAAATATGTTCCCTTAAAGACAAAGGGGGGACCATGTCTGGAGAACCTGGATGTCAAGGGACATAAAGATTAGGATTAAGAAAAAAAGAGAAGCTTATGGCAGATACCAAGGGCTCAATACAGCAGAGTCCTTAGAGGAGGATAAAAAGTGCAGAGGGAACTTCAAAAGGAAATTAGGAAAGCTAGGAGAGTGCATGAGAATACATTGGTGGGTAGAATAAAGGAAAACCCAAAGGAGTTTTTTAAACATTTAAAGAGCAAAAGAATAACTGAGGAAAGAGTAGGGCCAATTAGGGACCATAGAGGTTATCTGTGTGTGGACCCAGAAGACGTGGGTATAGTCCTCAATGAATACTTTGCGTCAATCTTCACAATGGAAAAGGACGATGCAGGTGTAGACATCAGGGTGGAGGACTATGAAATATTAGAGGAAATTAACATAGAGAGAGACGAGGTACTAGTGGGTTTTGCGGCCTTGAAAGTGGATAAATCCGCAGGCCTGGACGAGATGTCTCCCTCAACAGCCTGGGATACAAGGGAAGAGATATCAGGGTCCCTGGCAGTAATTTTCAAATCCTCTCTGGCCACAGGTGAGGTGCCAGAGGACTGGAGGACTGCTAACGTTGTCCCATTATTAAAAAAGGGAGGAAGGGATAGACCAAGAAATTACAGGCCAATCAATCTAATCTCGGTGTTGGGGAAGTTATTAGAAAGAATTCTGATGGACAGAATATATCTGCACTTGGAGAGACATGGATTAATAAGAGTTGGTCAGCATGGATGTGTTAAGGGAAGGTTTTGTTTGACAAATTTGATTGAATTTTTTGATGAGGTAACCAGGAGTGTTGATGAGGGATAATGCATTTGATGTGGTCTACATGGACTTCAGCAAGGCTTTTGATAAGGTCCTTCATGGCAAACTGGTCAAGAAAGTAAGAGCCCATGGGATCCAAGGCAAAGTGGCACGTTGGATCCAAAATTGGTTGAAAGCAGGAAGCAGAGGCTGATGGGAGAGGGATGTTTCTGCGACTGGAAGTCTGTTTCCAGTGGGGTTCCACAGGACTCAGTGATGGGGCACTTGCTGTTTGTGGTGTACATAAATGATTTGGACTTAAATGTAAGGGGTATGATCAAGAAGTTCGTGGGTGACACGAAAATTGGTAGGGTGGTAAATAGTGCAGAGGATAGCCATAAACTGCAGAGGGATATCAATGGACTGGTCAGGTGGGAGCAGTGGCAAATGAAATTTAACTTGGAAAGGTGTGAGGCAATGCACTTGGGCTAACAAGGCAAGGGACTACACTATGAATGGTAGGACCCTGGAAAGTACTGAAGATCAGAGGGACCTTGGTATGCATATCCATAGATCTCTGAAGGTAGCAGGGCAGGTAGATAGGTGGTTAAGAAGGCATATGGGATACCTGCCTTTATTAGCCGAGGTATAGAATATACGAGCAGGGAGGTTATGCTGGAACTGTATAAAACGCTGGTTAGGCCACAGCTGGAGTACTGCGTGCAGTTCTGTTCACCGCATTATAGGAAGGATTGATTGCATTGGAGAGGGTGCAGAGGAGATTTACCAGGATGCTGCCTGGGCTGGAGGGTCTGAGCTATGAGGAAAGATTGGATAGGCTGGGGTTGTTTTCCTTGGAGCTATGAAGGTTGAGAAGGGACCTGATAGAGGTGTATAAGATTATGAGGGAAAATAATGACACAGATAGGGTGGATGGAAGGCATTTTTTCCATTATTAGAGTGGTCACTAACAAAGGGGCATAGATTTAAGGTAAGAGGTAGAAGGCTAAGAGGGGAGCTGAGAATTTTTTTCATCCAGAGAGTGGTGGGAGCCTGGAACTCACTGCCTGAAAGGGTGGTTGAGCCAGAAACTCTCGTAACATTTAAGAAGTATTTAGATATTCACTTGTGTTGCCATAGCCTCCAGGACTATGGGCCAAGTGCTGGAAAATGGGATTAGTGTAGTCAGATCTTCATTGACTGGCGTGGACACGATGGGCCAAATGGCCACCACCTGTGCTGCAGATGTCTATGAGTCTATCTCTGTCTTACCACATGGAGGTGGAAGGCTGGATCATCCATAAACACGTGGACCATTTAAGGAAGCGAGAGACAAATCACCAGGACATGGTTCCATCAGTGATCATATCCAGGTCTCCTTTTGAGAGTACTCAACCCAGGACTGACATGTCTGATGTTCCTGTAAGAGTTGAGGATACATAACTACAAGTGCCCAATGAAGCACCTGATGTTCAGAAAACTCCAGAAAAGGAGGTTCCTGACAAATAACCTGAAGATGTGGAGTTGCGACGTTCCACACGTACCAGGAAACCACCTGAAAGGCTGAACTTGTAAACTCCTCACTCAGTGTAAATATTATGTTACCTTGAAAAATATGTACATGTAAATATAATATGTATAGCCGAGTTAAAGGGAGAGGAATGTAATAATTATAATTTTATTTAGTGTGTAATGTACCTTTAAGAATAATACTTGTTAGACAAGATCACATGATCTGTAGTAACCAATAGGAGAGTAGCACGGGCTACCTCAAGAGCCAGTGCAGAGATAGATTTGGAGTTGAAAGCACATGCTTAGTTGCTGCTTAGTGTATTGTAAATAAAGTTAATATTTCCACCCAAGAGGTGTCTGCAGATCAACTCCATCGTTAATAGCACAACTTGGCCACCCTACAACATGTATATACTGTAAAAATCTAAGAGCCAAGGACATTTGGGACTGTAAAGGGAATTCTGCAATCTAATTATGCGTTATTTGTGCCTGTATACATGCCATGTATATATTTTCTGTTATAGCTTGTAGTGCTTGCAAGTCATTAAGTTAATCTAAATGTGAAGATTGATAGGTTCTGAAAATGGGTTTTCAAAGTTATGACCTCTGATCATAAGTATGCGAGGGTAGATGACAGGCTTGTACAGGATTGTAATGTCTCCCATGGTTGAACTACCCACTGTTCAGGCTTACATATGGAGAATGCTTATTTATTTATGTGTGGTACTGGACACTGAACTGGAAGGGAGAAAGTTGGAATTTTTGAAAAATCTTGTTAATTGAGACATTCCGGTGAAAATTAAAATCATATTTTGAATACATTAATGCCATGAATCTTTGACCTGTAGAAAGGAGCCTCTCAATAATGTCTGTTGATTGTCTTTATTATGGGAGCATTAACGAGGGACTTGTGAATTTCCTGTGGCATTGACAAGACAGTAATTCAAATCGGTCGAGTCTTCATCAGACTTAGTTTTTTTTTCCAATCTGTTAACAGGAAATGAGGAACACTGAACATCAGCAGTTGTCCTGTTGCCTAGGTAACATATTCATTTTCAGACAATTAACTTTCTGTGACTGATTTTCAGTCGGAGAATGGATTGTCTTGGTGCTGCAGCCTTCTGAGCAATATCTGCAGTCTGATTAGGTGTGGCACATGCCAGCTGTGTGAAAGAATCAAGGGTTTGCATGCCATACAGATACTTTGTTTTTGTTTATAGTGCATGCAAGATATAAATAAGACTAAATTTGAAGGATAGTGGATACTGAAAAAGGAAATAAAATTAATTTAGTTGGTGCTTTGCTCTGAGATTAATTAGACGAATTGACAAAAATTGCAATGATTCAGATGGCAGCAGTTTTAGAAATTAATCAAAAACAAAATACTGTGTGTTGGAAATCTGAAATAAAAATAGAAAATGCAAGCACTTAGCAGGTCAGGCAACATCTATGGAGAGAGAACAATTAATGTTTGAGGTTGATGGCCTTTCATTAGAACTATAGAAATTAACCAGACAAGTAGGTACGAAGGAAGCAATCTACAGCACCCACTGAAAAGGAAATGCTTCATTGTTCGAAAAGAAGTTTGTAAAAGAGTATTCAGGTTTATAGAATTTATGGAAAATTACTTTTATTGAAATTTAGATAATCAATATAAAGCACAAAAAAGCTCTCTTTGAGGGTTGATTATTAGTGGAGCTCAACAATTACCTGTCCTAGTTTCCCTGCCATTCTATTAATGATGGAATCTTGCAGTACAGAAGGAAGCCATTCAGCTCATTGTGCCTGTGCATTGATGAGTAGAGAACAGTATTAATTTTTATTCATTCATGGGATGTGGGCATCACAGGCTAGGCTAGCATTTATTGCCCATCCCTAATTGCCCTTGAGAAGGTGCTTGTGGTGAGCTGCCTCCTTGAACTTTTGTAGTCTGTGTGGTGTAGGTACACCCACAGTGCTGTTAGGGAGGGAGTTGCAGGGTTTTGTCCCAGCGACAGTGAAGGAATGGCAATATAGTTCCAAGTCAGGATGGTGAGTGGCTTTGAGGGGAACTTCCAGGTGGTGGTGTTCCCATGTGTCTGTTGCTCTTGTGCTAGATGGTAGTGGTCATGGGTTTGGAAGGTGCTATTTAAGGATCCTTGGTGAGTTTCTGCTGTGAATCTTGTAGTTGGTACACACTGCTGCCACTGTGCGTCGGTGGTGGAGGGAGTGAAAGTTTGTAGATGGGGTGCCAATCAAGCGGACTGATTTGCCTTGGATGGTGTTGAGCTTCTCGAGTGTTGGTCTAGCTGTGCTCATTTGAGTGTTAAGAAATTTGCTGACAACTCCCAGGTTTTGTGACCAAACTTGCTCATGAAGAATGATCACCAAGGTGGATTAAATGGATTGCGCAGACAATAAAGCTCAAAGCTGCTCCAATTCGGATTTGATTAGTTCTACATGGCAGTTTTACTCAGCGAGACCACAGATGTCTTTTTTCCATGTTTTCTTCTGGGCTTGAAGTTTCGTGACAGCTGATCTAGTTTTGATGATATCCTTTTATAAATTGTCAAACAATCATGAAAAAATGTCCATCTTCTCATGAAAATAACAGGTAAGGATGAACTTTTTACATTGAACAATGGCATTGCTGACTCAATTTCAACAACTTGTATCATAGAACATGGAAAAATGTCACAAATCATTTCAAATTAATGGAAACCAGTCCATACAAGAAAATATTTGAAAAAATGTGGGCAAGGAGTTGGGCGGGGGAACATCTTAAAGGAGCAAAGGAAGATAGAAAGACAGAAGATTTAGAGAGGGAATTCTAGAGTGTGGGGTCTAGTTGGCTGAGGATACAGCCACCAATGGTGGTGCAAAGGGAGGTATGAGAAGGCACAGCATCAGATGAGTGAAGAGTCATGGCTCGTTGTAGTACCGCATGAGTTTACAGAGATAGGAAAGGATGAAGCCATGAAGGAACTAAATACAAGGAAGAAAATTTTAAATCTGGGTGTTAGGGGTTCAGAAGCCAACATATATCCACAAGAACAGGGATGATGGATGCGGTGGACAGTGCAGAATAAAATATGAAAAGCAGAGTTTTTGATGAGCTGAAATTTTGAAATTTATGCAGGTGGAGGACTGGAGGTCAGTTAGGGCAGCAATTAGAACAGTCAAACCTGGAGATTAAAACCTAATGGGTGGCGATTTTAGTGGCAAATTGTCTCAAGTAGGGGTGGAGGCAAGTGATATGAACTGGACTGAATTTATGATGGAGAAGATAGGGAATTGGAACATCTAATTGGTTTGAATAGTGTGCCGAGGTTGTGATTGGTTCACTGAGTCCATGGTCTGGGGTGGAGCAAGTGGCAAGATCATTCCCTTCAGCTCAAGCCATTAATTCAATGATTTTGGTCTTCCAATGTTAAGCTGGAGGATGTTTAGTGAGTGACTCCTTGATAAAGCTTGCATATTACTTTTCAGACTGATCTTGCCTGGCAAACTTCAGTTCAAACTCAGGGAAATGAAGATTGAAACTAGGAATAGATCCATGCAGCAAGGATTTTTCAAACTTTTTTTTCCAAGATATCTAGATTTCATGTGGGGAGGATGGAAGGCTAGGAAAATGCTTAACCGCCATATATTGTGCATGTTTAAGTTTTCAGCAGTCCTCTGGTACACTTGATTCTACTTGACTTCTGTGTTGTGCTTCCAGCATCTTTCAAAGAGAAGGATTGTAGGGATTCCCCTTTTCCCTCAGAGACCCTTCCCACACTCAAGTTCATAACACCAGATTCACAAGTGTATGGCTTGCACAGAATGACCAGCGAGACAAGTTTCTTCTGATAATTCACAATTGCTTTATTGAATCACCCACAACCCCACAGTACAAAACCCAAAATTTAAAACAACCTGTTCCCAGTACCAAAGTCACTACGACTCAGGTTTAAACTTACAAAAACATAGGCAAAACACCATGTCTTGTCCTGAAACCTTAAGAAAAAACCCTCAGACCAATATCACCAAGATATGGCTGAAACAAGTTACAAGGTACCAGCAAAAAAACACTCAAGTTTTCACCCTAAGCCTTCACAAAACCCTAAGAGCAATATCACTGTGATTTGGCTGAAACGTACAATCCCCAACACGGCTGGTCTGTCCAGTGTTGACTGTAGGCCTGAGTCAAGGTGATCAAACTCAACCCTTCTTCCGACTGCAGCCCAAAACCTTCAGGCCAATATCACCACAATATGGTTGAAAACACTTACAATCCCCAACACGGCTGGTCTGTCCAGTGTTGAATGTAGGCTTGAGCCAAGGTGATCAGCCCGACCCTTCTTCCAACTGCAGCCCAGATACTCAGATCTGTTCTTCTTAAGTAATAATTTAACTCAGACATGTCAAAACACATTTCCTGTTGTTCCAATGTCCATTTAGTTGATTCCAAGCAAAGTCCAGACAAATATCATCAGCTTGTGCTGGTTTAAACAATACAGGGTTTTCCATGGAAGATGTATCCAGACGAATGTTATCAGCTCTCATTGATCAATTCTCCTGCTGTTTGAGGTGGCACAGTAACAGCACCTGGCTCCAAAGTTAATGAGGGCTTGAATGACCCTATTCCAGCACTATTGTCTGTGGTGCAGACCTTAGTTGCATAATTCCTTGAGTGTGTTGTATTGATGACATGTCCTTTGTGCCATTGTATTGGGTAATCAGACTTCTTGATTGCATTAGTTGATGACAGGTGATGGCATTTCCCTGGTACCATGGTTCCTGATAGCAGTCAGTCAATGTCCAAACCCTTTTGATGGGTCTTTGTTTTTTCACTAAATGTCCGAATTAACCTCTTGCTACCCAGCCTTGTACTGCTGACTGCTGCTTATCTTTTTGTAATTTATAGTTCCAATCATAAGGTCAAAGCATGTCCGTGGGTTTGAAATTATGTTCCATAAATTTCCCAATTGGAGGGGATTTCGATCTTACATCTGATTCACATTTATATAGTGGCTTTCATAACCTCACAATGTACCAAAGCTTTTTACAGCCAATGAAGTACTTTTGAAGTATAATTACTGTTGTCATGTAGGTTAAGTTTGTGTCCAAACAATTTTCCACCAGATCTCCTGGTATGAAATGGAAGAATTCCTCTTACCCATAACAACATTGAAAATCAAGCTGTGATGTGAATGTGTGTCAAAAAGGGAAAACAGTTGCAGAATTGTTGCTGATTACACTGGAGAAGTCAGCCTCATGGTGAGCAAGTCTTTTTGCCAAAACCTCTTGCATGAAGACTTGGATTAAGCAGTGTGAATGAATAAGCTTGTTATATAACATTTGATTTGGATATCTGGAACATCAAAGTGTCAGACTTGTCATAATCTGCTCTGTCCACATTGAATGCGGATACCCATCACACACCTTAAAAAGAAACTTTCAAACCTGCATGACAATTTCTGGAAGGGTTTGCTTGGAAGAAAATTATGAGAATATATGCTTATATATTCATAACTCTGTTCCAACCATGATTAGTGTGTAGAGAGGCAGGCAACTGGTGAAGCCAACATTTGATGGGAAATAGTGTGTGCCCATAATGTGGTCAGGAGGATGGTAGCAATACACTTGCATATTTTATGATGAACCATGCTGGTTGTGAAGAGTTCCAGGTACATGCAATTTAGTCAGGACCCAATCCAAGGTTGTTAGTTGTCTAATGACTATCCCTCCTGGGAGCAGAGTGGATGGTAATAAAGTGGATAAAGGTAGGCAGGATCTCTGTGGCTAAGGTGGCTTCAAGAAAACATGCCCAACATTAGAGGTTTGGAGCCAAGTCAAATGTCTATGGCTGAATTAATAATTCAGTGTTGGAACCATATAAATTACAGTACTTCAGGGCATTGCTCATGCTTAATACAGCTTACTAATGGAACCTAAAGGAGCACATCTAATAATGGAGGAATGGGATTCTTTCTCTTTGGCTCCACAGGTCTCTGGGTAAGCAGTGGGAAGTTCTCTAGTGTTTTCTAGGAGTAGATTGCGGAATTTTAGCTGTATGCCTAAGAGCCCTTAAGTCTTGGATATGGCAACTTGTGCTTAAGTTCTCTAGAGTTAGATAAGTGGGATACCTTTCTATAGGGAGAGTGTGCGCATTCCATATTGGGTAAAAGTAAATTCTATTGGATTGCTCAGTTGCAAGACTCTAAACATTGCGAGGTGTGCAGGCAATGTTAGTCACCCAGATTACTTATACAAAAAGACCATAATGACAGAGGAAGAGAACTTGGATGCAAGTCTTGAAATGTGCTAACTACTTTCACAAAAGGCAGTTAATATGATCAACAGACAGTCAATAGATTTGTGTAGATGCAGGAAACACATGAAATGGCCTATACATTAGGGGTTATCACCCGGGGGTCCATGGCCTCCTCTGGGCCTGCCAAAATAAAATGAATGAATGTGATTATAGTCAGAATCTGAGTTGGAAGTAGTGGCCAAGATACATTTTTAACCAAATATGCCATTGAATGACAGTGAATCAAAGCTGGAGCTTTTGTGTTTGCACAAGTTTTGGTTGAATGTAGAGGGAGGGGAAAATATCAAGCGAGGCAGCAGTGGAGGTTGGTGCTTGGTAACAGCGCATTGAGGAAGACAGTTAATGAGTCCTTGGCCCTAGTGTTGGATGGTTATAGCCATTTCCCACAGGCCCAAAATTTGGAAAAATGTTCAGATGTCTTTGGAGTCAGTGTATGCATGTGCCATTTGAGCAGAAAAACATGGGGACAAATCAGGGCATGTTATTGCTATGGGGTTAAATTGTATGCAACTAAATCATTAATGCAGAGCTTGTATGTTTACAGTATGATTTTGTAATTTGTGAATTTACAAGAGTGGGAAAGCTGCAATTGAATTACTATCTGCTATACCATTAGGAATTAGGACACTTTCCAGTACCATATTTATGCAGAATATGCATTATAAAAAATGCTTGCTTAATGTGCAAAGAGCTTTCAAATTGGAAGGATAATTATGTGAAATGTCTTTGGCCGGTTAGAGTGCGGAGAAAAGAGAGAATCTCGGCCGAAGAACAGGAAAGATTGGAGGAAAGCAGTCAAGTTGCAAGTAAAACAAAATAATAAATACGTTTAATCATACAGCAAATTTTTATATAGAATAAATTGTTGCATTACAGGGGTCATGAAATTTTTATAACATGGCTGGGGGTCTAGGTGGTGGTGGCGGCGCTCAGAAACATAAAGGTTGAGAACCCCTGCATTGCACTGTATCAAAGTCATTCAGCAAATTATTTGAGAAAAGGTAATAAACAGCTAAAATGGAGCTCTGAGAATGGATTGGAAAGTGGATGAAGGAATCTATTGGGAAAATCATGGAGGCATTTATTGTCTAATTGGACACTTTGAAAGTTGCACAGTTCTAAATGACACAGATATCCAGCTCCTTTGAGTAAAATAAAATGAGGAAAAATCCAAGCTTTTTTTTAAACTTTGTTAGGAGTTAAAAGTGTATATTTAATTATCCTTGCAAAAGTTGTCTAAAGTGTACATTATATACATCTCTCTATATACCTTTCTCTTTGTCCTCTATATCTATCTATTGATCTGAAATATGAGAAAAAACAGAAATGCTGGAAATAGCACTTAAAAGGTTAATTTATGAGTGAGCAGGAATTAGCCACCCAGCAGACCATGGGATGCGTATGTTACATATAAGTTGTACTGCCCTGCTGCTGCTGTTGTTTCTGTCCTACTGCACCCACAGTGATGATAAAACATCTGTGCTCCTAAAGCTAAGTATAAGGCTAAGCACTTGTTTCCATCATTTCATTATTATAATGCTTCAGATCACATAAAAGGTTTCTTGCTTAGTAACTCTGACAATTTCTGATTTAAAATTTAACTGCATAATGCATTTTTTTCATAAGACTAGTGTTATATGGCAGGAAACAAAATAATCAGTTATAATTGGAAGTAGGTTTCCAATTAAGGCATAAGCATGTAAGAAATAGGAGCAGTAGTAGGCCACTCAGCCTCCTGGGCCTACTCTGCCATTCAGTAAGATCATGGTTGATCTGATTGTGACCTTAACTCCACTTTCCTGATGACCCTCATAACCCTCGACTCCCTTCAATCAAAAATCCGTCCAGTTCAGCCTTGAATGTATTCAAAGACCTCTCCTCCAGTGCTTCCTGGGGAAGAGAATTCCAAAATACTATCAACACTGAGAGAAGAAATTCCTCCTCATCTCCATCTGAAATGGAAGACTCCTTATTTTGAAACTCTGCCCTTTAGTTCTAGGTTCTCCCATGAGGAGAAATATCCTTTCAGCATCTACCCTGTCAAGACCCCTCAGAATGTTATGTATTCCAATAAGATCGTTTCTTCTTCAAAACTCCAATGCGTATGGGCCCAACCCATTCAACCTTTCCTCAAGTTAATCCCAGGAATCAGCCTTGTGAGTTTTTTTAAATGGCTTCCAATGCAAGTATGTCCCTCCTTTAAGTAAGGTGACCAAAACTGTATTTATTCTGAGTACTCCTTTCTCCATCCCCACCTTTGCCTTCCTGAGTTTTCTTCCCTTCCTTCCTGATGTGCTGAACCTTGCTGGGTTTGGTCCATTGGCACTGGCAGCTATCCCAAGTATATGGCAAATTGCCATTCTTCATGTGCAAATCTGGACGTGAATTAGCAGCCTATTTGACTCTGAAAAGTAGCACAGCTGCATGCAATTCTATCCCTACTCTGGAATGTTGAGGCTATTTATAATGGACAAACTGCTTCAGAGGTGTGCTAACTTAGCACAGATGGGAGATCTGACATGGGAACCTTCTGGAATTTCATGTAGCAGTGCCTTTGTGCACTATGCCACCAGGGCAACCTTGAAAGTGCAGTGGGAGACGTTGCAATTCCCATTAAATTTTATTTTATTTTATTACTCATTAATACTTGAAAATTATTATGGGTTATTTAGGCCAGGATCCAGTGCTGGTAACATGATGTGATAAAGGCCACTTGAGAGTTTCTGAATTGCACTGTTTTAAATGAAAACTCCACACACTATGCAGTTTTGGAATATAAATAAATCAAGTGACTTGGGAAACAGCTTCAGTTCTATTCTACAGAGGTATCACTGTAACAATGGAGCTATACATAAATCAGCAAATGCTGAGAGTACAAGAATTGTTGATAGGACAGTCCATTAGCCAACCTGCCAAAAATCGGTTGGTCAGCATTTAGGGAACAGAATTTGCATTAGCTAGTCCCTTTTCCCCTCTGTGGCACTCCTCCACTGTCCTGCTCCTTCTGGAGTCTGCACTATGGGCAAAATTTTCTGTTTGACGTGCAGGGGGGTGGGCCTGCATGTCTGCGCGTAAAATGATGCGCGGTGACGTCACCGCACACCATGGTGATATTTCGCTGGGTGGGCACACAATGAAGCCGGACGCACGCCCGCCATTAATTAAGGGGCCAGTTAAGGCCCATTAGCGTTCAATCAATGCCGATTTTTCGCTGCCTGTGAGATCTTCGGGTCGGCACACGGGCGCAACAGGCAGGTGGGTAAGAGAATTTTCTATTAACCTCATCCACAGGCGGGATAAGAGGGCTCAATGGGGTCGTGAATCTGCTTTGTGAAGTATTTGTTGGAGAAAGTTTTTTAAACTTGCCTGTGTGATCTGCAGTACTTCAGAACACATCCCAGAAGCTTTTTCTGGGCTTTTAACCTTCAGGTCGGCACTCTGCAGTGAGGAATCTTTTTGGGCCTGTAGGTTTCAGGAAGCCTTCACTTAGCCTGGGTATGGGATCTGATCTCTCCACTGGAGGCAGCTCCTCTGAGGAGGAAGGAAGGGCTAGAAGGAGGAGGAGGCCAGGAGTGCACATTCAGCCTCCAGGGGAGCCACCTTTGGGAGTACAGGCGCAGGCACAAGTGGCACAGGGCCAAGAGGTAGTCCAAGGCGGAAGGGCTGCAGAAGACGCCACTCTCCTGCTGCCAGGGTTTACAGGCAGCGAAGCAGTTACCTCAATATGTCTGAGGTGCAGTGCCAAAGGAGGCTCCGGCTGTCAAGGGAGACAGTTAACTATATCTGTCAGATGATTGGTCCTGTGATCTCCCCTAACTGTGTGGGCGGACACCCCATGCCAGTGGCTCTGAAGGTCACAGCTGCCCTCAACTTCTATGCCCCTGGCTTATTCCAGGGCTGGGTGGGTGATCTTTGCAGTGTCTCCCAATCAGCTGAACACACTTGTGTCAACCAGGTGACAGACGCTCTGTTCAGGTGTGCATTGACCTTCATCCATTTCCGCTGGGAACAGGCAAGCCAGACACAGCGAGCCAGAGGCTTCGCGGCCATTGCTGGCTTCCCCGTGTCCAGGGTGCTATAGACTGCACACATGTGGCCATCGAGGCACCAGCAGGCAAGCCCGATGCCTTTGTCAACAGGAGGAGCTTCCACTCCATGAATGTGCAGATAGTGTGTGACCCCAGGATGCTGATTTTACAAGTCTGTGCAAGGTACCCAGGCAGCTCCCACGACACCTACATCCTCAGACACTCCCAGGTGCCAGGGCTCTTCAGTGCACCAGCCCGGCTTGATGGATGGCTGTTGGGTGACAAGGGCTATCCCCTCAGAAGGTGGCTCATGACACCTCTCCGCCATCCAAGAACAGAAGCTGAGCAGTGGTACAATAGGAGCCACCCCTCCACAAGGGTGGAGAGAGCCATTGGTCTTCTCAAGATGCGCTTCCGATGCCTGGACCGCTCAGGGGGCGCACTCCAGTACCCCCCAGATCGTGACTCGGTGATAGTGGTTGCATGTTGCGCTTTCCACAATCTTGCGCTGGAAAGGGTGGACGCGGTGGACGATGAAGACGTCGACGGAGTGTCTGCGGCTGCGCATGATGAGTCTAGCAGTGATTCCGAGGATGAGCATACACAGGGAAATGATGAGGGGGTAGACGCTGACCCGGGACTACCCCAAGGAGGCAGGGACACCCGGGATGCTTAAATCCAATGAACCTTCAGCGAGCACAGATGGATCACCAGGACCAACCTTGCCTGGCGCCTCAATACTCGACACCTAAGTGCAAAATCTGCCAAGTCATCAGCAGGAACTGAGGGCCTTGTATGTAAAATTGAATGTGCAAAGAAACACTCATGACACTTTTCTTAAACATACACATGCAGAAGAAACGAGCCAATCTCAGCCATGGTCACACATCTGGCATTTAATGTGTGATTCAGAAATTCTCACAATTATTAAATGCTAGTGTAAGCAATCAAAAATAAATCATAAGGACCTAATCTCAGGCCAACACAAAAGCACCAGTGAAAAATCCGTGGTGTGCCTAATGTGCCTTGTGCTTTTGTTTCTGGGTGCTACGTCTTGGTGCTGCCCTATCACTTGGAGTGGCATCTGAGCTGGTCTGCTGACTCTGCTGTCCTGTTGGCCTTGATGACTTTGGCAGTTGTCCTCTGTCCCATGGAGCCTGTGCTGGCCCCACCTGGGAGGGAGCTGCCAGTTCCACAGCTGGCATCTCCCCAGTCGTCACAGCCTCACTGGATGATACGGTCATCTGGAGCGCCCTGAGAGGAACCCGCAGAGACGATAGGCAGCTGCTGCGCTAACGTGAGGTCCTCCGACCTCTCTGCTCACCGTGGATGGATGGGCAACGAGCTGGGAAGCTTGATGCCCACACCATCTCCAACACTGGCAGTGACCAGCTGAGATCATTGCTGATGTGAGGACTTGCTGGTCAGAGTGCATCCCCAGGAAGCCCTGGGGGGTTTCCTGGAGTAAGCTCTCCAGGAAAGTCGTCACTCTCTCCATGGAGGACGTGTGGAGCTCGGACATGTGGCTCATTGCTTCGTCGAGCGTCCACGTAGACCCTTTCACCACGGTGACCATGCCAAGCATAGCCTCATGTATCACAGCCAGATGCTCCCGCACACTTGGCCGCATTTCCTGCAGCTGCTGCGTCGCGGATGACTCCAGAGGCACATCATCAGGCAACGACTGAGCATGTGCCTGGTCCCCTGCAGTCCTCTGACTGCTGGCGCCATGGGCACTCTCTCTGCCAGCTCCTCAAGCGACTGTGAAGTGCCCTCACCACTGTGCCCCGGGACACTAGCCGATATTCCAATTCCCACCGAGGTGCTAGTATCTGCGCTGGTGCCTGCCTCGCAGAAATGGTGTGACGCTGGTGAGACTTCAGGTCCCTTAGGAGTGAAAGGGGGGCATCTGCTGCTCCTCCTCCCAGCTGTGCTCTGATGATGCTGAAATGAAGAACAAGGACAATGGATCAGTTAGCGTGCACACACTGACAAAGTTCATCCCTGTCCCCCCAGCTCATTATGCGCTCAACCTTCCAGAACCAATTGACAGGAAAATTGTTGGGGTGGTAAATAGTGTGGAGGATACCCTTAGATTACAGGAGGATATAGACGGGCTGGTCAGATGGGCTGATCAGTGGCAAATGAATTTAATGTGGATAAGTGTGAGATGATGCACTTGGGCAGGACAAACAAGGCACGGGAATACACGATGAATGGTAGGACCCTGGGAAGTAACAAGTATCAGGGGGACCTCGGTGTGCATGTCCACTGGTCCCTTAAGGCAACGGGACAGGTAGATAAGGTGGTTAAGAAGGCAGATGGGATACTTGCCTTTATTAGCCGAGGCATAAAATATAAGAGCAGTTAAGTTATGCTGGAACTGTATAAAACGTTGGTTAGGCCACAGCTAGAGTATTGCATGCAGTTCTGGAATCCGTATTATGGGAGGGATGTGATTGCATTGGAAAGAGTGCAGAGGAGATTTACCAGGATGTTGCCTGGGCTGGAGAGTTTTAGTTATGAGGAGAGATTAGATAGATTGGGGTTATTTTCCCTGGAGCAGAGGAGATTGAGAGGGGACATGATTGAGGTGCATAAAATTATGAGGGGCATAGGTAGACAGGAAGGAACTTTTCCCCTTGGTGGAGGGATCAATAACCATGGGGCATAGATTTAAGGTAATGGGCAGGAGGTTTAGAGCGGATGTGAGGAAGAATTTTTTCACCCAGAGGGTGGTGGGAATCTGGAACACACTGCCTGAAAGGTTGGTAGAGGCAGAAATCCTCATAACATTTAAGAAGTATTTGGATGTGCACTTGTGATGCCATGGCATACAAGGCTATGGGCCTAGTGCTGGAAAATGGGATTAGAATAGTTAGGTACTTGTTTGACTGACGCAGACTTGATGGTCCGAAGAGCTCTAGACCTCCATGACTGTATGACACTATGTCCCAGCAATTTTGCAACAATAACTAATTTAACAATTTTCAGTTCAATGGCTGTTGGGAGGACAATGCGGACCTCACTGTTGGCCTTAAATAGCAGGCTGTGCCACTCCAACCTCACCGACACCAGTAGAGCTGGGTGAATGGTGCCTCTCCAGCTCAAGGGCCTCCTGTTCGAAATGGCTTAACATGGAGAGCTGTGCCTGGCCGCCTCCAGTCCTTGCATGCTCGGATGCATTATGAGCATTCTTCTCCTGAAAAAAGAGAGAAGACCATTCATTAGGGCAAATTGTACATGGACTCTGCTTGCGCGTGCCACACCCCAACCGGAGTGGGGCATATCAGGCCTCCAATGCCCCCTCTCTCTGCTGCTGCTGATTACTCAGACTAAGATGCTAGGTCTGCTCCCCACCCCCCCTTGGTCACATGCTGCGCACATCACATTAGGAACCATACGGTATTTCCTCCCATAGCAAGGAGGCGCAACCACGTGTAGCTTAGAGGACAGCAGATGGTTCTTTGCCATGACACCTTGAGGCTCCCCTTCCACCATCTCATTGCCCTGAATAGGACATGTCTTGGGTTCTGAGTATGTGCCTAGCTGCAACTCCTCCAGGTTGCCCCCAAACTAATCATGCGCGATTAAGAACAACAGATGGTGCGGGAGAGAACCCATCTCCTCATGACCCACTCAGGCTGACCTCAGCATGGGCACTATCTGCTTGGCTACCCAGCAAAGGAAAAATGACAGTACAATTTCTTGTACTGGCTGTCTGAGGAGCAATGTGACAAATGAGAGACTGGTTGAGAAAGGGAGGTAAGGTGGAGCTGGATGTTGTCAGGATACATATGGCACTTCATTCGTATGCTGATGCCACTGAGGGGCAGCATGTAGATGAGAAATTCATCAACATCCTCCATCTGCTGCACGATGATATGCAAGCCATGATCCTTACCAATGGATCTGCTGCAGACCCAATACAAGTGCAAACTGGGGTCAAACAAAGCTGTGTCATCGCACCTGCACTCTTTTCCATCTTCCTCGCTGCAACACTCCACCCCAACTCCATGAAGCAATGCTCCAGAGTGAAGCTACTCTACAGGATGAGCGAGAAACCGACACTTCCATATCAGAACCAAGATCACCCCAACCTCTGTCTTCGAGCTACAGCATGCTGACGACACTTGTGTATGCGCACACGCAGAGGCTGAGCTTCAAACTATCTTCAACGAATTCACGAAGGTGTATGAAAGAATGGGCCTTAGGCTAAATAACTGAAAGACAAAGGTTCTCTATCAGCCTGCTGTGCAACACTGCCCCCTGACTATCGAGATCCACAGCGAACCATTAGACAACATTGATCATTTCTTATACGTTGGGAGCCCCCTCAGTGAGGGTGGACATTGACGATGAAACTCAACATTGCCTACAGTGTGCCAATGCAGCCTTCAGTCTGAGGAAAAGAGTGTTCGATGACAAAGACCTCAAATAGCATGCCTGACACAAGACTCCCAAAACAAACTCTCTGCTCCGAACTTTGTCACGGCAAGCAGTTACCAGGAGGGTCGAAGGAATGTTTCAGGGATGTCCTCGAAACCTCCCCATCAATTTGTGGAAACCTCTTGCTCGAGACTGCCGAAAATGGAGAAGAAGCATCTGCGAAGGTGCTAACCATTTTGAATGTCTCCGGCAGACCCAGGTGGAGGCCAAGCGCAAACAGCGGAAGGACCATACCAAAATCTGAGCTACTCACCCACCCGTCTTATCACACATTACCTGTCCCACCTGTTGCAGAATGTGCGGATCCAGCATTGGACTTTTTAGTTACCTCAACCCACAACACCGGAGTGGAAGAAAGCCATCCTCGGTCCAGAGGGACTGCCTAAGAAGACGAAAAAGAAGAAGATGAAGAGATGAGAAATTGTGAACCTTAGCTGTAACACCTCCAAGGCAATTGTATCCTTCCTCAGATATGGAGACCGAACCTTCACTGTTGCTGGGTCAAAATCCTGGAAAACCCTCTCTAACAGCACTGTGGGTGTACCTACACCACAGGGACTGCAGCGGTTCAAGAAGGTAGCCCACCACCACCTTCTCAAGGACAATTAGGATGGGCAATAAATGTTGGCCTAGCCAACAATACCCACATCCTGTAAATTAATAAAAAAATGTACTCCAGGTGTGGTCACACCAAAGTCCTATTCCAATTGTAGCAAGACTTCCTTGTTCTTATACTCCAAGCTCCTTGCAAAAAAGCCAACATGCAGTTTGCATTCTAATTGCTTGTTGTACTTGCATGCTAACTTTGTTTTCCTTGTACAAGAGCCCTTAAATCTTTTATAAATGTCAACATTTGCAAGTTACATGCCTTTTTTTTATTTAAAAAAATCTGCTTTTCTATTCTTACTACTAAAGTGAATAACCTCACACTCCCCCACATTAGACTACATCAGCCATATTGTTGCCCATTCACTCAACCTGTTCATATCTCTCTGCAGCCTCTTGTGTCCTCTTCACAGCTTACTTAGCTTTGTATCGTCAGCAAACTTGGATAGATTACTCTTGTTCTCTATGTTTAAGTAATTGATATAGATTACAAAGCTGAGGCCCCAGCACTGATCCTTATGGCACCCCACTAGTTATAGTCTGCCACTTAAAAATGACCCATTTTACCTTACTCTCTGCTTCTTGTCTGTTAACCAGTCCTCCATCCATGCAAATATATTACCAACTCCATGAGCCCTTATCTTGCGTATTAAACTTTTACGTGGTTCTGTCCTGCTTACTAACAGCATGTCACATTCATAACTTTTAAAAATAAGTGTTATATTCATAACTTTTAAAAATACGCACTTCATTCAATGTAGAATCTTTGAATTGACTTAAAATGGATGATGTACCCCAAAATGGTCACCAGAGGTCAGATGACCTGGTCTGTGTATTCCAAGAACTAACCCACTGGGCAGGATTTTCTGCTCGGTGTGCGGGAGGGCGCCTGATATGCTTGAATGCCCCGATGTCATCGTGCATTCTTACGATATTTCGGTAGGCAGGCGCCTGTGAGAGTCGGCAGTGCGCCCACCGACAATTAAGAGACTTATTAAGGACATTAATCAGTTAATTTACCTGTATTTTTTGCTGCCCGTCCAACGTTATGGTTGGCGGGAGGGCAAATCAGCCAGGTGGCCTTTGGATTTTTGAGGAAACCTCATCCACGGGTTAAATTTAAAAAAAATGTTTTGACATAATTTTTATTAATGTTTATGTTCCTGTGATTGAGTCCTGTATGGGGACATTTTTTTCAGATTTTCAAGATCTATATTTTTGATTTTAAAATTCTTCAGCTCCCTGAGGCAGCTCTCTACCTTCAGGGAGCTTTCAGTGCACGTTCCCCCACGCTGCGCAGACTTCAGCGCACGCCCTCCTCCTGCCCCACCCTGGCAGCGCAGAGTTTCTCAGCCCGTCTTTCATGCTGGCTGGCTGTTAATTGGCCAACCAGCGTGAAATAGCGGTCGGGGCCGATCGTGGGCAGCGGGCCATTTCCCGGCTGCTCCCAGGCCTGCCCACAGCCCGCCTGACGACCCGAAAATTCTGCCCACTGTCTCAAAAGAACAAAAGGTGCATTCCAGACAAAAAGGTGTTAATTACACATGTCCTGAAAGACCATCAGAAAGCATTCCTGAATTGAACTGGTCTTTTTGAAAAGAAATTTAAGAAATTGTTTTAACCCATCAAGGTGGATGCCTTAAATCAAGGAGACAGTAATTCAGAAACAATAATGTGGCTTATCAATCTAAGAACACTGCCATATTTGGTAAAGAAACCACAATTGTGAGAAGTCACATGGTGGAGCAGCCATGTTTGTCCCTCTGAATCTTTAACTAAGAAATGCTGTCTGCAGAGAAAAAGAGACACAGAAAAGGCAGTTAACATTAGTGCCTGAGAAAGATCTGAAGACTGTAATATTGTAAAATCTCCAAACCTGTTTTCAGTTCCACCAAGATAGCAAACTGACTCCCTCGTAATCAGACTACAAGAAACTGACTTTGTGACCTACAGAAAGTCCATCAATTTGAGAAAATCCTGCTAACAACTTTGACACATGACTTCAGCTGTTGAATTCTGTCAAGAAGATATAATAATTCTCATAATGTTATTGGAATTTATTGTAAGATAGAGTAATAGTGGGATGTGTCTATGTATCTGTGTGTGTGTGACTTAATTGAATTAGTCTGGGTGCTTTGATCTAAGAGGAGAGATTAGGTTTAAAATGTAATTAGGTAAACAGGGGAAGTTTAAAAACATAGTTGTCAAGGGAACATTTGCACTTTTAAATAAACCAGACTAGATTGTTTTCAAAGGAGGGGTGAAATGTGTCCCCTAACCAGGTGAAGTTTAGAAACAGTATGTTTATTTTTCCCAAAGATTACTGATAAAACTTAGTGCTATGAGAGGGTTTTATGATCAAGGAGATAAAGTCCATGGACATAATGAAACAATGGATATTTGCATTCAAAGAGGAAAATATGTATAAAGGAGCAAAGGCTGCGTGTCAGGGAAGGCATTTTTAAGATCTTAGAAGTGTGTGAAAAGCCTCCAGCATCTATGCCTCAAGCTGCTGTCTTCAAAGGACTGAAGTTAAGAAAACTCACTTGGAATTAGACTTGTTCACTGTATCATGTTTCTTTGCCTGGGCCTTTTGAAATCTATGTGTCTTACTGTTGCTTAACGAAAGTATAACTAGGAGTTAGATTGTTTAGAGGATTTAGAAGTTATCATAGTAGTAATTTGTAGATCTCTGTATGTATTTAAAATCATTTTTCTTATTAATAAATGTTTAATCTAGTTTTATAAAAACCTGTAAGGTTTTGGTGGCCTTAGTACTACTGAATTCAAGGCATGCATCTCGAAATTTATACAAATTGAAAATTAGTTGTGACAGTTGTTTCACGTCTCCCTCTGGGATTTGAGCAGCTCAGCATGTACCATCGGCTGTGTCATAACAATTCATCTAAACTGCACTTTGGGTGTGAAGAAGACATTCCATCAGGCTTGCAACATACTTCCAAATCAAGGCAGCCACATGAATTATGAACTATTACTACTTTTTATACTGCAACTCACCTCCTGACTGCCCAAAGCTTGTCTACCATCTATCAGACACAGGTCAGGAGTGTGATGGAATACTCTCCACTTCTCTGGATGAGTGCAGCTCTAGCAACAAGAAGCTTGACACTATCCAGGACAAAGCAGTCTGCTTGATTGGCATCCACAAACATTCACTCCCTCCACCACCGATGCACAGTGGCAGCAGTGTGTACCATCTACAAATGCACTGCAGGAACTCACCAAGACTTCTTAGGCTTCTTCACCTTTCAAACCCATGACTACTACCATCTAAAAGGACAAGGGTAACAGATACATGGGAACACCACCACCTACAATTTGCCCTCCAAGCCACTCACCGTGCTGACTTGGAAATATATCGCAATTCCTTCACTGTCGCTAGGTCAAAATCCTGGAACTCCCTCCCCAACAGCACTGTGGGTGTACCTACACCACATGGACTTCAGCAGTTCAAGAAGGCAGCTCACCACCACCTTCTCAAAGGGCAATTAGATATGGGCGATAGCTGGCCTAGCTAGTGACACCCACATCCCATGAATAAATAAAAAAACGTTTTTGCAAAACTTTTTTTCTGCTGATATTAATTACTTTAGGTTCCTCATTCATATTAGCACATTGATTACCCTTGATTTCTGGTATCTAATTTGTGTCTTCTACTGTGAAGTCAGCACACAATATTTGCTCAATGTCCCTGCCGTTTCCTCATTCCCCAAGTGAATTTGTCCTACCTCTCCCTCTTCGGGACAAACGTTTACTGAGTTATTCTCCTACTTTTTATATATTTGTAAAAGCTCTTATAATTTGTTCCTATAATGCTGGCTAATTTTTTCCATTCTATTTTTCCCTTATTATTAACGTTTGGTCATCCTTTGCTAGTTTCTAAAATTTTTCCAATACTCAGGCTTACTGCTATTTTTTGCAACATTATTTTAATCTAATACTCTCCTTAACCTCCTTAATAAGCCGTGGATGAGTTTTTCTTGCTAATGTATTTTTGATGAAAAAAGAGACATGCTGTCACAGATTTTTGTCTCGACAGTCATCAGGACAGAATTGCAAGATACCAAATCTCAAAGGTAACAACAGTTTATGCTACATGAGAAGAGGGTGCTGATTGGTTGGCAAGTGGAATCTGGTAGAGGCGTTGTCATGGAGAATTCACCAGGGAACAGTTAAATGCCAAGCTATTGTTTAAATTCAAGCCAGGCAAATGGGGAACGAACCAAGGAATGGCTATCCCTCAAGCTTTTGTTTAATTGAAAAAGATGAAATATGTGGACATGTTGTATCTGTTTGCAAAGGACAGGGCCCTGTGTGTAAATATATGTAGCTCTTAGCACGCCTAAGTGAGCCACACTGTGAGCCGACTGATAATCTTAATTTGGTTGTCAGTGTAATTAGCACAATTGTGATTATTTAGTAAGTGTTGGCCAATCGCAGGTGTACTTAAAAATGAAGTGCCAGCCAGGTGACGCTACAACACAGGACTACATGCATGTTAAAGATGGGAACAGCATGCTATAGATGGAGTTTAGCAATCCCACGACCAATGGGATCAAATCAAAGCTCTGCAATTCTGCCACATCCGTCATAAATAGAGGTGAACAATTAAGCAGCTGCAGAAGAAGAGGCTCCATGAATGTTGCCATCTCTACTCTCATTGATGACTGAGGCCAGCTTGTGAGTGTGAAAGTCAAGGCTGAGGTGTTTGGAACCGCCTTCAGCCAGAAGTGCCGAGTTGATGATTGATCTTGGCCTACTCCTGATGTCCCCACCATCACTGAAGCCAGTCTTCAGACACTCCATGTGATATCAAGAAATGGCTGAGCACACTGAATAGAAAGGGCCTCAACAACATCCCGCCTATACTGTTGAAGTTGTATGCTTCAGAAGGTTAACACCGTCCAGGGCAAAACAATTTGCTTGAGTGGTACCCCATCCAACACCTTATACATTTATTCCCCCCACCACCAGTGCACCATGTCTGTATATGTATTATCTACAAGATGCACTGCAGCAACTTGTCAAGGCTTCTTTAACAGCACCTCCCAAACCCACAACCTCTAACACCTGGAAGGACTGGGGCAGCAGATGCATAGAAACACCACCATCTAGAAATTCCCCTTCCAAATTGCATATCATCTTGATTTCAACATATGTTGAATCATTAAGGATAGGTCAAAATTCTGGAAGTCCCTCCTTAACAGCACAGGGAAGTATCTTCACCACATGGATTGCAGCAGTTCAAGAAGGCATTCTCTCCAGGGCAATTGGGGATGGGCAATTAATCATGGCGTTGTCAGCGACACCCAACTCCTGTGAATGAATGTTTAAAAAAAAAATTCTCAATTCTGTTAATATAATTTTTTTGCTGGCTGAATTCTTGCGTAGCACAATTGCTGCTCAAGTGTTGCGCGTGTGTTTTTCCACTAATTCTGTCCATATAATAGCATGTAAAGTGAGGAGCACATTGATAAATCTTCTCATAGTCATTGATATTTAAACCAGAGAGCTTTCACTTCTGATTTTCATTCCTTAACACCTACTGCATTTTATGTGGTTTGATGAGGAGAAGTTTGGGTGTAGCTCTCAATCCACTGTTGAATAACTTCACTTACTGTACAGCTTGCACATGGGTGAGGTAACAGGATGATTAGCTCATGCAGCATCAATCAATGCCTTTAGGAGATGGAAATGGAGATTATTGGAAAGTAATACGGCCTCGCTGAACTGACAAACGAAATGGACAGTAATAATGCAACCATTAGTAGGATGTTGAAAATTAAAAAGAAGCACCTTGAAACAAATTATTAGTGTCTGTGAGTAATGATTGAAAGTTGAAGACTGGTCTGAAGCAGAGGAATATGTATGCAGAAAGTGCAGCTGTTACCAAATGGCCCTATCATTGCTCGGATAGAGAAATGTTTAAAAACCTCAACTAGAAGTGGAGTGTGAGCTGGAAAAGAAAACCACAAATTGCATCCTGCCCCATTAACCAGGGATTGAGGAATCTGCCACCACACACACGCTGGGTAGAAACTACTGCCCTGAACAACCCAACTGTTCCTTGGCTGTGGCCTCACTCAATGGATGGAAACTGTTCATAATCTGGCTTTGCGGTGCGTCATCAAAAATACCCATCTGCAGTTCTCAGCAGTGAACCCAACAACAATAACTTATAAGTCATCTTTGACTTTAATGGTGTCCTAGAGAATCATCACAATGTGAAAGAACTGAACTTCCCAAGTGACCTCAAAGGAAAAACCTAATGGATAAAATTTCACTCTTTAAAACTTTTACTGTAACAATCAAACCCAAAATCAGCATAAATTAAACATGAATTAATAGGCAAATTACAGTCAATTACAAACTATACATATTAAATGGCAGATACAACTGAGACAAATCTCACAAATTCACTCGACTGGGCGCTTGGCGTATATGTAATCAATCTCAGCTCCAAAGTCCTTCAAAACACACCCTGTCTTTCACATGAAGAATTCTAGCTCCTCCACCTTCCAGGATTTAGCCTGATCCCCAGCCGGCGGCAGCATACAACCAACCAGAGTTCCGCAGGTGTGGTCTTACCAAATGGCACATGTCTGCAAAATAACCAACTCTTATGACAGTCTTGATGGTGTAAATCCACTAATAATATCTTCAAGTAACAGAAACACCTGCAGCAACTGTTCCCAGCTCCTGGATCTAGCTTCTGTCTTCAGCCTGCCTACGATTGGGATCATCATCTGAGCTTGGATGGTTCTGTGCCCTTTTATCTGTTTTCAAAAAGTTTCAGTTTCCCCAGAAGTTTTGGTTTGCAGTCTCGGTTTAAGTTGTAATTTCCCTAGAAATCGGAAGGTTTGGTTACCCCTTTCGGTTACTCCTTTCGATTAGTGTCTGTCTCAAAAAATTCAAGCTTTGAAACCTCAGATTCCATCACAATGTAACAAAATATCTCAAGGCTCTTCACAGGAATGTTATAAAACAAATTAAGACACCAATTCCCTACAGGGATATTAAACAGATAACCAAAAGGTTGGTTGTTGAATTAGGTTTTAAGGAGTCTTAAAGGAGGAAAGAAAAAGCGGAGAGGTTTAGGAAGAGAATTTCAGGGCTTAGGCAACTGAAGGTACAGCCACCAATGATGGAGCAATTAAAATAAGGGATGCTCAAGGGGCCAGAATTAGATGAGCTTCTATATATCTGGGTTGGAGGAAATGACAGAGATTGGGATGGTTGATGCCTTGGTGGGATTTGAAAACGAGGAGACTTTTAAAATTGAGGAGCTGCTTGATGGGGAGCCAATGTAGGTCAGCGAGTACATTCATTCATGGCGGTTGTTCTTTTAAATTATTGATTTGTTAGTGCCCTCTCCTGCCTTAAATTATTTGTAGGTGTACCTGTTCTATGAACTTAATGACTGCTGTTTTTTAAAATAACTTTTTGACTCTAGAATTTTCTATTGTTTTTAAGTATATGCTATTTATTTGACCAAAATATTTTTGCTTGAATAATAGAATTTGTAATTCATTATTCCAAGGATTTTCATTTTCCACTGCAAACTGGAACTAGTATACTGTGCCATAGATGATGTCAGATCCTTTATTCAGAGTGTGATTAATTGACAGCTTCATTGACTGTTTCCTAACCACCGCATATCCCTGCAACAGAAATCTGTCTGATTCAAGCATGTGTTTAAAACGTGAAATTCAGTTGCACCTGGGAAATAAATCATGTGCTGCTGCTATGTTTTCACCCTCTGAATGACGTCAGGATTCATGAATGCCAGCAGCTCTTGTGAGTTATGGGCCTTTCCCATTAGTGGAAGAATCTTAGTAATGCAGCACTACTACTGCAATTTCCTGTTCCACAAAGGGAGAAGGATACTGATCGTGAATTAAGTGGTGCAGATGTGGGACTTCTGCCTGCATATAGATTCACAGCTACAGCTGTCAATTTGTGTTTAACCTTAGTGGTATAATTACATATTCTGTCTGCAGCATATCGCAGGAAATCGCTGATCCTCATTCGACATATGCCTGAAGACTGTGAATGGACACAAGCAGCCATTATTGATGTTTTAACAATGTAAGATTCTTTTTAACCAAGGAGCTTGTTTGCAACACAGATGACTTAATTTGTGAGTAGGTAATAATTTCTGGAAATTCTAAATTGTTTCATATTGTATTTGCAGCGTGTTGCCTTTGAGGTTGAAGTGTAATATGTTCACTTGTTTGCAGTGTTAATTCAAGTTTAAGCATTTATCTGTATCAAATTACTATGAAGTTAAATGACCCACCTTGATATGGTAAAATAGTCAAAATTGCTGCAAGAATTTTCTTTGCCTTTTTGTATTTATCAAATTGAGATATGTGTGAATGAGCAGAAATACCAACTATGCACTTGAAGTACTTGAGGCTTGGTTTTAGGCATAGCCAAACAGTTCAATGGGATGTTGATGCTATTTTTTATTGATATTGTTGGAGAATAATTTGTTCAGTGTTATCATTACTCCCCTTAATGAGCACATGAAGTTATGCAACCTGTTCTCATAATTTGACACTTTAAACCTTTTGGGTACAGTAGCATAAGTGACTATGTTACTGGACTTGTAATCTAAGACCTGGACTATGATTCAAGGACATGAGTTCAAATCCCACAATGTCAGATGGGGAATTTAAATTTGGTTAATTAAATACAATCTGGAATAAAAAGTTAGTCTCAGTAATGGAAACAATTAAACTACAAGATTGTGGTATCACTGATCAGTGCGCTCAGCCGAAGTGGTGGTAGGATTGCTAAAATTTTATACGTGCATACTGAATTAAGGGATTTTGGGGCTTGGACTGTGGAGAAAAATCAGGAATGTATCAAGATTTTGAGGAAGATGCAGAGAAGCTGTAAAGGGATACAGACAGGTTAAGTGATTGGGAAAGAAGGTGGCAAATGGACTATAATGTGAAAATGCATGAAATTATCCACTTGTGTAGGAAGGATGAAAAATCAGAATACTTTATAAAAGGTGAGAGGCTAATAAATTGGTATTCAGAGGAATTGAGTGGGGTTGTCTGTACCTTGAACCTCCTTAGAAATGCACCGTGTTTATTTCCTGAGGCCACATTGCTTCATTTTTTCAAGTTCCATTGATTACCTCCTTGCCTAACTGTAAATAAAATGATGGAAATCTGACTGGTGAAGATGGTTGTTTATTAAAGTTAGAGAAGAAAGCACAGATTTCTTTCTCTTTGATTCTTTCTGATTACTATTGCAATTCACAGAATTGAGTTGTATAATCTGATCCCTTGTTTCAATTGTAGAGCATAAGTGTGGTGAGTTAATATTGTCTACTTTTATTTCTGTGATCTGGTTTGTTGGAATCTAGCTCAGTTAGTGTGGTAGTCTCCCCTATTGGTTGGGTGGAAGAGGACATGAAGTCAGTATGTGTCCCAATCCAGTTCCTACTGGGTGTGGATCATTACACAAATTAACTTTTTTCAGTCTCACCCTATGATCCAGCTCCTTTTTAATATATAACTTGCTTCCAAGCACCTGTCACGCCTGCTTGAAGATGTATGACAAATACCTAAAGCAAGTTTTTCTTTTCCATCCCATGCCTTTGTTTAGGACATGTCCCAAATCAGGAATTGACCAGTGTGATTACAGATCTACATTCATTCAATAGGTTTACAATTCTATGGAATGACAATGAAATCCAGTAAAATGTATGGAATTGTCATTTGGTAGTTCAGAACTTGAGTATTGTTGAGAAAAGAGACATGTAGAAGCTTTGTGTCTTGCACTCAATAGCCGGGCTCGCTGTGTGGTGCATTTTTTGTGTACTAGAAGCTACGTATATTAATATACAGGGTCTTATAGAAGGGCACTTTCGGCAGACAGAAAGAACATGTACACACATTGCACCTGTTCCAGCTAAACAAAGCTGACTCATTCCTCAGGGCAATGCCTTGATCAATCAGGGTCAAGCTGCCTGGTTTAAATTTTAAACAATGCTTGGCATTTAACTGTCAGTCACCATCACTGGTACATTCTCCATGGCACTGCATGTACCATACAGAATCCACTTGCCAACTAATCAGCAATCTCTTCACATACAGTATAAATTGTTGTTTCCCCCTTATATTGGTATTCTTGTGGTGTCCTGATGGGTGCAAGACGCAAAGCTCTGACATGTCTTGTTTTTCAGCAACATATGGAATAATTTCAATTTTATAGCATTTTTTGTCTTCCTCTCCATTTGTTCTATTTTCGAAGTTAGTGCAGGATGGAACTGGAACCAACCTCTATTCTTTATTTGTTTACAGAGTTGCGCATTATAAGTATACACCTCCTAACCTGACAGCCACAGTTTTAGTCTGTATCTATTGGTAGGGGGATAAAGTTAATGTCAACAAGTTGCATACAATTAAGCACACTTAGTACACAATTGATATACCCCTGAAGGCACTGACTCAGCTGGCCAGTCGCTCCACAGATGCTGGTGACCCTCATTGTGCATACCAAACTACAGGATTATCAAAAACTGTCCAATGGCTTTAAAAAAAAAAAGCTGCTTGCACAGAATTTTCTCCAAATGAAAGTCTGTGACATAGAAATACAACTAACTTCCTTTAAAGTGCAGTAGAACATTGGCCTCTGTCTTAAAAGGCAGACTAATCTAACATTCTTTCACTGTAAGTACATACAAGCCTGAATGAGGTTACAAATATAAGAACCATCAGCATGCTTTCTCTACCCACTCCTCCATGAGTGCTATTCATGGCAACATTATTTTTTGCACTGCAGTCCCTGTGGCATAGGTACACCCACAGTGCTGTTAGGGAGGGAGTTCCAGGATTTTGACTTAGCGACAGTGAAGGATCCAAGTCAGGATGGTGTGTGGCTTGGAGGGGAACTTCCAGGTGGTAGGCTTTCCATCTGTCTACTGCTCTTGTCCTTCTAGATGGTAGTGGTTGTGGGTTTGGAAGGTGCTGCCTAAGGAGCCTTGGCGAATTTCTGCAGTGCATCTTGTAGATGGTACACACTGCTGCTACTGTGCGTCGGTGGTGGAGGGAATGAATGTTTGTGGATGTGGTGCCAATCAAGCTTTGTCCTGGAATGTGTCAAGCTTCTTGAGTGTTGTGGAAGTTACACTCATCCAGGCAAGTGGGGAGTATTCTATCACATTCCTGACATAGGCCTTGTAGATGGTGGATAGGCTTTGGGAAGTCAGGGGGTGAGTTACCCGTCAGAGGATCCCTAGCCTCTGACTTGCTCTTGTAGCCACAGCACTTATATAGCTAGTTCAGTTCAGTTTCTGGTTAGTGGTAACTCCCAGGATTTGGTGGGGGATTCAGTGATGGTAATTCCATTGAACGTCAAGGGGCAATGGTTAGATTCCCTCTTGTAGTTGACCATTGCCTGGCACATGTGTGGCGCAAACGTTACTTGCCACTTGTCAGCTCAAGCCTGGATATTGTCCAGGTCTTGCTGCATTTGGACATTGACTGCTTCAGTATCTGAGGAGTCGCAAATGGTGCTGAATTTTGTGTAATCATCAGCGAACATCCCCACTTCTAACCTTATGGTGGAAGGAAGGCCATTGATGAAGCAGCTGAGGACACTAACCCGAGGAACTCCTGCAGTGACGTTCTGGAGCAGAGATGACTGACCTCCAACAAGCACAACCATTTTCCTTTGTGCTAGGTATGACTCCAACCAGTGGAGAATTCCCAATGAATGAATCCCACTGACTCCAGAGATTCTTGGAGGGGCCCTTGATGCCACACTCAGTCAAATGCGACCTTGATGTCAAGGGCAGTCACTCTCACATCACCTCTGGAGTTCAGCTCTTTTGCCATGTTTGAACCAAGGCTATAATGAGGTCAGGAGCTGAGTGGCCCTGGCGGAACCCAAACTGGGCGTCAGTGAGCAGGTTGTTGCTAAGCAAGTGCCACTTGATAGCACTGTTGATGATCCCTTCCATTACTTTTCTGATGATTGAGAGTAGGCTGATGGGGTGGTAATTGGACAGGTTGGATTTGTCATTCTTTTTGTGTACAGGTGTTAGGAAGATATAATAATTTTCATAATGTTATTGGAGTTTATTGTAAAGTAGAGTAATAATGGGGTCTGTGTCTATGGGCAGAATTTTGCCTTCGGATGGCGGGCGGGCCCCACCAGCTCGGCTGTGGGTGGGCAGCCGAACTCCGCCGCTAAAATGGGGCCGGCTGCCATTTTGAGTGGGCGGGCCAATTAAGGCCTGCCCAGCGGCCTTCCTGCTTCCTCTGCGAGGGGAGGTGGAGGGATTCCCCATCTGTTAAAGTGCTGCCTCAGGGAATTTACTGGCAGGTAAGAAAAGTCAAAAAATAGAGAAATATTAAAATTATTAACATGTTCTCCCTCATGTGACAATGTCACATGAGATGGGACAAGTTAATAAGACACACAAAGTTTATTAAATTTTTAAAAAACGGACATGAAACTTCATCCCGCCAGTGGATGAAGTTTCATGAATAATCTGGAGCCCGCTGGGGCTCCTCGCCTGCCCGCAAACCTTAAGCTTGGATGGGCAGGGTCTTTAACAAGGTTAATTAGCCTGTCAATGGCCTTAATTGGCCTTTGACAGGTCGGTGGGTGGACGGCTGATTTCGCTGTCCACCCGCCTTCCTGAAGATTTAAATGGACCGGGATGACGTCGGGAGGAACTCCCGACGTCATCCCACGTCATTTTCCCCTCGGCGAGCGGGCTCCGTCCCCAAATCGCCAAGGGGAAAATCCTGGCCTATGTCTGTGTGTGTGTCTGACTTAATTGAATTAAAGGCAGCTGGTCTGAAAGCTTTAATATATCAGAAGATAAGCTAGATTTGAAATGTTAAGTAGGTAAACATGGGGGAAGTTTTAGAATGTAAGGTGTAAAGGGAACATTTGCATTTTTAAACAAGCCACACTGGCTTGAATTCAAAAGGAGGGGGTGAAATGTTTTACTTAGCCAGGAGAAGTTAAGAAACGGTGTGTTTATTTTTCACAAAGGTTACTGGTAAAATTGGTACTATGATAGATTTTTTATTATTAGAGAGGTGAAGTCCAAAGACATAGTTAAACAATGGGAATTTGCATTCAAAGGGGAAAATATGTATAAAGGAGAGAAGACTGTGTGTAAGGGGAGGCATCCTAACATCTAAAACCAGTGTGAAAAGCCTCCAGCATCTAAGCCTCAAGCTGCTGTCTATCAAGAACTGAAGTTAAGAAAACTCGCTTTGAATTGGATTGTTCAGCATATTGTGTTCCTTTGCCTGGGTCTTTTAACATCTGTGTGTCGTACTGTTGCCTTAATGAAAGTGTAACTGGGAGTTAGGGGATTTAGAAGTTATCATAGTAGTAAATTATGGATCTGTGTGTGTGCTTAAAATCACTTCTATTAATAAAGATTTAATTTAGTTTTATAAGAAACCTATAAGACAAACATTAAGTAACAGGCGAAGGATATTTCAAGTAAAAAGTTAAATTTCACTTTAATTAATTGATACAACAAAGATACACACCAAATAGTTACAAGCACTCCCATTAGTTCCCTTACAAATGTGGCACCACGTGCAATCTCAGTCTTTCCTACATGGCCTCCGCTATGTAGAATCTCTCACTTCCCACTCAATGGTTTTGACCCTTGAGTCGCATTTTCCAGCAGCTATATTCCATCCAAAGTCCTTGAACACAGTTAACACTAACAAGGCATGCACATCTACAAACCCATTCTCATTCAATTCACAACAGCCCTGATGGCACACAATCCTCAGAGACTCCCTTCTCTCATCCCTTTAAATGGTCTGGTTGGCTCTTGCAACACAAACAGCAGAGTGGGCATTGTCCAATCCACAATCCCCTGCTCTTCCTGTCTTCAGCTGTCTGTCCTTTCCAACTGTATAACCACGTGGTAACAGTCTCTGCACTATTCTCAGAGAGCTGCTTCCACACCAGGATAAATCCTGAACCCTCAAACAAAAAACTGATCCCATTCATGGAGAGCTTTGCTTGCTTTCACTCTCTCACTAATTCTGTGTTCTGAACTGCATGCCACCAGACATGCTGGAACCCCAGCATTGCAATTAGCTTTCTACTTACCTTTTTGCTTCTTAGCTTTTCATCGCCATGCCAACCTGAGGTCACATGGGCATTTCTTGAAACCTCTTGATGTCATAATCAGGAAACCAATTAACCCTCTTTCAAAATACCTCGCAGTTCCCTTTAGTCTCAAAGGGGATATGGCACAAAAATAAAAAAGGCTTTTCCCAAAGTACATGGTTCATTGCGCATTGCATTCATCTTCCTCAAGCACCTCTTCTGAGCTCTTACCTGCTGACACTGTGCTTTGAAAGGACATTTCCATTTCATGTTTGGCAAAATTGATTATAATTAGGAGTGCCCACATGTACTAAGTAAGGAATGGTACCGATAAGTAGACACGTCTTCAGAATATGTACTGCCCACAACAAACTATGGTGGTAGGCATGTATGACTTCGGCACTGTGAACATTGTTTATATGCAAACTGAGATTGTGAACTATTGGACATTAGGTATCACATCTGAACTCGCTTCTGTTCTTACCTGCCTCCATGTCTCTAAGCACTTTGCAGAAAGGGCCATTAGATGAACAGTAGGTTAATTTTCCCTTCCAGCTTGCACATGTTGAAGCCATGAACCTGACTTGGGAAATGCTGTTGTGCAGCACCTAGCTTGGCTTATATTTAACAGGCAATCAGGGAAACTACAGCGTTGTGCAAATTCAGAATCAAACGTGACTTAATAGAAATACTCGGTTTTAATTTTATTCCTTTATTTTAATACGTTGTGACAAGTTGTCACAGTTTACAAAAGCTGTTTTCAAACTCTCTTGGTTGAAGGGTCCCTTTTGAAATGGATTAGTAATCACGGACTCTCCATCCGAATTCTACTAATATATAATACTAATAATATGAAAGTGCTACATGTAAAGAATGTTTTAATAATGCTTTAAAGACAATAGGTATTAACGTACAGGCATCAGTGAGATCGATGTGCTTGCTTTTCATTGCATTGTCTATCTTCAGTGTGATGTTTGACAATGACGCTTGTAAATTATTCTCCACTCCAGACAAGGCCTGCACTTTGTCTCATTGCTGCCATAACAAAAAATTGTTTCATAAATGTATGTTGTTGAAAAAGATGGTGACATTTCCATTTACATTTTTATCAATCCTGGACACTCCACAGTAATGGATGACCAAAACTAGGATGGCATTTGTTCCTGAAACTTAATTCTTGGTGAGCAGTTCCACCAGCTCTTCTTTCTTTTTTTCCACTTGGGCAACAAGATGACATAGCAAATGTAAAGAATGGATCTCAAACTCTGTGTTTATATTTTCAAAATAAACGCTGAAGCACTGTGCCAATGTTGCAAGATGAGAAATTATCCTTTCTTTCCAACACTCAACGGTATCAATTGTGTTTGCATCCAGAAACTTGTCAGTGGCAGGAACCTACCTGAAACTCCATTTATCAGTCCTTTTTTAAATCTCAATTTTCCTCCTAAATGTTGCAATCCTGTTACTTTGAATATGGTTACATTGCCCACTTGTATTGATAGATTCAGTGTACTTAATAGGTTAAAAATGTCAGCACGGTATGCAAGTTTTGTTGTCCATAATTGGCCAGAGGGATTTTCAATTAATGCAGGATAGTGAAAGAAAACCAAACAGCTCTTTACAAAGCTCAAAAACTCTTTTAGGACTCTGCTGCGAGATAACCAAGTACTTCTGTCTAAAACAACAATTTTTCATTTCCTGCACTCATTTTTGAACACAGATTTGCAAACAGACGTGAATTCACAGGTCTGGACAATTCCCAGCTGTGACAGCTGCATTTAACACAGCGTATAATTCAGATTGCACTCTTTTTAAACCAAAGGCTTGGCAATATAACATTAAATGTGTGGCAATTATCTGTGGGTTTGGAGCTCTTATTTTTGCAACAACACGACTCCTATTGCTTAACATAGTGGCAGCACCATCTATGCAAATAACACCATTCTCCCATTTAAGTGATTCTGATTCCATGAAATTATCCAGTAGCTTTTGCTCACCCGTTGCTTGTTCTGGTAATGCCTGACAAAAAAGAACATATCAAAAATTTTACTCAGGAAAACATAGCAAACGCAAGCTAATAATTGTGTTGCACAACCAGCATCAGTTGTCTCATTGAGTTGAATTGTAAACTGCTCACATTTAAGAAACCTATCTGTCAATTAGCATTTCTTTTCTCTGTGCATTATCTTCCTGCCAACCATGGCTCAATTGGTAGTACTCTCACCGCTGAGTCAAAAGGTTATGGGTTCAAGGTCCACTCCATGACTTAGAAAAATCGTAGAATGGTTACAGAAGGAGGTCATTCAGCCCATCATGTCTGTACCAGCTATCTGCAAGAGCAGCTAGTCTCAATCCCCCACCTTTCCCCCATAACCCTGCACATTTTTTCTCTTCAGATAATTATCTAATTCATTTTTGAAAGTGGTGATTGAATTTGCCTCCACCAGGCTCTCAGTGCATTCCAGATCCTAAACCACGGTGTAAAAGAGTTTTCCTCATGCCGCCTTTGGTTCTTTTGCCAATCACCTTAAACCAATGTCCTCTGGCCCTCGACCGTTCTGCCGATGGGAACAATTTCTCGATCTACTCTGTCTAGATCCTAATGATTCTGAACACCTCTATCAAATATCCTCTTAATCATCTCTAAGGATAACAGCCCTAGCTTCTCCAGCCTATTCATGTAACTGATGTCTATCATCCCTTGAACCACTTGCATAAATCTTTTCTGCACCCTCTCTAATGCCTTCAAGTCCTTTCTAATGTGTAGTGCCCAGAATTGGACACACTACTCCAGTTTGGACTGAATCAGTGTTTTATAAAGATTCATCATAACCTCCTTGCTTTTGTACTCTATGCTTCTATTGATATAGCCCAGATCCCTTTTGCCTTGTTAACCGCTTTTTCAACCTGCTCTCACTTTCAGTGATCTGTGCACATACACTCACAAATCCCTCTACTTATGCACCCTTTTAGAATTGTATCCTTTATTTTAATTTACCTCTCCTCATTCCTCCTACCAAAATGTGTGACTTCATATTTCTTTGCATTAAGTATCATCTGTCACTTGTCTGCCCATTCCAACAACTTGTCTAGGTTCTCTTTAAGTTCATCACTATCCTCCTCACAGTTCATACTACCAATTTTTGTGATATCTGCAAATTTTAAAATTGTGCCCTGCACACCCAAGTCTAGGTCAGAAATATATAATCAAGAAAAGCAGTGATCCTACTACTGACCTCGGGATTGCCACCATATACCTTCCTCCAGTCCGAAAAAGATCGTTCGCCACTACTCTGTTTTCTGTCACTCAGCCAGCTTTGTATACATGCTGTCACTGTCCATTTTATTCCATGGGCTTTAACTATGCTGGCAAGCCTTGTCATGTGGCGTAACAATCTAGGCTGATAGTCCAGTGTAGTACTGAGGGGGAGCTATACTGTCAGAGGTGCTGTCTTTCACAAGGGACATTAAACCGAGGTTTTTACATCAGTTGGATGTAAAAAAAATCTCATGGCGGTATTTTGAAGAAGAGCTGAGGAGTTTTCCCCAGTGTTCTGGCCAATATTTATCCCTCAATCGACATAACGAAAATAAATTATCTGGTTTTTCATCGCTGTTTGTAGGAACTTTCTGTATGTCAATTGGGCTGTTGCATTGCCTACATTACAACAGTGACTACACTTCAATAGTAATTCCTTGACTGTAAAGCGGTTTGGGATGTCCGGTGATCATGATATGTGCTATGTAAATGCAGGTCGGTCTTTTCTCTTTGAAGTTCCTCAAAATTATAATCATCAAGGAAGTGGTGCTTAGCAAACTGTTGGAGCTACAGGCTGACAAATCCCCAGGTCCAGATGGACTTCATCCTCGAGTCTAAAACAAAGTGGCTAGTGTGATAGTTGATGCGTTGGTTTTAATTTTCCAAAATTCCCTGGATTTTGGGAAGGTGCCATTAGATTGGATAATAGCAAATGTAACTCCTTTATTCAAAAAGGGAGGGAGACAGAAAGCAGGAAACTACAGGCCAGTTAGCCTAACATCTGCCATAGGGAAAATGTTAGAAGCTATTATCAAAGATGTTATGGCAGGGCACTTAGAAAAATTCAAGACAATCGGGCAGAGTCAACATGGTTTTGTGAGAGAGAAATCATGTTTAGACAATTTATTGGAGTTCTTTAAAGGAATCACATGTGCTTGAGCAAAGGGGAACTGGTGGATGTACTGTACTTAGATTTCCAGAAGGCATTTGATAAGGTGCCACATCAAAAGTTATTGCAGCAAATAAAAGCTCATGGTATAGGGGGTATGGATAGAAGATTGGCTAGTGAACAGGAAACAGAGGGTAGCCATAAATGAGCTTTTTTCTGTTTGGTGGGATGTGACTAGTGGTGTGCCACAGGGATAAGTGCTGGGCCCTCAGCTCTTTACAATTTGTACAAATGACTTGGATGAAGGGACCACAGGTATAACTGCTAAGTTTGCTGATGACACAAAGATGGGTAGGAAAGTAATCTGTGAAGAGGATATAAGGAGACTTCAAGGAGACATAGGTTAAGTGAGTGGGCAAAGATCTGGCAAATGCAGTAATATGTGGGCATATGTGAATTGTCCATTTTGGCAGGAAGAATAAAAAAGCATATTATCTAAATGGTGAGAAATTACAGAGCTCTGAGGTGCAGAAGGATATGGGTGTCCTAGGCATGAATCACAAAAAGTTAGTATGCAAGTACAGCAAGTAATTAGGAAAGCTAATAGAATGTTATAATTTATTGTGAGGGGAATTGAATATAAAAGTAGGGAGGCTATGCTCCAGTTGTGCAGGACACTGGTGAGACCACATCTGGAATGTTGCATACAGTATTGATCTCCTTATTTAAGGAAGGATGTAAATGCATGAGAAGCAGTACAGAGAAGGTTTACTAAACTAATACCAGGAATGGGCAGGTTGTCTTATGAGGAAAGATTGGACAGGCTAGGCTTGTATCCACTGGAGTTTAGAAGAGTAAGAGTAAGTATGATTGAAACATATAAGATCCTGAAAGGTCTTGACAGGTGGATGTGGAGAGGATGTTTCTTCTTGTGGGAGAATCTGGAACTAGGGGTCGCTGTTCAAAAATAAGGAGTCGCCCATTTAAGACAGAGATGAGGCGAAATTTTTTCTGAGGGTCGTGATTCTTTGGAACTCCCTTCCTCAAAAGGCAGAGTCTTCGAATGGTTTCAAGGCAGAGGGAGATAGATTCTTGATAAACAATGGGGTGAAAGTTTACTGGGGGTAGGCAGGAGGTTACACTCAGATCAGCCGCGATCTTATTGAATGGCAGAAGAGGCTCGAAGGGCCAAGCGGCCTACTCCTGCTCCTAGTTCATACGTTCATATATAGTAATTCTTCTACTGTCATTAGAAAGTGGTATGGCCTTCAACTATTCTGCTGCATCTTTTCTCACCACCACTTCTCACATTTCCACAGCAGTTAGAAGGATTAACTCTTCTTTGGTAGTACGGACTTTCTTGATTTTAGCAATCGTAAATGGTGTTAAGAAGGATTCTTTCAGGGCCTTTTCCAAAACCGATATTACCTTTTCTATTTGAGTTTACTGACAACTGCATTCTTTTTTGCATTCAAAACAGTCTTTCAATTTGTTTCTACATTCTATATTTCTTGTAGTGAGATGTGGCTATAGATTTGCAGGTTTCATTCCTTTGTGGCATAAAATTTGTAAGCGCACAACACATTGTGGCTATCCATCCCTGCAAATCCAAATTCTATATACCTCTCCTCATACTTTCTATTCTTTATTTGCTTCTTACTATTGGACTCAGCACTGCCCCAGCTTCAGCTGAAGTACTTGCAATGGCGGGTTACGGCCATTTCAAGTACTTTTCTATTTTAATATAATTTACTCATAAAGCTACTGTAAAGTCCTGGGCAAGGGCCTCCCAGACAGCATAAAATCAAGCCATTTACAGTGCTGCTTTTGTCTGCACTGGAGTGCTGCCTTGGGCTGCATTTGAGTGCTTCAGTTGGTGTTTGGTGAGTGAGGGAGTTTTAAGGGTTAACTTAATTTAAGGGTTAATTTCTATCTACAGTCCAGTCTTTCCTTAACTAAGCAATCAACTAAAAGTTGCTCTTTAGGTTGGGAGAAGGTGAGTTTTAGTCCTGCTTTAAAACGTGGCTCATTCAGGCTCTGCTTGCAGCTAGTTAATTAGTTAACTAGCTTAAACAGGTTTTCAGAAGCAAGATTCAGACAGCATAAAAACAAGCCATCTACAGTGCTGCTTTTGACTACACTGGAGTGCTGCTTTGGGCTGCATTTGAGTGCTTCAGTTGGGGTTTGGTGAGTGAGAGAGTTCCCTGAAGAGGAAAGGAGGTGATCCTTTCATTTTCTACCTTTCCTCAGCAAGAAGAGCAGTGGCCTTGGTAAGTAGGACTTGGTGAGTATTTCTACTGTCCTCAATATTCTCTAAACTCGAGGAAGTAAAAGTAAAGGGAGTAATTTAAGGGTAAGTTATAATAGGGCAGGTAGGTCACATGGAATGCTCCTCCTGTGCGATGTGGGAAGTCAGGGGCATTTCCAGTATCCATGGTGACCATGTATGCAGGAAGTGTCTTCAGCTGCAGCTACTTAAAATCCACGTTTCGTATCTGGAGCAGAGTCTGGAGTCACTGTGGAGCATTTGCAGGTCTGAGATCTTCGTGGATAGTACGTACAGTGAGGTGGTCACACCGCAGGTAAAGAATGCACAGGCAGAAAGGGAATGGGTGACCACCAGACAGTGTAAAAGCACAAGGTAGGTAGTGCAGGAGTCCCCTGGGTCCATCTCCCTCTCTAACAGATTTTCTGTTTTGGATACTGCTGGGGTGATGGTTTCTAAGGGGAATGCAACGACAGCCAAGTCCATGGCACCAAGAGTGGCTCAGCTGTACAGGGGGGAGAAAAAAAGAGTGGGAGAGCAATAGTGAAAAGGGATTCTATCATAAGGAGAAAAGATAGATATTTCTGCGGCCGCAGACGTGACACCTGGATGGAATGTTGCCTCCCTGGAGCCAGGGTCAAGGATGTGACTGAGCTGCTGCAGGACATTCTGAAGGGGAGGGTGAACAGCCAGAGGTCGTGGTCCATATTGGCACCAATGACATAACCAGGGATGAGGTCCTGAAGCAGAATATAGGGAGGTGGAAATAAATTATAAAGCAGGACCTCAAAGGTAGTAATCTCCAGGTTACTCCCAGTGCCATGTGCTAGTGAGATCAGGAATAGGAGAATAGACTGGATGAATGTGTGGCTGGAGAGATGGTGTAGGAGGGAGGGATTTAGATTCCTGAGACATTGGGACTGATTCTGGGGAAGATGGGACCTGCACAAGTTAGATGGGTTGCACCCTAGCAGGGCTGGGACCAATATACTATCAGGGGTATTTGCTAGCACTGTGGGGGAGGGTTTAAACTAGAGTGGCAGGGAGATGGGAACTTGAGTGGGGAGACACAAGAGAGGGAAACAAAGATAGAAATGAAAGACAGAAAAGTAAAAAGCAAAAGTGGAAGGCAGAGGAAATGGAGGCCAACAGCAAATAGGGCCATAGAACAAAAAAAAGATGTGTAAAAAGACAAATCTGAAGGCACCATATCTGAATGCACGGAGCATTTGCTATAAGGTAGACGAGTTAACAGCACAAATAGATGTAAACAGGTATGATATGATTGCAATTACAGAGACATGGCTACAGGGTGACCAAGGCTGGGAACTGAATATCCAAGGGTATTTGATATTTAGGAAGGACTGGCAAAAATGAAAAGGAGGTGGTGTGGCATTGTTAGTTAAGGATGAAATCACTGCAATAGCATGTGAGGATATTAGCTCAGAAAATCTAGATGTGCAATCAGTCTGGGTGGAGCAAAGAAGCAACAAGGGGTGGAAAACATAGTGGGAATTGTATGTAGACCTCCAAACAGTAGTGGTAAGGTAGGGTATGGCATTAAACAGAAAATTAGAGATGCACGTAACAAGGGTGTTACAGTAATTATGGGTGACTTTACTCTACATATAGACTGGGCAAACCAAATTAGCAATAATACTGTGGCGGATGAATTCCTGGAGTGTGTATGAGATGGTTTTTTAGACCAGTATGTCAAGGAACCAACTAGGGAACAGGCTAACCTAGATTTGGTTTTGTGCAATGAGAAGGAGTTAATTAATAACCCTGTTGTGCAGGGTCCTTTAGGGAACAATAACCATAACATGATAGAATTCTTCCTTAGATTGGAAAGTGAAGTAGTCCAATCCGAAATGAGGGCCCTAAATCTAAACAAAGAAAATTATGAAGGTATGAGGCGTAAGTTGGCTAAGATAGATTGGGGAACTTCATTAAAACTTCATGGATAGGCAATGGCTAATATTTAAGAAATGAATGTATACATTGCAACAGTTATATATTCCTTTCTGGCTCAGAAACACAACAGGAAAAGTGGCCCAACCATGGCTAACAAAAGAAATTAAAGATAGTATTAGATCCAAAGAGGAGTCATATAAATTTGCTAGAAAAAGTAGCAAGCCTGAGGATTGGCAGCAGTTTAGAATTCAGCAAAGGAGGACCAAGAGATTAAGAGGGGAACGATAGAGTATGAGAGTAAACTTGCAAGGAACATAAAAGCAGACTGTAAAAGCTTCTATAAGCGTGGAAGAAGAAAAAGATTAGTGAGGACAAAAGTAGGTCCCTTACAGTCCAAAACAAGAGAATTCATAATAGAGAACAAGGTTATGGCAAAGCAATTAAACAACTACTTTAGTTCTGTCTTCAAGGCGGAAGACACAAATACCTTCCCAGAAATACTAGGGAACCAAAGGTCTGGTGAGAAGGAGGAATTAAAGGAAATTAGTATTACTAAAAAACAGTGCTGGAGAAATTAATGAAAGCCGATGAACCCCTGAGGCCTGATAATCTACATCCCAGGTACTAAAGGAGGTGGCCATGGAAAAAGTTGGTTGTTAGCTTCCAAAATTCTCTAGATTCTGGAACAGTCCCAGCAGATTAGAAGGTGGCAAATGTAACCCCACTATTAAAACAAGAAGGAGGGGGTGAAAAGCAGGGAATTAGAGACGGTTAGCCTAACATTGGTGGTAGGGAAAATGCTAAAGTCCTTTATAAAGGATGTGATAACAGGACACTTAGAAGATATCAACGGGATTAGACAAAGTCAACATGGATTTATGAAAGGGAAATCATTTTTGACAAACATACCGGAGTTTTTTGAGGACATAACTAGCAGAATAAATAAGGGAGAACTAGTGGATGTGGTTTATTTGGATTTTCAGAAAGCTTTTGATAAAGTCCCACATAAGAGGTTAGTGTGCAAAATTAAAGCACATGGGATTGGGTGTAATATATTGGCATGGACTGAGAATTGGTTAGCAGACAGGAGATAGAGAGTAGAAATAAATGGGTCCTTTTCAGAATGGCAGGCAGTGACTAGTGGGGTACTGCAGGGATCAGTGATTGGGCCCCAGCTATTCATGATATATATTAATGATTTGGATGAGGGAACCAAATGTAATATTTCCAAGTTTGCTAATGACAGAAAACCAGGTGGGAATGTGAGTGGTGAGGAGGATGTTAAGAGGCTTCAAGGTGATTTAGATAAGTTGAGTGAGTGGAAAAATACATGGCAGATTCAGTATAACGTGGATAAGTGTGAAGTTATCCACTTTGGGAGAAAAACAGAATGGCGGAGTATTATTTAAATGGTGATAGATTGGGAAATGTTGATGTACAAAGGGACCTGGTGTCCTTGTACACCGGTCACTGAAAGTGAGCATGCAAGTGCAGCAAGCAGTTAAGAAGGCAAATGGTATGGTGGCCTTCATTGCGAGAGGACTTGAGTACAGGAGCAAAAATGTCTCACTGCAGCTGTACAGGGTCTTGGTGAGACCACACCTGGAGTATTGTGTGCAGTTTTGGCCTCCTTACCTAAGAAAGGATATATTTGCCATAGAGGGAGCACAGCTAAGGTTCACTAGACTGATTCCTGGGATGGCAGGATTGTTGTATGAGGAGAGATTGGGCTAACTCGGTCTGTAATCATTGGAGTTCAGAAGAATGAGAAGGGATCGCATTGAATCATATAAAATTTTGACAGGACTGGACAGACTGGATGCACGGATGATGTTTCCTCTGGCTGGGGGGTCTAGAATAAGGGGTCACAATCTCAGAATACAGGGTAGGCCATTTAGGACTAAAATGAGGAGAAATTTTTTCAGAGGGTGGTGAACCTGTGGAATTTTCTACTGCAGAGGGCTTGGAGGCCAAGTCACTGAATATATTTAAGAATGAAACAGATTTCTAGACTCTAAAGGTGTCAAGGGGTATGGGGAGAGAGCGGGAGTATGGCATTGAGATAGAGGATCAGTCATGATCATAATGAATGGCGGAGCAGACTCAAAGGGCCAAATGACCCATTCCTATTTTTCCATGTTTCTCTCATGGAAAACTAACTGCTGTTCCCTTTACACTTGGCCAACAGTAGCTGGTTTTATTTCATGACAAAATCCCCAGTGGAAGACATCAATTTAAGCTCTCAGCATGCAGTGTAACTCCAGACTACTATACAGACCCACTAAAGTTTAGATGTTCTATATTGCAGCAGGTATTTTCCTATCAGCTACTGTAGCCAAATCCTTTTGTTTATTTTCTTTGATCGCCGTCCACACCAATAGGAAATGGCGTAGGGCCATGTTCAAACTAGTTGCATGTTGACCAAGCGACAGTGAAAGAACGGCAATATATTTCCAAGTCAGGATGGTGAGTGACTTGGAAGGGAACTTCCAGGTGGTGGTGTTCCCATGTATCTGCTGCCCTTGTCCATCTAGATGGTCGTGGTCGTGGGTTTGGAAGGTGCTGTCGAAGGAGACTTGGTGAATTCCTGCAGTGCATCTTGTAGATGGTATACACTGCTGCTATTGTGCGTCAGTGGTGGAGGGAGTGAATGTTTGTGGATGTGGTGCCAATCAAGCGAGTTGCTTTGTCCTGGACGGTGTCAAGCTTCTTAAGAGTTGTGGGAGCTGCACTCATCCAGGCAAGTGGGGAGTATTCCATCACACTCCTGACTTGTTCCTTGTAGATGGTGGACAGGCTTTGGGGAGTCAGGAGTTGGGTTACTCGTTGCACACTTCCTAGCCTCTGACCTGCTCTTGTAGCCATAGTATTTATATGGCTATTCCAGTTCAGTTTCTGGTCAATGGAAACTCCCAGGATGTTGATAGTGGGGGATTCAGTGATGGTAATGCCATTGAATATCAAGGGGCGATGGTTGGATTCTCTCTTGTTGGAGATGGTCATTGCCTGACACTTGTGTGGCCCGAATGTTACTTGCCACTTGTTAGCCCAAGCCTGTTGTCCAGGTCTTGCTGCATTTGGACATGGCTCCTCAGATACTGAAGCAGCCCGCGAATTGTGCTGAACATCGTGCAATCATCAGCGAACACCCACTTCTGATGGAAGGAAGGTCATTGATAAAGCAGCTGAAGATAGTTGTGCTGAGGACACTACCCTGAGGAACTCCTGCAGTGATGTCCTGGAGCAAAGATGACTGACCTCCCACAATCACAATCATCTTCCTTTGTGCTACACAATACTCCAACCAGTGGAGAGTTTTCCCTCTGATTCCCTTTGACTCCAGTTTTGCTCGGGTTCCTTGATGCCACACTTGGTCAAATGCGGCCTTGATGTCAAGGGCAGTCAATCTCACCTCACCTCGGGAGTTCAGCTCTTTTGTCCATGTTTGAATCAAGGCTGTAATGAGGTCAGGAGCTGAGTGGCCTTGGCGACCATCATCTGTGGTATTTTGCTTCCTGTAAAACTGCAGAATACTTATTTAACCTTGCTTTCTACATTATAAAGCTTGAAAATGCTTTCTCCTTGATGTTTGCCAGCACTTCTAGGGATGAAAGAAGGTTGCAGGATGGTGCTTGGGATTGGAATTCCCCAATAGATACACACTGGTGGGACAGTCTATGTTCCTTGTGTTTACCTGCCTTTTTCTCCCACCGCCCCCCCACACCCATACGAGCAGACCATGAGCGCCTCTAGGTCTCATAGTCATCTTTTATTTCTCTGATTTCTCTCATCAAGTCTCATTTAGTGTTCACTTCCTTCATTTCAGCATCCCCTTTTCTGCACCAAATCACTTTACAGTTCATGCTTTTTCTTTCCTTGTAAATTTGGGCATTTTTTATACACATCCCCTTTTCGTGGGCTCTGTTCTTGACAAACTACCCATTAGAACTGGAAGGTGTTTTTCTTTCTTCACAGATGCTGACTGATCTATGGAGTGTTTCCAGCATTTTTTTGTTGTTATTTCAAACTTCCAACATCTGTGGTATTTTGCTTTCTGTAAGACTGCAGAATACTTATTTAATCTTGCTTTCTACATTATAAAGCTTGAAAATGCTTTCTCCTTGATGTTTGCCTACAGTCACATTATCTCAGTGGAACTACCTTCAATTTTCTCTTTTTTTGTACTTGAAATAATTCTCAATCTTCCTAACATATTAATTTAGCTCTTAGCTATTAATGGACAAGACTTTAATTGTTCTGTGGCTAATTATTCTTTTTTACGAAGGAATGTAATAGAAACTTCTCTCTATTAAATGATGGGAAATGGATGTTAAAGAAAAAATGTTCTGAAATGCCAGCAATCAAAATGAAGATACAATTCCTGATTAAATCAAAGGAGCAATTTCTCTTTTATTTATAAACCTCTCAGAAGTTTAATGAGGTGCAATTTTTCAGTTTAATTCTAGATAGCCAGTCTAGTTATGGTCTTGATGATGATAGCGTTCTTGATTTTTTTTCCCCCCGATCAGAATTAAAGGAAAGTAAGCATTTTAATTGTCTACAACATTGAAAGAAAGAAAATTTATGGCACAGGGCCTTTCTGCCCTTCACAAACGTGCCAGCTGAAAAGGAGATGCAGAGCCCATTCCCACTTTACAGCTGTAGTTCACAGCCTTGTAGGTTACAGCGTTTCAAGTGCATATCTAAGCATTTCTTAAATGGGATAAAGGTTTCTGCCTCTCCCATCCTTTCAGGCAGTGCGTTGCAGACCCCCACCACCCTCTGGGTGAAAACAATTTTCCTTAACTCCGCTATAATCCTCCTTCCGCCAGTTATTTTGAATATATGCCCTCTGGTCAATTCTTTTCTGCTAAGGGAAATATGCTCTTCCTATCCATTCTGACGAAGCCACTCATAATTTTGTGCATCTCAATTAAATCTTCCTTCAGCTGCCTGTTTCAAACAAAATAACACCAGCCTATCCAATATTTCCCCATAGCTAAAATCCTCCATTTCTGCCAACATCTCTCTAAATCTCCTCTCTATCCTCCTGAGTGCGATCACATTCTTCCTGTAATGTGATGACCAGAACTGTACACAGTACTTTAGCTGTGGTCTAACTGGTGTTTTATGCAGTTCTAGCATAACCTCCCTGCCCTTATTTTCCATGCCCAGCTAATAAATGAGTTCTGTTGAAGGGTCATGAGGACTCGAAACGTCAACTCTTTTCTTCTCCGCCGATGCTGCCAGACCTGCTGAGTTTTTCCATGTAATTCTGTCTTTGTTTTGGATTTCCAGCATCCGCAGTTTTTTGTTTTTATCAAAGTATCCTGTATGCCTTCTTAACCATCTTACCTACCTGCCCTTTTAGCTTTGGTGGTCTTTGGCATGCACTCAAGTCCCTCTGTTTCTCCACACTTAAGTATCCTACCATTTATTGTGCATTCCCATACCTTGTTTGTCCTCCTCAATTGTGTTACCTCACACTTCCCTGGATTGTACTCTAATTGCTACTTTATAAAGGAAGGGACAATGAAAGAATGGTGATATATACCCTGGATGGTGTGTGATTTGGGGAACATGAATCTGATGGTGTTTCCATGTACCTATTGTCCATGCCTTTCTACGTGATGGAAGTCACAGGTTCAAAGCTTTGATGACTTGAAGTGCATTCTGTAGCTAGTACATGTTTGCAGTACATTGGTGATGAAGTGAGTGGATGTTTGAATTGGTGGATGGATGCCAAAAAAGCAATCTGACTTTTTCTGGATGGTGTCAGGCTTCTTGAAAGCTGTTACAACTGCATCCATCAAGACAAGTGGCATATAGTCCATCACATTATTACTTTTTGCCTTGATGGTGATGGTCTTTAATGAGAATAATAAGAATTGAGCCACTTGCTGCAAGCCACCTGGTTTTTGAACTGCCCTGGTACCTACAACGTTTATGTTCCATTTGAGTTCCTGGTCAATAGTGACTTGCAGGATGTTGATGGTGGGGTCTATACGAGACCATAGCTGTTTGGAATAAAATATGAAAAATATTTGTATAAAGCTTAGCATTAATCATTTAAGCACCATATAACAGGATCTTCAACTTCCAGAGAAATGACTAGATGTAATATAGAGCCTTCAATATTTAATAACATCCTGAAGCACTTTTCAGAGGTGTGAGGGATTAAAGAAGTTAGGAAGAGGCAGCCAAAAACTTGAAGAGAGTAAGATGGAGAGGTAGAGGCATTTAAAGTGGGAATTAGAGCATGTGCCTGGTTTCATCTTGAGTTTGGGGTCTAATTGAGGTTTCTTTTGGGTTTGCCTGTTACCCGAAGAATGCTACCATAGACAGTTATTCTTAAAAAAAATTCTTGTTTATTTACCGACCTATGTACATCGCAGTACTCTACACGAGATTGTACTTCTACTTTGCACCAGATCTCAGTCTGCTAATCGTGTGACATTGCATCATAGTTACATCAGTGGTTACATCAGTATCAGGTGTGTTAGGAAATAGAGATAGTTAAAGTAAGTTATATTAGTATTTGTGGGTGCTAGGTATGACGTTTTAGCTTTAAAGATTAAGCTTGATTTGTATTTGACCGAGTGTGGCAAGAAGGAGCCCTAGCAAAACTGGAGTCAATGGGAATCAGAAGGAAAACTCTCCACTGGCTGGAGTCATACCTAGCACAAAGGAAGATGGTTGTGGCTGTTGGAGGTCAGTCATCTCAGCTCCAGGACATCACTGCAGGAGTTCCTCAGGGTGGTGTCCTCGGCCCATCCGTCTTCAGCTGCTTCATCAATGACCTTCCTTCCATCATAAGGTCAGAAGTGGTGATGTTCGCTGATGATTGCACAATGTTCAGCACCATTTGCGATTCCTCAGATACTGAAGCAGTTCATGTCCAAATGCAGAAAGACCTGGACAATATCTAGACTTGGGCTGACAAGTAGCAAGTAACATTTGCGTCATACAAGTGCCAGGCAACGACCATCTCCAACAAGAGAGAATCCAACATTCGCCCTTGATGTTCAATGCCATTACCATCACTGAATCCTCCACTATCAACATTCTTGGGGTTACCATTGACCAGAATCTGTATTGGAGTAGCCATATGAATATTGTGGCCATAAGAGCAGGTCAGAGGCTAGGAACCCTGTGATGAGTAGCTCGCCTCCTGACTCCCCAAATACTGTCCACCATCTACAGGGCACAAGCCAGGAGTGTAATGGAATACTCCACACTTGCCTGGATGAGTGCAGCTCCCACAACACTCAAGAAGCTTGACATCGTCCAGGACAAAGCAGCCTGCTTTATTGACACCACATCCACAAACATTCATTCCCTCCACCACCGATACACATAGCAGCAGTGTGTACCATGTACAAGATGCACTGCAGGAATTTACCAAGTTTCCTTAGACAGCACCTTCCAAACCCACGACCACTACTATCTAGAAGGTCAAGGTCAGTAGATAGATGGAAGCACCCTCACCTGGAAGTTCCCCTCCAAGTCACTCACCATCCTGACTTGGAAATATATCGCCATTCCTTGACTGTTGCTGGGTCAAAATCCTGGAACTCCCTGACAGCACTGTGGGAGTACCTACACTACTTGGACTGCAGCGCTTCAAGAAGGCAGCTCACCACCGCTTTCTCAAGGGCAACTAGGGATGGGAAATTAAATGCTGGCCTAGCCAGGAAAGCCCACATCCCATGAATGAAAACAAAAATCTGTATCTATGTGTTAAGAAAGGTCAAATCGAGTTTTAGTTTCATTTTAAAATGGTGCTTGCATTTCTAATGAGGAGTTTTATGACTCTGAAAGAGAAGTGTCTTCCACTTGGGTGGTTGTAGAGTTTCTTCTTGTTTCTGGTTCCTCGTCTCCATATGGATCTAAATAGTGCGTCCAAGGCTCCATTGTTTCCTTCTCAATGATATCAAGGCTGTTTGGTTGCTTCTGATATTTCCCTGGTCTGGCTCAATTCTATACGATCTCATCTGTGTAGTTCTTTCTATTACAATGCCTTCTTTCTGTTGATGTTCTAACCACACTCTCTCCCTGGGCTGTAGCACATTTAAATCATGTGCTCTTGCCTAAAGTTGAAATTATGAGCTTAACTTTTTGTCTCTTTGTTGCTCCTCATGCTTCTCTGCCCTCACTCTTAAATTCATTTAACAGGGCGTTTTACAGGTTCCTTTTCCTCCTTTGACTAGAAGATCTTCATTGGATTTTCCCCTCTTTCACTCCCCTGGATTTTTGGGGTTTTTCTTTAGCTTGGGACTGGCTATCTGTCCCTTTTGCTCCAGTTTCTCCTGGCAGCAATTTCAAAACCAACTTGAACTTGGAGCTGGCTATCTGTCCCTTCCAGCTGGCTTCTGTTTGGCAGCTGTCTTCCAAACCAGCTGGACTCCAACAGCTTCCAGAACAAACTGCTGTTGTCTTGTGTGTGTGTCTGTGGAAGGGACCCCCTTCTCTCGACCCCTGTTGCTAGGCAAAGTCCAATTCTTCCAGCCCCCCAAGCTTCGGATTTAGAGACAAAAGCTGCAGAAAACAGACTTAAAGTGAGAACAGCTTGCAAGAGGCAAAAAAGCCCAAGGAACAACTGGAGGTCTGTAACTCTTTGCTATGCAGTGATGCAGTGGTGTATTGTTAACACTGAGTCGATGAGAGAGAGTTTGTGGAAGACAGTTCAAATGCACGTGGCGATCCATAGAACCATAGAAAAGTTACAGCACAGAAGAAGGCCATTCGGCCCATCTTGTCCATGCCAGCCCGAGGACACCCAGCTGCCCTTTCTAATCCCACCTTCGTGCACCCGACCCATAGCCCTGCAGTTTACAGCACTTTAGGTGCAGATCCAGGTACTTTTTAAAAGAGTTTAAAGTTTCTGCCTCTACCACCAACTTGGGCAGCGAATTCCAGACACCCACTACCCTCTGCGTAAAAACGTTCTTCCTCATGTCCCCCCTACACCTTCTGCCACTTATCTTGAATCTATGTCCCCTGGTTCTAGAATTCTCCATCAAGGGAAACAATTTTATCCTGTCCACTCTATCTATTCCCCTCATAATTTTGTACACCTCAATCAAGTCACCTCTTAGCCTTCTTTGTTCCAAGGAAAATAACCCCAACCTATCCAATCTCCCCTCGTAGCTACACTTTTCTAAACCTGGCAACATTCTTGTAAACCTCCTCTGCACTCTCTCCAGAGCTATTACGTCCTTCCTGTAATGTGGTGACCAGAACTGCATACAATACTCCAGTTGTGGCCTCACCAGTGTTTTATACAATTCCAACATTATATCCTTACTTTTATATTCTATACCTCTACCAATGAAGGAGAGCATTCCATATGCCTTCTTTACAACCTTGTCTACTTAAACTGCTGCCTTCAGGGACCTGTGTACTTGTACGCCAAGATCTCTCACTTCATCTACCCCTCTTAGTATATTCCCATTTATTTTGTAATCCCTGTAACTGTTTGACCTCCCTAAATGTATGACCTCATACTTCTCTATGTTAAAACCCATCTGCCACTTTATCGCCCACTCCACCAACCCATCTATATCGTTTTGGAGATTATGGCTATCCTCTACACTATCCACTACTGGGCCAATCTTTGTGTCATCTGCAGGGACCCAGGGAAGAGGAACATCAGAAAGAGAGTTCAAAACCCTGAAGGCGAATCCTTGCAGAAGGCATCTGAGAGAAAGCATCGGTTTGGGAGAAGATTCCAAGGCAAAGTCTTGGAGAGTGGAGATTGGAAACTCTCGTGTGAAAGGTGGAGTGCAATAGGACCAGTTGGCTCTTGGTGTGACAAGCATCTGACGGGGAGTTGAGGAGAGATCCATAGCATCTGGTTGAGGTGGCATCTGTCGCCTGGTTTCAGACTGTGGTGTGTCTGACCACAGGGTGTCATAGATTTACAAAGATTGTGTGCTTAGTGTGGACATTAAAGTATAAGATAGCTTTTTTAAGTTGTGTTATCCTTACAAATCTGTATATATCTGTAAAGGTATAGTGTCGCTGAAGGAGTAATATAATATAGTTCATGTTTGTTGTTGAATAAATGTTTTATTCTTTTGTTAAAAGTTCATCAGCCGACTTCTGTGACTGTTTAGTAGCTACTCTCCACTTATCTAAACAAACTAAATAAAAGCTAGGATCTATCAAGCTGGGTTCCACTCTGGGATCAGGTTTGTCCAGGGGTAATCTCAGCAGGGGTCATAACAGGTGCTCTTGATTTTAATCCTTTACTATATATCTGCCCCCCCACCCCATTTTGAGTTGAGGACGAACCGCGCACACTCGTTTGATCGGAGAGTCTTCTACTTGGGTGGTTGTAGAGTTTCTTCTTGTTTCTGGTTCCTCATCTCCAAATGGATCTAAGTAGTATGTCCAAGCCTCAATTGGTTTCCGTCCCAATGATATCAAGGCTGTTTGGTTGCTTCTAATATTTCCCTGGTCTGGCTCAATTCTATAAGATCTCATCTATGGAGCTCTTTCTATTACAATGCCTTATTTCTGTTGGTGTTCTAACCCCACTTTCTCCCTGGGCTGTAGCACGTTTAAGTCTTGTGCTCTTGCCTAAAGTTGAAATAATGAGCTTGACTGTCTCTTTGTTGCTCCTCACGCTTCCTAACTTTCTCACAATCATATGGGGTAATGTTAGGTTGTGGTGTTGTAGAGCTGGACATTGTGTTCACAGCCGTCTTCCTATTTATAGTTCTAATGGTGAGAACCCTTTTTTAAGTGATGAGGATCTATAGTTAAGAAGGGCTAAGTTTTTTTATCAATTCCTTGAATGTTTGAACTCCTCTTTCTGCTTCTTCGTTTGACTGAGGATATCTAAGAAAACTAATTACATGCATGAAACCATATTCCTGTGCAAAGTTTTGGAACAGCCCATTAGCAAACTGAGGTCACCTAACACCGCAATGTCTGGGATACCATGTGTTGCAAAGATTTTTCTTAGTGATATTATGACTGCCTCAGCCATGATGCTATACCGCCTATTCACTCTAAACCTTCTGGAGTGGTAGTCAATGACGATGATGAAAACTTTTTCTTTGAACTCAAATCAATTCCCAGGCACTGCCATAGCCTCGAAGGAAAAGTGAAGGGTGCCATTGTCTCGCTCTGCTGTTGACTATTCACTGCATACACATGGCAATTTGTGATTAACTTTTCAATGGACTGACTGATGCCTGGCCACCAGATTGACTGCTGGGCTCATGCTCGGCATTTCACTATTCCCTAGTGACCTTGATGGATTTTCTGGAGACTGTTGAGTCGAAATGTTTTAGGGATGAGTAGTCTGTCATTAAAAACTAAGAAATCATCAATGATTGTGAGATGTTTTCTCAGTTTAAAGTATTGCTGAAGTACTGAGTTCTTAGGAGTATAATCTGGCCATCTGTTCTGGCAATACTCTTTTTTTGGGATGCATTTGTCATCCTGCTGTTTTGCTTGTTTAATCTCTTGTAATCACTTTTCTGTGGCTTGTATCTGTTTCGTAATAAGTGAAGTATATGCTTCCACTTCCTCAAAATTTAAATCTTTCAGTTTGACTCCTTACTCTGGTATTCTTGGTAATGCATCTGCTGTCATCTGGTATTTCCCTTGAACATACTCAGTAACTGAATCGTATCTCCTGAATCTCAGTCTAAAACATTGAATTCTAGGTGGTATTATTGCAATTTACTTTAGGTTAAGAACAGTAACCAAAGGTTTGTGGTTGGTTTCAATTTTAAACCTTAATCCCATGACATAATCAGAGAACTTCTCGCAGGCCCATGTGGCTGCTAATGTTTCTTTCTTAATGGTTGTATATCTCTTCTCTGTGTCCACGAGAAATCTTGAGACGTAATAAACTGGTCTTCTTTGTCCATCTTTTTGAACTTGAAACAACACTGCCCAAGCTTGTATATGGTGTGCTGCTGCTACAATTATTGCCAACTCTGGATCATAGTGAGCTAGAATTTCTAGTGACATTAGGAGATTTTTAATCTTGTCAAAAGCATTTTGCTGGTCCACGTTCCAGAACCACTGTTGACCCTGTCTCAACAGCTCCAAACAGCTCTTTGATTTCTGCCAAGTTTGTAGGAACCTGCCTACTTGATTGACTACCCCAAGGAACCTTTGTATCTGTTATTCTGTTCTGTTATGTCTATAGGCTGTGGGAACTCTCAAATGACCTTGGCTATCTGCAGGTTGGCCATAATTCCTGAAGCTTGGACAATGTGCGCTAAGAGTTTTATCATAGGCTTTGCAAATTCATATTTGTTGTTTAGTGTCAAACATGCTTCTTGTAGGACTTTGACGGCTGCTCTCACTTAATGGTCATGTTCTTCCCTCAATGAACTGTGTACAAAAATCTCGTCCATATGGCTTATTACTCCTTCCAGGGTCTGAGATATCACTCTTTGGAATATCCCAGATGTAGAAACAATCCTGAATGGTAACCTGTTAAAGCAATAAAGACCAAATGGGGTGATAAAATAGTTAGTAATTCTTTGTCCAGAAGCAACTGCCAAAAACTGCTGTTAGCATCCAATTTTGTGAAGAGGGTGCTAATTTGGCAAGATCCACTGATGCCGTCAGATAGGTCTCCTGCTCTACTGATTTGTTTGAGTCAAGTCCATGTAGGCTGTAATTGAACCATTAGGCTTTGGCACTGTGACCATTCCAGAATGCCACTTTGTCACTATGGTTACTAGAGAGATGGCACCTTGTTGTAACATGTGTTCAGTCTCCCTCTTGACTTTATTTAAGAATATGTAAGGACCTTCCTATCTGTGAGGAGACATATCGGCTTAGCATTCACCCTTAGGGTTATGTGATATTCTGTTTTCAGCTTTCCTAAGCTTGAAAATAGGGATGGAAATTCATTCCTGAATACCTTATTGGGCTGTTGGTCAGCAATTTCATCAATGTTGTAAATCAGACTCAACTGCAAGCATGCTTTCCTGCCCAATAATGATGACTCTGATTCTGTACAACATACAGGGGTTCAATAGTGTATTTATCCTTGTATCTTAATCTTGCCAAATGTTGGCCTATTACTTTTAGTATTGTCCCTCCTGGACCTTGCAACTGTATGGAGGAAGACTGTAATGTGATATTTTTAAGCCACTTAACTTGATCAGAAATACTGGTACACCTGCGTCAGTGCCTAGCTTGAATTCTGTGGGCTGATGATAAACTTCTAATGTAATACTCCAATAATTATTTTCTGTTTTGTTAACTTCTCTTAGGAAGATTCTTTGTTTTTTCTGAGGCTCTTCCATTCCTTGAATTTTACCTGGTTTTGTTGTTATCTCTTTCTTCCTGTGAGCCATAGGAATTTTGGATCTGCAGACTATTTTAAAATATCCAAACTTCTCACAGTGCTGGCGCTTAGCTTCTCCTGCTAGGTATTCTGCCCATTTGTGTAAGGTTTACCTGTCACACCGAGAGCATCTCAAGATGGCGCTTGGCCTGCTTTTTCCAGATTTTTGCGGGCTTTTCCTTCACTGTACTTTCTGTTTTTTGTCTGACACATTGAATGACATCATTAATTTCTTTTCCAAGGGACATTTCCCCACGAACAATCACTCAGTGTAGCTACCTAAGCTCGGTCTGTTGTGTTATTTATATTGCCTTTGTGTGAGTTAAATCTTCCCTTGTTTGCAAAAGATCTGATAGGGCTTCATCTAAGACCCCAACCACTATAATCACATATTAATTAATCTTTGAGGATCCCATTGTTGCAATTCGCCATGACTCTATAGAGATCATTTATAAATGAATGCATGGATTTACCCGGTTTTGTCTCCTCTTACTAAATTTCGCTTGCTCAGTGATCAATATTTTTGAACATTGAGGTATGAATCGAATGCTTGGAGGACTTTCTCATATGAGCTTGAAGCCTCATCGATGCCCTATCTTGCAATGACATCATCAAAGTGCTGACCTAATCCTTCTTGTCCTTCTTATGCAAACCTGAAGCTGTTCTAGCATCTGGAGAATCTCTTCCTCCAATTGTCCTAGTGTTGTACCTGTTGTGAGCCTTCAGCGCTTCAGAACGGTTCTGAGAGTGGTAATGTAGACTCCATGCTTACCCTAAGCACCGAATCTGTTGCTCCTTCAGTAGTTTGACTTGCAGTTTGTGATCTGCTGTCTGGACTCCAGGTCTGTGACTGCTTGCATCCGCAGCATTATAAGCAGAGTAGATGGTTGAGTCTTCAGTCTTTTCTTGTCCTTTCTCAAGGATTTGTAGGCCTTTCAGATCTGCAGTCTTCACTTGGAGTTTTTGTGGGTCTTTACTCCCTAGCCACTGTTTCATCTTGAGTTCAGCATCTAGATGGGGTTTCTTTAGAGTTTGCATGTTGCCATAGACTACCATAGACTGCTCTTTGTAAAAAACATCCTTGTTTATTAACAGATCTATATACATCTCTGGACTCTACATGAGGTACTTCTGCTTCCCTCAGACTGTGTTCTCTTCCTCCAGCTCTCTACAAGAGAGAGAAGGAACGCTAATCAATGACAGAGAGCAACTGCTAAAAGCAACACTCAATGTCTGCTTCCTGCTCAGAAGAGAACACTATAAATTCTCCTCGTGGCTTGTGAGACCAAACACTCTAGAAACACATTTTTCAAGAAAAAAAATATAGAAATGATCCCTAAGAGCTTCCCACCAGATCTCGGTCTCTTATTTATGTGACATTATATCATAGTTACATCAGTATCAGGTGCTCCTGATTTTTCCAGGGCCCTAGTGAATGAAGGCCTGGACTTCAGTTGTGTTATGGGAGGAAGGGGAAATGCACAGGAGGTTCTAGCTAGGGGAATAATATGTTTAGGGTTGGAGGAGTTGTAGGGCTTGAGGAGGTTAAACTGTAATGAAGAGGAAGTAATGGATAAATGTAAATGCAATGTTATGGATTTTAAAATGAACATGTTCAGTTACTGGGGGTCATTCTAGGTCAGTGAAGATGGATGTTAGATGAGTTGGAGTTGGTACAGGTTAAGACATGACAGAAGAGTTTTGAATGAGCTGGTTTATTGTCAGTGGAGAATGAATGTTTGGAGGTCGCAGAGGCATAAATGAATGTTTCATTGGCAGTTAGGCCAACATAAGGTGAAATGGACATGATACGAAGTTGTAAAAACAAAAAGCTACTGCGGATGCTGGAAATCCAAAACAAAAACAGAATTACCTGGAAAAACTCAGCAGGTCTGGCAGCATCGGTGGAGAAGAAAAGAGTTGACGTTTCGAGTCCACATGACCCTTCAACAGAACTGAATGATACGAAGTTGGTTGAATGAGAGGAAACAGAGTGGCGCTGAACTATTTTTTTCAGACTGGCGGAAGGCATACAGCACCCAGAGGTTGGGGCCACTTTTTTTTATTATATATTGATTTAGATTTGGATGTACAGGACACAATTTTAAAGTTTGCAGATGACACAAAACTTGGCAGTATTGTGAACTGTGAGGAAGATAGTGATAGACTTCAAGAGGATTTAGACAGGCTGGTGGGACATGACAGATGAAATTAAAACTAAGAAGTGCGAAGTGATACATTTTGGTAAGAAGATTGAAGTGAGGAAATGTGAACTAAAGTTCTATTCTAAAGTGAGTGCAAGAGCTGAGAGACCTGTGGTTATATGTGCATGAATCATTGAACATTGCAGGGAAGGTTGAGGAAGTGGTTACAAAGGCAAAACGGAGAAATTCTGGGCACCACGTCTTAGGAAAGACATATTGACCTTGGAGGGAGGGTGGCATACGCTTTTCCAGAATGACACCAAGAGACAAAGAATTAAATACCAAGGAGCGATTGCACAAACTAGAGTTGTGTATTTCTTGGAATTAGAAGATGAAGAGCTTTGTATAGCTGAAACATGACCCCTACCCTTTGTATTCTAGTCCTCTAGACAGAAAGGCCAGTATTCTATTTGATTATTTCTGTACTTGTTCATGATCTACTAATGGCCTATGTACCTGGAACTCCCCCATACCCCCCACCACCCCACACACCCGCAACTCCCCACCAACCCCAAACCCATCCCTCACCGGCAAGTCTCTTTGCACTGCCATTATTTTTAGCTTTGAACCGTTTGGAGAGTACTCTGTTCTAACTTTCTTAGGATTAAAGTGGATGATCTCATATTTGCTTACATTGAAATCAGTTTACCACAGTTTTGTCCATTCACTTAAACCAATATCTCTTTGTAATTTTATGTTTCCGTCTACTCTGCTTATAATGCTGCCTATCTTTGCATCATGGCAAATTTGGATATGTAGCTTTCTATCACATGATCTAAGTCATGAATAAATATGGTGAATATGATGAGTAATTGAGGTTCGAACACACAGTCTTGCAGTATGCCTGTAATGTAACAGTAAATGGATTGCATTCTACTGTTGAGTTTAAAGGAACTTCTTTCTCTTTGAGTCTCAGATGCCGGGAACATGAAAGTTACAGCTTTTAAAATGATCAATTTATTAAATGATACCATCAAACACATAACTGAGTTCAAGTCAATTGTGATAGCTCATGCGAAAGAAAAGGTCAGTAACCTATAACAATGGCCAAAACATCAGTATGCCGTAAAAAAGTGGTTCCTTTTTTTTCAATTTTCACAATATTAAGGAGAATGGCTTGGCTCAGTGGAGAGAAACTATTTCCATTGTTTAGGAGCGCGGGGGCATAGTCTAAAGATGAGAGCCAGTCCTTTCAGGAGTGAAATTAGGAAACACTCTACATTATGCCATTTAAAAGAAAACATACTCCTGATTGAACAAAGCTTAACATTTTCATTATTTTTTGCCGTGAGAATAGCCCACAAAATGTTGAAGTTCACTTCAGATCAGTGATTGTGTTGATTGCATGTGTGAAGACTGCAAGTGCTCCCTGTGGCAGAGCAGTGATGATTTACGACAACTTATGGATTCCCCTAATTATCTATGTTTGTGGATGCCAGATATTGCTGTCAGTTTTACACTGTAATGATGGCGAATGCTAACAGTTTCACTGCCAATACAACTGCCAGTTCTGGGCCAATGATTTTATTGCGGAATGGGTTAGTGGATATTGCTGTGATGAAAGCAAGATTTTGGATAAAACTCTGTTCGTGTCCATTGACTATTGCCAGTGTAATAGTAATAGGATTCCACTAGAGTAATTCATCGTATGTTAATTTTAATACTGCAGATTTGTAGGCCAATCTTTTTGAAATTTATTGGTATTACATAAAAGCTGTCCTTGATATCAAGTCATGAAGCTCAAGCTGTTTGTGGGAGTATTGAGCTGCATTGAAATGCAATTATAGAACCTGTGACTCAACCAAAGTAAGATTTCAGAATGTTGTTTCTCTTGGATTATTTCAACCAAGATGTAGAAGATTTGTATATTTTGTGCCTCATGTCAGTATAAAAACAGTGTAGTGTAGGTGTGCCAAGCTGTCATTTAGATTGAAACTGCAACTGTGGCAATATAAGCTTTATCCTTTTGAAATGTCATAGGAGAGCCCAGCATATGTATGCATTGTGAATAACTAAATGTCTTTCTATTGCTATAATATCTGTTTTATTCTACTACATTTTTTTTTAAGTTCTGGTAAAGAAAAGCTGCAGTTCAGTATGTTTCTGTGATTCTATTTTCTTGAATGGACAAGGATGAATGAAACAGATGGTATCAAATCTAATATGAGCTGCACAATCTTGTTTACCAGAGTTTCAAAAAAATATATTTGCCACCTTTTATCACCTCCTTTCCTAAGGGTTGTAGTAGGGTTCTACAGATGCAAACAATCCTCCAGCAGCTCATTCAAACGATTGTGGTTCATACGAGAGTCTGGTCATATTATTTGGTTGTGGAGAGCCAAATCTTGTTTTTGCTCGACTTGTACCGGCATATATTCTCCTACTGAGGTCATTGGAAAGCAATAATGAACAGGAGCCAAGAGGTGTTCAAACCAATTGTATTGCTCCATCTACTGACCTGCTGAGATCAGCTAACTCAACAGTGACTAGAATCAAGCTGTGGTCTATATGGCTTTATATCATACCACATAAAATGGTGCATTTGCACTTTAAGTTACTTTATTATTTTATTCGGGTAATATAGAATTTGTGGTGGGATTCAAAAGCATGCTTTATATTGAATAGATGTTTTGATTTCTGCTGCTTATTCGTTTGGATTTGTGTTATCAGGAGCATTATTCATTCAACTATTTGTCTAAATTTATTACATGAAAGACAAAATATATATAAATCAGATTTAAGCAAAATAAATTAACATCGGGTGAGCATCCCAACGTCATCGCGTACTCGCATGATACTTCAGTTGATGGGCACGCGTAGGAGTCAGCAGTGCATCTCCCGACAGTTAACAGACCTATTAAGGCCACTAAAGTAATAATTCAATGAAATTTTTTGCTGCACGTCCAACCTTACAGTTGACGGGCAGGCGCAAAGGCTAAGCAGACTTTGGATTTTTTAGGAAACCTCATCCATGGGCGGGATGAGGTTTCCAGCAGCAAATAAAAATTAAATAAAAGTTTTTAAATGTCATTCATAACACGTCCCTGCTTATGTGACAGAGTCACATTAGGGGACATGTTTTTAACATTGCTTTAAGTTTTTAGTTTTTAATTTTAAAAATCTTCAGCTCCCTGAGGCAGCTCTGTGCCTCAGGGAGCTCCTTCTGCCCCCACCCTGGCAGTGCTGCAGCGTGCATTTCATGCTGGCTGGCTGTTAATTGGCCAGCTAGTGTGAAATCCCGGTTGGAGCCCAATCACGGGCAATGGCCAGCTTCCCGACCACTCCTGGGCCCACCAGCCGCTCCCACCCGACCACCGGAAAATCCTGGCCATGGGAATGCCACCAACTGGAAGTTCCCCTCCAAGCCACACACCATCCTGACTTGGAATTATATCACTGTTCCTTCACTGTCACTGGGTCAAAATCCTGGAACTCTCTTCCTAACAGCTGTGGGTGTACCTATACCACATGGACTGCAGCGGTTCAAGAAGGTGGCTCACCACCACCTTCTTGAAGGCAGTTAGGGATGGGCAGCCAGCGACGCCCACATCCCATGAAAGAATAAATAAAAATAAGTAGCCCTGCGGGGGTGTGATAGGTTATCGGGGGTAGGTGGGATGCAGATTTCAGGTTACTATCAGATCAGTCATGATGTTACTAAATGGCGGAGCAGGCTCGAGGGGCTGAATGGCCTACTCCTGTTCCATGTTCGTATGCGATTTTTTTTCCTTCAGGTATTTATCCAATTCCCTTTTGAAAGCCACTACTGAACCTTTTTCCACCACTTTATCAATCTTAAATCTGTGTCCTCTAGTTATCAACCCTTCGCCATTGGAAAGAGTTCCTTATGTTACCATATGATTGGGCAGCCAAAGTTGTTTGAAATCGACCTGATAGAAAGTTCTCAGTGAGAATGTTGAATTAAATTTTTCCTTAGCATTAGTTGATTTAATATGCTATTACACATTCTTTGATTTGCACTGAGTCACAATCATCATCATCTGGGTCACCTGTTACACTCTGAAAGGAACCTGTATTTATAACTCTACATTGAACCTGGGCAAGAAAAGAAAGTCCAAAATACAGCTAATCTACTTTCAAATTTCTTACTCTTAAAAATATTAATTTGCTGTGATTTTTGTGAAAATACAGTATTTATAAGATCTAGATCTGCTTTGAACTTTATAAAACCTGCATGTCTTCAGGGGACTGATATAACAAAATAACTTTCAGTGAAAAATAGTTAGAAAAATTGTGTGACACCTCTTTAGTAGATGATACTAATAATTTAAAAAAACAGTGCCTCCAGTCACTGAAGCCACCCTTCTCTTTCACAAACCCTTATCAATATTTCTTATTGGATCATAGAGCAGCATGGAGCATAGGAGGTCATTTGGTCTATTTAATGCGTGCTGACTCTTTCAAAGAGCAATCTAACTAACCCACTCCTCCACTCTTTCCTCATATCCATGCTATGTTTTTTCCTTCAAGTATTAAATCAAATTCTGTTTTGAAAGCTCTTATTTTTCTCCACATGGACTGCCCACTGTCCTGTCCCATCCAATTAATTTTAATATTTTTCTTCAAGCAACTATTTAATTTTGTTTTAAATAATCTTATGCACTCTGATTCAACAATGGTCTGTAGCAGGGAATCCTAAATTTTAAGATCCTTTTTTTTGTGCTCACTCATCCTTATGCCTGCCCCTGTGAAGCACCTTGGAATGTTTTTCAGTGTTTCGGATGCTACATAAATTCAGGTGATTGTTTTTGTAATTATCATAAAATTGTCAAATTACAATCGAAACAATCCATTGTTGTTTGCCTTATCATAATTCTTCATAACCTTGAAAGTTTCTACCAGTCATCCTTTAGTCTTTTCAGCTCAAGTAAAGAAACCTTTCATGTCTGTTTCATAACTATAATTCTTCATTCTTGATGACATTGTGGTGAATCTATACTTCACCTTTTCCATTGTATTATATGCTTCCTATAATTGGGTATCCAAAATTTTTTTCAGTCCTAAAATCTTGTGCAATTTCAACATTACTGCCTTCTAAATATACACCAAGGTAGCACTTGCCTGTGAGTCAGAAGGTTGTGGGATCGAGTCCCATTTCAGGACAAAAGTCAAGGCTGACATTCTCGTGAGTACTGAGGGAATGCTGCACTGTGAGAGATGTCGTTTTTCGGATGAAATGCTGAACTGACACCTCGTTGCTCTCTCAGGTAGACATAAAAGATCCCATGACGACGAGCAGGAAAATAATCCCGACATCCCGGCCAATGTTTATCCCTAATTAACATCACAAAAACAAATTATCTGGACATTATCACATTGCTGTTTGTGGCAGTTTCCTGTGTGCAAATTGGCAGTTGCATTTCCTACATTGACTACACTTCAATATTTATTTCTTTGGCTGTAAGGCCTTCTTAAGGCCATATATGGGGCTAAATTAAATTAAATATTTCGGGGATAAATTAAAAAGCAGAACCGCAAAGATAATAATCTCTGGATTACTACCTGAGCCCCATGCAAATTGGTGTAGGGTAAATAAGACTAGAGAAGTAAATGCATGGCACAAAGATTGGTGCAGGAAAAATGGGTTCTGATTCATGGGGCACTGGCACCAGTACTGAGGAAGGAGAGAGCTGTTCAGTTGGGACGGGCTTCATTTGAATCATGCTGGGACTAGTGCTCTGGCGAATCATATAACTAGGGTTGTAGATAGGACTTTAAACTAATTAGTCAGGGGGAGGGTTCAATTGAAGGGAAGTTTAAAAAATCAAAAAGAAACGAGGCAGAGGTGCAGGGTAGTGAAGTGGCGAATGATAATCAAAGTGTGACAGGAAGGGGGAGAAAATATAAGCAGAAGAGTGCAGCAGAAATCAGAACCAGAATGAACAATAATGGTTTAAAAGTGAAAGCTTAAGGCTCTTTATCTGAATGCACGCAGCATTTGTAACGAAATAGATGAGTTGATGGCACAAATAAAAATAAATGAATATGACTTGATAGCTATGACAGAGACGTGGTTGTAGGGTGACCAAGACTGGGAACTCAATATTCAAGGGTATTTGATGTTCTGGAAAAATAGGCAAAAAGGAAAAGAAGGTGGGGTAGCTTTGTTAATAAAGGAGGGTATCAGTGTGGTGGTGAGTAGTGATATAAGTGCAATAGGTCGTGATGTGGAATCAGTTTTGGTGGAAATATGGAATAGCAAGGGGAAGAAGTTACGGGTAGGAGTCTTCTATAGGCCCCTGTAGAGTTGACTCACTATAGGACAAAGTATAAATTGGGAAATAATGGAGGCATATGAGAAGGGTGCTACAATTGTCATGGGTGATTTTATCTGCATATTGACTGGACAAATCAGATTGGCAGGGGTAACATGGAAGACGAATTTGTAGAATGCATCAGGGATTGTTTCTTAGAGCAATACGTTGCAGAAACTACCTGGGAACAGGCCATTTTAGATCTAGTAATGTGTAATGAGGTAGGATTAATTAGAGATATCGTAGTTAATAATCCTCTAGGGGATAGCGATCAGAACATGGTAGAATTTCAAATTCAGTTTGAGGTCGAGCAACTCGGGTCTCAAACCAGTGTTCTCAACTTAAATAAGGGCAATTACAGAGGTATGAAGAAAGAGTTGTCTAAAGCGGGCTGGGAAAATAGACTAAGGGGTAGGTCAGTGGATGAACAGTGGCAGACATTTAAGCAGATATTTCATAATGCCAGCAAAAATTTATCCCGTTGAAAAAGAAGGACTCGATGAGAAGGATGAACCACCCTTAACAAAGGTGGTCAAGGAGAGTATCCAATCAAAAATTAAGGCATACAAAACAGCGAAAACTAATGGTAAGCCAGAGGATTGGGAATTTTTTAGGAATCAGCAGCGGAAGACTAAAAGGCTAATGAAGAAGGAGAAAATTGATTATGAAAGTAAACCGGCAAGAAATATAAAAACAAACAGCAAGAGTTTCTATGGGTATATAAAAAGAAAAAGAGTGGCTAAAGTGAGTGTGGGACCCTTGGAGGATGCGACTGGAGAATTGATAATTGGGAACAGGGAAATAGATAATTTAAACCAATATTTTGCATTGGTCTTCACAGTGGAGGACACTATAAACATTCCAAAGATATCAGATAAGCAAGGAACTAATGGGATGAAAGATCTTTTATCAGTCTCTATCACGAGGGACAAAGTATTTGACAAACTAATGGGACTAATGGCAGACAAGTTGCCAGGACCTGATGGCCTGCACCCAAGGGTTTTAAAGGAAGTGGCTGCAGAGATCATGGAGGCATTGGTCGAAATATTCCAGAACTCACTGGATTCCGGGAGGGTCCCAGCGGATTGGAAAACCGCTAATGTGACACCCCTGTTCAAGAAGGGAGGGAGACAAAAAGCAGGAAACTATGGGCCAGTCAGCCAAGCATCTGTCATTGGGAAATACTACAGTCCATTATTAAGGAAGAAATAGGACATTTAGAAAAGCTTAACGCAATCAGAGTCAACACGGTTTTGCGAAAGGGAACCCATGTTTGACAAATTTGCTAGAGTTCTTTGAGGATATAACAAATAGAGTTGATAAAGGGGAACTGGTATTTGGATTTCCAGAACGCATTCAATAAGGTGCCACATAAAAAGTTATTGCACAAAATAGGAGCTCACGGTATTGGGGGTAATGTATTAGCATGGATTGAGGATTGGCTAACACACATAAGACAGAGAGTCGGGATTAATGGGTCTTTTTCAGGTTGGAAAGACGTAACTAGTGGAGTGCCACAAGGCTCAATCCTCGGGCCTCAATTATTTGCTATCTATATTAATGACTTGGAGGAGGGGGCAGAGTATAATGTATTCAGATTTGCTGACGATACAAAAATAGGTAGGAGGGCTTGTTGTGATGAGGACATAAGGTATCTGCAAGGGGATATAGATAGATTGAGTGAGTGGGCAAAAACTTGGCAGGTGGAGTTTAATGTAGGGAAGTGTGAGGCCATGCACTTTGGTAGGAAGAATCAGAAGGCAGACTATTATTTAAGTGGAGAGAGACTCCAAAAAAGTGCAGCACAGATGGATCTGGATGTTCTTGTGCATGAAACATAAAAAGTTAGCATGCAGGTGCTGTAAGTAACTAAGAAGGCAAATGGAATTTTGGCCTGTATTGCTTGGGGGCTGGAGCTTAAAAACAATTGTACGGGATGTTGGCGAGGCTGCACCTGGAATACTGTGTACATATTTAAGAAAGGATATACTGGCATTGGAGGCAGTTCAAAAGAGACTCACTAGGCTGATTCCTGGGATGAAGGGGTTGACTTATCAAGAACAGCTTAACAGGTTAGGCCTTTGTTCATTGGAGTTTAGACAAATGAGGGGTGATCTTATTGAAACGTACAAGATCCTGAGGGGGCTTGACAGGGTAGATGTTGAGAAGATGTTTCAGTTAGTGGGGGAATCTCAAACTAGAGGACTTGGCTACAGAATAAGGGAACACTCATTTAAAACTGAGATGCAAAGGAATTTCTTCTCTCAGAGGGTAGTGAGTGTCTGGAATTCTCTGCCCCAGAGAGTTGTGGAGGCTAGATCACTGAAAGTATTTAAAGAGGAGGTAGATAGATTTTTGAAATACCGGGGAGCTGAGGGCTATGAGGAGCTGGCATGAAAAAGGAGTTGAGGCCTAGGGTAGATCAGCCATAATCTTAGGCCTGCCCTGCAATTCAATGAGGGGCTGAATGGCCTACTCCTGTTCCTATTTCTTATGTTCTCATATCTACTTACATTGTTGACCTTGCTGTTTAAAGTGCATTTCTTTCCCCTATTCTTTCTTCTAATGTATATTGCAACATGGTTTTCAACATTGAACTGCGCCTTCTCCCTTTTTGCCCACTTAGCTGACCATGCATTGTTCGCCTATAGCCTTCCACAATCCTAGTCACAGTTTCAGGTGATCTCCAGGAATGTGTGTCCATGTTTGAAGGATTCCCGAAGTGTGGCCTCAAGGAGCATTATGATATTTTCAGGGAAGTTTTGAGCATGTGTCAATATTTGCAAATAATCCCTGGGAGAATGAGATCTCATTCAAAAAAAGTTTGAAAATCACTTTTCAAATAATTTTGGTTGATTTTTCTTAGATTAACTTATACCCTGCTGACAATGAGAACAGAAACAGTCTCACTAACTATATGTTGAATGTTCAGTTATTCCACACATCCAATAGAAAATAATTGAGAACTACAGGTAATTAAAGACCCAAAACAATATCCTCTGGATTGGTTAGGTTAACTTATCCATTGAGTATCCAATCTTATGTTTGCCTAAATGTTGTCACTAGATTAATTAATGCACTTGTAACAATATGCTGTGGAAAAAAATGCATTTTAAGCCAAAATGCTTTAATACTGTGGTGTGCTGCTTATGTGTTTCTATTCTTGATTCTAATTGCTTCCTCTACTACCTGCAGTGACAAAGCTGCAACCCCCAATAATTCACCCTTCTGTTATACCGTACAACAATCTCCAAACATAGCACAAAATTGGAAGATTGAGATATTATGGTATTACTGAACGTGCAGTATGAAAATTTCAGCCACCAGCCACTACAATTTGCTAAAATTCTAGTGACAAAATATAATATCTCGTTAGTCTTAAAGTAGGCTTGATGGCTTGATCCACCACCTTAAACATTTATATCCTCCACCACCAAAGGTGCACAATAGCAACAGAGTGTACCAGTGCTGCGGCATCTCATCAAGGTGCCTTTGACAGCACCTTTCAAACCCATGACCTCTACTACGTAAAGGAACAAGGATAGTAGGTGCATGGGAACACCACCACTTGCCAGTTCCCTTCCAAGTGGCACACCATCCTGACTTGGAAATAATAATGTTCCATTTTGCTGGGCTTTTCTTGAACTCCTTCCCTGACAAAACTGTGGGTGTATGTACACCAGATGGATTGCAGCAATTCAACAAGCTCACCACCTTCTCAGCTGCAGTTAAGAATGGGAAATAAATTTTGGCCTTGCCAACACACCAAAACATACAGCTGCACAAAGATGTGAAGCAAGTGGCTGAGAATGCAGTTATAGAACTCCTTGGGGATAGTTTATTGTTTGAGTTAATAATACTTGTATGCCACAAAGTGGGAAGAAGACCAGATATCTCTTTAATCTGGGTCAATTTGAACCCAGGTACCAATAATTCCAAGGGAAATATTCTGACTCACTATGTCACATAATCATTTTTTTTTGTCATTTTTTTTCTCTCCATTCCCTCAAAGACATTGGTGGTGATAGATTGCAGTTTGGCATTGGTAAGCCTCTAGCGACTTCTTCAAGTGGCCATTATTCAGGGATGATTTTCTGAGTGGCAAGTTAATTTACACCGCAGGAGGTTAACTGCCCAACCTGATCCTATTTTTATCCACACGTCACTAATTACAGCCAGACCTGGATAGTGATCAAGATTGCGAGCCTTGGTTGACTTGCCTCTCCATAACCTAGGTGCACAGAAACCAATTTTAGTACCTCAACCACTACCATGGCTGAAAGTAATCAACCAGACACAGACCAGCAATTGTATAGGGGATTTTCTAGCCTGTGGGTCATCTACATAGCAAATAAACTTATAAAAACAAAAAACTACTGCGGATGCTGGAAATCCAAAACAAAAACAGAATTACCTGGAAAAACTCAGCAGGTCTGGCAGCATCGGTGCGTTTAGTCATTTCAAGAGCATGTAGCATGCTCTTGTCACAGAAATCCAACAAAGACCTTGCTCACCATCTGCAGTGTTTGTGAGTAGATATATAATTGCGTGGTCACATGGAGGAATATGAGAACAGCTGAATGCCAAATTTAAAATTCTGCTTTTGCTATTAAATCTTAAATCCCATGATTCTTGCAGTCAATTAGTACTAGAGTCAAATTCTGGTTTTAAAAAATTAAGAAAATAAAAAGTTACAATTTTAAAATGGACATTTGATGTAAAACTAAAACTGTTCCTAATAAAACAAATAACAAAAAATTGCTGAAATATCAACACACCATGACTAGCTTGTACCAAGCTTTAATGTGCTGATTCCAATTACTGTGGTCTTTCATGACAACACAGCCATACAAGATAGACCTATCATTTTGTTTTCTTAGTTTACAATAAACTTCTTAATGTTAACAATAACTATTTGTTTTCATCCAAATGCAGTGTCACCATTCATGCAGTACCTATTACTTATTCACACCGTGAATGCAAAATTAGTATACAACAGTCATTCTTATTATGTATTCAGTGGAAAAATAGAGTATGATCTAGTGCTGTTTTTAGATTGAATCTGCTTTGCAGATGGACCACAAAGTGGTCTACTGGATAATATATGGATTTAATTTCCTGGCATTTTCATGAATTCCTAAAAGAATAATTCATATTTGTGGAAGCTGTAATAGCAATAATATATTTTTGACTGCTTTCTTTACCCCGTTCTGGGCTAGTATTGGTTCATAATTAACACACACAAATGCTTGCCTTTTCAGGTAATTGATGGTAGCTGGTATTTACCTTGAACAAAACTAAGCATGATAGTTTCATAACCTGATTGTTGCCATGGTGCCAGACTTGGCATTGGAAGTACCAGCATTTTGCAGTGCACCTACTAATTTATGACAGAAAAAGTCACAACACAAGAAATCAAAATAAGCCTGCATAGAATCCTTTGACCACAGGAATAAGACCAAGCGTCTGTTACGCTGGAAAGAAGAGTACAACTTAATTAGCAGTTTCTACCCACTCAAATATGAAAATCTAAGCACAAATCGCTCTTGTAATCTTCTAGTGGTCATTTACAATCTGACCACATTTTTTCAGCATATTACAAGGATATATTCTGATATAGAATTGGCGATTATTGTTAAAAGCAGTACTGTACAATACTGTAGACTATGGTGCAGTAGCAAGCAATGAGTTTTCTCTGTAACCTGTCAAGCAGGGTCACAATGTAGATCAGTGTTAGCTATCAGTAGAACACTGACAATACTGGCAGTACTGAGCGTTCCTAAGAATGCTCACTTTTCTACCTTATTTCCCATGGGCAGAATTTTCCCCCTGTCGGGGGGGGAGGTTTAAGAGCGGGCGCACTGCCATTTTACGTGGGGGGGCCAATTAAGGCCCGCCCAGCGTGATGTCAGCACGGAAGCGCTATGCACTCCCTATGCAGGCGGGGGGGGGGGGGGGGGGGGAGGCGGTGCAATTCCCTGAGCCAAGAGTGCGCTCTTTTGCACATGCGCACGAAAGAGTGCACTCATCTCCCTGAGGCTAAGTGCTGCCTCAGGAAGATCAGCTGTACATTAAAAAATCTGAAAAATAGAAAAAAAAATTTCCTGACATGCCCCCTCATGTGACACTGTCACATGAGTTGGGACATGTCCATAACTTTTACACACACTTTAATTACGTTTTTTAAAACCAACATGAAGCCTCATCCCGCCCGTGGTTGAGGTTTCATGCTTTTTCTAATGCCCGCCAGGGCTCCTAGCCTGCCTGCCAACCTTAAGGTTGGATGGGCAGGCCCATTAATTAGTTTAATGACCAATTAGTTTAATGGCCAATTGAGGCCATTGACAGGTCGGCGGGTGCACAGCTGATTTTGATGAGCCCCCGCCTACTTGAAAATTTAAATGGGGTGGGGTGATGTTGGGAGTTCCACCCGACGCCATCCTGTGTCATTTTACACATCGGTGAGCAGGCCGCCCCCTGCCCCTGCTCGCCAACCGGAAAATCCTGGCCCATGTGTTTTCCCCAGTTGTGGATAAAATATAATTTCAAGTTAAGAAGCTGAAGTGAACTTGCAGTCCTAGTAAAGGTCTCTAGACAACAGAGCTATTGAATTGATTTTCTCTACTGAAGTTGATGTGATTCATTCTTCTATTATTCAGATAACCAATATTTGCCTGCAATAGCTTGATTGTGTCTGACCTTTAAATAGGAAACTAGTCGCTTTCTAAATAGCTCTTGATTACACCAGCTAGACCATTGATGAATGAGAAATGGGATGGGAGCAAGTAAATTGTCCTGAGGGGCCCCTGGGTAGATGTTACAGTAAGGTAACATGTCCATACCATCACTCACTGTTTGCATCATTTGAGGAATACGAGAGTATTCAGCGTTGTAGCTCATCAATAGACGACATGATGCCAACTAGTATACATTCCTGTTCAGACGGCTGCTGTTCTAATTTTGCGCTGACTATCAGAGCAGAAGTTCCCAAACTTTTTCTTTACTGAGTTTTCCTTTAAAGATTCAAGTCCCATATTTAAAAAACATTGAATGGAATTTTTAACTGTGACAGGAGAGTAAAGCAGATGATAGCAGATTGGCTGCCCGTTATGACCCCTGCCTGAGGTCAATGCTAAAATTGAAAGTTCCACCCAGTATTTTTGCATAGAAGGGAGAATTTTATTTTTTGTGGCTGACATAAAAATACAATAATAATGATAAAATCACAGAATCAGCCATGGTGCAATTTGAGGGAAGATAGTTAGGACAGAATAAAATGGGAATAATTAGAGAAAATAATCTGCAAGAATTTTCCTAAAATCCATACCTTGAATCTAATGGTACCTGAGATATTCATTGATGTTAATTATGACCTTGCTGTGTTTGCGTTGAACATGGTCCCGGTTGTGACTGGACACTACCAGCACCGTCATCGGCTGGATGAAGAGCTGGAAGAGTAGCAAGTAGATGCACACCACCGGTAATCCTGTCACTTTTGATACCTCTTTGTCAGCATTCACGCAATCACACGCTTTCCTTGGTTTTGTGATTGCTCCGTCAGCTGTTGCTGTCATCCCTCCAGCAAGAGGTTCAACCACTGGCCCCATGGATTTGCACCCTCCAGTTTTCTGCCAGATTGTTCCTGGTGACTGCTGTCATTCCAATACCAAGCCCAAACACAGGTATATGGCTCCCACTGACAATGCGTCCCCAGCTGTAGGAAAACAGCAATAAGGTTAATCTGTAACAGGGTGCAGCTGCAGCTGTTTATTAAATGCAGCCAAATCACAGTTGTTCTGATATGGTATCACTTGATAACTTCATCGTGCGCCCGGTCCAGTTTTGGAGCCTCTGACACTCGCTGGATGGCATATGTGAAAATGCTGAAAGATGACCAAGTGCTAACTGCTGAACAGTTAGCAGAAAGTAGTGACTCAACAGCATTTTCTTTAGTTTTGGTTTCCCTGCAGTTTGACAAGATTGAGAGTAGATGTACTGTTTAGTAATTACTTCCTAGATAGTCAGGATGCTTACATTTTTTGTTTTGCACTGAGAATGAAAGCAGTTGACAAGAGCATATAAATAGATGATTTGATAAAGCAGCTGGATAGAATAATATTGAGCTTAACAGATTATTTAAAATAGTTGAAATTGTACTCAGTCTTAATTCAGATGTTTGGATTGTTATACTTGTACCTGACCCTAGTTTGCTTCATGAGTTTGCCTGCTAATTGTGTTCACTTACCTACAAGATCCACAGACATCTACAGATCAATGGGCCAACATTTTCAGTTCACAGAAAACTAAAACTAAAACAGAAAACCTTACTGTGGGTACAAGAATGAGCTTGACATTATAGGTTGCATATATGATAAGAAATTAAAGTGATCTTTTTCTGTTGACATGCAATAACAGTTTGAAAAACCTAATGGTGGACAAAGCACCAAAGGTACTTGCTTAGTGATCATTCTTTATGGGTGAGCCTGGAGTGAATGCCTGAAGCCCATTAAACTATTGTAGTCTTTCTAGTAGAGTTCAATCCTGCTCTCACCTAATTTCCACAAGCTCCCTTTCCAACAGTGGTCACTGAATATTACTAGGAATGGAAATCAAAGGAAAAGCTCCCTGTAATGTGACGCCAAATGATGAGAAGACCCCAGGTTCAAATCCTGGTATATGTTGAGTTAGCTGATTGTTGATCTATTTTTGAAGCAATCTGAAGGATGCACTGTTGCATTCTTTTCAAATTGTCATTGGAGAGATTAGCCTGACTTGAACTGAACTGCATATTGGTAACAGCCAGGCTCTTGCAAGCTCTTTGTCCATCTTCCTTTCCCTCTGCATTCAGGTCAGTCATCAAAGGTTCTATCTTAACAAATTGTACTGATTTGTGATGCTCTGGCACCTGTAACTGATGTTTGACTTTAATGCTATTCTGATGACCTGCTTTTGGAAAATCCTATATTTTACGTCGGGGTGATGGTTGCTTTAAGAAATAAGCTTCTCTAGGAGATGATTTCTGGTTAAGCATATTTCTTCCAGTAATTGATCATGTGACCATGTTGCCTGGGAGATAAACAATAGAAAAAGGATCAACAAGAAGTTAATTACAGGGAGAGTAGATTGTGGGTATGGCTCTGGTCTCAAGCAGGGTTTAGTTTTTAGTTTAGAACAAACTTGACGCAGCAAACATTTCTTTCAAGCACAGTTCAGTTGAAATTCTATGTGCTGGCTAAAAGGGTGTAGAAACCTTGGTAACTGAAGAACTCTACTAAAAGTTGAGCTTCTGGGATAGCCAAGCTGACGAGAGAGACCGCAAGTGTTAAATGCAATTCTCCAGAGTTAAATAACATTAGAACCAGGAATTTCTGACCCAAGGTGGCTATACTTAAGACACTAGCAGCGCCTGTGTTTGAACTCAGAGTCTATAAACCATGGGGTGGTTGGAGGAGATTTGAAGGGACAGCCATGCCACAAATAAGTGGAAGGCCCAAGGAATCTCAGCCTTAATATGAATCTTTATAAATGCACTGAGACTAAGTTGTTAATGTTCCAATTTCTCATAAGTACCTGACTTGAGTTATTGGGAGTGTAAGTCAAATAGGTGTAGAAGGAAACTTGAGTTAAGTAGTTCAGTTTAGTGTATAAGTAACTGTTCAATGTGCTTTTAATATCTTTAACATAACTGACTATTTAAGATTGAGTGTAGTTATTAGCATTTATGTTCTTCCATTTCTGTGTAGTAAGATTCTTTTGTTTTAAACAGTGAACCTTATGGCTTTATTCGTTTAGTAAACACTGGGGGCAGGATTTTTCACTCGGCGTGCGGGGGCGGGCTGATGTGTAAAATGACGGGCGATGACGTTGGGCTTGTGCGCCGACATCATCGTGCTGTGTCGCAACGTTTCGTTCGGCGGGTGCCCACTGGAGTCGGCTGCGCGCTGGCTGATATTTAAACCTTAAGGTTGGCGTGCAGGCGAAAAGGCCAAGTGGTCTTCACGGCTTTTAGGAAACCTCATCCTTGAGTGGGATGAGGTTTCCTAAAGCGCTTATTCATTAAATAAACCATTTTTATGAAATATAAAAATATGTCCCCTCTCATGTGACACAGTCACATGAGAGGGGACATGTTTAAATACATTTTAGAGCCATTTATTTATTTGAAAACTGCTTCAATCTCCCTGAGGCAGCTCCGTGCATGCATAAGAGCGCTGGCCCTGACTCTCTCTCCTCTCCCCGCCCACACAGGTAGTGCTGAGCGCTACAGCTTGCGTCTTAGGCTGGGCCGGACCTTAACTGGCCCGCCTGTGTAAAATGGCAGCGTGGAGCTGATTGCAGGCGGCGCTGGGCTCCACAACTGCCCCCGCACACTCCCGCTGAGCCCGCCCAATGCCTGAAAAATTCAGGCCCTGGATTTTTGGATTCCAAAAAAATTAAGATGTTACTGGTCTGTACCAAGATCATAGCAACAATAAGTCAGTTTTACTGCTTGAAGTTAAGTAACTTCTGCTATTATTGGGCAAGTTTCCATCCCTCTCAGTTGAGGGAAAAAAAGACCTATCTTTAAAGAAATGTAATTTGGATTTTTCTATCAAAATGCCTAATTAGAATTTTCTAACAATCGTTCTTGGGTTATGAGCATCACTGATATGGGCAGCCTTTATCCCTAAATGCCCTTGAAAAAGTGGTGTTCAGCTCCCTTCTTGAACCACTGAAATCCGTCTGGTGTAGGTACACTCAGTGCTATTAGGGAGTTACGCTGTTTAAATAAAATTCGTGAAAATCAAATTAAATAGAAAAATCACAACAGTATGTGACAGAATTATACTTAAAAACGCAATTACTTTTAAAGAAATTAAAACTATATGAATATGTTCATTAGTTCTGATTTTGTTTCATGGAGGTGTTTGCTTTGGTCTATATTTTCCCCTAATATTCAAGAGTCATTCATTGAGAAAAGTCATTTTTAATGAGCAACTCCCTATTGACCTTATTGGTAACATGTATCTTTTAAAGAAAATTGGTCAGTGCCTAATTTGAATAATCCTTTGGTTGGAGTCTATCTCCTTTGTCTTAACTCACAGTCACTTGTGTAAGATTGTCAATTGTGACACTACTAGATTTTGGCTTTCAAACTTTTAAAATCAGGTCTCCTTTGCATCTCCATTCTGTCTGCTGCACCTTTAGTGGCAAAACTTCGACTATCTTAGTCTGCCGGACACTACCCTTAAGCACTGCAATACATTTTTCCTCATCATCAAAAGCCTGTTGAAAACCAACTACTTTTTATTTTTCATTGTGCAAGACAGCACAATATAAAGACTTCTGATTTCCCCATTCCACTTTACGAAACGCATGGTACTGCAATTTAATGTATAATAAATTAAGTTAAGCTGAAGACCTTTCTGTTGAAAGGACATTGAAAGGGCACGGGGGAGCATGGAGTGAAAGCTCCCTGAAGGCAGAGAGCTGCCTCAGGGAGCTGAAGAATTTAAGCACAAAAAAATAAAGACTTTTAAAAACTGGGAAAAAATGCCCACACATCAGAAACAGTCACCTGAACATATACAATATGAAAATCTGTCCAAACATTTTTATTTAAAAAAAAATTTAGTGATGGAAACCTCATCCCGCCCTTGGATGAGGTTTTCTGAAAAATGCAAAGGCCGACTGGCCGATTTGCCTGCCTGGCAACCATAAGGTTGGGTGGGCAGCGGAAAATCGCAGTTAATTGCGCCGTTAATGTGCTCAATAGCCCTCTTAATCGTCGGCAGGCGAGCTTCCGAGTTTAGCATGCACCTACCAACTGAAACATGACGTTGCGATGACGTTGGGATGCTCGCCCGACGTCATTGCACGCTATTTTACACTCGAGTGTGTCAGGCGTGCGCTCGCATGCCGAGCGAAAAATTCCGCCCATAAAGTCTTTAATAAACACAAGTTATCAGCAGAGGCAAAAAATGGGCAATTGGTCAAGTTGTAGAACTTAAACTAGTTGGAGCTGTTTCCTTATTACTTGATGCCCAGCTTTTTTTTCACTGTTTTGAATTGATATGTTTATGCATCTACTGTATCTAAGAACTTTGCTATTAATCTGAGCATTTCTTTAGCAAAGCCTTAGTTTACTTAAGTCAGATAACAGCAACTTAGAAAGAAAAGAACACATCTATGAAATCCATGAACTCAGCCTCTTGCGAACAGTACCAATGAGAGAGCCATTCTGACAGCTATACTATGTTCCAGTCCCTGATATAAAGCATTTATATCTCTCTTGCACTTTAAAATTAAGGCAACTGCGGAAAAAGTTGCATTTTATTTTCTGGGCTACTTTACATTCAGTTACTTCAATATTTGTCCTGAATTCTACATCAGTGCCTAATCTGAAAGATAGATGAAGAGTTGAACCAACACAACAATGATAATGCAAAATTTTGGTGTGTTTGCCAGCAGGTTGTCAGTTAGGAATAGGATTTTTTAAACTGTCAATTTGTGCATTGTTGCAATTTCGAAATGCGATGAAGGGTGTTTTCAGGGTTTTGTTCGCCATCATTTGTCTTCTGTGCAGCAGTTGTTTGGTTTGCAAGAGTTTAAACTTATTAGCTCTTTTCATTTATTCTGAAAATATTACTGAAAGGACTATTACTTAAATAGAACATAAGACAAAGGAAACAACCTGTACTTTTGTTGGAAATAAAACTTCAACTCTATTAATACCAGGCTTGTGAGATGTAGTCGTTGCTGCCAACATACAGAGATCTGAGGCAGCCTTGAATGTTGGTAAGTTGACACAATGTTATGACCAGGTGAGAAGGGGTGAACTGGCTCTCGTCTATTCAACCTCCTTGCTTGGTCACAGCAAAGGTTTAAGTTTCTTTTTCACAAGGATATACCTTTCCCGAATTCAAATGTATTTAAGTATTTAAGCTGTGAGCAATTGAAAGCCAACCAACAAGGCTTTCTGGAGTCAAAGAAAGACCAAATTTATTAACCACTAAACCTGAGGGAAAAAATAATAAAAATGTGATGTCATGCACACACAAACAGGTATCAGAAAAATAAGGGAAGTTAGAGACTAATAAAAATGTGAAAAGAATATGCAGTTAAGTGCCTTTGAATGTCCTGGAGGCATAGATTTTTAAATGTTGTGATCAGTTGGTTTCATGGATGCGGTCAGATGTAGAAGATGTTGCAATTATTACGAGGTCTCAGCTCATGGGTTTACTGGTAGATTTGTAGTAAGGTTGCTTCCAAACTGGGTAATACACCTGTTCCGAGAGAGAGAAAGAGAGCACAGCTTTCAGCCTGTTTCCTCTGCTGAAAACTTTCTTTCAATCTCTGCAGTGGCTGCAGCCTAGCTTGAAATACTTCACCCATTGTGTATTTCCAAAGGTTTTTGGGTGGATCTGTCTGTGCAGCCATTGTTTCAATATCCAGCACTTTAGCACTTTAATGCCTCTTCCTTAGTGCCGAGTTTCAATGGGTCTCTGAATTATAGGAAATGTCTCTTGGCACTCCCATGAGGGTGATTTGTTTGTTTTTCACCTTCACATTGGAAAATGGCCTTGCAGTTTTAAGAAGTTTGTTCTGTCTCATTTTAAATCACAAAATTTCCAGTCATTTGAAAGTTGAAAAATGATATTTTCAAAAATAAAGGGGCATAGCCTCGTGACAACAAATTTACAGCTTCCTCAATATGTCCAACCAGTCGCTTGGTAGTACAGAACTTGAATATTGCTGAAATGAGAGACAGTTGCCAAAGGTTTTTGTCTTGAATGCATCAGGTTGATGGAGAGCACAAATCTCAAATGATCACGGATTTGCCAACCAATCAGCACCTTTTCTCCTGGAGTATAAATTGTTGTGATGGTTTGAAATTTGGCATTCTTGTGTTTGTCCTGATGAGTGCAAGACAAAGAGGTTCAGTAAAATGTCTCTCCTTCCTCAATATGTAGCACTATATAGAGTATGCTATTTTATGTATAGAGTGTGCATTCATAAAATGAAAGTTGTGTTTAAGATAGTTCAGAATGATTTCGATAATGAGAAAACATTTCAAACTTGCTGATGTAGTGGATGGTTTCATCTGAATTCCTCATTTTCTTTCTTCTAAGGCTTTGTTATGGATAAGGGGGCAGGAGTTCTACAATTTCTGCCTGATACTGACTGTTGCTAAAGGATGAAAGGAAAGAAATATCAGATAAAAATCCAATGTGGAGGCATGACACTGAGTCTGTAGGCAAGAAAGGCTGCCTTGCACTTGACCCCTATGACATAGATGGTGCAGTGAACATTATGATGCATGAGTTGGTTGTGAGGATGTTTTGCACTACTGGCCCACCATAGCACCTTTTGTAGGATAACAGTACAAAGTATCTCACAACACATTCCATAAATGTCTGCCACTGCTCATATACCATCACGCCCAAGCTTCTCACTCTCAAACTGAATTGATTACTCTTGCCTAGAGAATCCTTTACTATAAGATCGTTAATTAATCCCATCTCATCGCACATTGCCAAGTCTCAAATAGCCTGTACCTTGGTTGGTTCCAGAATTTTTTTTTATTCATTCATGGGATGTGGGCTTTGCTGGCTGGGCCAGCTTTATTGCCCATCCCTAGTTGCCCTTGAGAAGATGGCGGTGAGTGCCTTCTTGAACTGCTGCAGTCCATGTGCTGTAGGTACACCCACAGTGCTGTTAGGAAGGGAGTTCCAGGATTTTGACCCAGCGAAGGAACTGCGATATATTTCCAAGTCAGGATGGTGAGTGACTTGGAGGGGAAGTTCCAGGTGGTGGTGTTCCCATCTATCTGCTGCCCTTGTCCTTCTAGATGGTAGTGGTCATGGGTTTGGAAGGTGCTGTCTCAGGAGCCTTGGTGAATTCCTGCAGTACATCTTGTAGATGGTACACACTGCTGCTACTGTGCGTCGGTGGTGGAAGGAGTGAATGTTTGTGGATGTGGTGCAAATGAAGCTGACTGCTTTGTCCTGGACGGTGTCCAGCTTCTTCAGTGTTGTAGGAGTTGCCCTCATCCAGGCAAGTGGGGAGTATTCCATCACACTCCTGACTTGTGCCTTGTAGATGGTGGACAGGCTTTGGGGAGTCAGGTGACGAGGTACTCGTAGCACGATTCCTAGCCTCTGATCTGCTCTTGTAGACACAATATTTATATGGCTAGTGCAGTTCAGTTTCTGGTCAATGGTAACGCTCAAGATGTTGATAATAAGGGATTCAGTGATGGTAATGCCATTGAACATCAAGGGGTGATGGTTGGATTCTCTCTTGTTGGAGATGGTCATTGCCTGGCACTTGTATGGCGCGAATGTTACTTGCCAGTTGTCAGCCCAAGCCTGGATATTGTGCAGGTCTTGCTGCATTTGAACATTGACTGCTTCAGTATCTGAGGAGTGGTGAGTGGTGCTGAACATTGTACAATCATCAGCAAACAGAATGTATTGTTCTAAGAAACTGTCCTAAATACACTCCGTGATATCATCTTCAAGGCTATCTTTTCCAATTTAGTTTGTCCAATCTATGCGAAGAGTAAAATCACCCAGGATTATTGTAGTACCATTCTTAAAAGCCCCATTATTTCTTGAAACATACTCTGTCCTAACAGTGTAGCTACTGTCAGACGGCCTTTAAACTACTCCCAGTGGTTACTCCTTTCCCTTGATTATTTCTTATCTGCACTTAAACTGATTCTACATCCTGATCTTCCAAGCCAAAGTCATTTCTTACTACTGTATTGATCTCATCTCATCCTTTATTAATAGAGCTACCCCCATCTCCTTGTCCTTTCTTCCTATCCTTCTGAAATGTCAGCTACCCTTGAATATTCAGTTCCCGCCCTTGGTCACTTTGCAACCACGTCTCTGTAATGGTTATCATATCAAACCCATTTATTTCTATTTGTGCTATCAGTTCACCCATCTTGTTATGAAATGCTGAAGAAAGAGATATGCCTAAGCTCTTTGTCTTACACACGTCAGGACACTTGCAAGAATATCAATATAAGGGGAAGACAACAGTTTATACTGTATGTGAAGAGAATGCTGATTGGTTGGCAAGTAGTGTTGCCATGGAGAATGCGCCACTGATGGTGACTGTCAGTTAACTGCCAAACATTGTTTGAAATTTAAGGCAACGTGACCCTGATTGGTTAAGGCATTGCCCCGAGGAATGAGTCAGCAAATGACTGTCACTTATTTTGTTTAGCTGAAACAGGCACAACGTATTTTGTTATGACGTGGCAGATCATGTATGCCAGGCAGACCAAATCCACAAAGGAAATTTGGCCATGCCATCACAACGGTTTTGCAGTTTGTATTTATTATGAGATGTGTGCGCTGAATTCAGAAGTAATGTGTCCGCCAAGATCTTTAGCGATTTTAAAAATTAAATTTAAATATTTATTAAAATATATATTAACAAAAGAAAAGATATAAAGCACACACATAAGACTACAATTACTTAATATATAACAAATCCTAAAATTCTTAATTAACCTGATTCCCAGTTACACACCCCCTTTAAGGCAACAGTCCAAAATAGATTTTAGATTTTAAAAAATCAACACAATACCCACTTGACAGTGGAATTTCAAATGGCTTTCTCCAACTTTAGTTACTGAACACAACAGACTTATGCATAATTGGCTGGAAGCTTCTTCAAGGCTGTTTCACACACTCCTGTTAGATCTTACATGGCCCCCAATATAGCCTTTCATTCTCCTTTATATATATTTCTCTCTCTTTAATATGTAAGTTCCATTGTTCTATATATCTTTGGAACTGTACCTTTCCCATAACGTAAAAACTTTCATGCTGCCAATACTGTCAGTAACCTTTTAGAAAAATAAACACACTGCTTAGCCTTGCTTGTCTGGCTAGTTGTAAAGATACTCACATCCCTTTGAAATCCAAACAATCCCTTCACTTATCTAAAAATGCAAACCTCCTTCACATCTTACGTGCTAAGGCAGCATCCATGTTTACTCATTAGCATTTCAAGTACATTTCTACACCTAGCTGCTTTTGATAATTTCCAGCTTGCAGTCTACCTGACTCCAAATTTAATAAAAAATCTCACAGACCGAACCATTTACATTCATCCCCATAAACCTACTTTACAACAAACAAGAAAAATATTATGAAAATTATTATACTTTCTTAACAATGTACATGTTCTTTCTATCTGCAAAGAACAGGACCCTGTGTGTTAATATATGTAGCTCCCAGTAGACGCAAACGCTACTTCACGCTGCTACTATGCAGTAGCAACACTAGGGTATTCGTCACTAACAGTATGCTGCAGTGAAGCCAAAAATATGTTCTTCCCAATCACACAAATGAGTAATGTGGTATATGAATTTCAGTGTCAATGTGATGCTAAGTATGTAGGCTGTACGTCCCAAAGACTGGAGGACTGTACCAAACAGAATGTTGCAGCCACTGTTCGCAACGGGCAAGGTACAGACCATACGCAACTAAGTGGTGCTTGCAAAGCTCGGAACACAGTGTCCAACATTGGATGTGATTCCACGATTGGACAACATTTGCCGAATAATCCTCAATCTGCTAAGAATTATGCTGACAACCAATTTAAGATTGTCAGTTGAGCTCACAGTGTGCTGCATTTGCGAGTGTCCTGATGAGTGCAAGACGAAAAGCTTAGACATGTCTCTTTTTTAAGCAATACTCAAGTTCTGTACTACCAAACAACTATTTATGAATTATGTACATTCAGTTAAAGAGCCTTTAATTTTATGTTTCTACCACTTTTCTCTCCACTAACCCTATTTGTTGATGCACTCTTATATTTGTATGCTTTGTGCCTTCCTGCCACACATGGTTATCATTACCCATATCACTATCCTGCACTATTGCCTTGTCCTTTCTCGTTAACTTGCTAAATCTTCCCAATGTGAATCCTCTCCACCAACTCTTTTTAAAGCCTGAGTTTAAAGCCCCTCTCTACAACCCTCATTATAAGATCCACCAGGGCCCTGATCCCAGCACAGTTCAAGTGAAGGCCGTTCCAATGGTATAGCTCCCTCGTTCCCCAGTACTGCGGCAAGTGCCACGTGAATCGAAACCCATTTCTTCCACACCGATCTTTGAGTCACGAATTCAACTCTCATTCATTGACCTGAAACAATGAGACTTAATGGAGTCAATATTGAGGACTCTACCATTGTGTACTCGCCTCTGATGGATCTTTCCTGCCAAGGCAATAGGCATTCCCAGATATGGTGATGGAGGCATCTGGGATGTTGGCTGATCAGCATAATTTTATGAGCATGACTAGTCTGTGGGTCAATTCCCCAAGCTTTGGCACCAGTTCTCCGATGTCAGTGAGGAGTGCTCTGCAGGGTTGACTTGCCCAACTTTGTTTTCGTTGTGTCTTAATAAAATGCTTAGGGCACAGCCGAGTGATCTCTGTGGTTTTATTCTACTTTCTTTAGTAGTTTTGATGTGACTCGATGGCTTGCTAGGCCATTTCTGAGGGCAGTTTAGAGTCAACCATGTTTGTGTGGGGATGGAAACATGTATAGACCAAACCGGATATAGACAACAAGTTTTTTTTCCACATTAGCGAACCATTTGGGCTTTCACACATATCTGATTGATTCAGGGTTTCTTTTATGGATACCAGCTTCTTATTCCATATTTTACAAGTTTTTTTTTGCTTTTCTACAAAGCTTTCTTTCTCATGCACGCACAAAACTCATGGTCAATTTCTGCTGTGTTTTTGAACTAAAAATATAACATTTGATTATGTGAAACTACCTGAAAACATCATTCTGCAGCTCATTTTGAAATGATTTGGAAAAGTCTATAGGAACTCAAAAAGATTGAGGACATATACCCTTCCTGTTTTGAGTCACTCAGCTGATCCCTTTAAAAAAAATTCTAGTGATATGTGATAGGAAATTTTGTCCATGCTTAGATGACAGGATCTCCTTAAAATTTAACAGGAAAATAATCTTAAGTATCAACTTCAGGTCCAGACTTTTGAGAGGCTGATGCTTTCAGAGGGAAATAAATATAACCAAGCCACTCAAATACATAAAAGACAGTTTTTGTGGGTGAGCTTAACTACATTGTGAAATATGAAGTTTTTGTAACCTAGTAAGGTTAAGGTTAAAAATTTCAGTTACTAGAAGAAAATCGCAGCTGAATGGATTTTGAAAAAATTTTATAAGTAATTTACTTGGTTTGACTTATTTTGCTTATTGGTAAATTTATCTGACATTGGTGTTTTCCTAAGTCTTTAGTTATTTGATATTGGAAGTTTAGGCACCTATTTTCTCACCTTCGTTTTCTACAGTTTCTTAACTGTTTAGTTGTGACTTCTGGCTAATATATGTATGCAATGTTCTGTGCAACATGTTGTTAAATTATGGAAGTCATTGCCACAAGTGATTATTGAAACAGAGTCAATTTCAGCCTTTAAGTGGGAATTAGATAAACACTTAAGAGCATAAGAAATAGGAACAGAAGTAAACCATATGCTCCCTCAAGCCTGTTGCCAGGGTTCAAAATACACGGGGGTGCGGGGAATTCAACCTCAAAACGTCACAAGTAGCCCGCAAGAATCTAAAGACGGGAGTGAAAAATTCAAGAAAGGTCGCCCCCGTACAATGTTATTTTACATTATAGCTTCTCCCTTGCCCAAGGCTGAACAATTGCAGGTGCAGGTGTCTTGCTGAGAGTAGGAAAACATGCAGAGTTTGATTAGAGGAGTAGTGAGCCTGGGAGAGGCAGAATCTCTTTTGATCACAGATTCTGTCTCTCCCATGCTGCTGCTCCAGCAAATCCAATCTCAGACTCCCTCCTTCTCAGTCTGGCAATTCCTCCAGAAACAGAATCCATAATTGGAGCAGCAAGGGCAGGTGAGAGGGAAAGGACCTGTCATTGGAGGAGTTGGAGCAGCAGCATGGAAGAGGCAGGGGAATTTAAAGCAAAAAACAAAATTCTCTGAGCTGAAGATAGAGACAGAAACAATTCTCTTCAGAGCAAAACCTCAGAGTTTGTAAGTCAATGGATAGTTGACACTTTTTAACCCCTCCCCCCCCACTTTTTTGTAATTATTTTTTCACAATCCTTTTAGAGCTGCGTGTTATATTTATTGAGGTGGGAAGGGACTGTTTCTGGCAGGCGCTGCAGGGGAGGATGCACTTTGGTGATTCTTTTTACAGATAAACAACGCCCCCCCCCCCGCCCCAACCTGCCAACTCTCTCCCCGTTACAACAACCCTCCTATTTCAATATAAAAGAAAAAAGTGAGAAGAGAATTGGGACCTTGACACCATCACCGACGGATCCAGGAGAGAGGGAGGCCAAGGTGCCGACAAATCTAGTGCAGGTAAAGCAGCTTTGGCTATGTCTTTGAGAGAGAGTGCGAGAGAAAGGGAATGTGAGACAAGAGGGAGAGATGGGGTATTGTGGGGAGGAGGAGGTGTCTCAGGGCAGGAAAGTGTGTGTGTGGACAACAGGCAACATTACTCACTTTCACACTTATTCATAATTAAATAAAATAAGCCATATGATTTCCCAATTCTTTTTTTAAAAAAAACATCTTTTTCCCTTCTAAAACCATCCTCCTGGGCCTGACCTTCAAGTTTACAAACTACTGTTGGAATAACAATAATCAAAGAAAAAAGTGAAATCCTTTCCAATGGCTATCTTCTTCTTTATTTATCCAGTAAATTATATTGTGAGTAAAGTTTATAGCAATGAGATGTCGGGGAGGGAGAAAAATAGGTTGTGGGGGAATTCTAGCCTGTTTTGAAAACCCTTAGGTTTTTCTTTAAATGTTTCTGCTATAGAAGTGTTTGTCTGTATGTAAGCTTTTTTTGGCTCTTCTGTGCGTATTTTCTTTTTTAAAAAAAAAGTTTGATGTGTGGAAAAAATTAGGAGCCCAGTCAATCCAGAAGATCCCACCTTCTAGGCATTGAGTTGCTTTGATATCAGCCACTGGGGGAGGATTATGGGTTAGTGGGGTAAAGGTGGCTGAATGAAGGAAAACTAATTGTTGGATTCTTGGCTGCTTGCCTGGTACTGAGTACCACATTTCTTTAATATCCTTTAATGGAGAATTAACCTTCAAGGAACAAGATCATGGCTGATTCTCAAACTCAACTCCACTTCCCACCCAATCCCCATATCCCTTGATTCATTTTAAGTCCAAAAATGTATCAATCTTCACCTTCAATATACACAATAATTGTGCAACCACAGCTCTCTTGGGTAGAGAATTCCAAACCCTCTAAGTGAATGCCATGCACTGCCCTCCCTCAGCTGATGAATCAGTGCTCCATGTCTCCTCCCTGTTGAACACCACTTGGAGGAAGCACTGAGGGTGGCAAGGGAACAGAATGTACTCTGGGTGGGGGACTTCAATGTCCGTCACCAAGAGTGGCTTGGTAGCACAACTGCTGACCGAGCTATCCAAGTCCTAAAGGACATGGCTGCTAGACTGGGTCTGTGGCAGGTGGTGAGGAAACCAACAAGAGGGAAAAACATACTTGACCTCCTCCTCACCAACCTGCCTGCAGCAGATGCATCTGTGCATGACAGTATCGGTAGGAGTGACCATCGCATATTCGTTGTTGAGACGCAGTGCTGCCTTCACATTGAGGACACCTTCCATTGTGTTTTGTGGCACTACTGTTGTGCTAAGTGGGATTGATTTCGAAGAGATCTAGCAACTCAAGACTAGGCATCTAAGAGGCGCTGTGGGCCATCATCAGCAGCAGAATTGTATTTGGACACAATCTGTAACCTCATGGCCCGGCATATCCCCCACTGTATTATTACCATCAAGCCAGGGGATCAACCCTGTTTCAATGCAGGATGGCGTGCCAGGAACAGCACCAGGCAAACCTAAAAATGAGGTGTCAACCTGATGAAGCTATAACACAGGACAACTTGCGTGCCAAACAGCATAAGCAGCATGTGATAGACAGAGCTATGTGATCCCACAACCAACGGATCTAAGCTCTGCAGTCCTGCCACATCCAGTAGTGAATGTTGGTGGATAATTAAACAACTCACTGGAGGAGAAGGCTCCACAAATATCCCCAAACTCAATGATTGGGGAGCCCAGTACGTTAATGCAAAAGATAAGGCTGAAACCTTTGCTACAATCTTCAGCCAGAAGTGCCGAATGGATGACCCATCTCCGCCTCCTTCGGAGGTCCCCAGCATCACAGATGCCAGTCTTCAGCCAATTCAATTCACTCCACACGATATCAAGAAAGGGCTGCAGGCACTGGATAGTGCAAAGGCTATGGGCCCTGACAATATTCCGGCAGTTGTACTGAGGACTTGTGCTCCAGAACTTTCTGCACCCTTAACCAAGCTGTTCCAGTACAGTACAATACTGACATCTATCCGGCTATGTGGAAAATTGCGTAGGTTTGGCCTGTACACAAAAAGCAAGACAAATCCAACCAGACCAATTACCACCCCATCAGTCTACTCTCGATCATCAGTAAAGTAATGGAAGGGGAGCGTCAACAGTTCTATCAAGCAGCACTTGCTTATTCATTACCTGCTCACTGACGCCCAGTTTGGATTCCACCAGGGCCACTTAGCTCCTGACCTCATTACAGCCTTGGTTCAAACATGGACAAAAGAGCTGAACTCCCGAGGCGAGGTGAAATTGACTGCCCTTGACATCAAGGCCGCATTTTACCGACTGTGGCATCAAGGAGCTCTAGCAAAACTGGAGTCAATGGAATTCAGGGGGAAACTCTCCATTGGTTGGAGCCATAACCAGCACTAAGGAAGATGGTTGTGGTTGTTGTAGGTCAGTCACCTCAGCTCCAGATCCATAAACATTCATTCCCTCCACCACCGACGCACAGTAGCAGCAGTGTGTAACATTTACAAGATGCACTGCAGGAATTCACCAAGGCTCCTAAGACAGCACCTTTCAAACCCATGACCACTGTCATCTAGAAGGACAAGGGCAGCAGATGGATGGGAACACCACCACCTGGAAGTACCTCTCCAAGTCACTCATCATCTTGACTTAGTAATATATTGCCATTCCTTCACGGTTGCTGGGTCAAAGTCCTGGAACTCCCTTCCTAACAGCACTGTGAGTGTACCTGCACCACTTGGACTGCAGCGGTTCAAGAAGGCAGCTTACCACCGCCTTCTCAAAAGGCAACTAGGGATGGGAAATAAAGGCTAGCCCAGCCAGAGAGGCCCACATCCTGTGGATGAAAAAAAATTATGACTAAGATCAGCAAACTCAGCAAAGATTGAGTTGTTTCATTGAGTATTCTGTATCTGTTGCCTCCCTGTTGCACTGAGAGAGCTTCTTCATTTCCAACAGACCTGGGTTTTTTTGGCCCAAATTTTTAGGCTATTGAATCATAACAGTGTACTGGGTGATAATTTTACTCATTAGACATTGCTGCAATTGAGGACATTTAACTTTAGCTATCACTATTGTGTAATCACTGGGCTTTTTGTGAGGTCTTTAAGCTGTTTGTGAATGCAGATTTTCAGCAGAAACTTGTATTTGCACTTAAATGTTAAGTTTTGCATTGTCAGCATTCAGTGTGCAATTACCTATGCAAAAATGATACCAAATTTATAGAAATTAGCTTTTCGGAATAGGGTGGTGCACTGAGTAACTGTGTTGCTTGTTCATTTTTGGGACAAGTTTGAGTTTGAGACAAGCCAGGGTAGATAGGTAGAGAGTGTTTCCACTTAGTTGACAGTGGAGGTCATTCATAAAAAGAGCTTGGGCAGGTTGATTTGGTTATTCAGGTTGTGGTCTCACAGGATAACCCTGAGCACAAGCTGGGGGAATGGAGAAAGATCACTGTGATGCAGTCGAAGGTGCTATTCTGCATTTGGTATGGCAGATAGGTGAGAGCTCTATGTTGCAACTATTGTTTACTGTCCAATTTAGAAATGTTCTGTCCCCAAAAAAAGCATAAAAACAAAAAATCAAATAAAAAGAAAGGTAGTAAAGTATATTACCAGAAAGAATGACATACAAGTTTGCTGTGATTTTATATACAAAAATATACATAAATCGACACAATGGGCACTGTTAAATTGAAAATTAAATGATTGCCTTCTTGATACAATAACTGCAAATCATTAGGTTAATTTGAAAAAAATGTATTCTAGTTGCTCTTTAAATCATGGGGCTGAATTTTCAGCTTGGCAGGCGGGCGCATTTGGCAGGCCTGGGAGCAGCCAGGAAACAGGCCCCCGACCGCAATCAGCCCCTGACCGCGAATTCATGCTGGCTGGCCAATTATGGCCCATCTAGCGTGAAACGCGGCTCCCCAGTGGTTGGGAAGGGCCGAGCAGGGTCGTGCGGTGCGCCGGGTCCAATGGCGCCCTGGCGGCCAGTTTAAAAACAGCACAGGCAGTACCTTGAAGGCTGCTGGGGAAGAACCGCACATTCTGTGTTGCAGAGATGGTACTTATGGTCTTGGCAGCGGCTGGAGATGCCAGGCGGGAGGGCAGTTCGGGTGGGCATACAGCTCTCCACTTCTTGGACGAGTGCTTCGTGTTGCGCCTGGAGGAGGTGGCTGCCACAAGGGACACCCTTGCACCAAGGGATGGAAGGAGGAGGCCACCATACCTGATAAAAAAAGCCTGGGAGGAGGTGGCAGCCCAGGTCAGCAGCCATGACGTTGTGCGGCACATGGGTGCACTGAAGCAAGAGGTTTAATGACCTGCTGCGCTCAGGAAGGGTGAGTACCATGTTGGCATGGATCAGTGTGGTGAAGTGCTAAGGGCTGGCTATCCCCCCGTGGAGCTCAGGGTTGTTAGAGTCTCTGTGCCAACTGTCAGTGACGCTGGGGCTGGCCAAGGGGGTGAGCCCTGGCAGCTTGGACTGATTGCCTTGTGGCTCGAGGGCCATGACTCTGATGTGTCCTGCGAGGTGTTTTTCAGGTGGGATCAGCCAGCCTGCAATGGCGCTGCAGGTAGAGAATGGTCTAATCAATGCTCCACTGTCCATTCAGGAGAAGACAAGCCATAATCTCTTGGAGAGGTCACGGGCAGGCAAAGGCCAGTCCAACCTGCTGCTGCTGATCAGGTTCGAGCAGGACACCCTGGAGCCGTAAAGCCAGCATGCTCCCAGTGCAACCAGTTGTGGAGAGGTGGGGGTGTCAGACGAAGGTAAGAACACAGTGCAGAGGTGAGAGTTTCAGCTTGTGCAACCATTCTAGTGTAGTCACTTCATTGATGGGAGCCTCAAACCTGGAAGCTCCCATTAATCATTGGAAGACAATGGCACCATGATGCGGATCTCCAGTGTCTCACCAGGGTGTCTGCCATGCACAATTACAGTGTGATGACTTAAAATTATGACATGCCCTTGCTCTCCCTTAGATTCGACAGTACGCATTCATTCTCAGGACCCCAGAGAACCACCCCTGACGCCAGAGGACCGCCTGGCTTCATTTGCACCTGCATCACACCCGCACTCTGAACCAGGCACCAGCGCAGATACCAGCACCTTGGTGGGCGTTAGATCATCTGCTACATTGTCGGTGCACATTGGTGAGGGCGCTTCACACTCGCTTGAGGTACAGGCGGAGGCAGAGAGTGCCCAGGGTGCCAACGGTCGGAGGACTGTTAGAGATCAGGACAATGTTGGGTCAAAGGCAGATGATGAGCCTCTGGAGTCATCCATTAGGCAGCGAATGCTGGATATCCAGCGAGATGTGCGGAGGATCTGGCAGAGATCCATGAACATAGGAGTACCATGGTTTCTGTTGTAGAGGAGTCCATGCGGAGCATAAGCACTGTGTTGACCCTCATGGCCGAGCACACTGCCTCCTCCATTGAGAGAGTGGCGACTCTCATGGAGAGGCTTCTCCAGGGACAGAATCAGGGCTTCTTGGGTTCGGACCTGCAAGCCCTCACACAGGCAATGACTTCAGGTGGTTAGTGTCAGGTTGGGAGATGGATGAGGGTGCCAGGTTGGGAGATGGATGAGGCACCCAGTATCCCAGCTAGGTGCCTGTCCATCATTGGCAAGTAGGGAGGTCCAGAGTGACCTCACATTAGCGCACTACCTGCTTGTCGTCTGCGGGCTGCTCTCAGGACGCTCCAGATGACGGCAGCAGCTCCTCTGCCAGTGACCGTGGCGTCTGATGAGGCTGCAATGACAGGGGAGATGCCAGCCGTGGCACTGGCTGCTCCCTCCCAGGCGGGGCCAGCTCCACTGGCCAGAGGATGACCGCCATGGTGATCAAGGCAAACAAGACAGCAGAGTAAGCAGGCTGCCTCCAATGCTGCTGCCAGCGAGGGGGGCCACCAAGACGCAGCACTCCCAAATGTAAGCTTAAGACACCATGAGCACAAGAGGGACAGTTCACAGCTGATCTTCTGTTCTGTTATGTTTGGTTTATATGTCTACTGGTGTGGACATCAACACCAGTAATGGTCATGCCAATGTGATTTGAATGTGACAATAGCATTAAATTTGCTTTTGTTGTGACGGCCTGACTATGTTTCACCTTTTATTTTTGGTGCAGGGCATGCCAGTATGTAATGCTGGACGTGAGTGGCTCTAAATTTTATTGCACAGGCACTGAGTGGACTTTTGGTTCACAGGACAGGGGCATTTTGGATATCCGGGATGGACGCGGCGACCCCAGCATGAGATGGGAACGGTTCTTTGGTAGCCTAGCTGAAGGAGTGTTGGATCAAGGTGTCCCTGGTGTCCCTGCCTCCCTGAAGGTTACAGAGGTCTGCCTCCATGCCCTCAGTGTTCTCCCCACCGTGCTCCTCTTCTGACTCACTACTGGATTCACCCTCTGTGACCTGTGCAGTTGCCTCAAGATCCTCTTCCTCCAGTCCCCCTTGCCAGAGCCAGATTGTGGAGAGCGCAGCATGCAACCGCTATCAGTAACACCTGGGGGCTATTGTAGTGCTCCCCCTGAATGATCCAGGCTTCAGAAGCGCATCTTCAGAAGGCCTATGGTCCTCTCTATCACTGCCCTTGTGGAGGCGTGACTCCTATTATAACGCTGCTCTACCTCTGTTCTTGGGTGGCAGATAGGCATCATGAGCCACCTTTTCAATGGATAGCCCTTGTCACCCAGCAGCCATCCATCCAGACGAGCTGGAGCAGTGAACAGCCTTGGCACCTGTGAGTGTCTGAGAATGTAAGCGTCATGGGAGCTGCAAGGGTATCTTGCACTAACTTGCAGAATATGCATCTTGTAGTCACAAACTATCTGCACGTTCATGGAGTGGAATCCATTCCTGCTGACAAAGGCACCGGGCTGACCCGCTGGCGCCTTGATGACCACATGTGTGCAGTCGATTGCGCCCTGGATGTGGGCCAACCCAGCAATCGCTGCAAAGCATCTGGCTCACTCAGCCTGGCTGGCCTCATCCATATGGAAATGAATAAATATCATGACCCGCCTGAACAGAGCTTCTGTCACCAGCTTGACGCAACTGTGGACAGCTGATTGGGAGACTCCACACAGATCCCCCACTGACCCCTGGAAAGAGCCGGAGGCATAGAAGTTGAGGGCCCTGTGACCATCAGAGTCACTGGCATGGGATGTCCACCTACTCAGCCGGAGGTGATCTCAGGCCCAATCATATCACAAATGGAGGTCACAGTCTCCCATGAAAGGCGGAGCCTCCTTCCGCATTGCACCTCGGACATGTTGAGGTAGCTGCATCGCAACCTGTAAACCCTGGCAGCAGGATAGTGGCATCTTTTGCGGCCCCTTACACCTTGGATTTCCTGCTGGTCCTGAGCCCCTTGTGCCTGCAACTCTCCTCCCACAGGTCCCTCCCCTGGAAGCTGCATTGGGACACCTGGCCTCCTCTCCCTTCTGCCCCTCTCTTCCTCCTCAGAGAAGGTGCCACCAGCGGAGACCACAATCCCCATTACCAGGGTAACAGAAGGCTGTCTTATACCTGGAAGGGTCCACATGGTCAAAATCCTCCAGGGGCCTTGGAGACACCAATGCGACCTCACATGCAGCCTGGAAATGCTAACAATGAAGCCCTGAACAGAGATGAAGCTGCCAAGTACCAATAAGCAATCAGCAGCAAAATGTTTCCAAAACTCCTCTATACTCACAATGGCATTGCTGCAGACCCTTTTTATCCTGCCCTTGGATGAGGTTTTGCAAAATGTCAGCTGCCCACCTGCCCATTTTGCCTGTCCGATGCACACAAACCCGCAATGTGAAGTCTTGGTCAATTGACTTTTTAATGACCTTAAGTGGCCTTTTAATTGATGGGCATGGGTCCAGCACCCCCGCGTGCCCACCAGCTGAAATATCGTGCGAGTGCGGGATGCCGTCGAGACGCTTGTCTGATGTCATCTCGCGCGATTTCACGCTCAGTCGGGTCAGGCATGTGCCTGCCCGATCAGTGTAAAATTCAGCCCATAAAGATTCCCAGACTCTGAGGTGTGTGTGTTACCGTGGAAGTTTGCCTTATCCTAGCCTTTTGGACTTCTCGAGTATCTATCTCAGCAGGAGAACAGAACACATTCAGCGGGAGGATAGAACCATTTCTGTTATCGCTGTGTTGGCAGCAGGGAGCTTTCTGACAGCTAAAGTTTGTGTACTCCTTCGACTCCTCGCTTAAACTGGCGCAAAGCATGCAAACAGATTGCAGTTAATGATAGCGCACACTCAAGTGAGCTGATCTGAATAAAGAATCAGCTGTTAATCAGCTGCATTATAATACCACGTTTTTAAATTCATCAATGGGTACAGTATTATTGACCAGCTGGCGTATGCACAAATCAACAGTTTTGCTAGACAAAAACCCTCAGAACCATCTAATTCAAGAATTAGTTTCCGCTTAGTACAAACTAACGGTTACATTTGGGCGAATATGTTCTATGATGCCTATGCAGAAAAGCTGTAACCAGGGTATTCACACATAATATTGGCCCATAATGCGTCGTTTGGGTACTCAATCCAGTCAGAGAATTTTTTGATGGCTGCAAAAAGAATTGCAATTGCCTGACATACATACCACTAAATGCTTGGAAGTCACTTCTGGCCTGTGTATTATCCTTGTGACTTCCTGCTTAGACAGTCTTATTAATGACACCTCTGCTCACACTTCTTCCACTGTGTGTATTTTCCACAACAACAAGCAGATCCTCACTTTTGTTTTAACAACCTAGATGAAGCAATGCAGCTGAATGCAGCATGCTGTCAGATTGAAAGAGTAGGGCACAAGGTATGCTACTTTCAGAAGTACTGATGGAATGATAACCAACTGGAGATTTAAAGGCCTTTAGATTGTAGAAAGGAAAGAAAGATTGAGTGAAGTAAGGAATTCCAAAGTGTTGAGGTACTGGATATCAAGAAATGTGAGGTATTTTTGGAAACTTGAGTCTTAGTGAGCATGGAAACCATGTTGAGATACAATTAGATATTACGTTAATGCAGTGAAGTGACCTGGTATAATGTATTTTGTTATTCATTTAGGCTCATCGTTGGATATATATCATTTCCAGCAGGACACCAGTGTATATCATCTGTAAAATGTACCTGATTGATACTGTTTGGCATTGGGTTGAGGGGAAGAAAATGAAACTAATTGTGAAGATCAAATCAAAATCACGTAAGTAGTATATTATTTATTTTTTGGATTGTTTTGGGCTGAGTTTCTAATTATTATTGAGGCTGCATTTTCAGCAATGTGTATAGGAAGAAAGCAATGTTGTGAAATATTTATTATTCATTCTTAATGAGTAGATCTGGTTTTTACTTGGTTAAATAAACTTCACTCATCAACAGTCGTTAATTGGACTTAGCCATTGAGGAACTGAAGTTAAAAAATAAACATAATTGTTGTACTTGCTGAAAGTTTGCATCTGTGTATGCATAATTTAAAAAAAAATAAGTGCAGTATTGCCATTTAGATTTCACTAAAGTATAACTATAGATGTAAATAACTTGTCTGCCAAGTTCACCGGAATTATAAGCTGCCAGTCATGAATTTTATCTTTCTGAAGTTGGACTTTATCTGCTTGGAGCATTTTCAGTGATGTAAAATTCTCATTGTTAAAGGTCTTTTGTTAAAAACAAGAGCAGTTTAATGGAATGAGTTAAGAATGTCAAATAATAAAATATTCCTATAGTATTTTGGTATCATTGTGTTAAACGACTCCAGTATTGAAATTGTAGTGAGGACATGACAGACTCGAGTTGAGTCTCTTGATTCGGGTGACGTCCATCAACAATTCAAGCCTCACTCTTGGGGCTTGTGATGCTATATGTGTCCTGAAATTAAATTGTATATTATAGTTTGAATAAAATGAATCCATTGAAGGGTATAGCTAAAGTGACATTAAATGATTCAAGTTTCAAGGAGGAACCAGCAAAAGGACCATCTTCAAAGTTTAAGCAGAATTAAGAATGAATTAAGAATTAAGAACCCATGCATTTATTATAACACTTCGTAGAAATTAAAATAAATTGCTATAGACCTGAAATAAGAATAGGAAATTCTGGAAATACACAGTTGGTCCAAAGGTTCCCATCAGACAAAATAGCCTGCTTTTCTTTTTTAAACTTTGATTAACTTGCCATACATTTCCAGCACTTTTGTTCTTCATAAAGCACTTCATTCAGTTAGATTAGCATTGTTAGGTGTCGTAACCACTGCCTGAATGTTTATAGAAAGTCCTTTTAGCAATGAAAATGACTATATGAACAATAGCAAATCGCTTCCCCTAATTAAATCCAATGAAGGTGTAGTGTAATCTTTGTATGCCATAAGTATTTTTGCTAAGAGTCCACAATCCTTTGAAGATGAAATCAAATGTGTAAAGTTGAATCTATATAGTTCTCTCTATGACTGCTGATGTTGCAAGGCCAGTTAGTTATTAAAGTCTGATTTTGTATGCAAATAACATGTTTTCTGTTAAAAAAATCCAGCTTTGCTAAGAAACTCTAAATAAAGGCTGCAGCCAATTTGCAAACAAGGACCCACAAAAAACCATTGGCAGCACCTTCCATACCCATGATCCCTACCACCTAGAAGGGCAAGGGCAGCTGGTGTATGGGAACACCACCATTTGCAATTTCCCCTCCAAACCCCACACCATCCTGACTTAGAATTATTATCGCTGTTTATTCAATGTCATTGGGTCAAAATCCTGCAACTCACTTCCTAACAGTACTGTGGCAGTACCTACACCAGATGGACTGCAGCACTTCAAGAAGGTAGCTGACCACCGCCTTCTGAAGGGCAATTAGGGATGACCAATAAATGCTGGCCTTGCTTGTGTCATTCCCATACTGTGAAAGAATAAAAAAAAAATTCCAGTTAACTTTTTTCTTTATGTTGGATGCGGTTAATGTTAACGAAAATGCTGGGAGAAATTCATGTTTTTCTTCAACAAAAAAGTGCCATGAGCTCTTTTAATATCCACAAGCAGACGGGCTTTCAGTTTAACATCTCAACAGAAAGATGCCAGTTCTGACACGGAGCATCTCCTCAGTCAGCCTACATTATTTTCAAGTCCTGGTTTGAGGTTTGAATCCACAACTTTGTTTAGGAGAGACAAGTGTGCTATACTGAGCCAAGCTTGTGTGTGTTTATTCTAAAATTTAAACAAAATCTTCTGGAAAGGCACAGCAGATCAGCCTGTACCTGAAAGTGGAAGAATAAGAAAAAGGCTATTTCTGATTAAGTGCTTCAGCTGAAACACCCATGTATCGGATGTCACCTGATCTGCTTTAATTTCCAGCACTTTCATTTCAAATGCATATACATTTAGGGTAATTGATAGTTGGCAGGAAATTGCAAAGCAATCATTGTGAATGGAATAGTTTGATTAACTGTTTAAGTGAAATTCAAGTAGTTTTTAATATTTACACCCTTACAAATGCTGATCTGTATTTATGGCAGGTGTGTTTTACTCTAACTGAAACACACCAGGTGTTGTTGGGTGGTGTTTATATTTGTTACCAAAGCTGCTTGGAATTGTTTACCAGTTTTTTTAAGCATATATTTTACTTTACACGTTGAGGAGAATAGAACATTTGGACAGCCGGATTTTATTCAAAAGCTCTGAGTCTCCATATTGCATTATGCAAAGTTGGTATCTCTGTCTGTGATCCAGTAGAATGTCAGCAGCCACTTTAAGGTTTCTTGCATGTTAGCTCAGTGGCTAGAAGGCTAGAGTGTGATACAGACTGACGCCAACAGCACGGACTCAATCCCTGTACTGACTGTGCTAGTTCATAGAGGCCTGCTTCCTAGCCTTGCCCCACGCTTGTGGAGTAGTGTCCCTCAAGTTGTATATAACCAATTTTTAAAAATTCTTTCATGGGATGTGGGCGTTGCTGGCAAGGCCAGCATTTGCTGCCCATCCCTGACGATCCTTGAACTGAGGTCAGCTAAAAGTCAACCACATTGCTGTGAGTCTGGAGTCCTATGTAGGCAAAACCCAGGTAAAGATGGCTGATTTCTTTCCCTAAAGAAAATTTGTGAACCAGATGGGTTTTTAACAATTGATGATAGTTGTCATGAGACTAGCTTTATATTTCAGATTTATTAATGGAATTGAAAGCATTGGGATAGTGTGAAGTACTTCATCTTTATCTGATCCCAGTCCAAAATGTAGAAAACGGTTTTAATTTCATATGGGAAGTCTACTCATCCTGAGAAGTATATATGAAGAATGTGATCCTGATTTTTCTGTGGTTTGGAAGTGCGCAAGAGGGATATCTCTCACAGAAAGTTTGCAATTTAAATGTAAATGTTGATGTTCTGAGGGACTTAGGAGTACTCATACAAGAAACACAAAGTTAGCATACATGTACAGCAAGCAATAATGAAGGCAAATGGCATGTTGGCATTTACTGCTAGACTGCAGTACTAGAAAAAGGAAGTCTTGCTATAGTTGTACACGGCTTTGGTGAGACCACACCTCTGTGCAGTTTTGATCCCCATATCTCAGGAAAGATATAGAACCATAGAACACTACAGCACAGAAAACAGGCCATTCGGCCCTTCTAGTCTGCGCCGAAATATTATTCCGCTAGTCCCATTGACCTGCACCTAGTCCATAACCCTCCAGACCTCTCCCATCCATGTATCTATCTAATTTATTCTTAAAACTTAAGAGTGAGCCCGCATTTACCACGTCAGATGGTAGCTCGTTCCACATTCTCACCACTCTCTGAGTGAAGAAGTTCCCCCAAAACCTTTCCCCTTTCACCCTAAAGCCATGTCCTCTCGTGTTTATTTCTCCTAATCTAAGTGGAAAGAGCCTACTCGCATTTACTCTGTCTATACCCCTCACAATTTTGTAAACTTCTATCAAATCTCCCCTCATTCTTCTACGCTCCAAGGAATAAAGTCCTAACCTGTTTAATCTTTCCCTGTAACTCAAGTCCTTAAGACCCGGCAACATCCTAGTAAATCTTCTCTGCACTCTCTCAATCTTACTGATATCCTTCCTGTAGTTAGGTGACCAGAACTGCACACAATACTCCAAAGTTGGCCTCACCAATGTCTTATACAACCTCACCATAACATCCCAACTCCTATACTCAATACTTTGATTTATGAAGGCCAGTATGCCAAAAGCTTTCCTTACAACCTTGTCTACCTGTGACGCCACTTTCAGGGAATTATGTATCTGAACTCCCAGATCCCTTTGTTCCTCCATACTCCTCAGTGCCCTATCATTTACTGTGTATGTCCTACCTTGGTTTGACCTTCCAAAATGTAACACCTCACACTTTTCCGCATTAAATTCCATCTGCCATTTTCTGGCCCATTTTTCCAGTTGGTCCAGATCTCTCTGCAAGCTTTGAAAGCCTTCCTCGCTGTCCACAACGCCTCCAATCATAGTGTCATCAGCAAACTTGCTGATCCAATTCACCACATTATCACCCAAATCATTGATATAGACAACAAACAACAATGGTCCCAGTATAGATCCCTGAGCCACACCACTAGTCACAGACCTCCAGTCTGAGAAGCAATCATCCACTACCACTCTCTGTCTTCTCCCACACAGCCAATTTCGAATCCAGTTTACAACCTCTCCATGGATACCAAGTGTCTGAACCTTCTGAACTAACCTCCCATGTGGGACCTTGTCAAAGGCCTTACTAAAGTCCATGTAAACAATATCCACAGCCTTTCCTTCATCTACCTTCTTGGTAACCTCCAGGAAAACTCTACAAGGTTCGTTAAACACGACCTACCACGCACAAAGCCATGCTGACTATCCTTAATCAGCCCTTGGCTGTCCAAATAATTATATATCCGATCTCTCAGAACACCTTCCAATAATTTACCTACTACTGACGTCAGGCTCACTGGCCTGTAATTACCTGGTTTACTTTTGGAGTCTTTTTTAAACAACGGAACAACATGAGCTACCCTCCAATCCTCCAGCACCTCACCCGTGCATTATTATCCTTGCATTGAAGACGTTACACTGAAGGTTCACTAGATTGGTTCCTGTGGATGAGAGGGTCGTCCTATGATGAGAGGCTGAATAAATTGTGTCCATATTTTCTGGAGTTTAGGAGAATGAGAAGTGATTTCATTGAATATACAAGATTTTGAGGCGGCTTGACAAGGTTGAAACTTGTTTCCCCTGGCTAGGGAATCTAGAACAAGGGGGCATAGTCTCTAGATAAGGTGTCAATCATTTACTACTGAGATGAGGAGAAATTTCTTGACTCAAAGGGTTGTGAACCTTGGGGATAATCTACCCCAGAGGATGTTGGGTGCTCCGTTATTGAATCTGTTTGAGGCTGCAATATAGAGATTTTTGGTCCCTCAGAATCAAGGGATGTGGAGAGTGGGTGGGAAAGGCCGCGATCGTATTGAATGGCGGAGCAGGCTCACGGGTCTGTACGGTCTCCTCCCTATTTCTTAATTGTGTTCTCAACTTGATGTTGGTCCTGGATCAGCTGGCTTTCCACCTCCGGGTGGTAGAATGCCAGTTAAGCTCCTGCCTTCATTAAATCTGCTGGTAATGTTTGGGGTTCGCGGGTGGTGGGGAAATTGGTGGTTAATTGTCCACGAATGGAATACGTGGAGGGTATTAACTGAAGAAGATAGATTCAGCAACAGGTGTCAATTGTTTCCATGTGTGAACTTGGGTTACTGTTGCTCACTATCTAATGGCTAGTAGTGAAAGAATGCACTATTAATAACATGGATCACACCAGCTAGAGAAAGCCATGGATAATTAAAGGGGTGAGAAAGCTAATTATGGAAAATTAACTAAGTTAATATTTATATTTTAACTCACTGTACACCTTTTTACATAGTACACTTTTTATTAACAAGCTACAAAGGGTACTGTGCTCATTTTGAGATTTGTATCTGCTAACAGTGCTATGAGGTCAGCAGACTCCACTTATAATGCTGACTCAGTGTCATTTTTTACCTGGCAAAGAAGGTCCTGTAGAATACTTGCTCACTCACATTGGAATGTCTGTTAAATTTTAATGTTAGCAGATGGTCCTGTGGGCATTGTGACAATGCTTGGAAGATTAAAAATAAAGTTTAAAAAGAACATTACCTTGCTAAATTTAGGTTATCCCTAGCTCTGAGAAAATAACTCCTGGATGTGATCTCATTACATTTGCTCATACCTAATTTGGGCAGTTTTACCTCCGAATTTCACCATAGAGTTTGTGTTTGATTTGTGTAAACTTGTAAGTATGGCCTGTAAGAAAACATCATTACCATGACAATGCGACAGTCTCTCTAGCACATAGCAAGCCTGTAGTCACAGGTAGCATTAAACCTGATTTCAAAGGACATTGATAGTGATCAACATTGAAAGTATGAATTTTAGTGATTGGTTGAATCTTAGGTTAATATACCATTTTGAAGCGTTTTGGCTGATTTACCATCCTTCAAGCTTTGTTTTTTATATTTTTGGTAATTATTTGATTATAGAAGCATAGAATCTAGGAGCAGGAGTATGCCATTCGGCCCTTCGAGCCTGCTCCGTCATTCATCATGATCATGGCTGATCATCCAACTCAATGGCCTGCTCCCGCTTTCTCCCCATACCCTTTGATCCCTTTCGCCCCAAGAGCTATATCTAGCTCCTTCTTGAAAACATACAATGTTTTGATCTCAACTACTTTCTGTGGTAATGAATTCCACAGGCTCACTGGGAGAAGAAATGTCTCCTCATTTCAGCCCTAAATGGCCTACCCCATATCCTCAGACTGTGACCCCTGGTTCTGGGCTCCCCCACCATCGGGAATATCCTTCCTGCACCTACCCTGTCTAGTCCTGTTAGAATGTTATAGGTTTCTATGAGATCCCCCCTCATTTTTCTCAACTCCAGCGAATATAATCCTAATCGACTCAGTCTCTCTCATATGTCAGTCCTGCCATCCCAGGAATCAGTCTGGTAAACCTTCACTGCATTCCCTCTATAGCAAGTACATCATTCCTCAGATAAGGAGACCAAAACTGCACACAATATTCCAGGTGTGGTCTCACCAAGGCCCTGTACAATTGCAGCAAGACATCCCTGTTCCTGTACTCGAATCCTCTGGCTATGAAGGTCAAGATGCCATTTGCCTTCTTTACCGCCTGTTGCACCTGCATGCTTACCTTCAGCGACTGGTGTACAAGGACACCCAGGTCTCGTTGCACATTCCCCTCTCTCATTTTATTGCCATTCAGATAATAATTTGCCTTCCTGTTTTTGCTACCAAAATGGATAACCTCACATTTATCCACATTATACTGCATCTGCCATGCATTTGCCCACTCACTTAGCTTGTCCAAATCACACTGAAGCATCTCTGCATCCTCCTCACAGCTCACCCTCCCACCCAGCTTTGTGTCATCTGCAGATTTAGAGATATTACATTTAATTCCCTCATCTAAATCATTAATATATATTGTAAGTAACTGGGGTCCCAGCACCGATCCCTGCAGTACCCCACTAGTCACTGTCTGCCATTCGGTAAAAGACCCATTTATTTCTACTCTTTGTTTCCTGTCTGCCAACCAGTTTTCTATGCATCTAAATACACTACCCCCAATCCCATGCACTTTAATTTTACGCGCCAATCTCTTATGTGGGACTTTGTCAAAAGCCTTCTGAAAGTCCAAATAAACCACATCCACTGGATCCCCTTCATCAACTCTACTAGTTACATCCTTGAAAAGTTCCAGTAGATTTGTCAAGCATGATTTCCCTTTCGTAAATCCATGCTGACTCTGTCCGATTCTGTCACTGTTTTCCACGTGCTCAGCTATTAAATCTTTTATGATGGACTCTAGAATTTCCCCCATTACTGACGTCAGGCTGACTGGTCTATAATTCCCTGTTTTCTCTCTGTCTCCCTTTTAAATAGTGGGGTTACATTAGCTACCCTCCAACCTGTAGGAACTGTTCCGGAGTCTATAGAATCTCGGAAGATGACCACCAATGCATCCACTATTTCTAGGGCCACTTCCTTAAGTACTCTGGGATGTAGATTATCAGACCCTGGGGATTTCTCGGCCTTCAATCCCATCAATTTCCCCAACACCATTTCCCTACTAATGCTGATTTTTTTTAGTTCCTCCCTCTCACTAAACCCTGTGTTCCCCAACATTTCTGGTATGTTATTAGTGTCCTCCTTTGTGAAGACAGAACCAAAGTATGTATTTAGTTGGTCAGCCATTTCTTTGTTTCCCATTATAAATTCCCCTGTTTCTGACTGTAAGGGACCTACATTTGTCTTCACCAATCTTTTTCTCTTCACATACCTGTAGAAACTTTTACAGTCAGTTTTTATGTTCCCCGCAAGCTTACTCTTGTACTCTATTTTCCCCTTCTTAATCAATCCCTTGGTCCTGCTTTGCTTAATTCTAAACTGCTTCCAATCTTCAGGTCTGTTGTTTTTTCTGGCCAATTTGTGTGCCTCTTCCTTGCATCTAATACTATCTCTAATTTCCCTTGTAAATCATGGTTTGGCCACCTTTCCTGTTTTACTTTTGCGCCAGACAGGAATAAACAATTGTTGCAGTTCACCCATGCGCTCTTTGAATGTCTGCCATTGCCTATCCACTGTCATCCCTTTAAGTAATGTTTCCCAATCCATCATAGCCAACTCGTGCCTCATACCATCGTAGTTTCCTTTATTAAGATTCAGGACCCAAGTCTCAGAATCAGCTACGTCACTCTCCATCTTGATGAAGAATTCTATCATATTATGGTCGCTCATCCCCAAGGGGCCTCGCACAACTAGATTGCCAATTATTCCTATCTCATTACACAATACCCAGTCGAGGATGGCCTATTCTCTCGTTGGTTCCTCAACGTATTGGTCCAGAAAAACATCCCATATACACTCCAGGAATTCCTCCTCTATGGCATTGTTACTAACTTGATTTGCCCAATCTATATGCATATTAAAGTCACCCATAATTACAGATGTTCCTTTATTACATGCTTCTCTAATTTCCTGTTTAATGCCATTCCCAACATCTCCACTACAGTTTGGGGGTCTATATAAAACCCCCACTAACATTTTTTGCCCCTCAGTGTTTCGCAGCTCTACCCATACAGATTCCACATCGTCAGAGCTAATATCTTTCCTCACTATTGCGTTAATTTCCTCTTTAACCAGCAATGCAACTCCACCACCTTTTCCTTTTTGTCTGTCCTTCATAAACACTGAATAACCCTGGATGTTCAGTTCCCATCCCGGGTCACCCTGCAGCCACGTCTCCGTAATCCCGACTATATCATACCTGTTTAAATCTATATGCGCGGTTAATTCACCCACTTTATTGCGAATGCTCCTTGTGTTAAGGCACAAAGCCTTAAGGCTTGTCTTTTTAACATTTCTTGTCCCGTTCCCACTATTTTTCACTGAGGCCCTGTTTGATTCTTGCCGTTGATTTCTCTGACTATCACTTTTCTTATTCCACTTTCTGTCTTTTGTTCTTGTCTTTGATTCCCCTTCCTCTGACTCCTTGCATAGGTTCCCATCCCTCTAGCATTTTGGTTTAAATCCTCCCCAACCACTCTAGCAAATGTTCCCCCTGGACATCAGGCCCGGTCCTGCCCAGGTGTAACCCGTCCAGCTTGTACTGGTCCCACCTCCCCCAGAACCCGTCCCAATGCCCCAGGAATCTGAAATCCTCCCCTTCACACCACCTCTTCAGCCACGTATTCATCCGATATATCCTGCTATTTCTACTCTGACTGGCACGTGACACTGGTAGTAATTCTGAGATCACTACCTTTGAGGTCCTACTTTTCAACTTACTTCCTAACTCCCTATATTCTGCTTTTAGGATCTCATCCCTTTTTTTACCTATGTCGTTTGGACTAATGTGTATCACGACCACTGGCTGTTCACCCTCCCCCTTCAGAATGTCTTCTAGCTGCTCTGAGACATCCTTGACCCTAGCACCAAGGAGGAAACATACCATCCTGGAGTCTTGTTTGCGGCCACAGAAACACCTATCTATTCCCCTTACAATTGAATCCCCTATAACTATTGCATTCCCACACTGTTTACTCCTCCCCTGTGCAGCAGAGCCAACTGCGGTGCAATGAATTTGGCTGTTGCTGCTTTCTCCTGAGAGGCCATTCCCCCCAACAGTATCCAAAGCGGTATATCTGTTTTGCAGGGGAATAGCTACAGGAGATTCCTACACTGCCTGCCTAGTCCTCTTGTTTTGCCTGGTGGTCACCCATCCCCTGCCTGCCTGTGGACTCTTAGTCTGCGGTGTGACCACCTCTCTATACGCGCTATCCACGATACCCTCCGCCTCGTGGATGCTGGAGACACTTCCCGTACACATGCTGGCCCCGGGCACTGGAAACGTGCCCGCCTTCCCACATAGAGCAGGAGGAGCACACCACAGCTTTGAGCTCTCCTGCCATGACTTTAAATTAAAGTAAACGTTTTGGAAGATACTTAATATCAATTACTCTTGGGCCCGTTCTTCCCTGCTCCTCGTTGTTACAGAATATAGCCCCAACAAACGATGAACCACAAAATAAGACCTTAAAAACTATAAGCAATAAAAGTAGTAAATGCTTACCCGGCCGTACTCATGGTACTCAAAGGATCATCTTGTTCCCTCCTCATTGAACTCCCTCAGTCACCCCTGCTTTCCCGGCTTCTCTTCAACTCCCGACTACTCTCATGCTCCTCTTCAACTCCCAACTCCTCTCGTGCTTCTCTTCAAATCCCGGCTCCTCTCGCGCTCCTTTTCAATTCCTGACTCCTCTCGCGCTCTTCTTCAACTCCCGACTCCTCTTGTGCTTCTCTTCAACTCCCGACTCCTCTCGCGCTTCTTTTCAACTCCTGACTCCTCTCGCGCTCCTTTTCAACTCCCGACTCCTCTAGGTACTACTGCTGACTGCCTGTCCCAGAGTCCTCCTCTCGCACTCTCCTCTAGGTGCTGCTGACTGCCTGTTCCAGAGTCCTGCTCTCGCACTCTCCTCTAGCTTTGTCAGCCATGGTTCAGTTGTTATCGCACACGAGCCTCTGAATCGTAAGGTTCCGGGTTCAAGTCCCATTTCCAGGGCTTGAGCACAAAAATCAAGGCTGACACTCCAGTACAGAACTGAGGGAATGCTGCATCATTAGAGGTGCCATCTTTTGGATGAAATATTAAACTCAAGTCCCATTTACTTGTTTGGGTGTATGTAAGAGATTCCATAGTACTGTTTTGAAGAAGAGTAGGGGAATTATTCCTGGTGTCCTTGCCAATATCCCTCCATCAACAATACAAAAAATTGATTATCTGGTCATTATCACATTAATGTTTGTCAGAGTTTGCTGAGCACAAATTAACTCAAGACTTGAAAACACCTCCTACATTACAACAGCGACTACACTTCAAAAGGTCCATAATTGGCTGTAAAGAGCTTTGAAACATCCAGTGTCCATGAAAAGCACTATATAATGCAAACCTTTCTTTTACCTTTGTGAATTCATTCCATGCTAAGGTTTTGCTTTGCTCAAGACTGGAAGCTCTTCCTTTAGCCTTATATTTGCAACTTGTATCTAGGCACTAAGAGGCGCGTGAGGTCGCTCAGGGCATACTCATATAGCAATATTTTCTCCCTGTCCAAGCTTTTGGAGAAGAGAGGGCGGGCGGGAAGCAACTGGCTTTACTTGGCATCTCCATATGTCCATAGGATTGAGATTGGCAGTTTCATATAACATGGAAAAATGTGAATGTGTTTTATGGAGAAGGCATTTGAAAGGGTTAAAGAAATAGTGCAGTAAAGTACAATGGTTGAAAAGTTTGGGAGAGAAGTCACAATATGCTTGGTGGATAATTGACATTAATTTTCATAGGATGAAGGAAGAGGGTAGCAAAACCCTGGAGCAGGCAGGGGATAAAAGAATCAGCTAGGTCCCTAGACTCTGATTGTTGTCTAGTGACTGTGTTGGAAGTATACATGTGTAGACATCTGATGAAGGCACAACTGCCTCGGTTGTGATGCCTTCCATAGTTAAATAGCACGCCAACAGTTGAAGCTCACGTGGAGTGAATAATTCTGAGAGATACTTGAGCGTAACTGAAGCTTGTGGAACAATATCTCAGTAAGAAATAGTGCCTTGAATGTGGGAGAAAACTTTGCTGTAGTTAGTTTACCAACTACAATTTGAGTGTGTTTTAAAATCTTCAAACATTGTGAGCAATGGTAGGGTTGAATCCTCAGAGGAGTGGGAAACATGGCATGACTTGGGCAGGATACGAAATTTTGATTTCCCGACAGTGGGTTGAGATGCAGAGATAAAGTCAGCGATGTGTCAAACATTACACCGATCTGTGGCGGGTTCCAACTTGTAATACATTTGCATGCCATGAGTGCTCATTAGTGTAAAACTTTTTCCTACCTTCAAGATGAAGTCAGCAGCACATGAGAATCTTGTTCACGATCATTCAAAGGTGGCGTGTAGCTTTGTGTAAGGTCAGCAGTTCTTGTTTAACTCTACAGTGCAAGGGAGGAGAATGGTAGCTTGCATGGAAGCTTGGGAACGGCAAGAGTGAGTTAGTGGTGGGTGGGGTCAGGTGCATGGAGGAGTGGAAGTATCTGGGGAGGACAGAGGGTGAGGTCAGGGACATGGAGGGGTGAAGTGAAAGGAGCCTGGTGTCCTGGGTGTGGTGGGAGGGGGATGGTCAGTCAAGCTAAGAAAATGAGAAGCCTAAAGTGCAGTGTCAGTACCGTCTAAATGTGTATCCATCTTGGGGTGTTGGCAGGCAGTATCCTTACAGGGCCTTGAGTTCACCAACATTTCATTATCCTTGTTGAGTGATCTTGGACAATCTCTTTTACAATGCATAGGAGGGTGGGCCAGCTAAGCCTTCAAGTTCAGCCATGTCCCACAGTGGTGAGTACAACACTGGACGCTGACATGAACATTCAATAAAGAGTGAACAAAAGAACACAACATTGTTTCTTCCACAAAAAAATGTCCCTAACTCCCCTGTAATCATCAATGCCTGCCAACCATGAGGCTTGCCCGTACACGTAGTTCCCTGACTAAACTAATCTTGACAAATAATGATGATGCACACATGAATAAAGTGAAACCAATTTAATGTGAAACCAATATAATGTGAAATATTTATAAGTGAAATTTAATTTTGAAGAACACCCATGCCACCTTTATATTTTCAAGTCTCGTGTAAATGACAATGTAGTTGGGCAAGAAAGTTGTGGCAGGTTTGATCAGGATGCTCTTTAATAGGCCACCTGTAGGTGCAGCATTGTCAGCTGACAGTGAGTTTCACTAATGAAAAGCTTCCCTCGCTGCTAAATCGAATGTGTTTTGCATGCATTCCGCTGGCACTTAGAATTCTCATTATAATCATGTGCAATCACGACAAAAAGAGAGAAAGTGGAAGTACCGTATAGTTCCGGTTACAACGTCAGTAATGGCACGCTGTTGAATAAGTCCTTGCCTCTGAGTGCTTGCAACACCAGATACAATGTCAGTTTTCTTTGCTATGCAAAATGTTTTTTTTTAAAGCTGCACACATCCATTCTCATTAAGTAGGGTTTGTTACTTCAACTTCACAAAACGGCTTTGAAGATTTTAACACTTTGTATAGATGGCAAGAAAATCTTCTTAAGGTACTAGTATGCTTTTCATATAAAGGCTGGATTGGAGGTGCTGATTGGAATAGCTTTATATAAACCACAGCTGAGGAGTAGAATATCTCTTTGCATCTGCTTTTCTAGAGCCTCTTACTGTGCTAATCTTGTGCTTGCTGGTTAATCCTGACACCACTATTTAGGAGTCTAATGTAGTATAATGTAGGGTATTCTACTATTTGCCTTGATTTTGTGATTTTGCAGGAATGGACAATCAGCTATAAACACTGCAAATGGCTTGCCCCAGCCGAACTGATTCATGACTAATGCTATGTTCTAGATCCAAGGCTTATGCCAGTTGCTGAACCCTCTTTTCAAGTGTCCACTGCCATTGTTAAATATTTGCCTTTTAATATCTAAATAGTTGTATTGTAAGAAAACAGTAATTTGTAAAATGAAATAAAATGACAGTTATTGAAAACATACAGGTCTTCTCTCTGCTCCCTCTCTCCTTAGTCAATACCCTTTTCTCTCTCTCTCTATCTCTCTGTGTGTCCATCTGCCTGTCTCTCTCAGCGCCCTGATCTTTCTCAATCTCTCACCTCCCCCCTTAATATATTTTTGAACTGTATACAACACCATTGTCCAATGGTGTAGTGCTGCAGGAGCGCTGCTCCAGCACCTTTTATTTAAAGCAAGCTTGTCCAACTCAATGCAGCCCACCAAACTTGTTGGACATTCAAATGACTTATAGTTGAAAAATGCTGTAAAGCTGCTCATCCGATCACATCAGCAGCAAATGCAGGGAGGAACCAGCCTGTGATTGGATGAGCATCAGAGTGGGAAGGTAAGTTTTGAAGATGAGTTCCAGGGCCCAGGCGAGGCAGCCGGAGATGCACGGTCCAGGTGAGGCAGCCGGAGAGTGGAGTGCACCCATGTCTGAGTAGGTGAGTGACTGGTGACTGGGGGAGAGAGAGTGTGAGGGGTGGGGGAGAGAGAGCATGAGGAGTGGGAGAGGAGAGAGAGTGTGAGAGTGGGAGAGGAGAGAGAGTGTGAGAGGGGGGAGGGAGAGTGTGTGAGAGGGGGGGAGGGAGAGTGAGTGAGAGTGTAGGGGGAGAGAGAGAGTGTGAAGGGGTGGGAGAGAGTGTGTGAGGGGGTGGAGGGGAGAGAGTGAGTGAGAGGGTGAAGGGGGAGAGAGTGTGTGAGAGGGTGGAGGGAGAGAAAGTGTGTGAGGGGATGGGGGAGAGACAGTGTGACGGGGTGGAGGGGAGAGAGAGAGTGATTCATATTAATACATTGGCAGTGATGGTCTGAGCATGTGGAATGAGGTATATTATTGGTATTCCCAGCTGGCAGCTTTACATGGAATTTTCAGCACAGGGACAGGCCATTTGGCCCACCTCATCTATGTTGGTGTTTATGTTCCACACAAGCCTCCTCCCAACCTTGTTGATCACACTATCAGGGTAACCTTCAACTTCTTTCTTCCTCATGTGTTTATCAACTTCCTTGAATGTATCTATACTAGAATCATTGAACGGTTACAGCACAGAAGGAAGCCATTCAGCACATTGTCTCTGTGTCAGTTCTCTGCAACCCAGCTAGTCTCACTCCTCCAACTTTTCCCTGTAATCCTGTGAAATCTTTTCTCTTCAGATAATTATCCAGTTCCCTTCTGAAAATCGCAGTCGAATTTGTCTCCTCCACATACGCAGGCAGCGCATTTCAGATCCAATCCACTTGTCGCATAAAGAAGTTTTTCCTCATGTCGCCTCTGGTTTTTTTGTTAATCACCTTAGGTTCTCGACCTGCCCATAGTAACAGTTCTTCGCCATTTACACTATCCAGAACCCTCATGATTTTGAACAAGTCTAACAAATCTCTTCTCAATCTTCTCTTCTCCAAGGAGAGCAGCCCCAGCTTTGCCAGTGTATCCACATAATGGAAGTTTCTCATCCTTTGAACCATTCTTGTCAATCTTTTCTGCACCATTTCTAAAGCCTTCATGTCCTTCCTGTTGAGGCTAAATGAGTGTTTTATGAAGGTTCATAATTTCCTTGCTTTTGTACTCTCTGCCCCATTACAAAACCTAGGATTCAGTATAATTTATTGAATGCTTTCTCAACTTGCCCTGTTACCTTTAATGATTTATGTACATATACATCCAGGTCCCTCTACTCCTGCATTTCCTTTATAATTGTACCCTTCATTTTATGTCACATCTCCTTGTTATTCTGACCAAACTGTATCACTTCACACTTCTCTACATTAACTTTCACCTGCCACATGTTTGCCCATTCCATCAGCCTGCCTATATCCTCTTGAAGTCTATCACTATCCTCCTCACAGTTCACAATACTTCCAAGTCTTGCTTCATCATCAAATTTTGAAATTGTGCCCTGTACACCAAGGTCAAGGCCATAAATACAAATTAAGAAAAGCAGTGTTCCCTCTATATCCCCCAGTCAGAAGTGATTAAAGTTTTCTGTAATTCATGTTTTTAATAGGTTTGAATTAAATAATTAAACGGTTGCATAATTAAATTCTAGCTATGCTAAAGACTAATGATTCAAAATACCACATGGTTCAAAATAAAATGTCTACCAGCACTAATATTTTTCACTTAAAAAGCATAGTTTTACTGATGTTTGGGGACACAAATGATTAATACATAGGAAAACAACATAATAGTAGATTTAGAAATGATATGGCCAACACGCTTTCTGAGAACTCCTGCACTCACTACACCACTGACATTATCATTTTTTGTGTGCACACTAGTTTGGCTTTTCCAAAAAAAGTTGCGCAAGTTTCACATAAAAAAACATTGAAAATTCCAATTTTTAAAAAAATGAAGAAAAGCTAGTGGTCAGCAAGTGTTTAATAGGTACAGAGGATTGTTGCTGATGCTTCCCAGAAAATGAGGTGAACTGCACAATTCAAATTCAGTGCGGAGTCACAAGTCTGGGCATCAATACTGATTCTAGGCCTTTGTGTAAAAACTGTAATGAAAGCATTAAAAGGCACAAAATCAGATTATTAAAGTTTGTCGTGTTACTGTGAAATATGCAATTTTAAATTTTATTTTACATCCTTACGCTGGACAACAGAAATTTCACTGAGGGGAAAAATGAATGAAAAAATACATGGAAATCTGTAATAAGTTACAACACAGATATAGGCAATTTGGCCAAACAGCCTGCGTTTACTCTTCATTTGAAATATGTCAGGTAGTTCTTTCCTCAGTGAGTAATGAGCCTCTGGAATGCGTTGCTGGCTTGTGCAATATGTGTTGACTTTCTGCAAGCCTTCAAGAGGAGCTAGAAATCTCCAATCATGAGGATCTGGGCAGGTTTGATGGACTAGTTGGTCTTTTCCTGCCCATCATTAAAGTATGCTTGTATAAGCAAATAGCTCTAATCACATGTAGCTACTTTATTCCCAAGACCCATCAACCCATTTCTCTTCATGTACCTATCTAATCTAAGTTTAAATGTTGTTGTAATTTCTGCCTCAATCACTAACCAGGAAAGTGAATTCCACAACTCTAAATAAAAGGGTTTATCTTGCCCTCTGTTTAACTGTCTCACTACTACTATCAATCTTGTATCTATGGCCCTCTTATTCTTGACCCCACGATTACTGAAAGCAATATTTTTTTCCAGCAGTCTTGTTCCATGCTTTTATCATTTTAAACACTTCTATCATATTGCACCACAATCTTTGTTGTTTGAATGAAAGAGGAACAATTTTTCATTTTTTAAATTTGCGTTTTCTTAAACCATACATTACCCTAGTGAATGTGTTGTACTACCTGTAAAACCTCAATATACTTCCTGTAGTGTGGAGCTTAAAACTGCACACAGCACTTTAACTAGAGGCGGATTTTCATGCCTCCGTCCATGTCGGAATGGAGGTGGAAGTGCATTAAAAATGGCCGGTGGGACCCAATTCTAGGATTCCCAACCCCATTCCCGTTTCTGGAAGCTTTTGCCAGCATGGGATAAGAGTGCAAGTAGGTGAACTTGTACGTATCACTTCTGACTTTGCTGGCTCAATGCGTCAGATGAGCTTTTGCAGGAGTCGTGATCATGGGGGATCTCAAGTCTGGTGTTGGGAACCTTTTGACAGGTAAATTTAAATAGTGTTTAGATATATGATTTCTTTTGAAGTGTTTAAGTATGTGTTTAAGACTAACTATATTTTTAATGCAGTGATTGGGCTCTGTCCTTAATAGGTGAGAGGCCATTAAATTGACCAGCAGTGTGTAGGTTCAGATTAGAGTCCTTTCTCTAGTGGATAAAGTCCAGTTTTGCATTGTATAGTATGGAAAATCAGATATGAATCTATGTAGGGGACCCTGGGGTTTGATTCTCACATTGCTTTAATGACCTGACATCTGTTGGGCCTTTGAAGCACTCTTCCAGTATCCACTAGATACAGAACCAATGACCATACAATAACACTAGCAGATCTTTGAAGTGCTCATGAAATTAAAAAGAAAAACCAATCAGGCATTCAATGTTCCCTTTGAAAAAATTGCCTCCCTCACACTCTCATAAAAATATCAATCAAACACAGCCAGTGAATGTCCCATTGACAAAACCTTTAATCCACTGAACACCTCTTAATCTTGTCCAAAAACGACACAGGCATCGAGAAACCACTTCAAAGAAAGATAAACTTAGTATGACTTAATTAAACTGTCAATCAAACAAATCTAGCAGTCCCCTTTGCAATTGTGTAAACAACCCCCTACAAGGCTGAGTCCATTAGTCATTCTTGGAGCTCAGCCAAGCATTCATAATGAGGCCATTAGCAACTGTATCAACAGAGCAGGCTGAACAGACAGCCAAACATTGAGACTGTTAGCTTTGCTAGTTTTGAGATTGTAATAACTTTTATCTTTCTTTGAAGTGGTTTTTCAGTGCCGGGTGTGCTTAGTTGGACAAGATTAAGAGGTGTGAAAGGCATTAATAGTTCCTTCAATGGGACTGTGGCTGTGTTTGATAGTTTTATGAAAATCTAAGAGGAGCAATTTTTACATAAGAAATAGGAGCAGGAGTAGGCCATTTGGCCCCTCACTTCATTCAGTAAGATCATGGCTGATCTGATTGTGGTTTTAACTCCACTTTCCTGCCTGCCCCCATAACTCTTGACTCCTTCGTCAGTCAAAAACTGTCTTACTCAGCCTTGAGTATGTTCAATTACCCAGCCTCCAATGCTCACTGGGGAAGAGAATTCTAAAACAAAAACAGAAAATGCTGAAAAAACCCAGCAGGTCTAGCAGCATCTGTGGAGAGAGAAACAGAGTTGATGTTTCGAGTCCGTATGACCCTTCTTCAGAGAATTCTAAAGACTAACAACCCTCTGAGAGAAAAGATTCCCCCTTATCTCTGTCTTAAATGGGACCCTTATTTTGAAACTGTGGCCCCTAGTCCTAAATTCCACCCTGAGGGGAAACATCTGCCCGCCCGTAGCTTCTGAGCTCCCCAGTATCGGATTTGCGGGGGTACCCCAAAGATGTGCATGAAAATCCCTCTGGGAAGTTCCCAGGTGAGGGTTTGCATGGCAATTGCCCAGAAGTGCACACTTTCTCTGGACAATTGTGCTGCGCTATGAACCATCCAAAAATGGGGTTTAAGTTGCAAACTTTGGGTGCTTCTGCCAGGGTTATACCAATAGTTACTCAGAAAAAGTTAGAAGAACTAAAACCTCTTCTAACTTCTGAGTAACTATTGTAGAGACCCAAATTGAAACCACAGGACTCCCCCCAACAATCCGGCCCACCCCAAGGGATGCCCCCCACCGCTGACCTCCGACACCCCTCACCCCCGACCTCCGACACCCCATTCCCCTACCTCCAACCCTACCCTGGACTTCCGATGCTCTCCTTGGCCTCGGACACCCCCTCTTCATGGACTTCCGACCTCCCATCGCCCCCACCCCCCAGACCCTCAACTGACCTCCAACCTCAGAACTACCCCGCCCCACCCCCGTCTCTGATCCCTCACAAACCCCCACTGGGTTCCAACACCCCTGGACCTCAGACTCTCACCCCCCCCCCCAGACCCTGGTCCCCCCAACCCATCACCCCCTCAGACCTTGGATTCCCCCCCCCGCCCCCCCAATAGCATTCCCTGGACCTCCATCCCTCATAACATCCTCAGACCTTCGACCTCTGCTCCTGATCTCGGACCCCCCTCGTCCCTGTCCACTTATGACGGACCTCCAACTCCCACCATCCACCCCTGCCCCGGATCTCCGACCCACCCCCCACCCTCCTGGAATCCAACCACCCGCCTAGACCCCCTGACCCACCCTCCCAGACCACCCTGGACACCCCCCATTCCCTGAATCCTTTCCACTTACCTGAGACTCTTGCCTACTTCCAGCCTGTCAATTTCTCTGGCCCTTTAAATTTACCTGCTATACGGCAGCAAGTGCTGTAAAAAAGGGGGCATGGCCTCCTTGGATCCGCTGGAGCTAGACTTCACTGAGGCCTGCGAGGAGTCTTTCGATGCAGGCCCCAAGCCGCTCTGGTGAATGGAAGGGCCGGCGTAATTTTCAAGACCAGGTAAGTTGGTATTTATTTCTTCAAATTCCTGTGCTGGCCCATCGTGTCAACATCTGTCCTGTAAAGCTCCCTCAGGTTCTCATATGTTTCAACCAGATCACCCCTTATTCCTCTACATTCCAATAAGTATAGGCCAACCTGCTCAACCTTTCCTTATGAGATAATCCCTTCACCCCAGGAATCAGCCGAGTGAATCCAAAGGGCATGTTGAATGCCTGTTTTTTTTTTCATGAGCATTTATTTCCTTATTTAAATAAGGATGTAAATGCATTATAAGCAGTTCAGAGAAGGTTTGCTAGACTAATACCAGGAATGGGCAGGTTGTCTTATGAGGAAAGTTTGAACAGGCTAGGGCTTGTATTCGCTGGATTTTAAAAGAGTAAGGGGCAACTTGATTGAAACAAATAAGATCCTGATGGGCCTAGATAGGTGGATGTGGAAAGGATGTTTCCCCTTTTGGGAGAATCTAGAACTAAAGGGTCGTCCATTTAAGACAGAGATGAGGAGAAACTTTTTCTCTGAGGGTTGAGAGTCTTTGGAACTATCTTGCTCAAAAGGCGGTGGAAGCAGAGTCTTGATAGTTTTAAGGCAAAGTTAGGTAAACTCTTGATAAGCAAGGGGACGAATGGTTATCAGGGGTGGGTAGGAATGTGGAGATGAGATTGCAATCATATCAGTCATGATCTTATTGAATGGCAGAGCAGGCCCGAGGGGCTGAGTTGCCTACTTCTCCTAATTCGTATGTTTGTATATCACTATGCACTTTCAACCATTCTGGAAAAATTGTTCTTAAATTCTATTACTTGTTCCTTCTTTCTAACCAATTTTTAATCTCGTTTGCTATTCTCCCCTAATTTTATGATTTTTTAATCTTCTCCACTAACCTCCTATGTTTTCAAAGCCTTTAATGTTCATGTTCACTACATCTACTGTATTTCCTTTGTCTGTCTTGTTCTGAGTCTGTTTGTTCTGCCTGTTCAGAGAATTCTGAGGTTTGTCGAATATCCTTTATCCATAAATCCAAAAACCGAACATGTCCAAAAACAGCACTTTTTTTGAACCTCATCGATCTTTAGTGTGGGAAGTCTGAGACCCAAGCTGATATGACCCAAGCCAACATGAACCTTTCTGACCGCACCCAACCTTTAGCATGGGAAGCCTAGTTGTTTGTCTGCACTGTTTACCTTGCAATTTTTGCCTACACTGTTTGCCTTGCAAACCCTCTCTTACGAGCATAATTGCAGATGGTGCCATGAGTGGGAACTTGTTACAGGTATCCTGTATTTATTATTCATCTTACATCTTACATATTACATTTTACTTTTCTAGCCATTTTATTTACTTTAGAATATAGCTATCCTAGGCTTCGACCGCTGTAATGTAAGTAAGGCCTACTGGCCTATATGAGGTATCTAAAGACCGAAATTATCTGAAATCCAAAACACAATTGACCCCAAGGGTTTCGGATAAAGGATACTCGACCTGTACAATCAAAAGCCTTCAGAAAGCACTTTGAATTATTTGTGGGAACATGGTGGCCAGGCAGTACAGTCAAAGTGGCTAGTTACTTAGCCATAACTCGCATTAAATGTCGACATTGGATACCACAAAGGAAAAAGTTGACAGAAGAGTGACAAAATGTAACAACAGGGTGTGTGCACAAATTTAAGATTTTTAATTATATATGGATAAGAAAAGAATGTATTAATTAAAAATGGGGACTGAATATTGACTGCACACCATGGACCAATTATCCCTGCCCTGTAACCTTCACCTGAAGACAACAGTTGGCCTCGACTACTGGTATACAGTACTGCAGGACAGCAAATTAAAAAAAGTTAAAGTTTTTCATGCATTTTGAAATCAGATGAATTTATATGTAATATTAAATGCAAGAGCGGATTAAGTGCAAAGGTAGCTGCTAATGTGTAGAAGAGACCCAATTGCATCGGCAAAAGCAAATATTAACGCAAGGTTTTGCCATTTTAAAATAGTTAAAAGGCATGACACGCAAATCATAACATAGCAAGTGAGCTTAATATGGACAGGAACTGTGTGCCATATTCTGGACCTTAAATAAATAACCAGCAGAATTCTAGTGGTGTTGCCTGAGGTGAATTGGAGGAGAAGTTGTTTTATAACAATAGGAACATTTATGCCATGTAGGGCACAACTACAAGGCCATTGATTTACAGTAAATGAATAAATCAAATTCAGTTCTTATTGCACAGTAGTCTGGGATTCTTTTTAGTGGCAATACTGAGCTTTTCATGGTTTGATACTTTATCACAACAATGCCTGAAGGATTTTGTTGCATGTAATTTGATCAATCAGATTAAGTTGGAGTACGGTACATGCCCTCAGTAGCTGCCTCAATGTCAAGTGTGAATTAATTTACTCTTTTGTTGATTTATAACTACAGATCTTCATTAGTTGATTAGGTATAATCAATTAGCATGATCCTATTTGTTGAAATGAGTTCCCTTACTACCTTACTAAGATCCACAATGATGAAATTCACAGACAATATGACATGTTCATTCTGTCTGTAAAAAAACTGGCATATTATGTCATTTTGTTTTACTTCTACATTGCCAGTTTTCTACCTATTGCACATTCCCTGGCCACACTCCTCATGGGCTATGATTCTCTCCGAGCATCTTGCCAAGATGACGATTCTTTGTTTGAACTCTGGACAGTGAGCATTAATGATCTATTCAGTTGTTCACAGCTGAACCCAATTGATGTTCTCCTCTGTTCACTTTCTGGCAGAGGTTACTGGGTACCTGTCAGGAGTGAGAGCATGCTTTCTCTTTTTTTAGGTGAGGAATAGTGAGATCAATTAAATTGACTCCACTGTCTCCTCAGCTAAAATCAGCTAACTCAACACATGCTAGAACCAAACCTCGGACTTTTTGGTCTGCATCTTATTGGGCAAATGAAGCCGAAAGAATTTGAAATTTGCCTTCAGCCTTCATGTTACATTTTAAATGTCCCATCTGTAACGACTGGTTTGCACTACCTTGTTGAGATTATGGATTGATTATATTTTCCGGTTGAGTAAATTGAGTTATGCTTGACGGTATCTTGCCTCATTAGATTTTGGACCCAATTGAAATGTGACAGGGTAATTACAGTGTAAATATTAGATAGCCAATGGGCTACAACCTATTAAGTAAAATCTTGACTCTTCCAGATTTAATAGATTTCTAGATTGAAAGTTAACTTTCAATTCATTCATAGAATTATTATGAAACAGAAGGAGGCTATTGGGCCCACCGTGTCCATGCCTGCTCTCTGTACAGCAATCCAGTCAGTCCCATTCCTCTGCGCTATCCCCATAGCTATGCAACTTTATTTCCCTAAGGACCCATCTAATTTCCTTTTGAGATTTTTAAAAATTTATTCTTTCGTGGAATGTGGGAGTCACTGGCTAGGCCAGCATTTATTGCCCATCCCTAATTGCCTTTGAGAAGGTGGGAGTGAGCTGTCTTCTTGAACCACTGCTGTCCATGTGGTGTAGGTACACCCACACTGCTGTTAGGAAGGGAGTTCCAGGATTTTGATCTAACGACAATGAAGGAACAGCGATATAGATCTTCTAGGTGGCAGAGGTCACAGGTTGGAAGGTGCTGTCGAAGAAGCCTTGGTGAGTTGCTGCAGCGCATCTTGTAGATGGTACACACTGCTGCCACTGGGGGTCATTGGCGGAGCAAGTGATTGTTTAAGGTGGTAGTTGGGGTACCCATCAAGTAGTCCACTCTGTCCTGGTTGGTTTTGAGCTTCTAGAGTGTTGTTGGAGCTGCACTCATCCAGGCAAATGGAGAGTATTCCACTATACTCCTGACTTGTGCCTTGTAGAGGGTGGATAGGCTTTGAAGAGTCAGAAGTTGACTTACTCAGTCTCTGACCTGCTCTTACAGCCATAGTATTTATATTGCTGGTCTAGTTCAGTTTCTGGTCAATAGTAATCTCCAGGATGTTGATAGTGAGAGACTCAGCAATAGTAATGTCATTGAATGTCAAGGGGTGATGGTTAGACTCTCTCTTGTTAGAGATGGCCATGATTCTATGGTTCTATGGCCACTGTCTGGCACTTGTGTGTGTGAATGTTACTTGACACTTATCCGCCCAAGCCTGAACGTTGTCTAGGTCTTGCTACCTATGGCCACAGACTGCTTCAGTATCTGAGGAGTCATGAATGGTGCTGAATATTGCTCAATCATCAGCGAACATCTCCACTTCTGACCTTATGATGGAAGGAGTGTCATTGATGAAGCAGCTGAAGGTCGTTGGGCCTAGGATACTACACTGCGGAACTCCTGCAGCGATATCCTGGGGCTGGGATGATTGGCCCCCAACAACCACAACCACCTTCCTTTGTGCTTGGTATGACTCCAACCAGTGGAGCATTTTCCCCTATTCCCATTGACTTCAGTTTTGCTAGGGCTCCTTGGTGCCTCACTTGGTCAAATGCTGCCTTGATGCCAAGGGTTGTTGTTCTCACCTCACCTCTTGAGTTCAGCTCTTTTGTCCTTTGGGTCAAGGGTGTTAAGAGGTCAGGAACTGAGTGGCTCTGGTAGAACCCAAACAGAGCATTGGTGGGCTTGTTATTGTTGAGTAAGTGCTGCTTTGTTGCACTGTTGACCATCCTTTACCTAAGAATGGATGTGCTTGCCAAAGAGAGAGTACAGCGAGGTTCACCAGACTGATCCCTGGGATGACAGGATTGTTGTATGAGGAGAGATTGGGCCGACTAGGCCTGTATTCACTGGAGTTTAGTAGAATGAGAGGAGACCTCATTGAAACACACAAAATTCTGAAAGGGATGGATGCATTGAGAGTAGACTGATGGGATGGTAATTGTCTGGGTTGGATTTGTCCTGCTTTTTGTGTACAGGGTGTACCTAGGCAATTTTCCATATTGCCGGGTAGATGCCAGTAATATAATTGTACTGGAACAGCTTGGCTAGGGGTGCGGCTAGTTCTGGAGCACAAGTTTTCAGCACTGTTGCCGGAATGTTGTCAGGCCTTTACAGTATCCAGTGCTTTCAACCGTTCCTTGATATCACTTAGAGTGAATTGAATTGACGGAAGACTGGCACCTGTGGTACAGGGGACCTCAGGAGGAAGCCGAGATGGATCATCCACTTGGCATGTCTGGCTGAAGATTGTTGTAAATGCTTCAGCCTTGTCTTTTGCACTGATGTGCTGTGCTCCCCATCATTGAGGATAGTGATATTTGTGGAGCTGCTGCTCATGGCCCACAGCGCCTGATGGATTCCAGTTTTGAGTTGCTAGATCTGTTCGAAATCTATCCCATTTAGGATGGTGGTAGCGGCACACAACATGATGGAGGGTGTCCTCAATGTGAAGATGAGACTTCGTCTCCACAAGGACACTGCAGTGGTCACTCCCACCAATATTATCATGGACAGATGCATCCACGACAGATAGATTGGTGAGGATGAGGTCAAGTAGATTTTTCCCTCTTGTTGGTTCCCTCAAGACCTCCTGCAGACCCAGTCTAGCAGCCATGTGCTTTAGCTCCTGGCCTACTTAGTCAGTAATAGTGCTATCGAGCCATTTTTGGTGATGGACATTGAAGTCCTCCACCCAAAGTGTATTCTGTGTCCTTTCCACCCTCAGTGATTTTTAAAATTGGTGTTCTACATGGAGGAGTGCTGATTCATCAGCTGAGGGGTGGGGGTAGGGACAATAGATGGTAACCAGCAGGAAGTCTCCTTGCCCACATTTGACTTGATACTATGAGACTTCATGGGATCCGGAGTCAGTGTTGAGGACTCCCAGGGCAACTGTCTCCCGATGGTGTACCACTGTGCTGCCATTCCTGGTGGACCCAAGAATGGTGATGTTGGTGTCATTAAGGTATGATTCAGTGAATACATATGAACATGCATCTGAACTAGGAGGTAGAGTAGACCATTCAGCCCCTCGAACTTGCTCCGTCATTTGATAAGATCATGGCTGATTTGATTGTGGCCTCAACTCTACTTTCTTGTCTACTCCTATACCCCTTGACTCCCTTGTTAATTAAGAATCTACCCAACTTGACCTTAAAAATATTCAATGATGCTGCCTCCACTGCTCTCTGGAGAAGAGAATTCCACAGACTTATAGCCCTCTGAGAGAAACAAATTCTCCACCTTTTTTAAAACTGTGACCCCCAGTTCTAGTGTCTCCCATAAGGGGAAACATCCTCTCAGCATCCACTCTGTCAAGTCCCCTCAGGATCTTACATGTTTCAATAAGATCACCTCTCTCTCTTTTTGTATGACTATATCAGGCTGTTGCTTGACTAGACTGTGGGACAGATCATTGATCACCTTGTTTTTCCGTCAGCCTTGTAGACAGCAAGTTCCAGTAATTATTACTTGCTGCATAAATGAGCTCTTCCTCACATCACCCTGTATATCTTGCCCAAAACCTTCAACTTGTATCCCCTACTCCTTGTGCAATCAGCAAATGGGAACAGCTAATCTTTTCCTACTTTATCTAAACCTGTCATCATCTTATAAAACTCTACCAAAATCTATCTGCAATCTCCTTTTCTCTAAGGATTACAATGCAAGTGTCACTACCATAACCTTGAAGCTATTTTTTTTATCCCTGGAACCATTCTGGTAGATCTGCACCCTCTCAAGGACTGTCACATGCTTCCTAAATTGTGATGTCCAGAACTGGATGCAGTACTCTGGTGTGGCCTAATCAGAGCTTGAAAAGATTCAGCATGACTTCCCTGCTTTGATATTCCATATGAATAACGAAACCTAAGATCCCATATGATTTGCAAATTAGCCTCTCCATATGCCATGTCATTTTAAAGATCTATGTACATATGAACATACCAATTAGGAGTAGGAGTAGGCCACTCGGCCCCTCAAGCCTGCTCTGCCATTCAATAAGATCCTGGCTGATCTGACTGTAACCCCAACCCCACATTCCTGCATACCTCCGATAACCTTTCATCCCCTTGTTAATCAGGAATCTATCTAGCTCCTCCTTAAAAATATTCAAAAACTCTGCTTCAACTGCCTTTTAAGGAAGAGAGTTCCAAAGACTTACTGCCCTCTGAGAGAAAAAAATTCTCCTGATCTCTGCCTTGAATGAGCGACCCCTTGTTTTTAAACAGTGACCCCTAGTTCTAGATTTCCCCACAAGAGGAAACATCCTCTCCACATCCACCCTGTTAAGACCCCTCAGGATTTTAAAGGTCTCAATCAAGTCGCCTTATACTCTTCTAAATTCCAGTGGATATATGCACCCCCAAGTCTCTGTGTCCCTGCACACTCTTTAGAACTGTACCCTTAAATCAATGTTGCCTCTCCCTATCTCTTCTGTGAAAATGCATCACCTCACATTTCTCTGTACTAAATTCGATCTGCCACTTGTCTGCCCGTTCTTCTAGCCGAACTATGTCCTGTTGCAGTCAATTGATATCTTTACTGTCACATCTCCAAGTTTGGTGTCATTGGCAAAGTTTGAAAATTTACACTGCATTCTAATATCAAAGATATTTACATATATCAAAAAAAGCAGTACTGACCCTTGGGGAAAAGTATTGTCTACCATGCTCCAGTCAGAAAAACAGCCACTTACCATAACTTGCTATTTTCTGTCCATGAGCTAATTTTTGTACAAGCTTACATGACCCTAATATTGCATGAGCCTTAATCAGCCTTTTATGTGCTATTTTGTCAAACAATTTCTTGAAATTCATATGGACAACATCCACTGTATCCCCTTCATCAAACACCTGTTACTTCATCAAAACGTTTAATTAAATTAGTCACGCATGATCTGCCTTTTACAAATCCATGCTGGCATTCCTTCCTTAAGTCAAACCTCTCCAAGTGCCTGTTGATTTTTTTCCCTCTGATTGTTGTTTCTAATACCTTACCCACCACTGATGTTAAACTGACTGGCCTGTCGTTGCTGGGAATGTCCTGGCACCCTTTCTTGAATAAGGGTGTCACATTTGCTACTCTCCAATCATTTGGCAGTTCCCCATACCAAGGGAAGATTGGAATATTATGGAAAGCTTTAGCTATCTCCATTTCCAGTTCTGTTAATAACATGGGATGCAAGTCATTTGGAGCCAAAGACATATCAAATCTAAGCATAGCCAGCCTTTCCAGTACATCCTGGGTCTCAATTTTCACCTCATTCATTATCTCTGCCATCTCCTCTTCCACCAATATTTTCTCAACATCCTCTCCCTGAGTAAACACTAATACAAAGCACTCATTAACTATTCTAGCCATGCACTGTGCCTCTGAACATATATCACACTCTTTATCCCTAATAGGTCCCACCTCTTACTACCTTATTACTAATTACATGCTAGTAAAATATTTTTGGATTCCCTGTTATATTTACTGCCATTCTGTTTTCATATTCTCTATTTGCCAGTCTTACTTTCCTCTTTACTTCTCCTCTCAACTTATTGAATTTAGCCTGGTTCTCATTTGAACTATTCGCCTAACATGCATCATATACCCTCTCTTTTTGTTTAATCATATTCTCTATCTCTCTTGTCATCCATGGAGCCTTGGCATTTATTCTTTCCATTTTGCCCTTGTTGGAATATATCTATATTCACCTATGTTGAATGGAAAATTCTGGAAATTGGAAATAAGAAACAAAAATTTCTATTCCCATCATTTCTATTTTTTATTATCAAAGTACTCCATACCTCCCTAAACGTTTCCCTTTCCTATAATTTTCAAGATTTTAAAATAGAAGCTTGGTGTTACATAATAATGGCTTCCTGAGTTATATTTTCTGCTCTTCTTTCAACCTTGTTGATGCTTATATTACGAACCCTGTCTCTTCAAGTAAGTGTCTTAATTAAAAATTCAAGAAAAAGAGCTCTTGGCGAGACAAATGTGCCCTAAACTAGAAATTAAGGGCTGATAGTGTGTTCAGACTTAAGGTTGGTTTACTATAACAAACTAAATCTGGTTCAGTAAACTTAGAAGGAATGTTGGTGCTAAATCACCTTCTTTACCACTCCCATGGTTTAATGCAACTGAGTGGTTTGCTAGGCCACTTCAGCGGGAAGTTAAGAAAAAAACACATTTTTTTAAGGCCTAGAGATGGTAGTGGAGGCAGGTTCAATTGAGGCATTCAAAAGGGCATTAGATTGTTATATCATAAGGAAATAGAAATGTAGTAGATGTATGTGGATAGAAACTTCTCTGCAGCTGTGAGCGTGAGTCCCGAAGGCTGTGTTGCCTGCCCGGTGCCAGGGTTATGGACATCTCCTCAGGGCTGGAGAGGAACTTGGAGTGGGAGGGGAGGGATCCAGTTGTCGGCATCCATGTTGGTACCAATGACGTTGATAGGACTAGAAAGGAGGTTCTGCTGAAAGAATTTGAACAGTTAGGAGCTAAATTAAAACTCAGAACCTCCAAGGTAATAATCTTGGGATTACTACCTGAGCCACGGGCAAACTGGCATAGGGTAAATAAAGTCAAGGAGTTAAAAGCGTGACCAAAGATTGGTGTGGAGGAATGGGTTTTAGTTCATGGGGCACTGGTATCAATACTGGGGTAGAAGGGAGCTGTTCCGGTGGGATGGGCTTCACATAAACCGTGCTGGGACCAGTGTCCTAGAGAAATGAATAACTCAGGCTGTAGAGAGGGCTTTAAACTAAATAGAGGGGGGTAAATAGGCTTACAATGCAAAAGGATATGGCAGCATTGCAGGGCAGCTACTTAGGTAATGATACCCAGAGTGTGATACCCAGAGTGTGACAGGAAGGGACAGAGTGCACGAACATAAAAGGGCACCAAATAGGGTCAAAGGGGGAAAACATTGTAAAAAGGCAAAGTTAATGGCTCTTTACTTAAATGCACGTAGTATTCAGAACAAAATAAATGAATTAACGGCACAAATAGAGGTTAATGGGTATGATCGTATAGCCATTACGGAGACATGGTTACAAGGAGATCAAAGCTGGGAATTAAATGTTCAGGGGTATACGACTTTTCAAAAGGCAGGAAGGAAAGGGTGGTGGGGTAGTTTTGCTAGTACGAGATATAATAAGTACGAGAACAAGAAATAATCTTGGACCAGAAGATGTGGAATCCATATGGGTGGAGGTAAGAAATAACAAGGGGAAGAAGACACTGATGGGAGTATTCTATAAGCTCCCTAACAGTAGCTATGCTATTGGACAGAGAATAAATCAGGAAATAATGAGGGCATGTAAAAAAGGCAGTATATTAATCATGGATGACTTTAATCTCCATGTAGATTAAAATCAAATTGCCAGAGGAAGCCACAAGCAAGAATTCATAGAGTGTATTTGGGACAGTTTCCTAGAATAATATATTGTGGATCCAATCAGGGATCAGGCATTTTTGGATCTGGTAATGTGTAATTAGGCAGGTTTAATAAATTATCTGAGTAAAAGATCCCCTAGGAAACAGTGACCATAACATGGTGGAATTTAGCATTCAGTTTGGGAGTGAGAAACTTAGGCTAGATTTTCTGACCCCATCATGGGCGGCACCCCAGCCATTGACTTATGGTGGGACCGGAAGATCGTGGCGGCGGACAGGTGCGGAAAATCCCGCCCTTAATTCAGAAACAACTGTGCTAAACCTAAGTAAGTGTAATTATAAAGGAATGAGGGGAAAGTTGGCTGGAGTGGACTGGGAAAGGAATTTAGCAGATAAGACGGTTGATGAACAATGGCAGACGTTTAACAAAATAATTCATGACTCACAACAAAGATATATCCCAGTGTGGAAGAAGGATTGTAGGAAGGGGATAAACCAACTATGGTTAACCAAAGGATAGTGTCAAAGTGAAAGAAAAAACATACAATGTGGTAAAGATTAGTGGTAAGCCAGGGTAAGTTTTAAAAACCAACAAAAGATGACCAAAAAAAAAGAGGGAGAAAATAAACTTTGAGGGTAAACTAGCAAATAATATAAAAACAGACAGTAAGAGCTTCTTTAAATGTATAAAAAGAAAGAGAGAGACCAAAGTCAATATAGGCCCCTTAGAGAATGAGGCTGGGGAACCAGGAAATGGCAGAGGATTTGAATAAATACTTTGCATCAGTCTTCATGGTAGAAGACACTAATAGCATTCCAAAAATACTAAATAATCATGGGGCAAAAGTAGGGGAGGAAATAAATACAATTACTATCACTGGAGAAAAAGTACTAGGGAAAGTAATGGGGCTGAAGGCCGATACGTTCCCTGGACTTGATGGGTTGCATCCTAGGATATTAAAGGAAATAGCTACAGAGGTAGTGGGTGCACTGATAGTAATCTTCCAAGAATCCTTTTAGATTTTGGAAAGGTCCCAGAGGATTGGAAAACTGCCAATGTGACACCCTTATTCAAAAAGGGAGGGAGACAAAATACAGGTAACTGTAGGCCAGTTAGCTTAACATCTGTCATTGGGAAAATGTTGGAGTCTATTATAAAAGATGTAATAGAAGAGCATTTAGAAATGCATAATATAATCAAGCAGAGTCAACATGGCTTCATGAAGGGGAAATCATGCCTGACAAATTTATTAGAATTCTTTGAGCAAATAACACGTAGTATAGATAAAGGGAAACCAGTAGATGTGATATATTTGGACTTCCAAATGGCGTTCGATAAGGTAGCACACATAAGGCTACTTAATAAGATAAGAACCCGTGGTGTTGGGGGGTAGTATATTAGCATGGATAGAGGATAGGCTAACTAATAGGAGACAAGGAGTTGGGATACAGGGGGCATATTCAGGATAGCAACCTGTAACTAATGGAGTGCCACTGGGATCAGTGCTGGGGCCATAATTATTCACAATATATATTAATGAGTTGGATGAAGAAAATGAATGTACTATCACCAAGTTTGTGGATGACACAAAAATAGGTGGGAATGCTAGTAGTGAGGATGAGACAGAGTCTACAGTGAGATATAGACAAGTTAAGTGAATGGGCAAAAACGTGGCAGATGGAATATAATGTAGGAAAATGTGAGGTTATGCATTTTGGCAGGAAGAATAGAGGAGCTGAATATTATTTAAATGGAGAAAGACTGAAGTAAGCTGCAGCACAGAGAGATTTGGGGGTCCTTGTGCATGAATCCCAAAAAGCTAACACACAATTTCAGCAGGTAATAGGTAAGGCAATTGGAATGTTGGCCTTTATTTCAAAGGGAATGGAGTATAAAAATAGGGAAGTCTTGCTAAAACTATACAAGGCACTAGTTGGACCACGGGATTTCCCGGTTAGGGGGCGGTGCCCGCTTGCCGACGCATAAAATGACGCGGGATGACGTTGGACAGAACTCCCAACGTCACCCGCCCCATTTCAATTTTCAGGTCGGTGGGGGCTCAGCAGAATCAGCTGTGCGCCTGCCAACCTGTCAATGGCCAATTGAGGCCATTGACAAACTCATTAAAGTAATTAGTGGACCTGCCCGTCTAACCTTAAGGTTGGCGGGCAGGCTGGGAGCCCTCGTGGGCATTTGATAAAGCATGAAACCTCATCCACGGGTGGGATGAGGTTTCATGGATGTTTTAAAAAATGAAATAAAAGTGTCTTTGAAAGTGATGGACATGTCCCAACTCATGTGATAGCGTCAGGGAAATGTTTTTTTCTATTTTTAATATTTCTTAGTGTGGAGCCGATCTCCCTGAGGCAGCACTTAGCCTCAGGGGGATGAGTGCGCTCTTTCATGCACATGCACGAAAGAGCGCACTCTTGGCTGAGGGAATCCCGCCTCCCCCCCACCCCGTCCGCACAGGGAGCGCGTAGCGCTTCCTGGCGGATGTCATGCTGGGTGGGCCTTAATTGGCCGCATAATATGGCGGCACGCCCCCGATCAGGGGCATCGATTGGAGGCACACCTCCACGCGCCCGCTCCTAAACTTTCCCCCCAATGGGGGAAAATTCTGCTCATAGAATACTGTGAACAGATTGATCTCTTTATCTAAGGAAAGATGTACTGGCGTTGGAGGCAGTCCAGAGAAGGTTCACTAGGTTGATCCCAGGTGTGGAGGGATTTTCTTATGAGGATGAGTAGGTTAAGCCTGTACTCATTGGAGTTTAGAAGAATGAGACGCAACCTTATTGAAACATATAAGATTCTTAGGGGGCTTCACAGGGTAGATGTTGAGAAGTTGTTTCCTCTTGTGGGAGATTCTAGGACCAGAGGGCATAATCTCAGAGTAAGGGGGCACTCATTCAAAACAGATGAGGAGGAATTTCTTCTTTCAGAGAGTAGTCAATCTGTGAAATTCTTTACCGCAGAGGGCTGTAGAGGCTGGATCGTTAAGTATATTCAAGGCTGAGATAGGTGATTTTTAATCAGTAAGGGAATCAAGGTTTATGGGGAAAAGGCAGGAAAGTGGAGTTGAGGATTATCAGATCAACTATGATCTCATTGAATGGCAGAGCAGACTCGATGAGCCGAATGGCCTCCTTCTGCTCCCACGTCTTATGGAAGAATGTGCAGGGTTACGGGGAGATGGTGGGGAATGGCATTAGGTGAGTTACTTATTCAGAGAGCTGGTGTAGACACAGTGGGCCCCATGGCCTCCTTCTGCACTGTAGCGATTCTGTGACTCTGAATATGGTGCTTGAGGGTATATCAGAAACATCACAGTGGTGAAAGACATTGGAAATTCTGCACAGTGGCAATCAGAGTTGCATTGCCACTCCGCTTCTACTTTTACTTACCTTCAAATCTTCTCGATCCAATCTCACCTGACCTACTGACTCAGGCCAGGCGAGTACTGTGCAGGGCAGTGCATTCCCCAGGCCTTCTTTCAAAGGCTTCAGAGTCTGACGCAAGGAGGCCATGTCCCCTTTTTTACAGCACCGGCTTCTGTAAATTCAGGTAAGTTTCAAGGTCCAGCCACTTTAAAGCCAAGGGGAAGGCAGGTTTGTCAGGTAAGTAGAATTTGGGGTTGGGAGGGGAATGGGTCAGACAGTTGTGAGGCGGGGTGGGGCGGAGTGTCAGGCAGTCGGCAGGGGGTTGGCGGGGTGAGGTCGGGTCGGAACCTGCGGGTAGTAGTTTGTGTTTGGGGGGAGTCTTGGGAGGGAGTAGGAGGGGCGGGGTGGGGGGTGGAGAGCCCCCTGGGGGTTGAGGGTGGTGGTGGGGTTAGTCATGAATGGGGATGGGTGGGTGACGTGGGAGTCCCGTGGCAGGGTTGTAGTCAGGAGGTGGAGGGTGACCCGTTGGCAGGAGGGGGTGGGGGTGGGGGGTGTCGGTACCGGTGCTGGTGCAGGTCTGTACAATAGCTACCCGGAAGCTAGAAGTCATTTTAATTCTTCTAACTTTTTCTGGGTAACTGCTGATGTGAGACAGTCGGAACCAAGCAAAGTTTGCAATTTAAATTGAATTTTCAGATGGTTCCCAGTGAAGGGCAATTGCCTGGGAAGTTTGTACTTCCCAGGCAATTGCCATGCAAGCCTTATCTGGGAACCTCTTGGGGAGATGGGGGTGGGGTGGAGGGGGTGTGTGGACGGGGAATTTTCCCAGCGCTTCTTTGGGGTACCCCCCAGTTACACTGCCCTGGAACTTCGATGTTACGGCCCAATGTGTTTTCTCAGTCATCTTTGGAATGCCACCAGACACTAGCCTTAAGATTGGCATTTCCAAATGAACAGTTCTATTTTTCATTTGGCAAGCTCCCATGCAATTACTATCCAATAATTCAAAGCTGTGTTATGTAAATTGTTATATAGTGAACATTGTTTTCTACACTTCTCTGTAATCAGAATTTCATTTCTCCCTAGGTTAAATTTAATGTTGTACTTGGTCATAAGCAAGCAAGCTAACAAAAATTGGTTTTCACAATGTTTATTAACTACATTAATGCCCAAATTCAAGACCTTTCTATGGAATAAAACCCTATCTTCTCTAACCTTTGACAGTCATTAAAATAAAATTGCAACTATATATTTAATCAGCGATTAGATCAACATCTTCTATTGTACTTATAACAGTTTATTTCATACTCGTTGACAAATCTACCTTGAACTTGGAATACCATTGTTTACCTAAAAAGGATGTTATCACAAACAGCACTAAATACAATACCCAGTTGTTCTGTTGACAGTTAATATTTTTATGTAAATCATTACACCAATTACCCTTAATGGGGGAAACTAGCTTTGAAGAGTTTCTTTGTAGAGCCCAGCTTTGTGAGGACATACGTTATCATCAGCTAATTCAATTATTATTAAATTCAAGCTTCAGAGAACTTAATAACCATGCACTTCAACTGTGGTTATTAAGTTCTCTCATGCTTTCAGGCTCAGCATTTTGACCTTTTTATCATGTCAGGCAAGTGACCTGTTAATAACCCTCTGCTATTGGTTTATGTTGCTATTTGCTCAGTGTTGACTGGACAATTTATTTTTTATGCGGACAGACTGGAAATTATTAATATTTAAATTAGACTGCCAAATGTCAGTTTCTAAGACCCAAGCACTTTGTATATTGTAATGTAGAGCAATTAATTACCACTCTCCTGTCTGACTTTTAACTTGGCAAAAAACAGAATCCTAATGCCAGAAATAAAGATTAAAAGGAATGAGTACATTTTTAAGATGGAGTTGGAATAGCATTGGGATGTTAAGAAAACAAAAGTAATATTTTTATTTTTAAACTTGGCTGATTTACTTTGTTTATTAATTTAAAGATATGTCTCATTGGAGTGCTAACTTACAATATAATTTGGTTTAAATACGACTAACTGAGCAGATATGCAGAGGCTGTTGTGGATGACCTTCTGATTCTTCTCAATTCCCTATGGAGGACCAACTGTGCTTAGTACCCCCTAAAGCAAGACTGCTGACATCGGGAGGTGTTCATTGACAGAATTCGAGGCCCTATATTTCCATAACGGTGAGCACGGTATTAATGATTTGTTATCCCAAAATTGGAAATGACCATCTCCAACAAGAGAGAATTGAACCTTCTCCCCTTGACATTCAGTGACTTTACCATTACTGAATCCCCCACTATCAACATCCTGGGGGTTCCCATTGACCAGAAACTAAACTGGACTAGCCATATAAATACTGTGGCTGCAAAAGCAGATCAGAGGCTCGGAATCCTGCAGCGAGTAACTCGCCCCCTGATTCCCCAAAGCCTGTCCACCATCTACAAGGCATAAGTCAGGAGTGTGATGGAATACTCTCCACTTGCCCGGATGAGTGTAGCTCCAACAACACTCAAGAAGCTCAATTGGCTCCCCACCCACAAACTTCTCTCTTCCACCTTCTTCCACCACTGACACACAATGACAGCAGTGTATACCATCCACAAGATGCACTGCAGGAACTCATGCAGACTCCTCAGACAGCACCTTCCAAACCCAGAACTGCCACCATCTGGAAGGACAAGGGCAGCAGATGAATGGGAACACCACTACCTGCAAATTTCCCTCCAAGCCGCACACCATCCTCACTTGGAAATATATCGCCGTTCCTTCACTGTCGCTGGGTCAAAATCCTGGAACTCCATTCCTAGGGGCACTGTTGGTGCACCTACATCATATGGATTGCAGCAGTTCAAGAAAGCAGCTCGCCACCACCTTCCCGAGGGCAATAAATGCTGGTTTAGCCAGCGACGCCCTTATCTCATATACGAATATTAAAAAAATATTATTGGTCACACCCCCAACGGTTTTGATATTAAAGACAGTTAGTAAATGAGCTGTGATGTTCCCAGGCTTGCTATGTGGTCTGTGCTGGGTTAGCTGATTTCACCTGGAACAGCATTAGAGGCATAGCATCGTTTTATCCTATTCAGTTCTTCTGGACACGCCACAGGATTCTGACATCAGTGTTAAATAGGGGGCGGGGGATGTGGTGGAAGAAAATTGCTCGGGGCGGGTGGGCGGGGGCTGCTGGTGGAGGAGAAATTTGCTCGGTGGGGGTGGTGAGGGAGAAAATTGCTTTGGGGGTGCAGTTGATGGGGAGAGAACTGCTGCAATCTTGGGGGTGGCTATGCGCGGCAGAGGGTAGGGGCAGGGATGTGCAACACGAGTTATAGGTTATAAAGAATAACATAAATATACCTAATCAAACCAGGGTGGTCTGCTTTTTCTGAAGTTAGCACAGTTTTATGTTTGAAGCTCTTGAAATTCAGAAATATGGGAAATAAGCCCTATGATCATTTTTGGTGTCCGAATGCTTAAGTGATGTTGCTAATCACAAATGTTTGAGCGCTGCGATTTGGGGCAATTGATGACATTGATGTCTGTTACAGTACTTGTAATGTTAAATGATAGGTAAATGATTGTGTTTGAGCGCAATTGATGTTACATGGAAGCCGAATGGTTGCTTTTGAATGTGATTGATATCAAATGAGTGCAAGTAAATGCTGTTGAATGCAAATGATGTCAACTTTTCAGGTATTCTCCCATGATCTGGTTATTGACTACACCTGGAAAACAAAGCTTTTAAAAATTATGATACTATCAGAGGGTTATAATAGTGTCAGGTTCTGATAGCTGACTTATGAAATGCACAATCTGGAGGTAGTGCTAAACTCCACTAATCTAGAAGATTGAAGTATTTCCAACATTTTCTGTTTTTATTTCAGACTTCCAGCATTGCAGTATTTTGCTGTTCTAAGATAGAAGATTACAAGTTTCATCTTTGAGTTTGTTAGTTTGAGCCAGCCTGGTACCAGGGAATCAACTGGGTGAGGGAAAAGAAAACATGTGTAAGGATTCTGTTCCTGAACCCTTATAACAAATTTTATAAATGTTGCAGTCAGGTGAGGAGGTAGGATATCTCCCCTCTTTTTCCACTCTTTGTTTGGCCACACAGGTTGCTAATTCGATGAGTGTTTAATTGTTTATATGCTGTGACTGTAAAAGGCATATGCAGACAGGTTTCCTTGAATTAAAAAAAAGAAAAGGGGCTTTTATTTATTGTACTTAACCCAGTCTAAGTAAAATAATAAAAAACATTCCAACTTTCATGCACACACCTAGAGTTGAAGTTGATATACATACACCAATGAGTTACCGAGTGGAAGGATAGATTGGCTTTTTAGAGTCAGAGAACAGTTAAAGATGTATGGGTCTTGCAGTTTGATAGCTTGGATTGTTCCCGGTTGGCTCAGTGGTCTCTCAGGATTTGGCATCAAGGCGGCTGTTGAAAGCCGATGTATCTTGTCTTCTGGAGACACAAACTGCTAGTTGAGTTTTTTCTTTAAAATCTCTGTCTGTGGCACATGGAAAGCAAAACTGCAGACAGTGTTGGAGCTTGCAAGATGGATGGAGAGAGAGGGTGTTCACTTGGGACCTTCTGTCCCCTTGCTCTTCTGTGCTTTTGGTTTCCAGACTGGCTCATTTCTCCCTGATTCTTGGAGTAACTAAGATTTATTATCTGAAGTCAATTTCGATCATGTGACCACATGATGAATACTCCCATTGTGCACATAAATGATTTGAAATTAGAAGCCATTGCTGCACAATTGGGAATGCATAGTGGCTGTTCACACTACTTATCATGAACTGGTTTCTCTGTAACTCTCTTTAAGTGTCGAACTCGGAAACATTGGGCAGAATTTTGCCCTTGATGGGCGGGCCCCACTGGCCCGGAGGCTGGCGGGCAGCCGATTGCCGCCGCCGAAACGGGCCCCACCACCATTTTGAGTGGGCGGACCACCCAACAGGAAGTGCCAAGCGCTTCCTGTGTGGGGGATGGAGGGATTCCCCAGCTGTCAAAGTGCGCTGTTCCGCACATGCGCGCGAAAGAGCGCACATCTCCCTGAGACTAAGTGCTGTCTCAGGGAGAACGCTGAAAGCTTTATAAACTTAAAAAATAGAAAAATAATAAAATTATTAACATGTCCTCCTCATGTGACAATGTCACATGAGATGGGACATGCTAATAAATATCACGTAAAGTTTATTAAGGTTTTTAAAAACAGACATGAAACCTCATCCTGCCAGTGGATGAGGTTTCATGTTTTTTCAGAAGCCCCCTGGGGCTCCTGGCCTGCCGTCCAGCCTTAAGATTGGACGGGCAGGGCCTTTAATTGGCTTAATTATCCTGCCAATGGCCTCAATTGGCCATTGACAGGTCGGTGGGCGGACAGCTGATCGAGCTGTCAGCCTGCCTTCCTGAATATTTAAATGGGGCGGGATGACGTCGGGGGTTCCCCCCTGACGTTACCCTGCGTCATTTTCGAGTCGGTGAGCGGGCCCCGCCCCCAGCTCGCCGACGGAAAAATTCTGGCCATTGTCTCTGGACTTTGAGTTTTGGTAAGTGCACAGACAATAGGAGGTGCGAATTTCATAAATAGTTTCATCTCAGCATGTCCATTCAAGGGAGGGCACCCCACACATTTAATTTAATATATTTCTGGAGACTTGAGGTAACTCTGAGTTTGTGCAGAAATTACAAAAGTCACCTGACTTTCGACGGCCATCTTAACAGATTGCTGTTTAGGCCATTTAAAACATAGTAGTGATTTTTTAAATTAAGTATGGGTTTGTGTCAATAGGGTTTTATTTTAACCACTAGTTAATGTCTCATGGCTTGGCACACAAAGACTCAATACTAAGGGCAGAATTTTATCCTTGGTGTGTGGGCTCGGCAGGAGTGGGCGGGGGCGGTCAGGAAGCTGACTGCCGCCTGCAATTGGCAGCGCACTGTGATTTCACACTGGTGGGCTAATTAAGACCTGCCCAGCTTGAAAGGTGGCTGGGGAATCTGCGAGAAGGGGCGGGCGGGGGCATGATGTCTGCTGGGTCCAATGGCGACCCGGTGGCCAATTCAAAACCGGTCCAGGCAGCCCCTGGAAGGCTGCCACGGAAGGACGCTGAAGTCTCTATGGATCCCATTGTGGTTGGACACGGCAAGCGGGAGGGCAGGTCCGCGGGGCAGTCAGCCCCACATTTCTCAGATGAGTGCCTCGCAGCCCTCCTGGAGGAGGTTGCAGCCAGGAGGGAAATCCTTGTCTGCAGAGACGGGAGGAGGAGGCCCCCGCACCTCACCAAAAAGGCCTGGGAGGAGGTGGCATCCAGGGGCAGCAGTCACAATGTGAGGCGCACACGGGTGCAGTGCCAATGATCTCCTGCGATCGGGAAGGGTGAGTACCATGTTGGGATAGATCACTTTGCAGAACAGTTAAGAGCTGGCCAACCCCCCCTTGGACCTCAGAGGTGTTAGAGTGTGAGTGGAAAATGTCAATGAGGCAGGAGCTGGCCAAACAGATGAGCCCTGGCTGCTTGGACTGAGTGCTTTGCGGCTCCAGGGTCACAAATCGGCTGAGCCCTGTGATGTGTTCCTCAAGTGGGATTGGCCATGGTGCAATGGCGCTGCAGGTAGAGAGCAGACTAATCAATGCTCCTCTATCCTTCCTGGAGAAGACATCCCATAACAATATTGAGAGGTCGCGGAGTGGCGGGAGACCCCCACACCTGCTCATCCTCACGCACTACGATCAGGAGGCCCTGGAGCTGGAGGTGCCATGCACCTCAGTCAAGCAGCCGCGGTGAGGTTGGGGTGCCAGACGAAGGTAAGAATGTCAGCTATTGCAACCATTATAGTGTAGTCTCTGTATTGATGCGAGCCTCAAACCTGGAGTCCCCATTGATAATCGAAAGACAAGGGCACCATGATGCATACCTCTGTTTCACCAGGGTGCCTGGCATGCACGGTGACAGTGTCATGACTTACTAGTGAGATATCCTTCCTGTCCCTTTTAGGCTCACCAGAAGGCAGCCACTATGAGCAGCCTGAAGGCCCACCCCTGACCCCAGAGGACCACCATGCTAAGCACGCACATGCATCACACCCTCTCTGTCAAGCAGGCATCAGCGCAGATACCAGCATCTCAGTGGGTATAAGGTCGCCATTTTGTGTCTTGATGCACACTCCCTTGAGGTGCTGACAGAGGCAGAGGGTGCCAAGGGTGCCAGCAATCGGAGGACTGCTGGAGACCAGGACAATGCTCAGTCGATGGCTGATGATGGGCCTCTGGCGTCGTCCATTAGGGGCAGATGCTGGAAGTCCAATGGGGTGTGTGAGAGGATCTAAACATAGAAACTAGGAGCAGGAGTAGGCCATTCGGCCCTTCGAGCCTGCTTCACCATTCATTGTGATCATGGCTGATCATCCAACTCAATAGCCTGCTCCCGCTTTCTCCCCATACCCTTTGATCCTTTTCGCCCCAAGAGCTATATCCTTCTTAAAAACATACAATGCTTTGGTCTCAACTACTTTCTGTGGTAACGAATTCCACAGGCTCACCACTCTCTGGGTGAAGAAATTTCTCCTCATTTCAGCCCTAAATGGCCTACCCCATATCCTCAGACTGTGACCCCTGGTTCTGGGCTCCCCCACCATCGGGAACATTCTTCCTGCACCTACCCTGTCTAGTCCTGTTAGAATTTTATAGGTTTCTATGAGATCCCCCCTCATTCTTCTGAACTCCAGCGAATGTAATCCAAATCAACTCAATCTCTCCTCATATGTCAGTCCCGCCATCCCAGGAATCAGTCTGGCCAACCTTCGCTGCACTCCCTCTATAGCAAGTACATCCTTCCTCAGATAAGGAGACCAAAACTGCACACAATATTCCAGGTGTGGTTTCAGAAAAGCCCTGTACAATTGCAGCAAAACATCCCTGTTCCTGTACTCGAATCCTCTGGCTATGAAGGCCAATATACCATTTGCCTTCTTCACCGCCTACTGCACCTGCATGCTTACCTTCAGCGACTGGTGTACAAGGACACCCAGGTCTCGTTGCACATTCCCCTCTCTCAATTTATAGCCATTCAGATAATAATCTGCCTTCCTGTTTTTGCTACCAAAATGGAAAACGTCACATTTATCCACATTATACTGCATCTGCCATGCATTTGCCTACTCATTCAGCTTGTCCAAATCACACTGAAGCATCTCTGCATCCTCCTCACAGCTCACCCTCCCACCCAGCTTTGTGTCATCTGCAAAGTTGGAGATATTACATTTAATTCCCTCATCTAAATCATTAATATATATTGTGAATAACTGGGGTCCCAGCACCGATCCCTGCGGTACCCCACTAGTCACTGTCTGACATTTGGAAAAAGACCCATTTATTCCTACTCTTTGTTTCCTGTCTGCCAACCAATTTTCTATCCATCTCAACACACTACCCCCAATCCCATGCGCTTTAATTTTACACACCGATCTCTTATGTGGGACTTTGTCGAAAGCCTTCTGACAGTCCAAATAAACCACATTCACTGGCTCCCCGTCATCCACTCTACTAGTTACATCTATGTGGCAGAGATACATGAGGGAATGCATGCCATGGTGTCTGTTGTGGAGGAGTCCCTGTGAAGCATGACCATTGCGTTGACCCTCATGGCCGAGCGCAATACCTCCTCCATGGAGAGAGCGGGCTGTCATGGGGAGACTGCTCCAGGGACTCAATCAAGAGTCCCTGGGGATGCACTCGGACCTGCAAGCCCACACACTGGCAATGACCTCAGCTGATGGATTGGGCACCCAGTATCCCAGATAGGTGCCTGGCTATCAGTGGTGAGCAGGGAGTTCCAAATCGACCTCATGTTGGAGCACGAGCTGTCTGTCGTCTCTGCGGGCTCCTCTCAGGGCGCTCTGGATGACAGCAGCAGCTCCTCTGCCCCTCTGCCATTGACCGTGGCATCTGATGAGGCTGTGGCAACTGGGGAGATGCCAGCCGTGGCACTAGCCGCTCCCTCTCAGGCGGGGCCAGCTCAGGCTCCACGGGCCAGAGGATGACCGCCAGGGTCTTCAAGGCCAACAGGACAGCAGAGTCAGCAGGCTGTCCCCAATGCCGGTGCCAGCGAGGGGGTCCACCTAGATGTAGCACCCGCAAACGTAAATGTAAAGCACCTTAAGTACAAGATGGACTTATCACGGGTGATATTTTGTTCCCCCATTTTGCTTTAAATTTTTCCATGGTGTGATTAAAAACACCAGTTAATGTTCATTTCAGCTATGTATCACATTCACAATTAAATGAGGTGATATTTTGTGCAATTGGCCTCTGTATGCTTCATTTGTTCAGTAGGTCAGAGAAGGCCATTGTGTAATGATGGACGTGTGTCTCCTGAAACTTTATTGCGAAGGCACAGAGTGTATGTTGTTGGCCAAGGAAATGATCCTGTCAGGGATTGAGTACGGAGCTTGCAGCCGTGGGATGTGGTGGTGGTTCTGATTTGGTAGTCTAGCTGAAGGAGCGTTGGATCAAAGCATCCCAGGTGTCCCTGCCTCCCTGGAGGTTACCCAGGTCAGCATCCATGCCCTCAGTGTTCTCCTCACCGTGCTCATCCTTGGACTCACTACTGGACTCATCATCTGTTGCCTGTGCAACTGCGTCAAGATCTTCTTCCTCCACTGAGTCCCCCCTTGCCAGTGCCAGATAGTGGTTGCATGCTGTGCTCTGCACAATCAGTGACACTCACTCTGGGGGGTATTGCAGTGCGCCCCCTGAATGGTCCAGGCATCAGAAGCGCATCTTGAGAAGACCTATGGTTCTCTCTACCACTGCCCTTGTGGAGGCATGGATCCTGTTGTACCACTGCTTGGCCTCTGTTCTTGGATGGCGGAGAGGCGTCATGAGCCACCTTTTGAGGGGATAGCCCTTGTCACCCAGCAGCCATCCATCTAGCCGAGCTGGAGCACTGAAGAGCCCCGGCATCTGGGAGTGCCTCAGGTTGTAAGCATCATTGGAGCTGCCAGGGTACCTTGCACACACTTGCAGAATCTGCATCCTGTGATCACACACTATCTACACGTTCATGGAGTGGAATCCCTTCCTGTTGACAAAGGCACCGGGCTCACCTGCTGGCGCCTTGATGGCCACATGTGTGCAGTCGATTGCACCCTGGACGTGAGGGAACCCAGCAATCAACGCGAAGCCTCTGGCTCGCTCTGCCTGGCTGGCCTCGTCCATATGGTAAAGAATGAAAGTCAATGCATGCCTGAACAGAGCTTCTGTCACCAGCTTGACGCAACTGTGGACAGCCGATTGTGAGACTCCACAAAGATCCCCCACCAAGCCGTGGAAAGGGTCAGAGGCACTGAAGTTGAGGGGTCACTGTGACCTTCAGCGCCACTTGAACGGGGTGTTCATCCACACAGTCAGAGCTGATCTCAGGCCCAATCCACTGACAGATGAAGGTCACTGTCCCCCTTGAGAGACGGAGCCTCCTTCGGCATTGTACCTCGGACCTATTGAGGTAGCTGCGTCACCGCCTGTAAACCCTGGCAGCAGGATAATGGCGTCTTCTGCTGCCCCTTCTGCCTTGGACTTCCTATTGGCCCTGCGCCCTTTGTGCCTGCACCTCTCCTCCCACAGGTCGCTCCCCTGGAAGCTGCATTGAGACACCTGGCCTCTCCCTTCTGCCCCTCTCTCCCTCCTCAGAGGAGGTGCCTCCAGCAGAGGCCACAATTCCCATTATGAACTGTACCATCCATGGCTCAATTGCTGGAACTCTCGCCACTGCATTGTGGGTTCAACTCTCACTCCACAGTCCTGTCAGAGGTGCTGTCTTTTAGGTGAGGTGTTAAATGGAGGCCCTGTCTGTTCTTTCATTGCACTATTTCAAAGAAGAGAAGGAGGATATCCCTGGTGGTCTGGCCAACATTTAACCCTGAATCAACATCACAAAATCCTGATCACTTTGCTATTAATGGAAGCTTGTCATGTGCAAACTGTTGTGTTCCCTACATTACAGCAATGACTATGCTTCAAAATGTACTTCATTAGCTGTAAAGCACTTTGGGGCTTCCTGAGATCATGAAAGGTTCTGTGTAATGCAAGTCTTATTTCTTTTGATGTTAAGTGGAGTTCAGTGTCAGCAAGTGTGAAATTACCCACTTTGGGTCCAACAAAGATAAATTTCAGTATTTTCTATATGGTGAGAAACTAATGTCAAGGACCAAAGAAGTTAGGGAGCCTAAATCATTAAAAGCCAGCAGATATGTATAAAATGCAGTTGAAAAGGCTAATGAAATATTGGCCTTTATCTCTAACAGCTAGATTACAAAGAGGAGGAAGTTACGCTTCAGTTATATGAAGCCTTGGTTAGGCACCATCTGGAGTGCTGGCTTCAGTTTTGGGCACCGCATCTAAGAAAGGAAATACTGACCTTGGAAGGATGCAGAACGTATTTGTCAGAATGATACTAGAGCTTAAAGGATTAAATTATGAGTACAGGCGTTATAAATGTGTTCTGTATGCTCTTAACCATGGGAGGTTGAGGGATGATCTGATCAAAGTGTTTAAAAGCAGATTGTCAATGGAAGGTACTGGATCCTCTGAATTGCATATATAGAATCATAGAATGATAGAGCACACAAGGCCATTTTGGCAATAGTGCCTTTTTCCAGTTCTTTGAATGACCTATTCAATTAGTTTCACTTCCCTCCTCTTTCCCATAGCCCCATAAAATTTTTTCCCTTCAAGTATTTATCCAATTCCCTTTTGAAAGTTGTTACAAAACCTGTTTTCGCCGTTCTTTCAGGAATACATTTCCAACCAAAACCTGTTGCATAATTTTTTTTTCCTTATGTCTGATCTTTTGCCAATTAACTTAAATTTCTGCCTTCTGATTGCTGACCCTTCTGCCACTGGAAAACAATTTGCCTTATTTACTCTTACCAAACCTTTCAAGATTTTGAATACCTTTATCAAAACTCCACCTAACCACTTCTGCTCTAAGGATAACAATATCAGTGTCTCTAGTATCCCAATTTCTCCCTATTTCTCTTGGATATTTCCAGCATTTTCTCTTTTTATCATGGCATAACTTCCTTGCTTTTGTACTCTATCCTCCTACTAATGCAGCCAAAGATTCCGTAACCTTTTTAACAACCTTCCCAACTTGTCCTGCCACCTTCAAAAGATTGGCTACATTAACAACCGGGTCCCTCTGTTTCTGCACCCACTTTAAAATTGTATCATTTATATTTTTTCATTCAAATTGTATCAATTTATATTGCCTCTTCTCAAACATACAACCAAAGTCAGTCGCTTCATACTTCTGCCTTAAATTTCATCTGCCCATTTCACCAACCTAAGTTCTCCTGACATCTGTTGCTGTCATTCTCAGTGTTTATTATGCTTCAATTTGATGTCATCAGTAAACTTCTAAATTTTTTGCTGTATACCCATATCCAGGTACTAATATATATCATAAAGAACAACCCCAACCCTGGGGGATATTACTGCACACTTCCCCTCAGTTTGAAAAACAGCTACTCACCATTATTCTGTTTTCTGTCCCTTTGCCAATTTCTTATCCTTGTAGACACTTTCCCTTTAATTCCAATTTTGCTAGCAAATCTATTGTGTGGCACTTGATCAAGTGCCTTTTGAAATTCCACCTACTGTACACAACATCAATTGCATTCTTTTCATCAACCCTCTCTGCCACTTCATCAAAGAACTCAATCAAGTTTCTCAAATATGATTTGCCTTTGACAAATTTATGCTGGCTTTTATTTATTAACCTGAATTTTTCCAAGTGCCAATTAATAATTTATTTAAAAGTTTCCCTACCATTGATGTTAGGCTAGCTGGCCTATAGTTGCCAGGTTTATCCCTCTCCCCTTTTTTGAACATCGGTACAATGTTGGCAGACCACAAGCTCTCTGGCACCGCTCCCATATCGAAGGGGGATTGAAAGATTATGACCAGAGCCTTATTTTTATCAGCAAACTAGTGTGCATCATATCCAGACTGGATTACTTTTCTACTTTGAGTACTGTCAACCTTTTAAATACCCTCACTTGATCTATTTTTATCCTATCCAATTTCTCTACTGCCTCCTCCTTTATTGCGATATTGGAGAAATCCTTTCCTTAGCAAAGACAGATGCAAAGTACTCATTTAATACCTCAGCCATAACATCTTTCTCCACAGGAAGAGCTTCTTGGTCCATAATCAGCCCCACCATTTCTTTAACTTCCTTTTTACAATTTATATGTTTATAAAATACTTGCTTTCCCTTTTATGTTATTTGCTAATCTGTTCTCATTCACTCTTTGCTCCTTATTACTTTTTTCAGTTCTCCTTTATGCTTTATTTATTCAGCTTGGTTCTTTACTGGACCTTACATTTATCATATTTATCATATTCATTTTAAACTCTATATTTAATCATCTGGGGAGCTCTAGCTTTGGACACCCTTTCTTTACCCCTCATGGGAATGAGAATAATCTGCATCTAAAATACATCCTTTTTGGAGGCCTCCCATTGCTCATTTGCAGTTTTACTTGCCAGTTGTTAATGGGCAGGATCCCTTTTTAAAGCATTGAAATTAGTCTTTCTCCATTTGAGTATTTTTGCATTTGAAGAAGAAGACAACTTAAATTTTGCATAGTACCTTTCACTACCTTAGAAAGTTTCAAAGCGGTTTATAACCAATGAAGTACTTTATAAATTTAGAGCCTATTGTTATATAGGAAACACAGCAGCCAATTTCCACGTAGTATTTGATATTGACCAAATAATCTGTCTTACTTATAATGTTGGTTGAGGGTTAAATATTGGCCAGGACATCGGGGATCACCTGTGCTTCTTTGAAACCTGAGAAGACAAGGTCTCAGTTTAATGTCTCATCTGTAAGATGACGCCTATGACATTGCAGTACTCCCTCAGTACCACACTGGAGTGTCAGCCTAGATTTGTGTGCTCAAGGCTCTGGAGTGGAACTTGAACACATTACCTTCTAACTCAAAGGTGAGAGCTCTCCCAACTGAGCCACGTTTGATTTATCCTTGTCCTTGAGATCACTTTATCCTAAATGTCCCCCCACTGAAACATGCTCCACTAACCTCACTTCATTCCCTGGAATTAATCCAGCATTGCTTAGTTCCTCATTGAGCTGATTAAGAAAGTTCTCCTATACACATTTCAGCAACTTAAAAAAAAAATCGTTGTTGGGAATGTCACTGGCAGGGCCAGCATTTGTTGCCCATTCCTATTTGTCCTTGAGAAGATAGTGGTGAGTTGCCTTCCTGAACCGCTGCAGTTCATGTGTTGGTATACCCACAGTGCTATTGGATGTGGACCCGATGACAGTAAAGAAACAGTGATATAGTTCTAAATCAGGATGGTGTGGTTTGGAGGGGAGCTTGCAGGTGGCGGTGTTCCCATGCGTCTGCCGCTCATGTCCTTCTAGGTGGTAGAGGTCATGGGTTTGGAAGGTGCTGTTGAAGAAGGCTTGGCAAGTTGCTATAGTGTAACTTGGAGTTGGTACACACTGCTGCCACTGTGTGCTGGCAGTAGAGGAGTGAATGTTTAGGGTGGTGCATGGGGTGCCTAACAAATGGGCTGCCTTGTCCTAAACGGTGTTTGAGTTTCTTGAGTTTTGTTGGTACTTTACATTCATCCAGGAAAGTTGGAGAGTATTCCGTCACACTCCTGACTTGTGCCTTGTAGATGCTGGACAGGCTTTAGGGAGTCAAGAGGTCAGGTACTTGCCATTGAATTCCCAGCCCCTGACCTGACCTTTCAGCCACACTATTTATATAAAAGCAAAATACTGTGGATGCTTGAAATCTGAAATAAAAACAGAAAATGCTGGAAAAAATCAGCAGGTCTGACAGCATCTGCGAAGAGAGAAACAGAGTTAATGTTTCGAGTCCGTATGACTCTTCTTCAGAACTCAGTATTTATATGGCTGGTCCATTCCTCCCCTTCTTTTGAAACTTACAAAATTCTTACAGGGTAGATGTGGATAGGATGTTTTCCCCCAGCCGATGAGTCTAGAACCAGGGGACGCAATCTCAGAATAAGGGGCAGGCCATTTAAGACTGAGGCGAGGAGGAATTTCTTCACTCAGGGGATGGTGAATCTTTGGAACTCTCTATGCCAGAGGGCTGTGAAAGCTCAATCATTCAGTACATTCAAGATAGAACTTGATAGATTTCTGGATACTAATGAACATCAAGCGATATGGGGATAGTGGGGAAAAATGGTGTAAGAGGTACATGATCAGCCATGATCTATTTGAATGGCAGAGCAGGCTCAACGGACTGAATGGCCTACCCCTCCTATTTCTTATGTTCCTATGTTTTCCCTTTGGGCTTATATTTTCTTATTTTCATATTTAAATTATATGTCGCCTATTGAGAAATTAATTTTGGTTGAAAGGCAGAATTATGGAAGGCTCAAAAATGCACCAATTGAAGCCTCAATTTTTTACGGGGTAAGCCCTCAGATTCTGCTATAAAATAAATACTGTGCTTTTAGCAAGAAATAGCCACTAAAAACTGCAATTTAGAGTGTTTTAGTTTTTAGACTGATCAAATGGCTGTACCTGCAGCTTAGCTTATGACATGTGAATGTCCCTTCACACTTTCATTACAAGTCCTTCTCCGTGCCTATGTTCAAAGTTGTTTTTTGAGTTGCCAGCTTTTGTAGTTTTCTGTGTTGGTGCATAAGCAAATACAGGGTGGCTCTACTAATCATAGGATGTTGCTGGATCCTGCTTCCACATAGATCAGGCAAAGGTACAAAACAAGTTGCTGAGCAAACTTGATAGACTCTCACATACTCGCTTGTTTTCCTGTTTCAGTGTAATATTAACTTGTAAGGTTAAATCAACTTACTATCCCTTGTCTGAAGTATGATGTAGGGAAACAAGAAGGATGAAAGAATATAAAAAATATAATATTGGAAATGTCTAGTTCTCACATAAGGTTAATATTTAGGTTGGAACAAAACTTTCACTTTGAGTTTTCTCTGACCTGGTTCATTTTAGATTTTCAGCATTTATATATGTACTTGTAAGACCAGAAATTTATATCAACAAAAAGAATACTGCAGATACTGGAAGTGTCCAGCAGGTCAGGTAGTATCCGCAGAGAGAATAGACAAGTTAGTGTTTCTGGTTAGGACCCTTTGTCATAGGAAAGTGTCTGAGCCTGAAACGTCACTTTGACTGTGTTCTCCGCAATGACATCTGATCTACTGAGTGTTTTTTGTTTCAGAAATGTATCTCTCTGTTTGAGATTGAAAGTTGGTGGAGCTTGTCTAATATGTTGGTCATATCCAGACTCAGATTTTCCATCAGGCTGGTTCCATCCTCGTGGAGAAATATCTTCAAATATGATTGACCCAGCAGTTCTGCTCTACTTCCCCAAAACTGTGCCAGCTTATCCACACAACTTCAATCTTGGCTTCCATTACTGATTTAAAATCAGAGACAGCCCAGAAGGATAGATACAATAAGATGAAATTTAAAATCAGCAGCAGGAGCCAGGACTGGAAACAGGAGAGAGTCTTGCATTTAATGTTAGTGCTCGAGGAGGGAGCCAGCAACTGATGGGAAGATGGTGATTGAAATTAGAAATCAGAGAAATAAACTGGATTCTTGGATATCAATTGGCATGATGTTAAAACGTGATCAATGATTTTTGAGGGGCTTTGAGTGAAACTTTGTATATATGATTAGGTGCAGAGGTTTATCTTTTTTACCTTATGGATGTATATGCTGCAGTAGCTTTCTTGCTAACTGTTAACTAGCATTACTAAGGGAACTTTTTCTTTTTGTGGTGAAGGCAATATTATTTTGGGTAAGTGTTTTTGTAATACAGCCATATAGTGTTCATGTTATTTTCAATTGTCATTCTATGGAGTGCAAGTCAAATTGAAATTATAAAGCACAACTATTTGCCTTTTCTCCTGATTTGATACAAGCATTGTTTGTATCTACATTCAACTGCTGAAAATGCCCCAAAATTACCATTGTGGAAATCAGTCACTCTTTGCTTTTAAATATCCTATCAAATTAACCTATATTATTAAAGCAGTCTATGAAGGAGAGCTATTGGATATTCTGGGAAGTTGGAACATGTTTAGAGGTTAAGTGAAAGGATTTGACTTTTTAGCACTCTATTTTGAGCAATAAAAGACTTAGGCCAGGATTTCCCGGTTGGCGAGCAAGGGGGCGGCGCCCGCTTGCTGACGCGCAAATTGACGCGGGATGATGTCGGGCGGAACTCCTGACACCACCCTATTTCAATTTTCAGGTTGGCAGGGGCTCAGCTGAATCAACTGTGCGCCCGCTGACCTGTCAATGGCCTATTGAGGCCATTGATATAGTAATTAATGTAATTAGTGGACCTGCCCGTCCAACCTTAAGGTTGGCAGGCAGTCCGGGAGCCCTGGCGGGCATTGGAAAAAGCATGAAACCTCATCCACAGGCGGAGTGAGGTTTCATGTATGTTTATAAATTTTTAATAAAAGTGAAACTGAAAGTGATGGACATGTCCCAACTCATGTGACAGTGTCACATGAGGGGATATGTCAGAGCAATTTTTTTTTCTGTTTTTAATATTTTTTTACTGTGTAGCCAATCTCCCTGAGACAGCACTTAGTCTCAGGGAGATGAGTGCGCTCTTTTGCGCGCACAAACAAAAGAGCGCACTCTTGGCTCAGGGAATTCCCCCCCGCCTGCATAGGGAGTACATAGCGCTTCCTTGCGGACATCACGTTGGGCGGGCCTTAATTGGCCTGCCCACGTAAAATGGTGGCATGCCCCCAATTGGGGGCGCCAATCGGAGGCACCCCTCCACACACCCGCTCTTGAACTCCACCCCCCCCGCTGCCGACAGGGGGGAAATTCTGCTCTTAGAGAAATTATGCTGTGTGTTTGAGGAAAAATTGTCGTGAACCATCTCTGGAGAACTTCTATTATATATTTAACTTTAAAATTGTACGGATTGCACTGTTGAGCTACGTGATCTGTTTTTTTTTTAAGTGAAACTGCCATTCTCAGCTATATATAAAATAAATATTCTTAGCTCCCTGATACTGATATAATATGAAACAGTAGATCATGTTTGATCCTTAAAATATGCTGTTTTCATATTTGGAAATGGTATTCAGGTTGCTAGAAATGGCTTCAATACCTTTAACCAGAGCGAGGAAATTCATCAATCTGTTACTGGTTACTAATTTAACCATTGACCTCTTGGAAAATATGCACGTATGGACATGGTGGTCCTCAATGAAATAACCTGTTCTGTCTTGCCTAGACTCACACACACAAGGAATATGCATCTTGGGTAAGGTATGAAAAGACTTCCAAAGCTTGTTTAACTCCATGCCAGCAAGGGCCTCCAAAAGGAAAAGGGAATTAAAATGAGAAATTCTCACATATGGGCATTGCTAACAATGCCAATATTTATTTCCCATATATAAAAAAAATGCTGGAAATTCTTAGCAGCCCTGCCAGTGCCCATGGAGAGAAACACAGTTAATGTTTAAGGTCAATGATCTTTCATCAAAAATGGAAAATGTTAGAAATGTGACAGATTCAAAACAAATACAGAGGGAATGTGTGGGGAAATGTAGAACAAAAGGGCAGGTCTATGACAGAGTGGAAGACAGGAGAGATTAAATGACAAAAGTGATTATGGTGCAAGACAGAAGAGGGTGATAATGGGACAAATAAATAAAATATGTGTCTAGAGGTGGTACAAATGGGAAAGCAGAATCATTACCTACAGTTGCTTTACAAAAACAAAAACCACAAAACAATGGGGGAGAGGCGATGTTCATCCTTTGGTAAAATGGCGCTGGGCTTTCTTCCTTAACAGCTGTAGCCTGTGTAAGTGTTACAACTGGGATGTGGGGAGTGCACAGTTTCTCTAGCCCCACTACTCCACAGGTTGCACCATAAATGTAAATGTTTAATTCACTCACCTAAATAACCAAATATTTACTTTTGCTATTGTCAGACCAAAATAAAAAAATACTTTAACCAGCTTCTTTCAATAAACTCAGAATGATTGATTTATTATGTAGCGAAACATATTTTTTAAAACAAGTTGAAGAAACTGGTCAACATACAATTTGTAGTCCAGAAGTGTAACTATCTACCCCTTTTAAAATCCCAACGCACACACACACATACACAAAACAAATAGGGTCTCTGCAGAAGTTGGCCAATCGGAAAACTTTATCAAAAAGGATAAGATTTGAAGGGTTTTGATGCTGTCGATTCGGTGTTCCTATGTGCAGAGACTGATCGTTGGTCACAGTAGTTGTCTAGACGTTCTTTGAAAGGAGCTTTGTTGTGGAGGAGAATAGAGCCAGATCAATCCTTGGGATCCCTCTCTCTCATCTCAGCATTTCAAGTTTCCAAATGCTGATGAGTTATACTGAGATGTGGGTTCCTGGCTGGATACTGATAACTATGCTATATTTCAGGAAAGGCAGACAGAGAGCGAATTAGGGCAGCCTTCCTTCTCAGTTTATTCCCTAAAACTGAGTACCAAAAGAACAAGTTCAGAACATAAAACTCATTTCATTCAGGTGATTTGCAGAAAATACAGGGCTTCTGCCTTTTAAAAAAGTAGTTTTTTTCCCCCAGCAATCAAAGTAATTAAAGTTCGAATAAGCAAGTAGCTCTCATCTCAAGTGCTTTGCTGGACATTTAGCTGAAGTCATGTGATTTCTTGGAAAAGGCAGGCTGCTCACAGTCCAAGGTGAACTTATAACTCTTTTTAAAAAACTCTAGGTCAGTTCCTAAGAAAGCGTCCTAATTCCAATGTCCTTCCATTATTTTAAACCACATATAGTTCTTGAAAATATGGATTCCTAACAGTAAGGAAAATGTTGCCACAATGCTGTCAGATAGGGAGTTCCAGGATTAGATCCAGAGTTGATGAAAGAAGAGTGATATATGTCCCAGTCAGGATAGTCTTTTGACTTGGAGATGATGATGTTTCCATGCAGCAGTTGACCTTTTCCTCCTGGGTTGTAGATGGCATACATTTGGAAGGTGCTGCTGAAGAAGCCTTAGCATGTTACTGCAGACTATCTTGTAAATAGTACTCAAAACAGCCACAGAAATGGAGATGGAGATTTAATCTAATGGATGAGGTGTTGAGTAATTAGACAGCTTTTGGTCCTGGATGGTGATGAACTTCTTGGCCAGAATTTTCTGGATGACATACGGGTGGCGGACCTCACACGTCAGTGCTTAAAATGGCATGCGCTGATGTCGGGTGAGCGTCCCGACATCAGCGCGCGCCATCGCGATATTTCGTTGGGCGGGCACGCGATGAAGCGTGACGCGCGCCCGCCATTAATTAAAGGCCTTGTTAAGGCCCTTAACCTGGCAGTCGATGCCGATTTTGAGGTGCCCGTGTGATCTTCGGCTCGGCACATGGGCGCAACGGGCAGGTGGGTAAGTGACTTTTTAACAAAATTCATCCACGGACGGGATATGTGGGCTCAGAGGGATTGTTAATGTTTTATGTGAAGTATTTATTGCAGAAAGTGTTTTAAACTTGCCTGTGTGATCGGTAGCAGTTCAGATCGATTTCCAACAGCTTTCTCTGTACTTTGAAGCTTCAGCTCAGCAGTCTGCAGTCAGGAATCTTTATCGGGCCTGCAGCTTTCCGAAGGCCTCCATTTAGCCTGGGTATGGGTTCTGACATCTCCACTGGAGGCAGCTCCTCTGAAGAGGAAGGGAGGGCTGGAATAAGGAGGAGGCCAGAAGTGGACAATCAGCCTCCAGGGGAGCCACCTTTGGGAGGCCTGGTGCAGGTCCAAGAGTTTGTCCAAGGTGGAAGGGGCCGCAGAAGATGCCACTATCCTGCTGCCAGGGTATACAGACGGCGAAGCAGCTACCTCAATATGACTGAGGTACAGTGCTGAAGGAGGCTCCGACTGTCAAGGGAAAAAGTCAATTACATCTGTCAGATGATTGGCCCTGAGATATCTCCTAACTGTGTGGGCGGACACCCCATGCCAGCAGCTCTGAAGGTCACAGTTGCCCTCCACTTCTATGCATCTGGCTCCTTCCAGGGTTCGGTGGGTGATCTTTGCGGTGTCTCCCAATCAGCTGTCCATACTTGTGTCAAGCAGGTTACAGACGCTCCGCTCAGACGTGCATTGACCTTCATCCACTTCCACTGCGACCAGACAAGTCAGGCACAGCAAGCCAGAGGCTTCGCGGCCATTGTTGGCTTCCCCCGCGTCCAGGGTGCAATAGACTGTACACATGTGGCCATCAAGGCACCAGCAGGTGAGCCTGGTGCCTTTATCGACAGGAAGGGCTTCCACTCCATGAACGTGCAGATAGTGTGTGATCACAGGATGCTGATTCTACAAGTTTGTGCAAGGTACCCATGCAGCTCCCACGACGCCTACATCCTCAGACACTTCCAGGTGCCGGGGCTCTTCAGTACTCCGGCTCGGCTGGATGGATGGCTGCTGGGTAACAAGGGCTATCCCCTCAGAAGGTGGCTCATGACGCCTCTCCGCCATCCAATAACAGAAGCTGAGGAGCGGTACAATAGGAGCCATGGCTCCACAAGGGCTGTGGTGGAGAGAGCCATCGGTCTTCTGAAGATGCGCTTCCGATGCCTGGACCGCTCAGGGGGCGCACTCCAGTGCCCCCCAGATCACGTCTCTGCGATAGTGGTAGCATGCTGTGCTCTGCACAATCTTGCGCTGGAAAGGGGGGACACAGTTGATGATGAAGACCTTGACGCAGTGGACGCGGCTGCACAGGATGAATCCAGCAGTGGATCAGAGGATGAGGAAGCACAAGAAAATGATGAGGGGCAGCACGCCGACCCGCAACTGCACCAAGGAGGCAGGGACATCCAGGACACTTTAATCCAATGAACCTTCATCTAGCTCCACACAAATGGATCTGCAGGGCCAGCATTGCCTGGCGCATCCATAGGCGGCATTTAAGTGCTACATCTTCCACCTCATCAGCTGCAACTAAGGGCTTAGTACATAAACATCAATGTCCACTCAAACACTCATGATATATCTGTGAAACAGGCAAACGCAGCACAAAGGAAACACCCTCAACCATGGTCACAAATGTGGACTCTATTGCCACCAAAAACATGAAAAAACGTAGCTCTGACGTTGACAAACAAAAATTCCCTAATCTAAGGCCAACACAAAAGCACCAGTGACAAACCCGTGGAGTGCCTAACGTGCCTAATGCTTACCTTTGCGGGTGCTACGTCTTGGTGCCGCTCCATCGCTCGGAGTGGCTTGTGAGACAGCCTGCTGACTCTGCTGTCCTGTTGGCTTGGATGACCTTGGCGGATGTCCTCTGGCCCGTGGAGCCTGTGCTGGCCCCGCCTGGGAGGGAGTGGCCAGTTCCAGAACTGGCACCTCCCCAGTTGTCGCCGCCTCAACCGATGTAACGGTCACTGGCAGAGGGGCGGAGGAGCTGCTTCACTCATCCGAAGCACCCTGAGAGGAGCTCGCAGCGACGACAGGCAGCTGCTGCACTGACGTGAGGTCACATTGGACCTCCCTGCTCACCGCAGATGGATGGCACCGAGCTGGGACACTTTGTGCCCAGAACATCTCCCACATTGCCAATGACCACCTGTGGCCATTAGCGCTGTGAGGGCTTGCAGGTCCGAGCGTAACCCAATCAAATGCTGATCAATCCGCTGGAAGCCCCTCTCCATGAGAGTCACCAATCTCTCAATGAAGGAAGCCTGAAGCTCTGTCCTGAGGTTCATGCCATCACTGACACTCTGCCTGGGTTCCTCCACCACCGAGACCAAGTGAAGCACACCCTCATGTAACCCTGCCAGATGCTCTCGCGCACCCTGCTGCTTGTCCTGCAGCTGCTGCATGGTGGACATCTCCAGAGGCACATCATCACTGCCCGACTCAGTGTGTCTGGTCCCCTGCAGTCCTCTGGCTGCTGGCGCCATCAGCACTCTCTGTCCGTGCCATCTCTTCCAGAGATTGTGAAGTGCCCTTTCCACTGTGCCCCGGGACACTAGCCGACGTTATAATCCCCACCGATCTGGTAGTCGCTGCACTGGTGCCTGGCTTGCTGAAATGATGTGACACTCGTGCCAATTGACGCCCCTCAGGTGTGGAGGGGGGCACTCTGGACATCCTCCTGGCGGCCATGCGGTGGTGATGCTGAAATTAACAACAAGGAAAGTGGATCAGTTAGCGTTCAGTCATTAACACAATTCATCCCTTTCACCCCCAGGCTCGTAATGTGCTCAACCTTCAAGAGCCTAAGGAGACCAACATTGGTGGGGTGGTAAATAGTCAAGAGGAGGCCCAGACATTACACGCGCATACAGACAGGCTGGTCAGATGGCCTAAGGAATGCCACATGGAATGTTATGTGGATAAGTATGAGGTTAAGCACTTGGGAAAGACAAGCAAGGTATGGGAATACACGAGAAACGGTAGGACTGTGGAAAGTAAGGACGATTACAGGGACTTTGCTGGGCAGTCCCGTTAAGGTAGCAGAACAGGAACATAAGGCGTTTAACAAGGTAAAAGCCAGATTGCCTTTATTAGCCGAGGAATAGAATGTAGGAAAAGGGAGGTCATGTTACAAGTGCAGAAAACGCTGTCGAGGCCACAGCTACACTTCTGCATTCAGTTGTGACCTGCGCTTCATGGGAGGGATGGTATTGGAGTGGAGAGAGTGCAGAGGTTTCTGACCAGGATGCATGCTGGCCTGGAGAGTTGGAGTTATGAGGAAACATTGCATACACTTGCGACATTTGCCGTGGAGCACAGGAGATTGACAGGTCACATTATTGACCTTCATACTGTTATGAGGGGCAAAGACCGGGTGGACAGAAGGCAACATTTCCCCTTGGCGCAGGGATGACTAACGTGGTGGCATTTATTTAAGTTGAGTGCCATGAGGTTGACAGGTGAGGTGCTGAGGACCTTTTGGACAGAGTAATGTGGGACGCAGTGGCTGAAAGGGTGGTGGAGGTACAAACCCTCCTAAGATGCAATAAGTATTTGGATGTGCAGCAGCGATGTGATGGCATGTTAGGCCATGGGGATAGTGGTCAGAAATGGGATAAGGTGACTTTGGAAGGTGCTAGAGACGCGTATCCTCAAGGGGCCGAGGGACCTTTGTGTATGACCCACACGTCTGACTGTATCAGTCTGTGAATGAGCAGTGTTGCTGCATTAACGATTGCAGTAACCATCAGTGCTTTGGATGGTGGGAAGACAGAGTGGATGGGACTGTGGGCCTCAAATACCTGGCAGCTGCACCCCAGCTTCACCGATACCTGCCAACCTGGCCACTTGCCTCCTCCCCAACTCCATGGCCTGTTCCTCAAAGTGGGTGACGTGGTGCAGCATGGCCTGGCCACCACCAGTGCGCAAACACTCCTGGTTGTTGTGTTCTGTTATTGCCTGCATTTATTGGGGCTGATCGCTCATGTACTCTGCACGCGCAAGCCGCACCCCAACCACAGTGGCCCATCTGAGGCCTCCAGCGGCTCCTGTCCACACTACTGGTGATCAGTCACCAGAAGATAGTACAGCTGCTCCCAACCCCCTCCTGCAACGGCCACCTTGGACACATTTGGCGTCCATCACTTTCAATCACACACGGCAAGGAGGCACAACTAGTTACGGCGCCGAGGCCAGCAGATGGCTCTTGGCCACGACACCTTGAGGCTCTCCTTCCACCATCTCATCACCATCAATAAGACCTGTGTTGGAGTCCTGAGTATGTGCCTAGCTGCCTCTCCTGCAGGTTGCCCCCAGACTACTCAAATGTGACAAACACCATAATATGCTGCGGGGAGAACCCATCTTCTCATCAACCGCTAAGGCTGATGTAAGCATGGTCACTACCTGTTTGCCCACCCAGCGTGCGCCAAATGCCCAATGCAGTAACGACACTAAGACGTGGGGGGACGGTCCTCAAAGGCTAAGGCTACCTGCTGGGTTAAATGTCCAAGGCCGACATGGTACTCACCCTTCTAGAGCACAACAAATCATTGAAGCGCTTGCGGCACTGGGTCTCTGTGCGCCGGACAGCACCTTGGGAGCTGATCACCTACACCACCTCCTGCCAGGCCCGCTTCGTGACATGGGGGGGCCCTCCTCCTCCCATCCTCGGGAAACACGACCTCCCGACGTCCTGCCACCTCTTCGAGGAGGGCAGCAAGGCAGGCATCAGAGAAGCGAGGGGCACATTGGCCTACCCTGCAGCCTACCTTCCTCCTCTGCCCTGCCCTCCTCTGGAGCCCACTGTGCAGACCCCCTGCACCGGTCGCTGGCCATGGTGAACAGCCTAAAGGAGGCTGCCTGGCCCTTCTTTATACAGACTGCCGGTTCCCCATTGGAACTGGCAGTCTGTACACGCCCGCCGCAAATTTGAAAATCCCACTGTCCACAGGAGTCTGCAACGTGCTGGGCAGGCCTTAATTGGTCCGCCCGTGCAAAATGGAGGCGCAGCCCATTTCGCCGGCGGAGATCTACTCCGCGCCCACCGCCAATTGGGTCGGGCCCGCCCAACAAACATAAAATCCTGTCCCTTGAGTGTTGTTGCAGCTGCACACACAAAGGCAAGTGGAGAGTATCCCTTCACACTCCTAAATTATGCCTTGTAGGTGACAGAGGCTTTGAGGAGTCAGAAAGCGAGTTACTTGCTGCAAAATTTCCACCCTCTGACCTGCTCTTGTAACTACAATATTTGTCTAGCTGGACCTGTAAAGTTTACATCCAGGATTTTGGAGGGGAATTTGGGGTTGATAATGTCTTTTATTGTCAAGAGGAGGTGGTTAAGCTGTCTTGTAGGAGATGGTCATTGCCTGGCACTCATGCAGTGCAAATGTTATTCACCACTTATCAGCCCAAGCTTGGATGTTGTCTAAGTCTTCTTGAGAATGTAGGCGTAGACTGCTTCATTAATTGATAAATTGTAAATTGAACAGTCTATCATCAGCAAATGGTTTACTTCTCAAGTTATGATCAAAGGAAAGTTACTGTAACAGCTGAAGATTGCTATGATCTCAGATGTTTCACAGAGAAACTTCTGCAATTCTATCTGGGGGTTGAGATAGTTGGCCTCTAGCAATCTCAGCCACCTTCCTTTATGCCTGGTATGACTCCATCCACTAGAGAGTTTTCCCCCTCATCCTAATTGGTTTCTTGGTACCACACTTAGTCAAATGTTTCCTTGATGCCAAGTGCATTCACTCTCGCCACCTCAGGAATTCAGTTCTTGTGTCCATGTTTGGGCAATTCCTATTATGAGGTTTTAAGCAGTGTGATCCTGATTGAAACATAGCATTGATGTGCAGGATCGATATTTTTTGTTGACAGGACACACCTGGACATTTTTTTCATGTTGCCATGTAGATACTAGTGTTGTAGCCGTACTGGGGCAGCTTGGCTGTGGTATGGCTAGTTCTGGAGAACTAGCTTAACACTATTGATGGAAAGTTTTCGAGGCTTTTTTCTTTAGCCATGTCCAGCACACACAGCCATTTCTTGATATCATGGAGTGAACTGTCTGAAGACTGGCATCTGTGGTAGTGAGATGTTTTTTGCTTAATTGTCATCCACCATTCATGACTGGCTGCGGCAGGATTCCAGAGCTTTGAAAACTTGTGTTATATTCCAGAAATCTGATTGGTGAAGAATTAAGCTGGTGCCAATCTTTACGCATTTTTATATTTATTTACACAGTTATGCATTACAAGCATACATCTCCTAATCCAACAAGTAAAGTTTCAGACTGTCTATTTATAGGGATTCTAGTGAACCACCAGTTAATGCCCATTACCTGCATATAATTTAACATGATTAATACACAATTAACAACTTGAAATATATTCATGGTGTTCACAGGGAACATGGGTAGGTAAGGGACTTGGTCCAGATCTCTACCATCTGTGCCAATGCCATTTGTAACTACCTGCCAAGTGATCTGTAGGAGTGGCTTGGGATAATTTTCTACCTGTCTACCCAATTTTATTCATTGATCCATGGGCAGTACTTTACAGCTGGGATCTTAAACTCAGTATGGAAGGAAAAGATTTGGCTGTAATATATTATTTATGATAGTTCTAAAAAAGCTTGCATTGATGTGCCTTTAGGACCTCAGTGCATCATAAAAGCATTTCACAGCTAATTAAGTACATCTGAAGTGCAGCTGCTACACTTGTAATGTAGGGAAACATGGGAACCAATTTATACTTAGCAATGTCCAACAAAAATCAAATGTTCAAATAATTATATTTTAATAGTGTTGGATAGGACGCCATAGAGAATTCCCCTGCTTTTTGAATAGTGCCATGGGACCTTTTGTGTCCATTTCAGAGGGCAGATCATGTTTTGGTTTCAAGTGTCATTGATACTCGTCTGTTGACTTTTTTATATTTGTTCATGGGATGTAGGCATTGCTGGCTAGGCCAGCATTTATTGCCCATCCCTAATTGCCCTTGAGAAGGTGGTGATGTACTGCCTTCTAAATTAAATTACAATTTGCTCTCCCACATTTGGTATCAGTAAGCTGTTAACAACCCCTACTTCTATGAGAAAGTATTTATATTCTCATCAGTAAAAGAATCTCAGACATCTTTCCTTTCTTCCCATAGAAGCTGTTCCCATTCTGTAGCTCTGCCCACATTACTATGCTGCTTAGAATTTAAACTTCTTACACAAAGTTGTTCATTGCCTTTTCACGCTGCATTTATTTTTGAAAATAATTTTTTTTAAATTGAGAAATTTCAATGCAGGATAACACAATTTGCTCACTCTGGATCTGCCCTCTTTTTACCTTCCTCTCTGTATCTTCCTCTCTCCTGTTTCACAAGTGTCAGTGGTTAGTGTGTTTACATTTTCTAAGTGACAACACAACACATTTGAAGTCATTAGAGTCTTTGTTTCAAAAGTCAACTTTTTAGAAAATGAACTCAGATTAGGATAGGGAAAGGCTCCCTCTCACACACACTGTTCTCTCTCACCTCTCTGCTTTGCAAAAAGGATAATGGAAATCTAACACTCTCTCCCTTAAAAAGCTGCTAAGGCTAGGTCAATTGAAAATTTCAAAACTGAGATTGGCAGATTTCTTTTCTGGCCCGGGTTTTAAAGGTTACAGAACCAAGGCAAATGGATGGAGTTAAGAAACAGATTGCAGTATTCTAATTGAATGTCAGAATAGGCTTGAATGGCCTATTCCTGTTCCTATGTTCCACCAATATCTTCCTCTCATGCATTTAATCCCTCTGTTTTTGGGAGGGGAGAGGGATCAATCCAATCCACAGAATGAAACTCCTTTAATACAGCTCTAATTGGCAATCTATCTTTGAAATGTCATGGACTGGTGGTGTTGCAAATGAAAAATTTAGCACTGGTGCAGTAACGGGTGCTCTTCTGATCGGCTTTATTCTTCTGATCTATCCTAATGGTGACCTGCGAGTGCTGATGTGATGCCAGCTTCCTTCAATGTCGTGTTATGTTGTATAGCATTAACATCCCTCACCATTCATCCAGTGCAAAATTTCACAAAGAAGTAGCAGTGCCTTATCAGGGACATTTTGGGAATTTCAGTTCATGTAATAGCCCATTTAAAAAATCAACAGGAGGTGTTGTGAATTAGTTAATGCTACATGGCTAACACTCAGATTGTGCCATTGCTTGAATATAAGCTCTTTCGTGAATATTTTTACGTTAATTTGTTTTCTTTTTAAACTATAGTGATAAATTTATAGCACCAAATGTATTTGGCGACATGCTGTCATCATGTAACCAATGACCTTGTTGCATTATCTGTTATAAACAAGTGTGGTGAAGCATCTTACGAGGTAGGTTGTCATGGTGACAATGCTTCTTTAAGTGTACGTAACAGATTCAGAGTTAGCCAGAATCAGTGCTAGGCAAAAGGGTACAACTATGTGCAGACTTGAAATATCGTTTGTGGATAGCATTCCTCACTGCCAGCGCTAATACTTCAACTGATCAAACCAACCAAAGCCGAGTGGTGTTAGTTAAATGCTTCTATAGGCATTTATCTGAAGAATCCTTATCGACTGCAAAAAATGTGTTTTCTTTTGTCCATTTACGTTATGCAACAGTTTGCAGATTGTGGATAAACTGAGTTAATTAACAAGACAGGGGTCTCTGTGTATGCTCGAGCTCTCCTTACAATTGGAATTGGAATCCTGATTGGGCAGAGTATTGCTTGTGAGGATTTTGTCTGATCGAAAACCAGGCATTTTTATAGTAATGCCGCTCTGTGTATCCTTGAGGAGGTCAAATGCTAAGGTATGACTCAGTGCATTTTTATTGTTTTTAGCTGTTTCCATGTCTATGTAATCATTGTGTCAGTTACAACATTGTCTCAGTTAGACTGAGTTATCAAATTTCAGGGTATAGTTATGAGGCTGTGTCTTGGCAAGTGACCCTGTAGGTGAACAAGCAAGGATCTAGGATGCTGAGGGTGTTATATTGCAAGCTTTGCACTGGCAAGAATTTTTTTGTTGTTGTTGACCAGAACGGGCAATAGAATTCTGCCAAAAATTGTATTGATACTGCAGTTTGCCCAGAGATTACCTTGATGATGGCCATCAAATGAGGATAAGATTGAGCTTTTTAAAATTTGGAAGAAACTCAGGTGATTCACCAAGTCACCTTTTAAGATGATAATAAACAAGTTAACTTTTTTCAAATAGGCTGCTCTGCTTCTGGCTTTCCTTAATACAAAAGCAAAATACTGTGGATGCTCAAAATCTGAAATCAAAACACAAAATGCTGGAAATACTCAGCAGGTTAGGCAATATCTGTGGAGAGAAAAACAAGAATTAATTTTTAAGGTTGATGATTTTTCATCTGACACTATAACTAACCATGTATATGACATAAGAGAATTTTCTGATTTTTATAACCCCCAGCATAATAAAAAAAAATTGTGTATATATTTTGGATAAGACGGTGTCTTTTAGGAGGTTCTCACTGTCTTATTGTTGCACTGTACCTATTTTCAATTTGAAGCCCTAGCTTTTCCTTGGACCAGTCAATCTTTGCTGATTTTGCCAATATTTCCATTTTGATTTGATTCCTCTGCTTTTGGCATTCATATCTGGTTTTCACTTCTTGGATGCCCTATTCCTGTCCACTTTTACACCTCTAAACTGCTGCCTGTCTATTGTTGACCTGCTTCTGAATTCTGCAGGAAACAGAAGAGAGCAGTAGCTAGAACTGAGTCTTTGTTTCTTTCCCTTCCACCATTTTCTAGTCTTGACAGGATCATGTAAACCTGTAAACCTGGAATGTAGTTACCATCATAATCACACTGTGGCCTCTTCCCATGCTCTTCTTGCTGCTTCCCCTTTCCCTACTTTGAATACCTTGCTTTTTTCATGATCTCATGAATTTTTTCAAAACCTTCTTTGCTGGCCACCTTTCCAAGTTGAATGATAACCTACTTCCTGAGATATCCACCTTTCTTTCTTCCCTTAGCTTCTGCACTGAGCAGCTTCTCTTTGGTAATTGTAACTTGCATCTCACCCCCACTTCAATTTTACTGCTCTTTTATTCTCCCTTAACCTCACCTTCATGTTTACTCCCTCATTAACTTCCTTGGCCATCCTTTGACCTCACTATTGTTGTGGCCTTTTTCTGGACGAGGTCTCGATTACTGACTGAACTGTTTCTGGTCACTTCCTTGTGTTTTTTTGCACTAGTTCACTTCTCTTCTCCTTCACTTCGATTAGCCTCCTCATCCATTACTGGGGAAAAAACCTCTCCTAGCTCCCTACAAAGTTATTCAGTAACTCCTAACCTTGCCTTTGGCCCTGCATCCATCCTGATAGCTGTTGAATTGCTTAAATGCTGTCTTTTTTCTGCCTTTAATATTCGTCACGTTCAATTCAGTCACTGTTTCCTTCAACTGCTACCATCACTACTCTCCTAGTACATTCCCCATGTCTACACCCCCAAGACCAAATTTGAACTGAACATTTATTGTGCTTAACTAGCTTAATCATCAATTGTCACATCTGGCTTGATCACATAAGCATTACTGTGCCTTGTTGTTCTCAGTGAAAATTACTTACTCTTCCAAGATCATCCTGGAACTCAAAGACAATGAATATAAGATCCTAGAAACATCCATTCAATCAAATTACAATTAATCTGTATCTCAATTCCATTTACCTGCCTTAGATCCTTTACTTAAACAATAATCTCTTCATCTGATTCAAGAAATTTCAATTGACCCAGCATCCACTGCCTTTTGAAGAATAAGTTGCAGATTTCCATAGCCATGTGTTTAAAAATTAGCACTTCCTGATTTCACTTCTCAATGGCCTAGCTCTAATTTGAAGAATATGCCACTTTGTTTTGAATTTCATCTCCAGAGGAAATAGTTTCTCTGTATCTACCCTATTAACTGTATAATTTGTCATTTTAAAGATCCCAAATAAGATAACTGCTCAACCTTCTAAACTCAAGGAACAAATCAGAATTATGCAACCTGTTCTCATAATTTAACTTGTAAATTCTGTTAATTTTGTCCTATACCTTCTCCCAAGCTAATATCTTTCATGCAGTATGGTATGAGAAACTGAACACAGTACTTCGATTGGTTTGGACCAAACTCAGCTTGTATTTCCTTTGGCCTCTGCCCCTCTGTGCTCACATCATACAGCAAGTGCATGGAACTCAGACTTTTTCATATAAAAGATTAGGAGCACTCATGCCGTTGTGTTCACCACTTCCTCTCTTTTTCCCTTCCTCCTCTTAATTTTTTCTCTGCCTCCTCACACCATTCATTTATTGCTATCCTTTTCCAAATTCTCACCTGTCTCCATCTCTACTTCGACTAATTCCTCCAACACATGTTTTCTGGATTGTCTCTGAGTATAAAACCCCCGTTTCCACACCTTGTTCAGTATTAATTCCCAATTACTATCGCTAAAGTGCCTTAGGATGCATTTAGATTTTAAAGATCCTATTTACATTTGTTTATATAATATTGATTGATCTTTGTGGGGTGGCACACAATAAGTCAGAGAATATGGTTTCTCTCTTACCTGTCCTTGTCTTCATATTGCTGTTTTTTTCTCTTCTGCTTATTTTCTTTTCTTTTGAGTGGGAGGTTGTGACAAGCTTAAGAACTGTAGATGGTTATAGGTTGCAAATTTCCTTTGTGGCGTTGGCACTTAATTCTCATCCTATCCCCGTCGCTCTGTTCTCTTGCTTCCATCGTGTCTTTCATCTTTTTGCCTTCCCACTGCCCTATTTTTCCTATCACTCCATCACTACATCTTCCTTTTTGAACTATCCATTCATTTCCTGCATCATTGTTACCACTTCACTCCACTGTCACTATTATCATTTTTAACCCACTATCCACTTCCCCCCTCCCACTTCCTCCATCAGGACAAGTATGGCGAGAAGTTATATATCCACTCATTATTGTTTTTCTCTGCTCTCTTGTCTGAGTATTTTCTTCAGTAATTTTGTTTGCTTTGAAAATTTGACTAAATTATTTAATTTAACAATTGCCCAGATTTTGTAGTCAACAGTGAATGAATGGCACCACCACTTCACTACACTTGCCTGTAGACTTTCTATGGACTTTTGCACTCTGACTTGCAGTAATTAGTAGCCATTTCAGCGTGACATCCTCTTTAGGATGTCTGGGACCTGCGGGAATAGGGCAAGCAACTGTGTAACTCTTAACTGATCAGATTGAAGATTTCTTAATAAGATATGTAGCATTGCAACCAGCAATTGTAAGTTAGAATAATTAATTCAGTGACAGGTCATGTACAGGAAGTGATATAGAGGGAAAAAATAATTGGGATTGAGAAAGAGATGAATGAGACAAAAAGTTTAAAAAAAAACTATTTTATATCTCTAATAATAATTAAAATTTGATGAATGCGACTCCACATTTGTAAACGTTAATTTTCAATAGCAATGAAATTGCTTGGCAGTGAGTATAACTTAGCACATCATTTGAAGTACACTTGCACTGGAATTGATGAGCCTCAACATTTTCTGGTGAGTTTAGTGGCTATCTATCATGTTAGTTCCACAACTTCATGCCCTCCACATGTGTTGGCTTAGCGCAGCATCTGGAGGAACAGGGCAACTCGGACAGGAACTTCCTGATTTCCACATTTAACTGCAGATATGTGGAATCTTGATGTCTAATTTACTCAAGGTGAGCACTGACAGCCTCACTGTTACTTTCACTGCAAAATGCAGGCCAATAAATCAAATTAGGGTGAGGAAGTGCATGCTGTCTGTCTCTCGCTCTATCTTCCTCACTCTTTCTGTTTCACAGGAGTGAGGAGTTGGTATATTTATTTTCTAAATGGCAGTACAATACATTTGACGTAATTAGCATCTCTTTGCTTGCTTCAAAAATCAAGGTTTTTCTTTTCAAAAAGGAACTCCGATTAGGATAAAGAAAGACTTCTTCACGCCCCTTCCTCTCTCACCCCTCTTTACACAAAGGATCTGGACCTCACTCTTCCATAAATCGATTGAGACTAGGTGAATTAAAAATTTCAAAATAGATTTTTGTTAAGCAAGGGTTAAGATGCAGATCTGCCATGATCTAATTGAATGTTGGAAAAGACTGGAAAGGCTGAATGGCTTAATCTTGTCCCTATGTCTCCCAACATGTCTGTGTCCCTAATATGCATTTAGTCTCTCTATTTTGAAAATCGCTTTAAAATCTGTTTGAATAAAGCTTTGGGAATTTGTGCTTTGATCATTTTTAACAATTTAGAAAAAAGAACTGAGCAGAAGCTGCTAGAAGCTTTAAAAAAAATCCAGTAATTCAGTGATTGGTTGGTACGTCATGGGAATTGTGCAAACTGCACATGCTACTTTGAGCTAAAGTCACAGTTATGGGCAAAAATATTAACACCTGGCCCAGTCTTTTTATCCTTCAGGTAAAACCTTCAGTCATAGATTCTTTCTGCACAGAAAGAGGCCATTTGGTCCATCATGTCAACAAAACAACTATTCAATTAATTCCACTATGCTGTTTTTTTCTCATTGCCATAGGGAATCATGGCATAATCAAGGAATTAAAAGATATAAGAAAGAATTCACTGGATAAGTGCAATCATATAATTATGAATTGTGTATTTGTTTGATTTTTCCACTTTAGTTTAAAATCTTATATAGGGTATTTTAAATACTAGTTATTGAGCAAGAGAAATGGGATTGCCAACCTAGAGCTAAATAGAGCTACTTTTGTGCTGTGAGCTCAGAATTTAGATTGAGACTGTCATTGCCCATTGCATGGGTACTATGAACTAGCAGACAGGCTAGAATTGAATACCAGTCATAGAAGTAAAAGACCAGTGTCTGACCCGCTCTACCACCTAGACCACTAATTTTCAGACATTGCTTAATATATCACTTTTTAGACAAGACAGTAAGATGTAGGAGCAGAAGTAGGCCATTCGGCCCATCAAGCCTGCTCCACCATTCAATGAGATCATGGCATTTGGAGTTTAATGTGGGAAAATGTGAAGTTGTTCACTTTGGCAGGAAGAACAAAAAAGCAGAGTATTACTTAAATGAAGAACAGCTGCATAATTCTGGGGTGCAGAGGGATCGAGGTGTTCTAGTACATGAGTCACAAAAAGTTAGTATGCAGATACAGCAAGTAATTAAGAAGGCTAATGGAATGCTATCCTTCATTACGAGAGGGATTGAACATAAAAGTAAGGATGTTATGCTTCAGTTATACAGGGCATTAGTGAGACCGCACCTCAAATCCTGTGTGCAGTTTTGGTCTCCTTATTTAAGAAAGGATGTAAATTTATTGGAGGCGGTTCAAAGAAGGTTTACTAGATTGATACCTGGAATGAGTGGGTTGTCTTATCAGGAAAGGTTGGACAGACTGGGCTTGTTTCCACTGGAGTTTAGAAGAGTGAGGGGTGTTTTGATTGAAGTATACAAGACCCTGAACAGCCTTGACAAGGTGGACATTGAAAGTGTGTTTCCTCTTGTGTGTGAGTCCAGAACTAAGGGGCACTGATTTAACATTATGGGTCGCCCTTTTAGGACAGAGATGAGGAGAAATTTTTTCTCTGAGGGTTGTGTGACTTTGGAACTCTCTGCCTCAGAAGGTGGTGGAAGCAGGATCATTGAATGTTTTTGAGGTAGATTGATTCCCTTGCCTAACAAGAATCTAAGGTTATCAGGGTTAGATAGCAATGTGGAAAGCAAAACACAAGATGCCTCAGAAGGTGGTGGAGGCGGGGTCATTAAATATTTTTAAGGCAGAGGCAGATAGATTCTTGTTAGGCAAAGGAATCAAAGGCTATCGGGGTTAGATGGGAACATGGAAATCGAAACACAAGAAGATCAGCCATGACCTTATTGAATGGCGGAGCAGACTCGAGGGGCCGAAAAGTCTACTCCTTTTCCTATTTCTTATGTTCTTATTATGGCTGATCTGATAATCATCAACTCCACTTACCTGCCTTTTCCCCATAACACTTGATTCCTTTACTGATTAAAATCTATCTGAGCCTTGAATATACTTAACAACTCAATCTCTACAACCCTCTGTGGTAGAGAGTTCCACAGATTGACTAACCCTCTGAGAGAAGAAATTCCTTTTCATCTCTGTCTTAAATGGGCGACCTCTCAATCTGAGATTATGCCCTCTGGTCAAAGACTCTCCCACAAAGAGAAACAACCTCTCAGCATCAAGCCCCCTAAGAATCTTATATGTTTCCATAAGGTCACCTCTCATTCTTCTAAACTCCAATGAGTACAGGCCCAACCTACTCAACCTCTTCTCATAAGAAAGCCCCTCCATACCTGGGATCAACCTAGTGAACCTTCTCTGGACTGCCTCCAATGCCAGTATATCTTTCATTAGATAAGGGGACCAAAACTGTTCACAGTATTCTATGTGTGGCCTAACTAGTGCCTTGTATAGTTTTAGCAAGACTTCCCTATTTTTATACTCTATTCCCTTTGAAATAAAGGCCAACGTTCCATTTGCCTTCCCTATTACCTGCTGAAATTGTGTGTTAGGTTTTTGGGATTCATTAATGAGGACTCCCAAATCCCTCTGTGCTATGGCTTTCTGCATTTTTTCTCCATTTAAATAATATTCAGCTCCTCTATTCTTTCTGCCAAAATGCATAATCTCCCATTTTCCTACGTTATATTCCATCTGCCAAGTTTTTGCCCACTCACTTAATCTGTCTATAGCTCTCTGTAGACTCGTTGCATCACCCTCACTGCTTGCCTTCCCACCTATTTTGTGTCATCCGCAAACTTGGCGATAGAACATTAATTTCCCTCATCTAAGTCATATATTGTGAATAATTGTGGCCTCAGCACTGATCCCAGTGGCATTCCACTAGTTACAGGTTACCATCCTGAAAATGCCCCCTTTATCCCAACTCTTTGTCTTCCATCAGTTAGCCAATCCTCTATCCATGCTGATGTACGCTCCCCAACACCATGGGCTCTCATCTTATTAAGTAGCCTTATGTGCAGTACCTTATCGAACACCTTTTGGAAATCCAAATATATTACATCTACTGGTTCCCCTTTGTCTGTCCTAGTTGTTACCTACTCAAAGAATTCTAATAAATTTGTCAGGCATGATTTCCCCTTCATGAAGCCATGTTGACTCTGCTTGATTATACTATGCACTTCTAAATGCTCTGCTATTACATCCTTTAAAAGACAGGCTAACATTTTCCCAATGACAGATGTAAAGCTAACTAGCCTATTGTTACCTGTTTTTTGTCTGCCTCCCTTTTTGAATAAGGGCATTACATTGTCAGTTTTCCAATCTTCTGGGACTTCTCCAAAATCTAAGGATTCTTGGAAGATTATTACCAGTGCATCCACTATTTGTGTAGCCCACTCCCTTTAATATCCTAGGATGCAACCCATCAGGTCCAGGGGACTTATCAGCCTTTGGCCCCATTAGTTTCCCTAGTACTTTTTCTCTAGTGATAGTTATTGTATTTATTTCCTCCCCTCCTTTTGCCCCTTGATTATTTAATATTTTTGGAATGCTATTAGTATCTTCTACCATGAAGACTGATGCAAAATATTTATTCAACTCCACTGCCATTTCCTGGTTCCCCATTATTATTTCTCCAGCCTCAAACTCTAAGGGGCCTATGTTCACTTTGGCCTCTCTCTTCCTTTTTATATATTTATAGAAGCTCTTACTGTCTGTTTTTTATTACTTGCTAGTTTACCCTCAAAGTTTATTTTCTCCCTTTCTATTTTGGTCAACTTCTGTTGGTTTTTAAAACTTTCCCAATCCTCTGGCTTAACACTAATCTTAGCCACATTCATTGTATGTTTTTTCTTTCACTTTGATACTATCCTTAATTTCCTTGGTTAACCATGGTTGGTTTATCCCTTTCCTAGAATCCTTCTTCCTCACTGGGATATATCTTTGTTGTGAGTCATGAACTATTTTCTTAAATGTCTGCCATTGTTCATTAACCATCTTTTCTGCTGAACAGCTTTCCCAGTCCATTCCAGCCAATCTGCCCTCATTCCTTTGTAATTACCCTTATTTAAGTTTGGCACAATTGTTTCCAACCCAAGTTTCTCATTCTCAAACTAAATGCTAAATTTTACCATATTATGGTCACTGTTTCCTAGCATATCTTTTACTCTGAGATCACTTATTAAACTTGCCTCATAACAGAACCAAAGTAGCCTGATTCCTGGTTGGATCCACAACATATTGTTCTAGGAAACTATCCTGAATAAAGTCTATGAATTTTTGCTCGTGTCTACCTCTGCTGATTTGATTTTCCCAATCTACATGAAGATCAAAGTCATCTATGATTAATGTACTGCCTTTTTTACATGCTCTCATTATCTCCAGAGTTATTCTCTGTCCTACAGTATAGCTACTGTTAGGGGGCCTATAGACTACTCCCACCAGTGTCTTCTTCCCCTTGTTATTCCTTACCTCCACCCATATGGATTCTACATCTTCCGATCCAAGATCAGTAATTGCTAACATACTTAATCCATCTTGTACTAACAAGGCTACCACAGCATCCTTTCCTTCCTGCCTGTCCTTTCGAAAAGGCACATACCCCTCAATATTTAGTTCCCAGCTTGGATCTCCTTGTAACCACGTCTCCGTAACGGCTGGAAGGTCATACCCATTAACCTCTATTTGTGTTGTTAATTTATTTATCTTGTTCCGAATAATACATGCATTTAAATAAAGAGTCATTAATTTTGCCTTTTTACAATTTTTTCCCCCTTTGACCCTGTTTGCTGCTTTTTTTTTAATGTTTCTACACTCTGTCCCTTCCTGTCACACTCTAATACATAAATAGCTGCCTTGCAATGCTGCCATATCCTTTTGCTTTGTTAGCCTACGTATCCCTTCTCCAGAACCCTCCCCCCCTCTATTGAGTTTAAAGCCCTCTCTACAGCCCTAGTTATTCGGTTCGCAGGGCACTGGGCCAAGCACGGTTCAAGTGAAGCCCGTCCCACCGGAACAGCTCCCTCCTACCACAGTACTGTTGCCAGTGCCCCATGAACTGAAACCCATTCCTCCCACACCCACCTTTGAGCCACATATTTAATTCCTTGACTTTATTTACCCTGTGCTAGTTTGCCCATGACTCAGGTAGTGATCCCGAGATTATTACCTTGGAAGTTCTGCTTTTTAATTTAGCTCCTAACTGTTCAAATTCTTTCAGCAGAACTTCCTTTCTTGTCCTATCAATGCCGTTGGTACCAACGTGGATAGTGACAACTGGATCCCTCCCCTCCCACTCCAAGTTCCTCTCCGGCCCTGAGGAGATGTCCATAACCCTGGCACTGGGCAGGCAACACAGCCTTCGGGACTCACACTCATGGTTGCAGAGAACAGTATCAATCCCCCTAATTCTACTGCCCTTTAGCACAACTACGTTCCTATTTCCTCCTCCCACTTGAATGGCTCCATGCACCACGGTGCTGTGGTCAGTTGGCTCATCCTCCCTGCAGTCCCCGTGCACGTCCACACAGCTTGCAAGAGCCTTGTAACTGTTGGATAGTTGCAGGGACCAAGTCTCCTTGAACGCAGGTCCCCATACCTGCTTCACCTGCAGTCACACCCTCCTGTCCCAAATACCAAATTGGAATTACCTAATGTGAGGAGTGTGACCGCCTCCTGGAGCAGTAATTCCACTAATTCAGGTAGAATGGAGCAGATATTGCTGAAATTTATTTCTCATTATATAATATCAATAGCTCAGCTAGAGGGCATGAACATGAAGTGATGACTAATTTAGGCAACACCACATCTAACCTTTACTGAGTTCTGTGATTTATTGCGTAACACTACTAAATCCTAAGCCTACCAGGACTTGATAATTGTAATGCCACTGTTCTTACTTCATGTGTGACTCTGTGTCAATTCTATAATTTCAATTCATTGTGTATGCACTGGTACGTGAAATTGTTTTGGTGTAGTATGATTGTAGAATATATTGGTGGTCTGATTTAAGATTGCATTCAGTTTACTAACTGGTGAGTTGATAGTCTTACTGCTGTTGAGAGAGGGGTCAAACAGAGATCAGCTGCTTTCCCACAAATGGGAGGTTAACTGAGATGATGCTTCTTTAGTTACTCTATATTGTGCTGTACAAAGCAGAATCCCTACTATAGGAATTAGAGTGCAGAAAAAAAGGAGTTCTGTGAAATTTTCATTTTTCAAACAGCATATGACAAATTTAATGATGAAATATAACACCTTTCATGTCGTTAAGATGCCCCATACTACTTAACAGCCAAATAATTACATTTTAAAGAATTATATTTTTAAAGAGTAGTTACTATCATTTTGTAGGGAAATACAGCAGCCAATTTGCACAATGTGAAATTTCACACTCATCAGATGAATGGCAAGGTAACCTGTTTTGGATTTCATTTCCACCAAAACATTCTTCTGTGCAAACCAGGGAAAGTTCTCATTCTCGTCTTCATTTCTAACTGTCTTACTCTTTGTTTAACTACTCTCCTTTTTCTGTGCCCATAAAATCCTTAATTACTTCCCTTTATGCATCCTGTCAGTCCTTCTTCATATCCACCCTGAGCCTTTCTGATTTTTCTTTGCTGCTCTTCTATATTTGTTAATTCTGCTTGACCTTTTTTCTATATGCTAAGTGTCAGCCTGACTCAGTGGTATCACACTCACATCCAGGTAAAAAGATTGTGAGCTCAAGTAGCCACACAGAACCTGAGAATATCATCAAGGCTGTGACATCAGAGCATTTCTGAGTCTAGAATGAGGTGATAAACTAAGAACCTGCCTGTTTCTTGGGGTGTATGTAAGAAATAAGGTTATACCTTTTTGAAGCAGAGCAGGGGATTCTTGTATTCTAGCCACTTTTATCCCACGACCAACATCACCAAAACAGATTACCTTGCCATTCATCTGATGAGTGTGATATTTCACATTGTGCAAATTGGCTGCTTTATTTCCCTAAAAAATAACAGTAACTACCCTGTAAAACTATAATTCTTTAAAATATATTTATTTGGCTATGAAGTACTATGGGGCATCCTAAGGACATGAAAGGTGTTATACTTCATCATTAAATTTGTCATATGTTGTTTGAAAAATGAAAATTCCACAGAACTCCTTTTTTTCTGCACTCTGTAATTCCTATAGTAGGGAGTCTGCTTTGTACTTTCATCATTTCTTATTAGTTGTGCACCATCCTCTGTTAACTTTTCTTTCCAGTTGACTGTATTTATCTTATGGAATTTTGCCACTGATTCCTTTTCCACTGAAATAACTTCATCTTTGTTCACTTTACTTCTCAATTTTTATATCAAACCTAATTCCGTTATACTCATTAACTGGATGTCCTCCAACTCCTGCATTATTTACTTGCCCTGCTTTGGTTTTCAGAATCAGATCTAGCATTACGTCCAATCCATTAACTTTTGTTTTCCTGTTGGTCAACATTCTGTCCATTTTGCTACATGTTCTCTTGTGCCATAAACCTGAATTTTTGTAAGAAACCTCTTGTGAGACACCAGATCAGCTTATGAAAATCCATATATGTCAAATCCACTGTATTTCCTGTACCTATGCAATCAGACATTTCTTGGCAAAGCACTCATAAATTTGCCGAGCGTAACTTTCTTTTATCAAATCCATGATTAACTAATACATTTTTAAATGCTTACGTAGTTTTACCGCAAATTGTGATTTTTTTTTAAAGAATTTGCATACAATTGACAGACTATAACTGGCTTAGTTACTGAATGCCATAGTTTGAGATTTTTTGCCTAGAAGGCATCATGTCGTCAGGTGAAGTATTAGTGATTTTTATCCACCTTGAGTTCTGTTAACACTTTCAGAGCTACCTCTTTGTTTACAGTTGCATGAAAGCACTTGTTTCACAGTCTCCTCAAGTATTCCTACATTTCATGCTGCCTGATGTTTGTAAAAACAGATGCAAAATATTTAATATTCCCACCATACCTTCACCTTTAGATTTCCATTTCATCCCAACACAACCTTCCTTCTCTTAAATCCCTTGTTTTGCTTTCCTATATGCTTGTAAAAGGCATTAAAATGTGTTCAATAAATGATTAAATACCTTTCTCAAGAAAGATGATCGATTCTGTTAAGCTAGAAAGGTGGGGTTATGAAAATGTTTTGGTTCTAATGGTGTCCTCCTGTTCCTTAACAAATTGTGTCCCAGATGATGTACTTCATGAATAATGGTGATTAAAATGATTTAAAAAAAAATTAATTCATGGGACGTGGGCATCGCCGACTAGGCTAGCATTTATTCCCCATCCCTAGTTGCCCTAGAGAAGGTGGTGTGAGCTGCTTTCTTGAAGTGCTGCAGTACATGTGGTGTAGGTACACCCACAGTGCTGTTAGGAAGGGAGTTCCAGGATATTGACCCAGCGACAGTGAAGGAACGGTGATATATTTCCAAGTTAGGATAGTGAGTGGCTTGGAGCAGAATTTCCAGGTGGTGGTGTTCCCATGTGTCTGCTGCCCTTGTCCTTCTAGATGGCAGTGGTCATGGTTTGGAAGGTGCTGTGTAAGGAGCCATGGTGAGTTTCTGCGGTGCCTCTTGTAGATGGTACACACTGCTGCCACTGTGCGTCAGTGGTGGAGAGAGTGAATGTTTGAGGATGGGGTGCCAATCAAGTAGGCTGCTTTATCCTGGATGGTGTCAAGCTTCTTGAGTATTGTTGGAGCTGCATTCATCCAGGCAATTGGAGAGTATTGCATCACACTCCTGACTTGTGCCTTGTCGATGGTGGACAGGCTTTGGGGAGTCAGAAGGTGAGATACTCATCGCAAGATTTCTAGCCTCTGACCTACTCTTGTAGCTACAGTATTTATATGGCTAGTCCAGTTCAGTTTATGGTCAATGGTAACCCCCAGGATTTTAAAAGTGGAGGATCCAGCGATGGCAATGCCATTGAATGTCAAGGGGCAATGGGTAGATCCTCTTGTTGGAGATGGTCATTGCCTGGCACTTGTGTGGCATGAATGTTACTTGCCAGTTGTCAGCACAAGCCTAGATATTGTCCAGGTCTTGCTGCATTTGGACATGGGCTACTTCACTATCTGAGGAGTCATGAATGGTGCTGAACATTGCACAATCATCAGCAAACATCTTCACTTCTGACCTTATGATGGAAGGAAGGTCATTGGTGAAGCAGCTGAAGATGATTGGGCCTAGCACACTACCCTGAGGAATTCCTGCAGTGATGTTCTGGAATTGAGATGATTGATCTCCAACAACCACAACCATCTTCCTTTGTGCTAGGTATGACTCCAACCAGCGGAGAGTTTTCCCCCTGATTCCCATTGACTCCAGTTTGGCTAGGGCTGCTTGATGCCACACTCAGCCAAATGCTGCCTTGATATCAAGGGCAGTCGCTCTCGCCTCATCTCTGGACTTCAGCACTTTTGCCCATTTTTGAATCCAGGCTGTAATGACGCCAGAAGCTGAGTGATCCTGGCAGAACCTAAACTGAGCATCAGCTAAGCAGGTGCCGCTTGATAGCACTGTTGGTGACCCTTTCCATCACTTTACTGATGATCGAGAGTAGACTGATGGGGCGGTAGTTGGCCAGGTTGGATTTGTCCTCCTTTTGGACATACCTGTGCAATTTTCCACATTGCTGGGTAGATGCTAGTGTTGTAGCTGTGCTGGAACAGCTTGGCTAGGGGCGTGGAAAGTTCTGGATCACAAGTCTTCAGTACTATTGATGGAATATTTGTCAGGGCCCATAGCCTTTGCACTATCCAGTGCCTTCCTAGATATCACGTAGAGTGAATCGAATTGGTTGAAGGCTGGCATGTGTGGTGCTGGGGACCTCCCATGGATCATCCACTCGTCAGTTCTGGCTGAAGATTGTTGCAAATGTTTCAGCCTTATCTTTTGCACTGTAGTACAGCCCAGCACTATCCAGCACTATCCCCAGTCCCCATTATTGAGGATGGGGATATTTGTGGAGCCTCCTCCTCCAGTAAGTTGTTTAATTGTCCACCACCATTCACGACTGGATGTGGCAGGACTGCATAACTTAGATCTGATTCGTTGCTGAGGAATCGCTTAGCTCTGTCTGTTGCTGGTTATGCTGTTTGGCATGCAAGTAGTCCTATGTTTTAGCTTAACCAGATTGACACCTCATTTTTAAGTATGCATGGTGCTGCTCCTGGCATGCCCTCCAGCGCTCTTCATTGAACCAGGGTTGATTCCCTGGTTTGATGGTAATGGTAGAGTGGGGAATAGGCCGGGCCATGAGGTTACAGATTGTGGGGTTGAGTATATTTCTGCTGCTGCTGATGGTCCATACGCCTCATGGATGCCCAGTCATGAGTTGCTAGATCTGTTCGAAATCTATCCCATTTAGCACGATGATAGCGCCACGCAACACGCTGGAGGGTATTCTCAAAGTGAAGACAGGACTTAGTCTCCACAAGGACCTGTGTGGTGGTCACTCCTACTGATATTGTCATGGACAGATGCATCTGCGGCAGGCAACTTGGTGAGGATAAGGTCAAGTATGTATTTCCCTCTTGTTGGTTCCCTCACCGCCAGCTGCAGACCCAGTCTAGCAGCTATGTTATTTGTTATCTGATGATAAACGTTATATGCATTGTAACCATCATTGTACATATTGCCCATTACCAGCTCTGAATTAGTAATCAGGGAGTGAATGGCAATCTAGCCAAGAACTGTCAAATGACAGATACATTCACCTTTCTACCTACAAGTTTTCATTCAGTTTCTGTTAAATTTAAAGTGATGGCTGGGCTGCGTGGAGTGGGTGGGAATTTACGCACACATATACAACCATTACATTGGAACCTGTAAGGAAATCTACCATTGACTACAAGTAATTATAATCAATATGAATATCTCATTTCCTGTACATCGGAATGTTCAGTTTTCTGGTGCATTAAGAAGAAAGAAAGGGCATAGATCCAATAAGTAAGGTGTCCACCAACTATATTATGTTGGGATTTGCTTGACATTCATATTTGGGTGCATATCTGGGACCAAGTTAGGTATATGACTGGTCAGATCAAGTAGGAGGAGGTGTTCACTTCTCACTTTCCAGGTCACCTGACCATTGGATGTCTCAGTGAGGATAGCACCAAATGTTGGACCTTACAGTGGGAGCAGAATCCCAGAAATAACACAAAGTTGCATCTTGCAAGCACATACTGTCCGACATCTGAAGTTTTTTTACGACCGCCCCCACCACTCATCCAACCCCCAGGGTGTTTTTGAGCCTCTGGTGTTCTTTGGCTATGGCTCGAAAGTTGCACACCTCCTTCTGTCCCTGGATCTCCAAGTAAGGCCCTGCCAGGGGGTATTTTTATGCTACTCTCTGCTAGATTCTGCTTTTGTCTAATATGCTTGGAAATAAATTGTTCTATCAGTTTTTCCTAAATGCCACAGTCTGATAGGGCGGATCGGAACACATGCTGTGGATCTCACAGACTGTGAAATTGAGTAAAAAGTGACGGGAGAAACAAAAAAAATTAAACACCCACCAAAGTTCCATTCTGTTCTCACTCCAGTTAATCATACAGAATAATGCTTATGCACTGTCACTTCCAAGTCTCCCTTCATCCCTTTCACCACCCTGTTTCCCCACTGCAAATGCACACACCCCTCTGGGATTGTGAAAATGCAGCTTGTTTGTCTTAGGGTGGGATCAGTGCCAAAATTTTCAAGGTTCAACATTTGTTATTCTAATAAATCTGAGTCGCAATTATAATCAGCAGAAAGTGAATTTAGAATATGCAGATTTGGAAAATATACATTTTCTAAAACTATACAGGTCCCTTTCTGCTGCTGTAACTGGTGAGTCACCAGAATGATTCATACCTGTGTGCCCCTTTTTTGGTTCATTAACACAAAAATCTGCTGCACTAAACAAATTTTGTGGCTTTTACAGCAATGTCTTTAACTTCATAACTTTTTAATGCCTGGAGATGTCACAGAAGTCCTTTCCCTACCCCCACCTATAGCAGTCAGCCCTTCAAAAATTTTAGTGTGTTATGGATAATTGGTGTCTGAAAATCCAGACAATGATGCTGTTCATAGCCAATTATTCTGCTTGCTGAATGGGCTTCTTGTGTCAGAATGCATTGTGAAGGGCTGTGGATCAATAAGCTTCATTAAATTTTTATAAAAAAAGCTTCTGTCTAGCATAAAAACTGCATGGAAGTCAACAACACAATTTTTTATTTAATACAAAAGTAATTCTGCCTGTGTTTGCTTCTTTGGTTTTCTTTCTGATTTTCCATGTTAGTAACGGCTGTTGCTTAGTGATGCACACTGCAGCAGGTTGCAGGAGAGGAACTTCCAAATTCTTCTCATTGCTTTTGAGTTTGTCCTGACGTCATTTCCTTTCTAAAGTCAGAGCTTTGCCTGTTGCTAGTTTGAACATTGTCCTGAGGAAAAAATGCACCACTGTCGAATGTCTTTGCTTTTTCAGTCGCATCTGACAACTTTTTTGCTACTCTTTTGTGTAGTCTACCCCTCAGACTTTTCAGGTTTAATAATTGATTCCCCACCACTGGAATTGAAACGGCTCACAGGTGTAGACTAATGGATTGAAGTGAAGCAGTGTGCGAACAGAACGTGTCACAGGGCGTGGGACTGTAGATTTAAGGTATTTAAACTATGAAGCATTTAACCTGAGTTCTTTCTGAAGTGCAAGCTAAATATTAATTTTTGCTTTTTAAAGATACTGAATTTGCTTTCCAATTCCTGATTATGCACATGGATGGAAGAAATCCACCAATTGCCTTTCTGGCAATTCATGAAGAAATTGTAATCGCTCTACATTTATGGTTAATTGTGAATTTCCTTCAGAAGTGACAATATATTAGGCAATAGTTGATTATTTTAAAACTATGAGGGAGCTTTTCTGGTTTCTGTCCAGGTTCACTAAATTGTATGAGTGCAAGATATATCAGAAAATTAGGTGGGTTGAAATGCATGCCTGTAAAGGAACTCAACTAATTTTTCTCCCATTCATTTGAATGGAAGAAACATGAGGTTGTTTCCTTTTCAGGAATTGACCCAGACTTAATAACTTTCTGATATATGCTGCACTCAGATGCAGAGACCCATGAAAATCTACCACTATTTTCCCACTTCCTCTCTTAAAGATTTTGCTTCATTTTTGGAGTATAATTTCATGGGCATTGCCAGATCTCTTGTACCTTCCTAGTAGTGGCTTTTCATGTGCAAGCCTATTCACTCGATAGAATCAGGTTATTTGATCTTGGAGGAGCATCACAGCTGAACCAGACCTGGTCTTCAGCTGACATCTACTTACATTTTTAATCAAAGATTGCTGGATGGTAATCAGGAGTGAAAACCTAAGGTTAATTTAAGCTAACCCTCAACTCAATAACACTGATTGTAGCATGCTCTGTGTTACCCTGGCTGATATGAGCTAGCATTGCACAGACTAAAGATCAACCTTAGAGCTTAATTTGATAGTAAGATCAGCGTCATCAGGCACTGAAATTCATATGCCATGTTAAATATTTGTGTAGTAGGCAGAATGTCTTTTAGGCTTGATGGCAACATCTGGATGTTTTAAAGTCAAATATTGATGGATATTAGTTAATAGGGAGAACCCTGGTAAATGGACTGTTATAATTTGCTAATTGTGTTATGTCTTCTCAATTAAATGTTGAAGTACTAATCAGTTCTCTTGCAAAGCTAATCGTGCATCAGTTGCGTACTTATTGTGACAGAGAGTTTGGCTATTTTCATGAAAGTTTTATATTCATTGGCTGGAATATTTCTTTCAGGAGAGTAATGAATGGTGGAATAGACCACACTTTATTTTGCAAAAATATAAGTTATTTGATACTTAAAATGGCAGGGTTGCCTGTAGTGTTTCAGCAAAGCATGGTGGCGAGTGCTGCTGGTGGACCTCCCTGTGAATATAGTTCATTTAGAATGTAAGGAAGGTTCTAGAAAAAAAAATCCCATTTAAAAGACTTCTGATTAAGGTAAAAACTGACAGCAATTTAGACTAGAGCTTGCCACTTAAGTAAAATACAAATAAAAAATTGAACTAGAGAGTGCTTAGTGTGATGCCACATTAGGAAGTATTCAATATTGCTGAAAAAAGAGACATGTCAGCTTTTCGCCTTGCACTCTTCTGGACACTTTGTAAGAATGCCAATATAGGGGGAAGGCAGCAATTTATACTGTATATGAAAAGAGTGCTGATTGGTTGGCAAATGAACTCTGAATGGTAGAGGCGTTGTCATGGAGAATTCACCAATGATGGTAACTGACAGTTAACTGCCAAGCATTGTTTGAAATTTAAAACAGGCAGCTTGACTCTGATTGGTCAAGGCATTGCCCTGAGGAATGAGTCAGCGAATGGCTGTCACTTATTTTGTTTAGCTGAAACAGGCTCAATGTATGTACATGTTCTTTCTGTCTGCATTGTATGTATTGGAAGCTACATATATTAATACACAAAGCCCTGGTCTTTGCAGACAGAAAGAACATGTACATACATTGTGCCTGCTTCAGCCAAACAAAATAAGTGACATTCGCTGACTCATTCCTCAGGGCAATGCCTTGACCAATCAGAGTCAACCTACCTGGTTTAAATTTCAGTGTCAGTCACCATCACTGGTGCATTCTCCATGGCAATGCCTCTACCAATCAGAATCCACTTGCCAACCAATCAGCACTCTCTTCACATACAGTAGATATTGTTGCCTTGAAGAGTGCAAGACGATAAGCTTTGACAAGTTTCTTTTTTCAGCAATACTCAAGAATTGAATGTAGTTCTACAGGTGTTCGTAGTTATATTTCAAAATGCACATTATAATGACCTGGATAATGAAAATAAGTGTAAGCTGATGAAATTTGTTGGCAACATAAAGTTAGGCAAAAGAGTGGGATCAGAGGGTCTCCCTCATCCTGACAACACCTTGCACTTTCCATTCCATGCAGTGACTATACTTTTTGACTGATGGCTGTCTATTCCATTCCTCAATCCCCCTACCCTGGCTGATCTGAATTATCCTTTCTCCTCCTCCCTAAACCTCCTTATCTCCTCCCCACACTACTACTTTCCTTTTTCTTCCTGTTTCTGCTCCCATTCCCGACATTGGTTCCATTATTCCACCCTCTAACTCTGCGTAAGCTGAAGATTCAAATTGGTCTTGCCTATATTTCGGGAATGCCACAGGAGATCAACGAGCAATAAATGACAATGAATTCACCATTGTTATCAATTTTGAGGCTTTGTATGTTGACATTTTATCATTTTGAGGATATTTTTAGCACATATATCAAAGCAATGTGCTAACATGTAGGAACTTGCACTCTGTGGAGTTCATTGCGATAATATTATTAAGTATCTATTTTATATCCTGTTAGAAATATAAATATGCATCAAAACTAAATAGAAGCAAAAAATGCTGGAAAAATTCAGGTTGCAGGGCAGAAAAGTGAACTGAACATGACACCGTGGTACTGAAACCATTCAAGTGAGGGGAGTTAATAGGAACGTATAGTAGTAGGAGACCATATAGTTGGGGAAGGGGGGGGTGGCGTTGAGACAGTTGTCAGCAGTTGAGAGTGAGTGTCCATCCGGCTGTGTTGCCAGCCCAGTGCCAGGATTTGTGATGTCTGCTTGAGGCTGGAGAGGAACTTGCAGTGGAGGGGGAGGATCAAATGTTTGTGATCAATGTTGGTACCAACCACATAGATAGGACTAGGAAAGAGGCTCTGCTCAGGGATTGTGAGCAGCAACTGGCCAAATTAAAGAGCCAAACCTCAAAGTAAATAATCTTTGGAATATTTCCTGAGCAAATTGGCGTAGGATAAATAACATTAGAGAAATGAATGCGTGGCTCAAAGACTGGTGAGGGAGCAATGGGCTTTGATTCATGGGGCACTGACACCAGTACTGGGGAAAGTGAGAGCTGTATCATTGGGACAGGCTTGACCTGATCTGTTCTGGGACCAGTGTTCTGGCAAGTTGTATAACTAGAGCGGTAGAGAGGACTTTAAACTAAATAGTGGGGGAAGGGATTGCGTGAGAGGAGATGTAGTAAATCAAAGGGTAACAACAAGGTAGCGACTTTGGGTAAAGATAACCAGAGTGTGGCAGGAAGGGACACAGAATATAAACTTGAGTGCACCAACAGATAAAGCCAGCGATTGCAAAAATGGTAAAAAGACAAAGTTAAAGGCTCTGTATCTGAATACGCACAGCATTCCTAACAAAATGCATGAATTGTTAGCACAGATAGAAATAAATATGTATGACCTGATAGCCATCTCAGAGACATAGTTGCATGGTGACCAAGGCTGGGATCTGAATATTGAAGGGCATTTGACACTGTGCAAAGATTGGAGGCTAGGAAAAGGTGGTAGGGTAGCTCCCTTAATTAAGGATGTTGTTAGTATAGTGGTAAAATATGACCTTGGCTTGAAGGAACAAGATGTAGAATCAGTTTGGGTAGAGATAAGAAATAGGAAAGGTAAGAGGTCACTTGTGGGAGTAGCTTCTTGGCCCCCTAACAGTTGTTACACTATAGGACAGAGTATACAAGAAGAAATAAATAGGGCGTGGAAGAAAGGTACTTCAATAATCATGGGTGACTCTAGTCTACATGTAGATTGGAAGAATCAGATTGGCAAAGGAAGCCTGGAAAATGAGTTCAGAGAGTGTATGCGGGTCAGTTTCTTAGAGCAGAATGTTCTAGAGCCAACCAGGGAGCTGGCTATTCTAGACCTGATAATGAGCAATGAGATAGGATTAATCAATAACTTCATGGCAAAAGAGCCTTAAAATGAGGCCAATCGTAACATCATAAAATTTCATGTTTAGTTTGAAGGGGTGAAGTATGGGTCTAAGAGTAGTGTTTTAAATCTGAATAAAGGTAATTATAAGGGTAGGAAAGCAGAGCTAACTAAAGTGAACTGGGAAACTAGTTTAAAAAGTAGGACAGTAGAGAGACAGTAGCAGGCTTTTAAGGAGATAGTTAATAACTCTCAGTAAAGATTTATTCCAGTAAGAAAGAAAGATTCTGAGAAGGATGCATCAACCCTGGCTGAATGAAGAAATTAAGGATTGTATCAAATTGAAAGAAACACTACAAATCTGTGAAGATTAATAGTAGTCAGAAGATTGGTCAGATTTTAAGAACCAGCAAAGAATGACTAAAAAAATAGAGGGAGAAAGTTGAGTATGAGAGAAAGCTAGCTAGTAATGTAGAAACTCTTACTATCTGTTTTTATAAGTATTTAAATAGGAAAAGGGTAACTAAAGCTAGTGTTGTTCTTCTAGAAAGTGAACCTGGGGAATTGATAATGGAGAACAAGGAAATGGTGGAGGCATTGAACAGGTATTTTGTGTCTGTCTTCACTGTAGAAGACTTATAAAAGTTTCCAAAGATACTTGAAAATCAGAAGTTGAACTGGATGGAGTAACTTAAAACAATCACCATCACCAGGGAAAATGTGCTGGGGAAAACTATTAGACCTGAAGGCTGACAAGACCGCAGGACCTGATCCTGCATTTTAGGATCTTTTACTTTATTCATTCATGGGATTTGGATGTTGCTGGCTAGGCTAGCATTTATTCTCCATCCCTAATTGCCCTTGAGAAGGTGGTGGTCGGCTGCCTTTTTGAACTGCTGCAGTCCATGTGGCGTATGTACACCTACAGTGCTGTTAGGGAGGGAGTTCCAGGATTTTGACCCAGCGACAGTGAAGGAACAGCGATATAGTTCCAATTCAGGGTGGTGAGTGGCTTGGAAGGCAACTTCCAGGTGGTGTTGTTCCCATCTACCTGCTGCCCTTGTCCTTCTAGATGGTAGTGATCGTGGGTTTGGAAGGTGCTGTCTAAGAAGCTTTGGTGAATTCCTGCAGTGCACCTTGTAGATGGTGCACACTGCTGTCACTGTGCATTGGTGTTGGAGGGAGTGAATGTTTGTGGATGGGGTGCCACTCAAGCAGGCTGCTTTATCTTGGATGGTGTCGAGTTTCTTGAGTGTTGTTGGAGCTGCACTCATCTGGCAAGTGGAGAGTATTCCATCACAATCTTGACTTGTGCCTTGTAGATGGTGTTAAAAGAAGTGGCTGTGAAGATAGTAGAGGCATTGGTTATATTAATCTTCCAAAATTCCTTGGATTTTGGAAGGGTCCCAGTCGATTGAAAAATAGGTAATGTAATACCTTTATTTAAGAAAGGAGGGAGACAGAAAGCAGGAAACTACAGGCCAGTTAGCCTAACATCTGTCATAGGGAAATTGCTAGAATCCATTATTAAGGAGGTTATAGTAAGATACTTAGAAAATCATAATGTGATCAGGCAGGGTCAACATGGCTTTATGAAAGGGAAATCATGTTTAATTTATTAGATATTTTTGAGGAAGTATCAAGTAATGCGTATAAAGGGGAACCTGTAGATATAGTATACTTGGATTTCCAAAAGGCATTTGACAAAATGGCCCAACAAAGGTTACTACACATGATAAGTGCACGTGGTGTAGAGGGGGGTAACATATTAGCATGGATAAAAGATTGATTAGCTAACAGGAAGCCGACAGTAGGGATAAATGGGTCTTTTTTGGGATGGCAGGACGTAACCAGTAAAATGCCACGGGGATCAGTACTGGGGCTCAACTATTTACAATGATTTGGTTGAAGGGACTGAATGTATGATAGCTAACTTTGCCGATGACACCAAGGTAGGTAGGAAAGTAAGTTGTCAAGAAGAGGTAGAGTCTGCAGAGGGATATAGACAAGGTAAGTGAACAGTATCACAGTATCCTTACAGTGCAGAAGGAACCCATTCAGCCCATTGGGTCTGTACTGGCTCTCTGAAAGAGCATTCCACTGAGTGACACTCCCCTGCCTTATCCCCGTAACCTCGCAAATACGAATATACGAAAAAAATTGGCAGGTGGAATATAGTGTGGGAAAATGTGAACTTGTCTACTTTGGCAAGAAGAATAGAAAAGCAGTATATTATTTGAATGGAGTGCAACTACAGAACGCCACAGTACAGAGGGTGTCCTGGTACATGAATTACAACAAGTTGGTATGCAGATGCAGGAAGTGATTAGGAAGGCAAATGGAATGTTGGCGTTTATTGCAAGGAGAATTAAGTGTCAAACTGAGCAAGTGTTTCTACAGCTATACAGGGCCTTTGTGAGATCGCATCTGGAGTAGTGTGCAGAGTTTTGGTCTTTATCTTTAAGAAAGTATGTAATCCTATTGGAAGTAGTTCAGTGAAGTTTCAATGACTGAAGGGATTGTCTTATGAGGAATGATGGAGCAGGGCGGGCCTATATATCCATTGGATTTTAGATAAATGGGTATGAGAAGTGAACTTATTGAAACATGTAAGATCCTGAAGGGACAGGATAGATGCTGAGAGGATGTTTCCCCTTGTAAGGAAGCCTAAAACTAGGGGATGCAGTTTAAAAATTAGGGGCCTCCCTTTTAAGGTTGAGATGAGCAGAATTTATTTTCTCTCAGAGAGCCGTTAATCTGTGGAATTCTCTACTCCAGAGGGCAGTGGAGGCTGGGTCATTGAATATTTTCAAGGCTGAGTTAGATTTTTGATCATCAAGGGAGTCGTGGTTATGGGAGGCAGACAGAAAAGTGGAGCTGAGGCCACATTCCGATCAGTCATGACCTTATCGAATGGCGGAGCAGACTCGACCGAATGGCCTACTCCTGCTCCCAATTTTTGCTTTCTTGTGAGACTACGATCAAGTGCTATATAAATGAAAATAATTTCTTTCTATGCTCAAAAACTTGATTTATTTTCTTTTGAGACCATTTATAGAAGTGTGTTTGCATTTATATAGCACCTGATCACATCCTTGGGACATTCCATTGTTCAAAGGATATTTTGTATCTGCCTAAATACACAGATGGAGTTTTGTTTCAAAAATATAAAAACAAAAAACTACTGCGGATGCTGGAAATCCAAAACAAAAACAGAATTACCTGGAAAAACTCAGCAGGTCTGGCAGCATCGGTGGAGAAGAAAAGAGTCGACGTTTCGAGTCCACATGACCCTTCAACAGAACTGAAGTATAGTTAGGAGAGGGGTGAAATATAAGCTGGTTTAAGGTGGGGGGCGGGGGAGAGAAGTTGAGGGTGGGGTGGTTGTAGGGACAAGCAAGCAGTGATAGAAGCAGATAATCAAAAGATGTCATAGACAAAAGGATCAAAGAGGTGTTGAAGGTGGTGATATTATCTAAGAAAAGTGCTAATTAAGAATGGATGGCAGGACCCTCAAGGTACGGCTCTAGTGGGGATGGGGTGGAAAGACTGACAAGGTATTAGTTGTAGATTTAAAAATAATGGAAATAGGTGGGAAAAGAAAAATCTATATAAATTATTGAAAAAACAAAAGGGAGGGAGAAGAAACAGGGTGGGGATGGGGGGGAGGGAGTTTAAGATCTAAAGTTGTTGAATTCAATATTCAGCCCGGAAGGCTGTAAAGTGCCTAGTCGGAAGATGAGGTGCTGTTCCTCCAGTTTGCGTTGGGCTTCACTGGAACAATGCAGCAAGCCAAGGACAGATATGTGGGCAAGAGAGCAGGGTAGAGTGTTAAAATGGCAAGCGACAGGGAGGTTTGGGTCTTTCTTGTGGACAGACCGCAGGTGTTCTGCAAAGCGGTCGCCCAGTTTGCGTTTGGTCTCTCCAATGTAGAGGAGACCGCATTGGGAGCAACGAATGCAGTAGAATAAGTTAGGGGGAATGCAAGTGAAATGCTGCTTCACTTGAAAGGAGTGTTTGGGCCCTTGGACGGTGAGGAGAGAGGAAGTGAAGGGGCAGGTGTTGCATCTTCTGCGTGGGCATGGGGAGGTGGCATAGGTGGGGGCTGAGGAGTAGGGGGTGATGGAGGAGTGGACCAGGGTGTCCCGGAGGGAATGATCCCTACGGAATGCCGCCGGGGGGGTGAAGGGAAGATGTGTTTGGTGGTGGCATCATCCTAGAGTTGGCGGAAATGGCGGAGGATGATCCTTTGAATGCGGAGGCTGGTGGGGTGATAAGTGAGGACAAGGGGGACCCTATCATGTTTCTGGGAGGGAGGAGTAGGCGTGAGGGCGGATGCGCGTGATATGGGCCGGACACAGTTGAGGGCCCTGTCAACGACCGTGGGTGGAAAACCTCGGTTAAGGAAGAAGGAGGACATGTCAGAGGAGCTGTTTTTGAAGGTAGCGTCATCAGAACAGATGCGACGGAGGCGAAGGAACTGAGAGAATGGGATGGAGTCCTTACAGGAAGCGGGGTGTGAGGAGCTGTAGTGGAGGTAGCTGTGGGAGTCGGTAGGCTTGTAATGGATATTGGTGGACAGTCTATCATCAGAAATTGAGACAGAGAGGTCAAGGAAGGGAAGAGAAGTGTCAGAGATGGACCATGTGAAAATGATGGAGGGGTGGAGATTGGAAGCAAAATTAATAAATTTTTCCAGGTCCCGACGAGAGCATGAAGCAGCACCGAAGTAATCATCGATGTACTGGAGAAAGAGTTGTGGGAGGGGGCTGGAGTAGGACTGGAGTAGGACAGGTGTAGAGGGATTGGACATCCATGGTGAAGAGGAAGCGGTTGGGGCCAGGGAACTGGAAATTGTTGATGTGACGTAAGGTGTCAGAGGAATCACGGATGTAGGTGGGAAGGGACTGGACAAGGGGAGAGAGAAGGGAGTTTTGTTTCAACTATTATGAGCAATACAAAATAATTAATCATAAGGGGATTTCATAAAAGTGCAATTTACTGTCATATAATGAAGCTTATGGTGGAGTGTAAGATTAGAACAGCAGTCTCATTTCTCCTTCCCCCTTATGGATTTGTGGTCAAAGGAATGTGTAATATTGAGTCATACAGATCAGAACATTCCATGTTCAATTTCCATTTAATTACAATGAATTTACTGATAAGAGTTGGGTTATTACTTGTAGTCTCAGTAACCCTATGCCAAGATGGGGAGGGTGGGGGGGAGTCTGTCTTTGTGTGTGCGGTACGTGTGTGTATGTGTGTGTAATATATCAGGCAAGGACAAGACTGACACTTTCAGGACAGGAGGGGGATAAGAGATCTCTCTCAATGTATTTTCAACTATTACAATAGCCAACAACACTGATCAACAATAATGTAAGTGCAATGTATTTCGGAAAATTGCAATTAATTGGCATACACAATTTAGTGCAGCATCAGAATTTACTTTTGAATAATGTTTAGATACAGATACTACCAATGACATTGTCAAAGTTGGAGCATTTTGCAATTCTGTTGCTAACATGGGGGCAGCATGAGCTCCTTTTAATGACCTGTTAGGCAGCGGCACCAGCACCCTCAGGTGAACAATTTACATTTATGTAGAGCTTTTAATCCCAAAGAGCTTCGAAAGAGTAGTATCAAACAAAATTTGACACTGAGTATATGAAGAGATAGTGGGACAGATGAGCAGAAGCTTGGTCACATGGTTAGACATTAAGGAGCACATTACAAAGCCAAGAGAGAGGTGGAAAAATTTAGGGTACAAATTCCAGAACTTATGGCCTTTGCAGTTGAAGGCATGGTTCCAAATGGTGTAGTGATTTAAAATTGTGGATACTCAAGAGACTAGGATTAGAAGAATACAGAGATCTCAAAGAGTTATAAGCTTGGAGCAGGTTACAGAGATAGCAAGAGAATTGAAAACAAGATCAGAATGAAAAAATTGAGTCACTGCTGGACCTCGAGATAGTGTAGGTCATTCAGCATGGGCGATGGGTGAATGGGACTTGGTGCGAGTAGGACACGGGCTGCAAAGCTTTGGATGAACTTAATTTTATGGAGGATGGAAGAAAGTAGGCCAGTTCAGAGAGGATTGGAATAGTGAAGTCTAGAGGCAACAAAGACATGAATGAAGGTATCAGCAGTGGATGAGCTGAAGCAGGGACAGAGATGCCGATGTTATGGAGGTAGAAGTAGGTGGTCTTGGTAATTTCTTTTTTATTCATTCGTGGGATTTCCTGGCTGAGTGGAGAGATTGGTATGGTCAACTATATCAAAGACAACATACTGGTCTAAAATGAGGGGGGATGATTATCATGGTCACAATAACATAGGATGCCATTTGTAACTTTGATAAAGGCCATTTCAGTGCAGTAACCTGGTCAAAAACCTGATTGGTGGTTTTCAAATATGGAGTTGTAGGAAAGTTGGGCAGAGATTTAAAAGGCATCAACATGTTCCTGGGCTTTGGAGAGAAAAAGGAGGTTGGAGATGGAGTTGTAAGGACAAATATGTCAAGGGTGTATTGTTTCTGTAAGTGACATATTTGAAGGGAGCAGTACCTGCGGAAAAGGCACGATTAACAATATGAACTAACGTGGGAGCCAGGGAGAGAGGTTGAGTGAACTCAGCAAAGAGGACATAATGAGTTCAGGTCGAGGTTCAAATGACCGATTCTTTGTTAGTTCAGCTTCAATCTCAAGACATGATGCCCTCTTTCCTCTTGAGTTCATCCAACTTCCCTTCATGACCCATCTGCCAGGTTTCTGTCAAGGCCACGATGCCTGTGCAATCATCCACAATAAGCTCATGGATGGCAAGGGTATTGTTCACAAGTGAATGGACATTTTGGAGGGAGATGCAAAGAGAGGCAGTAATAGCTGATCTTCTGGCAGTGTCCATGTGGCGATGGGTAAGGGAACTGGGAAACATTATGACTAGATTAGTCCCCAGTGATTATGTATGGGTGGGAAGGTCAGCAAGAGGGTAGGAGCTGGGGCAGTTGGGATTGCTGCTCAAAAGGATGCAGCAACGAGTGCCTCAATTGGGGAATGAAGCTGTCAACTTATCTAAGAGGGAAGTCAAACCTGGGATACAGTCAGGAGAGAAGGAAGGTCAAGGAGTGTTGAAGGGGTAAGGGAGGGATTTGGAAGGGAAAACCAGCTGAGAGGGGAGGGATGAAAGGAGACATAATGACAGGTTATAGGGGCCAAGGAGGGGGAAAGAGAAAATAAAGAAGAAAAGGAGAAATGTAAAAAAAAGAAGCATATGATCTAAATGGTGAGAGGTTGCAGAGCTCTGAGATACAGAGGGATATGGGTCTCCTAGTGTATGAATAGCAAAAGGTTAGTATGCAGGTACAGCAAGTAATTAGGAAAGCAAATAGAATGCTATCATTTATTGTAAAGGGAATTGAATGTAAGAATAGGGGAGGTTATGCTTCAGTTATGCAAGGCATTGGTGAGACCACACCTGGAGCACTGTGTACAGTATTGTTCTCCTTGTTTAAGGGAGAATGTAAATGCATTGGAAGCAGTTCAGAGAAGGTTTACTAGACTAATACCTGGAATGGGCAGGTTGTCTTTTGAAGAAAGGCTGGACAGGTTAGACTTGTATCTGCTGGAGTTTAGAAGAGTAAGAGGTGACTTGATTGAAACATATAAGATCCTGAAATAACTTGACAGGGTGGATGTGGAAAGGATGTTTCCTCTTGTGGGAGAATCTAGAACTAGGCATCACTGTTTAAAATAAAGGGGCCACCCATTTAAGACGGAAATGAGGAGAATTTTTTTCTCTCAGAGAGTCGTGAGTCTTTGGAACCCTCTTCCTCAAAAGGTGGAGGAGGCAGAATCTTTGAATATTTTTAAGGCAGAGGTAGATAGATTTTTGCCAAGCAAGGGGATGAAAGGTTTTTAGGGGTAGGCAGGAATGTGGAGTTGAGCTTAAAATCAGATCAGCCATGATCTTATTGAATGCTGGAGCAGGTTCAAAGGGCCAAGTGGCCTATTCCTTCTAAGTTATATGTTCGTATAACTGCTTAGCTTGTGTTCAGGGTAGCAATCAAAACAGACATGTGAATGGACACGGAAACTCAAGTTGCACAAATAAAGTTAAATAGCAACATTAGAATAGGTATATCCTGGCAATAAACTGAGAACCGAGAATAAACTATTGGGTGAGATTTAATATGTGTGACGGGGGTCTTGCTCATTGGTTGGCGAACCAGTGGGAACCTCACATTGCTTCTTTTCCAGAAGCCCGATGGCATTACAAAGTAATCGGGCATTTACCTGGACAACGTTGGACCTTGCACTTGATTAAACCCCAAGCAGGAGGAAATCCCGTCCCTGAGTGCTGCCAGCTAATCAGAGGGGAGCAAAGGCCACTGCCAATACTACACTTGGTTCTGCAGGAAAGATTGGTGATGGTTCCCTAGATAGGGGTAATGTGGGTGGGATCAGGGTCGTGAGGAGGGGGTTCCTGGCAATGGGGGTGGATGTAGCGGAAGCAAGGGCAAGGAGGTGGCTTTCAGCCACTGCCCCATTCTTGATGCTAGATTTCTTGATCAGGCACACACTGCCTGTGAAAGCGCCAGCCCCTGGAAGGCTGCTGGCAGGGTTTGTTGTGCGATCAAGTCCACTGTTGAAAACGAGTGGCAGTGGGAAGAAGCCCTTAAGCATCACAATTTGCGTCGGGGCGGGAAGGCTGTCTTAGACCCTTCCCACTCTGAGCTTGATCAGGAGGAGAGTTGGGAAACTGGCAGCTCCCCACCTGAACCCTTCCAATCAAGCAGACCCGTCTCCTCTGAACTGGCCCCAATGGGGTTTAGTTGGGGGAACTTCAGTTCCACCTGATAGGAGGGAGTCAGAGGATGTGTGTTGGGATAAGTTTGATGAGTTAGGGTGGAATCAACTTGGAGCATTGACAATCTGAAGCCCAGGTTTGGAAGAGGGCAGGTGAGCTCCAGAAGCTGTATTGAAAGGTCGTCGTCGTCAGCTGTCCTTCAATTCGAGGATGACATACGCAGGGTCACAAGTTTCTGCCATGGGCCTTCATGTTACTGAACAGGCCGATTCTCCACCTGGATAATTTTGGACACATGGGGCAGAACATCCCACAAGGTGGTGGAATCTGAATGATTGGAAGCAAGCTCCTTCCAGTCATTAATGTCAATGCTGCCCGGCTTCAAAGAGAGCTTCAGAGTGTCTGAAAAATTTTCTTTGTCCTCCCCTAGAACAATGGCCATTTGAGAATTGAAAAAACAGGAACTGGTGGGGGAGATGCTTTTCAACCATCTGGACGCAGTGCCCAGTCCATCAAAGTTGATTTTGCAGGAGTTTTGCCTGAATGCTTGAGGATCTGGCTTCAAGAAGGACAGTAGTATTTGTTCAACAGTTCTCCCATTGAATCCTGAGATTGCACTGGAGATATTGGTGATGGAATTTCTCTAGCACTCTTACATGTCGCTGATACACAGTCTAGGTTCACCACAGCGCAGGAGTGTGTTGATGACAACTGCTCTGTACACGAGGACTTTTGTTGAATTATGGAGATCTTTGTTGTCAAACATTTACTGCTGTAGTTTCAGGAATGCAACAAATGTAACTGTCTTCTGTTATGATTGGGATGGGAGTAGTGTGTTTATCTAGCCCCACTGCTCCGCAGGTCGCACCATTAATTCAAAAGTTCAATTTACTCACCAAAATGGCCAACTATTTACTTTCACTACTGTTAGACCCAGAATAAAAGAGACTTTAACCAGGCTTCTTTCAATAAACTCAGAATGATTGATTTATTATAAAACAAAGCTTCTTTTTTTGTTAAACAGGTTGCAAGAGTTGGTTAACACACAATTGTACTCAGGAAGTATAGCTATCTATCCATTTAAAAAATATCCCAGCGCGTGCACACACGTACACAAACACGCGCACACACACAAACAAAGAACAAACAGGTCGGGTCTCTCTGCAGAGATGGGCTTTAGAGGATAGGTGTTATAAAAATAAAGGAAAATGTTTGCAGGGTCTCGCCGTTGATCTGGAACTCTCTCATGTGAAGACGGGCTGCTGCTCCTGGTAGATGTCTGGAGGTTCTCACCAATGGAGCTTCTCCATGTCAGAGAATATAACTGGTTCAATCCCTCTTCACAGCTCTCAGGCTTCCAAAAAACAGACAAGCTCTACTGAGCTGAGGATTCTTAGCTGGGTACTGCATTCAGGCAAACAAGCATTCAGACAAAACTGCTGCAAAATCAACTATGATGAATTAGACATGTGTCCAGATTGCCGAAAGCACCTTCCCCGCCAGGTCCAGTTTTCTCAGCTCTCAAATGGCTAGCATTCTGGGGAGGACAAAGAAAATACTGTAAAGACACTCCGAAGCTCTCCTTGAATCATGGCGCCATTAATGACTGGGAGGAGCTTGCTAGTAATTGTTCAAAATAGCGACAACTTGTCCATCAAACTGCATCATGTTTCGAGTCCTGATGCCTTAATGATGAGGCAGAACGGCAGCAGAGAATGACAAAAAAGGAAGCAAGCCCTGCATTCCGGATCTCACTAACTTGTGGGACATCCTACCCCATGTGCCCAAAGATCTGAGGGTTGCATATCAGCTTGTTCAGTCACATGAAGACCCATAGCAGAAACTCACAACCCTGGATAGATGCCATTCTCAAATCAAGGGACAGCTGCCGATGAGTCCCAGAAGAAGTAGCAGCAGTTAGGTAGCAATTGCAGCCTAGACTGGTAGGTATTTACAATCTGCCTGACAGTGGCAGTTCACCTCATCAAACATCAACTGCTCGCCGATGACAGAATTAAATACCGTCTAGGTGGAAAACTCTTTAACTGTAGTCATCTCCATGCTAAAACTAAACTAAACACCACAGATATACAGATATACATGGTCTACAGTTTGTGAATGACTGCAGTGTGGTTGCCCACTTTGTACCAGATCTGCAAGCCATTCTCAATCTCTTCAATTCTACATACAAGGAACTTGGCCTGTCCTTGAATGTTGCCAAAGCAAGGCTCATATATCAACCCACCCTGGCCAGCCAAATATTACACTCCCCATGTATATATGAAGGAGAAACTGTGGAATATATTGAACACTCCTCATACCTTGGCAGCCCCTCTCTCAAAAGGTCATCATTGATGAGGAATTCAACATCAGATCAGCTGCGCCAGCTCAGTCTTCTACAAATGAAAGCAGCGAGTGTTTGACAACAAAATAGTTTTGAGGTTAGCATATCAGAGATCCCGCTGCTAAATATATTTTCATATGAATGAAGAGCCCAGAACTGTGCAACATGGTGACAAAATGAAGTCAATAAACCTGAAGGACCAATAGGACAGTTATAAGTTTAGCATGTAACAGTAGTGGTGGGGAATGGGTTATAAAGTAGACAAAATTACCTTAAAACTTAAGGAAATAATAGCAGATTAGAGACATGGCAGCTGAGTTTTCCAGTGTTGTCCATTGGAGAAACTTAGTCTTGATATCCAGGAACCTGGAAACCAAATTTGAGAAAAGAACTGCTGATAAAAGCAAAGAGCAGCTATAGTTGAGAGATGGGAGTGGGCAGGTAACTTTGTACTTGCAATTACCTTGTAGGGAGGATTAGCATTAAATCACTATTAGAGTTAGGGAAATTTAAACAGTGGAAGAAATAAGATTAGGAGTGAAAAGGCAAAGAATGGTAATGGATGACTAAGGATCGAGTTGCACAGCAATAAAGCTCCTTAGCGAGCTGCCGGCCCAGATGCCTTCTCCCTTTGTTAAGCCATTGTTAACTCCATTTGATGCATTGAGACTGGTGATTGGAGGCTGTGACAATATGAATGGAGAATGATGCAAGTAACACACCATCTCTTTTGAGTGTCGAGTTTGAGAGAGTCTGTTCAGGCTATTGATAACCAGCTGTTGTAATTGTAGAACTTAGCAACAAAAATAGCTAGGTGAAAATGTGAGATTATGTTTAAAATTATAAAGTTGAATTTACTTCCTCTTGTGAAAATTCAGTTCCACAAAAAGAGTGCTAAGGGAGTCTAAATATATTGGCCCAGATTTTGTGGTCAGCGGCAAACTAACCACATTTACTCCTCATTTTGCTTACCCTTGCCCACAGATGTTCTGTGGGCTTTTATACTGCAATTTGTGGTTATCAGACAGCCAAAATGTCATGGTGCCCTCAAGAGGGTAACTTAGTGAACATTGCAACAGATTGAAGAGGCACACAAAGTCTAAACCAGAAGGTGCAAGTTAAATGTAATATTTAATTCAGTGGCCCAGATTTTGCAAGGATAGTAGTGATGTTATATGTGATTTTTGTTATGTGTAAGTCAGTCAGAAACTTTCAATGTATGCACATATGCAGTTAAACCGGGAAATCTGGAAATTGCTAATCGATTTGTCCTGCTTCTCCTCAAGTTTCGCTGTACATCACAGAGAGATTCAACATTCAAATAGGTGAAGGGCACAATGTTGCGTACGTAATCATTAATTACCCACTAAGTGTGCCAGAAAAAGTTAAGGTTTGTCTATTCAAGTGCAGGTGAAATTTTAACGATATGAAAAGTCATAATTATTACAAACAGCCTCTCAGGTACTGAAAACCTACATTTCAAATGTGGAGTTTTATTCCTTCATATTTTAATTATTGTTGGAGATTTTATAAAAAGATTTTTTAAGTTTTGCGTTTGCCTTTTGATTGCTTCCTCTCAATCCCATCTTTCTTTTCCTAACTTTATGTTGCTTTTTCTACATGATTTCACATTGAATTAAATATTCTGATACACTCTTCCAGGTTAGACTCTGCATGTCTCAGTAAGGATTCTTCGATCTGATTGGTTAAAGAGACAAACTGTTGCTTACCTTGTTCACACAGGACCCAGGTTCTCTATAGAAGCATCACACTGAAATGGGCTTCTAATTTTTAGTATGACTATTAATTTTCAGTGCCAGAGAGCTTGTTTGGCAACAATTAACACTTAACCAGGTCATTAAGATTTCAGTGACACGTGAATGGACAAACCTTGACATTTCATGGTGTATTTTAATGGATAAGTAATACAATTTCAAGCCCTTTGTGTATTTGAATGACACTTCCTTTGGTGACATAATGGTGTAGTGAAGCTTGTAGAGGAGTAGGGCAAATTGCATGAAACTTCTCAATTTTTACATTTAACTGCGCTTTTGTGGATGCTGCAAGTTACTGTCTGATTTACTCTGTAAGCACGGATAACCTCACTATTGCTCTTAACGCATAATCCAAACCAATGAAATCAATGACGAGACACTAGATTTAAGCTAGCAGCTGTAATGAATGTTGCTACTGGTGTTAGTTCCTGAGAACTATAGGCCCAGATCTCCTGGCTTCTGGATCATCGGAGACTGGACATACTCCTTAAGATGCACAACGGAACCCCTCAGAAGTCCCAACGCAATGGCTCTGTAGGAATTTCCTGGGAAGTTTGAACTTCCAATGGGTAATTTCCCTGCTCCCCAGGATCCTTTGAAAAAGTCTCCAACTCTGAGTTAGAGTCGGAGACTTCAGATGGTTCTGACTTACTTACCTGGATAGTTACCCAAAAAATGTTAGACTGAAAAATCCTAGTCTAGCTCCTGGGTAACTACGCAACCAATACCCTCAAACCCCAACTGACTCACCCTGACCAGGCCCCTTGACTCTCCAACTCCCCTCCCTTATCCCCCGACCTGATTAGACTGGCCCCCAAGACCGGACTCTGCCCCTTGACCCCCTGACTTCCCCTGCTGACCTGACCTGACTTCACCACCCCACATATTACCACTGTACCCAGCTGTCACCCTACCCCCTTAGCCACTTACCTCACTCACCCTACTCCCCCCCCAACCCCATTACCCACCTCCCTCACCCACCCTACCCCCTTACACACATATTCATTCACCTATTCACTCATACATTAATTCACTAACACACTGAGAAGCTTTGGGACATTTAAACTTTACTTACCAAAATACGGCAGTGCTGTAATAAGAGGCGTGGATTCTCTCTGCTGCTCTCTCCGAGGTTTCCTATGCTGAGTGAGGTCTGCAGGATCCCCTATTGGAAGATTGGCCAGAAAAATTGGACGAAGTTAAGTGGGTAGTTTTTTTGTCCGATCCAAGTTGGAAACAGGGGTCCCAATTCTGTTCAGAAGATTTGGTCCTAGTTTTCAATTTTGATTGACTGTAGTCGGAAAGTTTCATTTCAGTGACATTGTGATTGAAGACTGCAACAAGTAACCAACCATCCCTATTCACAATGTCAAGTTACAGGGAATAGGTTCAAGCTACTGATGACCATGACTGAATCTGCAGTTGTAGAGTTGAATGTGTACATAGTGAGCTATGTATGTGAACCAAATCACCTTTTCTCATACCTAAATTTATTTAAAATTCTCAATTTGTATTTTGAAACTACTTTCTGTGTGGTAGCATGATAATTACAGGATCAATAGTTTGAGATTTTTGAAATTGTGCATTATGTACCCCCCAATATGTATGTACATTTCAACTGGTAAAGTCATTGAATAAAACTGTAGGACCTATTTTTCCTACTATTGAGTAACATAGCGACAGAGGGTCTGCAGTAGCAGCATGTTAGGATAATTTGATAGCTGTGTAACCAAATTTTGATCTGTTGTGTACAGAAATATTTTGTAAATCACAGATCCTAAAAATCGTTCTTTTATGCAATTTCATTGAAAATTCAGTTATTTAATAAAACTTTTTTTTTTCTCTCCATAGGATTCAGGCATTAATGAACAAATTAGCTGGTGTTGGAGACCATGCCAGGAATTGTGATATTCAGGCGGCGCTGGTCAGTGGGAAGCGATGACTTGGTGCTGCCGGGAATCTTCCTCTTTCTTATTCATACTACCTGGTAAGGGTTGATTTTTCCAAATGGGATAAGGTGTTGTGCCCCTATTATATCTGACAATTTGTAGACTGGCAATGGAGGTGAAACCTGATAGTTAATTAGGACCTCGTGGAAATGAAAATCTTACAATTATCTGAACGTGTCTGAAAGGCAAAATAAATTTTAAAAATTAATATACATTTCCATCATTCTTATGGTTTGTAATAAAAAATTTAAAAAATCTCAAGAAAATTTCTCAGAAAGCCACTTGCCCTTCCTGTGAGATTATGGGTTCTGCTGCAGTAATACTGGAGATGCAAAATGCTGAACTCTACTCATTATCTTGATTGACAGTGTCAAATTAAGGGTTTTTGGCATGCTAAAGCTACCTAGGACTAATGGTTCTAAAACATGGCGCCTATTAACAAGGGATAAGTAAGATATCTTTGTTAAATGTGTTGATAATGAGGTGAATCATGTTCAATGAATTGAAATGCAGTGGCCTATTTTGTGGACAGAAGTAGCACTAATTTTGCACACAGTGATAAGCTGGTTGACCAGTTAATCAATTTTGGGTAATATTGATTGAGAAAAGGACATAGGCTAAGACATCAGATGAGCATCCTGCTCTTTTCCAATAGTACAGTGTTATCTTTAATAAGCAGTATGAGTAGATAGACAGGATAACTTTGGCTCAGTATTACTTTGGAATATTGTCATAAAATTGTGTGTCCAATTCCTGGAGTGTGGCTTGACTAACACCATCTGACTCGCAGGTGACAGTACTGCCAGGTGATTAAAGTTAACATTCAAAAGCCATGCACAGTATAAAAACAAAATGTTGGAAGTATTCAGCAAGTCTAGCAGCATCCATGGAGAGAGAAATAGAGTTAACAAGCTTGAGCAACAGCACATAATCTCCATCACAGACTTTCCCTTTTTGTCCTTTATCCATCTTTTAAACCCTGGAATCTCTGCTTCACCAACACCAATGCTAATACAACCTTCACTTTCCAAAACTGAACACGGTACTGTAGATGGGATCAGACCAAGGCTTTACATAATTGGAGCATAAAATCCTCCTTTTTCTATTCTAGCCCCTTTGAGATAATTGAATTAACCAAATGATTGTTTTTGTAATTGTACAGCAGCCTTTAGTGATTTTCATTCCCGGACACCCAAACCCCTTTGCTTCTCCACCTATCATCTCGCCATTAGGAAAATATCCTGGTTTATCTTTCTTGGATCTACGTTGAATAACCTCACACTTCCCCACATTGAACCTCATTTACCACAGTTTTGCCCACTCAGCTAATCTGCCTTTCTCACTTTGTAACTTCCTGCTTCCATCTGCACTACTTACTGTTTCTTCCATACTGAGTGTCACCTGCAAACTTGGTTATAAAACACACCATTTCTTCACCCAAGTCATTGATATATATGATAAAAAAGTTAAAATCTCAGTACAGAACCCTGGTGAAAACATCCCCCTAATCATGGTACATTCATTTCCTTTGTTCCTATTCTGTCTGTTGCCTCTCAGCCAGTTATTAACTTGTCATTGAGAGCTACTTCTTACGCGCTCTGTGATGCAGCACATAAGTTCACCAATGTGCTTGATTCCATTTTCCTTCTTGCATCTCTTTCAGCTAAGAAGACAAAGTGGTTTGGGATATGAACTTCTGTGGGACTTGTGGCAATCTCAATCTCTATTGACTGATTTGATGAAGTATTTTAAATTGTGACTTTCTAAAATATAATTTGCCTCAGCAAAGTTCAAGGATTCTGCTGGTACTGAGAAAATATGATTTGTTCAGCAGCAGGGAAGCTGAGTTGAAAAATATATCAAGGTTGCGATGAATTATGAAGCATAGAATTCACTGTCAAATGATATGTTGGTAGTGTTGTGAATTCAAAGTTTATAATATTGTTATGTTTTGGGACTGCCACTTTAATGTTAAGATAAAATGAAGGAATGAAAGTCATGTGACCTATTCTGAGTTCTACCCAACAACAAGCTTGGGTGGCTTGGTTGCTATGGGACACTGGGGCCCAGGTTGACTTGCTAGGAAGAAGATGTAAGATGTTTACTTCTGTCGAAAATGGTAACAGCAGTTGTGCTGACTGTGGCTAGACTGTTAGTCTCCAAGTCTCACAGGGAGGTGTTAGGAGTGTCAGGTTTTATTAACTGTTTGTTTAATTCCAAGGTAGGATCGAGTTGAGGGTCTAGAAGATAGCTAATTAGCATTTCTACCTGGATACAAGGCCCATGTGATTCGCTTTGCAATGGAAATGAGCTTTGGGAAGGGAAAAGTCCATAAAAATCCATTGTAGTATAAGGTTACAGAGTTTTTAAGCTATCTCTGAAACTCTCAGACACAAGTCAGCCTGCTGCCATCTAAGAGGCAGAGAATAAGAGATAGAGACAACGAGTCCTGCAGCTGAAGCAAAGAAAATGCTGACTCTATTGTCCTCCACACAAAACATGGGTAGGAACTCACACTCAGATTGAAGAGACCAAGTTTGTGAGGATTTAAAGGAGGCTGGAAGATTCGCCTAACTTGGGCTAGAGGGAAGATATCTTCCGGCTAAATCTCACAGCGAAAGTCTGCTCTGGAATTAGAAGTTACCAGGCTGGAAAAAAAAAGGCAGCAAGACCCTGGGAACTGAGAGTAAATTGGGGCTGGTTCCTGGAGAATAGACTGTTCACTTAAGGGGCAGTGTAAAATATAACGATTAAGGGTGATTTTAATTTTCGTTTGTGTTGAAAGCTAAATCTGGAATTCCTTGTCTGTAGTTTAGAATATAACTTAGAATAAACACTGAATAGTGTTTAGACAATGTTACTTTTAGCTTATGTACTACAGTAAAAGTCTTAAAACCTGAAATCTTGTTGTGTGATCCTTTTAGTTAGTTACTGGAAGTTCAGATATCATTTTAAAAGCTATTGGTCTCTACAGGGGTCATAATAGAAAGCCAGTTGTCAGGTTCATTTTTCAAGGGTTAGAAAAGTGTAGCTACGAGGAGAGATTGGATAGGTTGGGGTTATTTTCCTTAGAACAAAGACGGCTGAGAGGTGACTTGATTGAGGTGTACAAAATTATGAGGGGAATAGATAGAGTGGACAGGATAAAATTTTTTCCCTTGGTGGAGAAATCTAGAACCAGGGTACATAGATTCAATATAAGTGGCAGAATGTGTAGGGGGGACATGAGAAAGAACTTTTTTACGCAGAGGGTAGTGGGTGTCTGGAATTCACTGCTCAAGTTGGTGGTAGAGGCAGAGACTCTAAACTCTTTTTAAAAGTACCTGGATCCGCACCTTAAGTGCTGTAAGCTGCAGGGCTGGGTGCAGGAAGGTGGGATTAGAAAGGGCACCTGGGTGTCCTCGGGCTGGCATGGACAAGATGGGCCAAATGGCCTCCTTCTGTGCTGTAACTTTCCTATGGTTCTAATACAATATATATGTGAACCTTGCCATCCTTTTAGTCTTTTAAAAAAAAAATCAGATATATTCCTCCTTCGTTTTATAATGCCACAGTTGGCAATCCCAGATTCTGCAGCAGGGTTATATGTTAAATGAGCCCATGCTGCTGTCTCCAAAATGTACAGAGAGATGGATTATGCTGACATCTATGGAGGCAACATTAGTTCTAGTAGCAAGTATGAAGCACCCCCTTTTCAGCAGAGTTTTGTATGGTTATAAGTATCACCAATGAGGATTAGGTACTTAGACTTACCCCCATGAATCTGGTTGTTCTTACTAATACTTAGTGTTGTACTGCATTGATCCTTCTGTGGTCTCTCTCTCCCCTTCCCTCATTCTCTCATTTTCTCTCTCCACCACTGCCCCCCAATTTATCACTTGATTCAGTTCTTCAGTCCGCGCTTTGTTACTCAAATGACACTAACATTCCAGCTTCTATAGCGCACACAACAAAAGTTTCATTGAGCTCCAAACATTGAAAACATACAACAGAACTAAAACAATATAAGATTTCATGTGCAAGGTTTTGCATGTCACATAAGTCCTTTTTGTTTAGTGAACAGTTTAATATGACTAGAACTTTGTTTTTGGTACTGTCACTACAGCTTGCTCAGTGGCTAAGAATGGATATTACAGGCTGTGATAATGTCTGCTTTCAGGAAAAAATGCTATTTTTTTCTCCAGGGGCAGCCATAATGCCCCATAGGCTCCACCATACAAGTTAATGATTTGATTTTCTGATGGTGAGCCATACAGATCTTACCCAGGTCTCGGCAGTCAGAAATTGAAGAGATTAATTGTGATTTCATCTAACTATCTATGATTGTGCATGCTTAGTCATTGCTCCAGAATCCATCCTGCAATGTAATGGCAGAATAGCTTCCAGGAATCTCTCAACTTGAGGTCATTCTATAATGGGAAAAAAAGTAGCACCATTTATGTCCTCAGTAATGCCTGAAATGAAATGCCTCACAGCCAATATACTACAGTTGAAGGTAATTTTGTCAACTTCGTGTATCTTGGAGCTAGTACTGAACCAAGCTGATACTTGGAGATAATAGACTATTGGTAAGGAATTGTGTAGGAAAATAGCGCACCCATAATGTGAAAGGAGAAAGACATTGGAGAATTAATTTGACCCTTCACCAATCAGTCTTACAGGAGCCAGGAGAGGCCTATGAGCAAATCACCTGTTCATCCCTTATTTGGGAATGGCAAGTGAAACGAAAGGCCTCTGTAGATCAATAACTGCAGCACCATCTTTCCCAGTTTCTGCTGCATTGCATTTTCAATGCAGTAATTACAAGGACAAAAGCAGCAGCTCTGACATTGCCTTAGTAACAGAAACTGTTTACAAAAGCATAACTCAGCTTATAAGAAATTTATTAGTATGAATACTAATAAAGGAGGATGACTGTTTCCTGCTTCACATTTTTTCAGATTATTAAAAATATCTTGAAAATACATCAAGATTTATATGCATACAGCTTTTGATTTTGTTGACAAAATTTGAAGGGTTACAAGACCTGTTTAATGAATAGTGTCTGGTGTATCGCTTACGGTGTTCTCAGTACTGTTGTGGTCCACAGGTGCCAGCATAGGAATCCAACAATAATAACAACTTGCAGTTAAATGGTACCTATAATGTAATAAAATGTCCCACAGTGCTTCATAGGAACACTATAAAATAAACTTTGACACAGAGCCACATAAGGAGCTATTAGAATAGATAACCAAAAACTTGGCCCAAGAGATAGCTTTTAAGGAAAGCTATAGCTTGAAGGAGAAGGGAGTGGTAGAGAGCAGAGAGGTTTAGGGAAGAAATTCCAGAACCTGCCACCTAGGCAGCTGAAGGCAAAGCCACCAAGATCGAGTTATTAAAATCAGGAATGAGCACAAGGCCAAATTGGCGGAGTGCAGTCATCTCAGAGGATTTTAGGACTAGTGGAGATTACAGCGATAGAGAAGTATGAAGCCGTAGAGAGATTTGAAAACAAGGACAATGAATTTTAAAATTGAGGCAATGCCGGGCCAGGAGTCAATCTAAGTTGGTGAGCACAAGGATGATGAGAAAATGGGACTTGGTATCAATATGGGCAGCAGAGTTTTGTATGAACTCAAATTTATGTAGGGTGGAAAGAAGAGAGGCTAAACAGGAGAGTATTGGAACAGTCAAGTTTAGAGGAGGAAAAGCACAATCAAGAGCTTCAGCAACAGATGGGCTGGGGTGGAATTGAGGGATATTACGGAGCTGGAAGTGGGCAGCCTTGTTTTGTGAACTGGCATTCTGTCTTTAGCTAACTAACTTGTCTCCTAGATGATGATCAAATTCCATTGCTAGTATTACTGTTTCTTTTTCCTTTCCCCATGCACTTTCTCTCTTGCTCTCCTAAAGTAACAACTCTTCCTGGGCATAGTTCCACAAGGTCAGTTTGGCTTTGATAACTTGCCCAAATGCCCATCTTTTGTATGAAGTCTGATGGCATGACTGGCCAGCTGATCATAGTGGGCATTACAGCTGAACCAGGTCTTGCTTATCCCTGGAGTCCACACATACTAAGACTTCCAGCAGGCTAGAGATCAGAAGCATGAACGCTAACTTGTAATTCCATTTCAAGTCAAGGGTAACTGAAGTCAGTTGTACTCCTGCCTGAGATCAGCTAATTCAGAAAAGATAGTGAAATGGAACTTGGTTCCTTTTATGTTGTAAGATCTATATGGTGGACATAAGGTGCCTTTGTGAACTAATAATAAAATAGATCTAGGCTACATTTCAGGATTAAGTAATTGCAAAAGAATTGTAAATTTCACTGCATTTTGTTTGTTTTGATTTTTCCCCCTCACACCATTGAACTCAGTAATGTTTCCAAAACAATGGCTTCAATGTCATGTGCACAAAAGCAGTTTTTTAATTAAGCAGAAATAAAGCCTTATGTTCAGTCTGGTTGTAGATCCAAATCTAAAAATTCTCTAAGCAACATTATTACAGGAGCATTACCACAGCAATAACTGCAACATTTTGAGGTGAAAATCTATCATTAGGATAACCATGGAGAAAAAAACAGAGTTAACGTTTCAAGTCCATATGACCTCTTCAGAGCTAAAGAGAAGTAAAATGTAATTAAATTTATACTGTTTAAGGGGAGTGGAGTGGGTGAAGCTGGGTAGAAGGCCAGTGATAGGTGGAGGCGAAAGAGAGATTGCCAGAGATGTCATGCACAAAAGGACAAAGGGGTGTTAATGATAGTGATACGGGCTAAAGGAGGTGCTGATGGTGGCATTAAGGTCCGAGAGCAGAATGTGATAATGGCAGGACAAGGGTAAGCATTCTGGAAAGAACAACATGAACAAGTGACGGGTGGCCTTAGTGGGGGTAGGTGGGGGGAGGGGACAGTGGTGGAAAAAAGATTGGAAATAGGATAAAACAATTAATTTAAATAAAAATAGAAATAAAATAAGTGGGAAAAAAATTTAAAAATGAAAAAATAAAAATTAAGAAATGAGAATGAGTATTGAAAAAAGGGGATATAAAGGGGGTGAGGATGGAAGAGAGAATTCATTGTCTGAAGTTGTTGAACTCAATGTCAAGTCTAGAAGGCTGTAAAGTGCCTAATCGGAAGATGAGATGCTGTTCCTCCAGTTTGCGTTGGGCTTCACTGGAATATTGCAGCAGGCCAAGGACGGGCATGAGAGCAGGATGGGGTGTTGAAATGGCAAGCGACAGGAAGGTCTGGGTCATGCTTACGGACAGACCGAAGGTGTTCTGCAAAGCAGTCACCCAGTCTGCGTTTGGACTCTCCAATGAAGAGGAGACCGCATTGGGAGCAGCGAATGCAGCAGACCAAATTAAAGGAGGTGCAAGTGAAGCGCTGCTTCAAGTGTTGCACCTTCTGCAGTTGCATGGGAAGGTGCCGTGGGAGGGAGATGAGGTGTTGGGGGTGATGGAGGAGTGGACCAGGGAATCCGGGAGGGAACGGCCCCTATGGAATGTCAACAGGGGGGGTTGAAGGGAAGATGTGTTTGGTGGTGGCTTCATGTTGGAGTTGGGGGAAATGGCGGAGGATGATCCTTTGAATGTGGAGGCTGGTGGTGTGAAAAGTGAGTACAAGGGGGACCCTATCATGGTTCTGGAAGGGAGAGGAAGGTGTGAGGGCAGAGGTGCGGGAGATGGGTCGGACATGGTTGAGGGCCCTGTCAACCATAGTGGGTGGAAACCTCGGTTAAGGAAGAAGGAAGACATGTTAGAAGCGCCGTTTTGGAAAGTGGCATCATTGGAATGCGACAGAGGCGAAGGAACTGAGAGAATGGGATGGAGTCTTATTAGGAGTCATTTTTTAATTTTTAATTTTTTATCCACTTATTTTTATTTCTATTTTTATTTAAATTCATTTTTAGTCAATGTTTTATCCTGTATCCTATCCTATTCAGTAAAATCATGGCTGATCTGATTGTGGCCTCAACTCCACATTCTGCCTAACCTCAATAAACCTGGACATTGTGGTCACCAGCTTATCTAGAAATTGCCATGAAAATATGGAAGTACCTCACCTCCAATTATACACTACCATAACACATCATTGGAATGTTGAATCACTTTGCATTATTAATTTTGTTTTTGAGAGCAGTGATGTTATGTAGACAAACTTGGTAGCAATCCTTGACAACAACATCCCAGAAACAGCAATAGAATGGTGAACACTTTTTTTGGTGGTACGGATTGAGGGACGAATGTTGGTGAAGACACTGGAAAAACTCTCTCCTCCTCTTTGAAAAGCACTTTTGAATCTTCAGCATTGTTATGACTGATGCAGTTGGTAAAGCGGAGTTATTTAAAAATCCCAGAGGGAAACTTAAAATTGTAGATTGTTTAAAGTGTTATGTTTGAGATGCAATTCTAAATTCAGGAATCAGACACCAGTTCTCGAGGCTGTACATTAAACTAAATGAAACATTTTATTAATTTACACAGGTTAAAATATATATTCACATGGCTTCAAATTACTACTATTGTAACTTTTAACAAATTCCCAAACTAATCTCCATTAAGACAATAACAACCCATAGACTTAGCCAAACACCAGGCAAAGCATTTTCACCTTATGAATTCAAAATGAGGTTCTTTTCACTTTGGTTCCTGTGGAGACAGCTGGAGGCTTACAGCTGTCTTTTGGTCTCACATTATCCCTGCTCTGTGTACCCGAAAACTGCTGAAGTTATACCTACCACCCCCATTGAATATAAATTCTCACTGTATCACCAACCTCTGAACAAAACCTCTCTAACAATAAAACCCCTTTTGTAGTACCAATGTTATTAGTAATATAAACATATTGCTTGGTATCTGCTAGATAGGCGTCAGTGTTCATTCCACTTCTTGAATGCTGTATTCAAAAAATGCAAATGCACTCTACCTCTCTGTTTACATCTCAAAACTAGTACATATCGAAGCACCCAGACTAGCTGGCTTTAATCCAATTAAGACACACCCACAGACTAAACCTCTATTTTAAAAGAAAAATATTTTCCAAAATATTATATGCATTAATAGCTTCATGACAAGCATCCACTTCAACAGGTAGACCAAGCTCTTCAAAACTGCTCTAGGTTTGTCCCATCAGAGTTACATGAAGCAGCAATAGAGCACTACACTTGATTGCAGTGGCCCTGGTTTAGTGAAGATAATAGTAACCAGGGTTCTTGCAGCAGTTGACAGATAGCAAGCTGTCCCACTATCCTGCATGTGGTAGAGTCTGCATATTGTGCAATGGACTTATCAACCATCTCAGAACCCATCAAACTGGAGTGAAAACAAGCCATTCTCAAACCCAAGGGACTGCCCGAGAGAGAGAGACTGGATGTATGCACCGGCAAATGTGAGTGGGAGAGAACAGGATTAGACTTACATTTCGTGTGTTCTGCAGTTGCATAACCTACTTCTGCTCATTGTCAAGGCTCACAAATGATAATCATTTGTTTAAGATACTGTAGGGTAACGACCAACCCTGGAACTATATTCCAGTGAGGGAATGAAATCTACTGGAGAGGAGGTAAAGGAGAAAAAGTGGATTAGTAAAAATGAAATGCACTGGTCTTCCATGCAAGAGGAGGAATCAACTAGAACTTCTATCTGGCATCACTCACTGCCTTGGCTCACAAAGGAGCCATTTGTTGAGGTACCATAGAATTGCTGACATCTGTGGATCAGTACGCCACTGTGAATTATTACCTTTAGGAATGATAGGGAGAAAAAGCATTAAAAAACTTCTATCCCTATTTTAATAAAGAAGCTGTGTAAGCTTATTGATTTCATTTAGATTATTTCTTTGATGCTAATTCAACATCTCTAAAATAAATGCAGTTAACCAGCATGATGAGTTTTAGCTAAGTACGCGAATGCTAAGTTAGAGCACATCTTACATTATTTAGTAGAAGCCAATTCTTATCCATGAAAACACTGGAATAAGCCTGATAAAGTGTACTTAATTTACAGCCATCCCAGGGCGCAAGCATGGGAGTGTATGAAACCCAGCAGGAAAAAGGATTAACTACCAAGCAGTTTGGAAGCATTGGATGCCCAAATCACACAATATACTTTACCCTGTCTTTTAGATAGGTGGGAGAATGCCACTGCAAAATGAATTATAGAGGTCTAACTAAGGAAATAGTGTAACTGATCATATTGCCGAACACTTTAGAAGATAATGTCACATTTATTCTTGGTGGACAATGCATATTTTAAGAAAGGGATAATTCACCAAGGCTCCTTAGACAGCACCTTCCAAACCCACGACCACAACCATCTAGAAGGACAAGGGCAGCAGATAGATGGAAACACCTCCACCTGGAAGTTCCACTCCAAGTCACTCACCATCCTGACTGGGAAATATATTGCCGTTCCTTCATTGTCACTGGGTCAAAATCCTGGAACTGCCTTCCTAACAGCACTGTGGGTGTACCTACACCACATGTGCTGCAGCAGCTCAAGAAGGCAGCTCACCACCTTCTCAAGGGCAACTAGGGATGGGCAATAAATGCTGGCCCAGCCAATAAAGCCTACATCCCGTGAATGAATGAAAACAAATATATGGACATATTCAATTTGTGGGTGCATTCAAATGCATCCCGTAGTACATATTCTTATGACCACAGCTGATGTTAATTGCTGCCCAGACCAAATCCCAGAAGGAAACGGCTTACTGACCATACCGTTTTTTTGTATTCTGAAAGCGAGATGGGGACGTACTGATCTCAGCAGCCAGAAGTCCAGTAACACTTCTGGGATTTAAAAAATGAAAAGTAAAAGTTTTATTTACAAGAATAAAAGAAAAGTGAAGCACACAGGATTACCGTTACACAGTTAAACTTAATCTTACAAAACATTCCCCCAAAAAGACTGTCTATTTGGTCAGACCCACAGTAAACACTTTCCAGTCAACATTCCCTTATAGACGTTTAACTATAAAAATCCAGTAACATTACCCAAGGCAAATTGCTGTAGCTTTAATAAAGGCTTACCACATGACCTGTAACTCTCTTCCACTCTGCTGTGGAAACCCAAACTTCAAAATAAAACTGTTTTTTGCAGTCCAAGACTTTTCTAGCTTGACTGGATGGCTGATTTAAATTTGCATTTTCTCCCAGCCCAGAGCCACAGCTCCCAACTCAGCTCTAACTCAAAAACTCACACCTCAGCTCACAGCTACAGTATCTCTAAAATACCTTTTTTCCTCTTTCATCTCAGGTTCCATTGTTCTCACGCCTCTTTGAAACTCAAATCCTTCCAAATATAAGGAATTAGTTTAATGAGCCCATGTTGATCTCCCTGTAAGGCAAATATACCCTTCCTTAGGTAAGGATATCAAAGTTGTAAACAGTATTCCAGGTGTGGCCTCACCAAAGTTCTGTATAATTGCAGTAAGACTTCTTTATTGTTGTACAACAGTCCCCTTGTTTTTTTTATTCATTCATGGGATGAGGGCGTTGCTGGCGAGGCAAACGTTTATTGCCCATCCCTAATTGCCCTTGAGAAGGCAGTGGTGAGCTGCCTTCTTGAACCGCTGCAGTCCAAGTGGTGTAGGTACACCCACAGTGTTGTTAGGGAGGGAATTCCAGGATTTTGACCCAGTGACAGTGAAGGAATGGCAATATATTTACAAATCAGGATGGTGATGTTCCCATGCATCTGCTGCCCTTGTCCTTCTAGGTGGTAGCAGTTGTGGGTTGGATGGTGCTGTATAAGGAGGCTTGTTGAGTTCCTGCAGTGCATCTTATAAATGGTACACACTGCTGACACTGTGTGTCAGTGATGGAGGGAGTGAATGTTTGTGGATGGGGTGCCAATCAAGCAGGCTGCTTTTCCCTGGTTGGTGTTGAGCTTCATGAGTGTTGGAGCTGCACTCATCCAGTCAAGTGGAGAGTATTCCATCTCTTTCCTGACTTGTGTCTTGTAGATGATGGACAGGCTTTGGTGGGCAGTCAGGAGATGAGTTACTCACCACAGGATTCCTAGCCCTGGACCTACTCTTGTATCCACAGTATTTATTTGGCTAGCCCAGCTCAGTTTCTGGTCAATGGTAACCCCCAGGATGTTGATAGTGGGGAATTCAGCGATGGGAATGCCATTGAATGTCAAGGGGCAATGGTTAGATCCTCTCTTGTTAGAAATGATCATTGCCTGGCACTTGTGTGGCACGTAAGTTACTTGCCACTTGTCAGCCCCAGCCTGGATATTATCCAAATCGTCTTGCATTTGGACATGGACTACTTCAGTATCTGAAGAGTCGCGAATGGTGCTGAACATTGTGCAATCATCAGCGAACACCCCCACTTCTGACCTTATGATGGAAGGAAGGTCATTGATGAAGCAGCTGAAGATGGTTAGGCCAAGGAAACTACCCTGAGGAACTCCTGCAGTGATGTGCTGGAACTGAGATGATTGACTTCCAACAACCACAACCATCTTCCTTTGTGCTAGGTATGACTCCAACCAGCGGAGAGTTTTCCCCCTGATTCCCATTGACTCCAGTTTTGCTAGGGCTCCTTAACACCACACTATGTCAAATGCTGCCTTGATGTCAAGGGCAGTCACTATCTTCTCACCTCATTTGTCCATGTTTGAACGATGGCTGAAATGAGGTCAGGAGCTGAGTGATCGTGGCGGAACCCAAACTGTTTGTAATAATACTTCTGCTTTCTCTCAAATGAAGTTTTTAAAACATGTGTGTTTATTTTCTTCAAAGCTAATTGCAAACATTTAATTGATAAGGGAATTACTTTGTGTGAAGCCATAAACTTTTTTTTGAGTATTCTGGCAATACATTTGAAGGAATTGCCAGGGCTTGAACATAAAATGTGTAGTGTAGTTATAGTGATTATTAGCTTAACTTCTGGAATTGGACTGAGATTCCTATATTTAGAATTGTACTACAGTGTGCAGTTGTGCTGTGTCAAGCTAATTTGTGTCTGGTTATATCCTCTAATTTAAGTTTTTTCAATTTTTTTAAGGGAATGTACCATTTTGTAACCAAGGAGAGAATCTACACTCTCCATATTATATAACTATGGAAAAAGAAATGAGGATTGGAACTAATAATCCATGTGTTTAATAGATTCCAAACATCAGACTGAATGCTACAGGTTCAGTCCATCTGAGAACGCAAAATTCCTTCATTTCTGTCCCTGCAAAACCAGGTTTTTGTCCTCTTTGCTGGTGACTGCTTTGACTGCTTTTATCTTTACTTAAACTGCTTCAGGAAATAACTCATTGGAATGATATACAGAATCACAAACACAAAATGCTGAAAAAGATACCAAGTAGAGTGTTAAAAGTCAAAATTCTGGGCACAGGGGCCTTGGAGAACAAATTTCATTCCTGGAGCCCATCTCTCTTCAGATTTTTTTTGGATTTCTTGCCCATCCCCAATTGCCCTTGTTCAGAGGGCATTTGCTCTGGGTCTGGAGTCACATGTAGGCCAGACTGGGTAAGGACGGCAGATTTCCTCCCCTAAAGGACATTAGTGAACCAGATGGGTTTTTACGACAATGGTTTCATGGTCATTATCAGACTTTTAATTCCATATTTTTTTACCCAATTCAAATTTCACAATCTGCTATGCTGGGATTCGAACCCAGGTCCCAGAACATTACCCTGGGTCTCTGGAATACTAGTCCAGTGACAATGCCACTGCCTCCCCTTCCTTATATAAACAATTAAATGTGCCTGTAGCTCAGGTTATGACAAGCTGATGTCCCAATAGTTTTCATGCTAGCCCCTTGTTTACGCATGTGAGTAGGTTTGTCAGAACAGTTTTTGAGCTATAAGCTTTTTGGGGCTATTGATCAAGGTTTGCTCATTGTCCAGGCTGACATGCATGCTAGAAATCGAGCAAAGTCTTCATATATAAATTTTAAGTACTTATCATCATTTCAGATGGCCTACGACAGACATCCAAACAATTTCATTGCCAGTTTGCTATGTGTAGTCTAATCTGAATATGATGCTTGTAGATGAGCATTTCTAGTTGTGCTTGGATTACAAAATTACTTCTAGCTAGCCAATTTATGGAAACTGTATTTTAAAACAATTGAGACTATCAGTATGGCAAGTTGGCATCTTTGGTATTTTGTAAAGTATGGGAAAAAACATATGTTTATTTAAGTCTGTATATTTGAATTAAAAACCCTGGAATTGGTTAATCATTAGCACGTAGCAACACTCTGTGTGTGTTCCACATTCTGTTGATATTAACATCAAAATATTTCCAGCTGAATCATACCAACATTATTTTCTTGCCACTCTTATTCACCCACAATAGCTTTTATATTGCTAGATTTCCACAGAATGTTGTCAGCAGCACATTTTCGAAAATCAAAGAAGAAAGTTATTAATATCTCCTTGCAAAAACCATGCAAAAGATGATGAAAGGAAAAAGTAAAAAGAGTGGCTACATGACACAACATTGAGGCAATGCCCCTAATTGCAGTAATAATGTGCCAAGAACTAGTTGAACATGGACCAATTTTAAAGGAGATCGGAATATGTAAAGCTAAGCCATTCTGTTCCATTTCAATAAATCTATTGTGTGATTCCAAGAGATGGTGTAGCACAGTGAATTGTGCTTCATGGTATTGCTTTCTATCCCAATAAAACACTTAATCCACTAAACTAACAGTTGCATTGCTGGCTAAGAAGTGTGATTATGAAGAAGCAACCCTTTCTTTACATTTGGTCCCTCAGGTGTCCCGTCCAAGAATGTTTTTAGTAGCGGCATTATTTAATTCTTTTTGATTAATGGAATGGAGTGTGCTATTCTTCAATAGGGTTAAAATGTACTTGTTAGTCAAGCTCTGAAGACTAAATACCTGGCAGATTGGATGTTAGCAAATGTAACACCTCTATCCAAGAAAGGAGGGAAAGAGAAAACAGGGAACTACTGGCCAGTCAGCTTGACATCAGTGATTAGGAAAGTGTTGGAATCTATTATTAAGGAAGTCTGAACAATGCATGTAGAAAGTATATTATCATTAGAACAAGTCAACGTGGTTTTCTGAAAGGGAAATATTGTTTGTCATGAAGCTATTAATGTGTATAATATTATTGGAAAATATTTTTCTTTTCAAAATAGAGGTTTAGTCTGTAGGTGTGTCTTAATTAGATTAAAGCCAGCTAGTCTGGGTGCTTTGACATGTACTAGTTTTGATATGTAAGAGAGATAACGTGCATTTGCATTTTTTGAATAGAGCATCCAAGAAGTAGGGTGAAAACTTGATGCTTTTCTAGCAGCTACCAAGCAATATCTTTATATTACTAATTAAATTGGTACTATGAAAGGGGTTTCATTGTGAAAAGGTGAAGCTCAAAGAGGCTGGTGAGACAATGAGAATTTTGAACAGTCAGTGGTGGTAGGTATAACCTCAGTAGTTTTCCGGTGTGCAGAGAGGCAATGTGAGATCAAAAGGCAGCTGTAAGCCTCCAACTGGCTGCACAGTGAAAAGAACCTCATTTTGAATTCGTATGGTGAAAATGCTTTGCCTGGTGTCTGGTTAAGTCTATGGGTTGCTGTTGCCATAATGGAGATTATTTTGGGAATTTGTTAAAAGTTATGATAGTAGTAATTTGTAGCCATGTGTACATATATTTAAATTTAATAAAATGTTTCATTTAGTTTAATGTAATACCTCGAGAACTGGTGGTATGATTCCTGAATTTAGAGTCGCATCTCAAACATAACACTTAAAATTATAGGTTATGACAGTTGTTTAATGTTTCTGGGATTTTTAAATAACTCCGCTTTACCAACTGCATCAGTCATAACAATTGGGGGCTGTGCCGGGATAAATTATATTTCTAATTCCTTGATTGGTAAGGAATTGGTGAATCTTAAGATTATGAGTATGAGAGGCTCTTTGAATTCAGGAGTCAGTGAGGTATTTTAGAAGTGGTGAGACTGCAAGGTGGCTTTGGCAATTGCTAAGACTTGTCTGGGAGCAGAAGAGATAACTCTGATTGGGTTGGAGTGAATAACCAAAAGTAAGTTGACAGAGTTGGCAGATAAGTTAAAATTGGGGTTACCTGCGGGGGCTAGGAAATCAAATATAGTTAAATGTATAGCACAGCATCTATAGTTGGAAGTGAGACCTGACACTAGTGAGTCACGGCGGGAGGTAGTGAGACGTCAGTTACAAGTGAAAACGCTAGAATTTGAACAAACAAAGGAACTGAAAAAGCTTGAATTTGAACAAGCAAGGGAATTATAAATTGTGAAGGTAGAGAAGGAGGAAAGAAAGAGAGGAAGAGAATTGCAACTGAAAATATTGACAGTTAGAAAAGAGATGTCAGTAGGTGAAGAAGGATTTATCTCTAGAGTAGAACCCAGTGGGGATATGTTTAAATTTGTACAAGCTCTTCCATAGTTTGAGGAAAGAGATATTGAAGCATTCTTTATTTCATTTGAGAAGCTGGCTAAACAGATGAAATGGCCACAGGAAAACTGGACGTTATTATTATAGTCTAAGTTGTTAGGTAGGGCACATGAGGTATATGTTTCGCTTTCAGAAGAAATGTCAGTGAATTATGAGGCAGTGAAAAAAGCTACTTTGAGTGCATATAAGTTGATTCCTGAAGCATACCGGCAGAGATTTAGGAATATAAGAAAAAAGCCTGGGCAAACTTATATTGAGTTTGAAAGAGTAAAACAAAGTAATTTTGACCGGTGGATACGAGCGTTAAAAATAGAAACAACCTATGCAGCTGTTAGGGAAGTAATTCTTTTGGAAGAATTTAAAGATTCAATCCCTTCGGCGGTGAGAACTCATGTGGAGGAACAGAGGATTGATTCTGTAAGACAAGCAGCAGAGATAGCTGATTGTTATGAGTTAGTTCATAGAGCTAAACCTTTTTTCTGCCATGCTTTCAAATTGGAAAAGGATAAAAAGTGGGAAAGTGAAAGGAAAGCAGGTAGTCAGGGAAGACAAGGAGTAGCTGGAACAAAGAACAAAGAAAAGTACAGCACAGGAACAGGCCCTTCAGCCCTCCAAGCCTGCGCCGATCATATTGCCCATTAGCTAAAACATTTTGCACTTCCGGGGTCCATAACCCTCTATTCCCATCCTATTCATGTATTGGTCAAGCTGCCTCTTAAACACCACTATCGTACCTGCTTCCACCACCTCCTCTGGCAGCGAATTCCAGACACTTACTACCCTCTGCATAAAAAACTTGCCCCGCACATCACCTTTATAGTTTTCTCCTCTCACCTTAAATCTATGTCCCCTTGTAATTGACTCTTCCACCCTGGGAAAAAGCTTCTGACTATCTACTCTGTCCGTGCCACTCAATTTTGTAAACTTCTATCAAGTCGCCCCTCAATCTCCGTTGCTTTAGTGAGAACAATCCGAGTTTCTCCAACCTCTCCTCATAGTTAGTAACCTCCAGACCAGGCAGCATCCTGGTAAACCTCCTCTGCACCCTCTCCAACGCCTCCATATCCTTCTGGTAAAGTGGTGACCAGAATTGCAGGCAATATTTCAAGTGTGGCCTAACCAAGGTTCTATACAGCTGCAGCATGACTTCCCAGCTTTTATACTCAATACCCCTGCCAAAGAAGGCAAGCATGCCATATCCCTTCCTGACTACCTTATCCACCTGCGTTGCCACTTTCAGTGACCTGTGGACCTGTACACCCAGATCCCTCTGCCCGTCGATGCACTTAAGGGTTCTGCCATTTACTGTGTAATTCCTGCCTGTATTAGACCTTCCAAAATTCATTACCTCGCATTTGTCCGGATTAAACTCCATCTGCCATTTCTCCGCCCAAGTCTCCAACCGATCTATATCCCGTTGTATCCTTTGACAATCCTCTTCACTATCTGCAACTCCTCCAACCTTGGTGTCATCTGCAAACTTACTAATTAGCCCAGTTACATTTTCCTGCAAATCATTTATGTATACCACAAACAGCAAAGGTCCCAGCACTGATCCCTGCGGAACTCCACTAGTCACAGCTCTCCATTCAGAAAAGCACCCTTCTACTGCTACCCTCTGTCTTCTATGACCAAGCCAATTCTGTATCCATCCTGCCAGCTCACCTCTGATCCCGTGCGACTTGACCTTCTGTACCAGTCTGCCATGAGGGACCTTGTCAAAGGCCTTACTGAAATCCATGTATATAACATCCACTGCCCTTCAATCATCGATCATCTACGTCACTTCCTCGAAAAACTCGATCAAGTTAGTGAGACACAATTTCCCCTTCACAAAACCATGCTGCCTCTCACTAATACGCCCATTTGTTTCCAAATGGTAGTAAATCCTGCCACGAAGAATCTTCTCCAATAATTTCCCTACCACTGACGTAAGGCTCACCAGCCTGTAATTTCCTGGATTATCCCTGCTACCCTTCTTAAACAATGGAACAACATTGGCCATTCTCCAGTCCTCTGGGACCTCACCCATAGCCAGTGAGGATACAAAGATTTCTGTCAAGGCCCCAGCAATCTCCTCCCTTGCCTCCCTCAGTACTCTGGGGTAGATCCCATCTGGCCCTGGGGACTTATCCACCTTAATATTCTTCAAGGTGTCTAACACCTCTTTTTTGATCTCAACATGATCAAGGTTATCTACACCCTCTTCCCTAGACAAATCGACCGCTAAGTCCTTCTCTTTGGTTCCCAGAAGTTTTTTCTCAGAACGAAAAGGAAGGCGCTGAAGGTAGCAGTGACATTCAAAAGTTGAGGTATTTTCATTGTAATAATTTGGGGCACACAAAGTCAGTGTGTCGGCAATTGCAGGAAAAATCTGGGAATTATTGGGATACAGAAAAGCCCTGGAAGTAAAAGTACTGTGGGTTCTGAGGTTCAGGCACAGGAGAAACCAGTGGTTTGTGTACAGGTGAAACAGGAAGAATCAGTGAAAGGTAAAGAAGTGGGAATGTGTTCACAGTTTACTCGAGAGAATTTTGAGGAGCAGGTTGCAGAAATGTTTAAAGACTTCAAATGTGAAGGGAAAGTCTTTCCATGTGTCCAGGGTGGAATAGGTAAAGATGTTAAAATTTTAAGAGACACAGGGGTTAGTCAATTCTTAATGTTGTGGGATAGTGATATTTGTTGTTCAGAGGGAATGCTGCAGGAGAAGGTAATAATAAGTGGGGCTCAAGGAGATGCTAAATCTATTCTGTTGTGGAAGTTAAAGAGCAGATGGAAGATGGGTGAAGTTATAGTTGGAGTGGTGGAAAAATTGCCCATTGCAGGGGTTCAATTTATTCTGGGTAATGATATAGCTAGATCGCAAATGTAGGTGATGCCTGTGGTAGTTGAGCAGCCTGTAGAAGTGTTTTCAACAGAAGTGCTGCAGAAGTAACATCCTGGATTGTTTCCTGATTGTGTTATAACAAGATCAAAGGCCCAAAGGGAAGAACAAAATAAAAAGGATAAGCAGGCAGTTCAAAGGCAAGAAGAAGGTGTCCGAAATCCAATTGGCTGGCACTGTATTTGATAACATTGTTCAGGAGGAAGGAATGCAGGACAGTTCAGTTGAAGTGTTTAACTCAGAGGTTAGTGGAGTTACAGAAAAAGGATTTGCAATTAAAACAGTTATATCAGAAAGCTTATTCAGAAACCAAAGCAAAATGTATTCCAGTATGTTATTATCTTCGAGGGAATATATTAATGAGAAAGTGGCGGTTGGATCATGTCTCAACAAATGAAAGCTGGAGGGAGGTGCATCAGATTGTTATCCCATTAGGTTATAGAAATGAGATTCTGAGGTTTGGTCATGAAATTCCAAAGGGGGGAAATTTAGGAATTAGGAAAACACAGGAAAAGGTACAGAAGTTTTTTTTTTGGCCAGGATTGCATAGGGATGTAGTCAAATTCTGGAGAACCCGCCATACATGTTAAGTAACAGGAAAATCACAAGCAGTGATTAAGTCTTTAATCCCAATACCAGCATTTGAGAACCTTTTACCAGGGTCATGATTGATTGTGTAGGACTCCTCCCTAAGACTAAAAGTGGAAATCAGTATTTATTGACAACAATGGATGTGTCTACTAGGTTTCCTGAAGTGATACCTTTAAGAAATATTACAATTAAGAAGATTGTGGAGGAGTTAATTAAATTTTTTATAAGATATGGTTTACCTAAGGAAATACAATCAGATCAGGGGTCAAATTTCATGTCACAGCCGTTTAAGAAAGTAATGAACAGTTTGGAGATAAAACAGTTTAAGTCAACAGCTTATCATCCGGAGTCACAAGGAACTTTGGAAGGTGGCATCAAACTTTAAAAACTATGATAAGAGCATACTGTCAGAATTATGCACAGGATTGGGATACGGGAATTCCATTTTTGTTATTTGCTATTAGAGATGCTTCTTTAGCATCGACTGGCTTTAGCCCTTTTGAACTAGTTTACGGTCACGATGTAAGGGGACCACTGAAATTGATTCATGAGAAATTGGTGGGTCAAAATTCAGAAACTACTCTCCTGGATTACATATCAAATATCAGGGAAAGATTGGACAGAACATGTGAGCTGGCTAGGGAACATTTAAAGATCTTACAGTAATTGATGAAAGTGAAAGCAGATAACAAGGCTAAAATTCGCAGTTTTGTTTTTGGCAAAAAACACTAGTTTTATTACCTATATGCAAGATTTAGTGGGCTTTACAGGATTGAAAAGAAATTGAGTGAAGTAAATTATTTAATAAATACTCCAGATAGAAGAAAGAACAGAGGGTGTGTCAAGTAAATATGCTTACAAAGTACTTTGACAGGTAAGAAGAACAAAAAGAGGTATTAATGATGGTGGATGATGAGAAAGAGGTAGAAGTGCTGGACTCTGAAATTGATTTTCCTCTAATCAAATTGGATAATGAGGGGGTGCTTGAAAATGTAAATGAAATATTGAGTTACCTTCCAAGCAAGTGTCAAAGTGATTTGGAAAAGCTATTACAGTCACACAAACCTATTTGTGGAAATAAGTTGGGAAAGACACACCTGGCTTTACATGATGTATGTGTAGAAATATGATCTTCAGTGAGGCAACAACCTTATAGATTAAATCCAGCAAAGTTATCACAAGCACAAAAAGAAATTGATTTCATGCTTCAAAATGATATCATTGAATCTAGTTGCAATAACTGTAGTTCGCCTATTATTCTGGTATCAAAACGGGATGGAACACAAAGGCCTGGTGTGGACAATCGAAAGATGAATGCGGTGACAAAAGCGGATTCATATCCCATACCATGGTTGGAGGATTGCATTGAGAAAGTGGGACAATCAAAATTTATTACAAAGATTGACTTGCTAAAAAGATATTGGCAGGGACCATTATTGGAGAGAGCTAAGGCATATCAGCTTTCGTAATGACAAGTGGTCAATATCATTTTAAAGTCATGCCATTTGGTATGAAGAATGCACCAAAGACTAACAAACAAAGTAATTGTAGGTCTAAGCAATTGTGAGGTTCATATTGATGATCTAATTGTTTTCAATCAGACGTGGGAGGAGCATTTACAGCATCTGGAAGAATTATTTACTTGACTACAAGAAGCTAATTTGGTGATGAACTTGGCTAAAAGTGAATTTGCAAAAGCACAAGTTACGAATCTAGGCCACACCATTGGACATGGTAAGGTGGCCCCGAGAGATGCGAAAGTCAAAGCTATCGTGGATTTCCAAGTGCCTACAACAAAACGAGAAGTTCTGAGATTTCTGGGCATGAGTGGGCTTTACTGGAAATTTGTACCAAATTTTAGCCAAGTGGCTGCTCCACTGACTGAACTATTAAAAAAGAACAAGAAGTTCCGATAGACGCTGGAGTGTCAGAAGTCATTCAGTAATTTGAAAACTCTATTAAATGTGACACCAGTGTTGACAGTGCCCAGTGATGCCAAGCAATTCAAGTTGGCCATTGACGCAAATGATATAGGCATTGGGGCTGTACCGTTACAAGAAGATGACACTGGAATTGAAAAACTGATAGGGTATTTTTCACGGAAACTGAATGTACACCAGAGAAGATAGTCAACAATCGAAAAAGAGACTTTTAGTTTGGTGTTAGCATTGTAGTATTTTGAAATTTATGTTGCAAACAACTCACCAGAAACAATCGTTTATACAGACCATAATCCTTCGAAGCTTTTGGACAAATTTTGAGACAAAAGTGCAAGGCTTTTCAGATGGAGTCTATTATTACAACCAGTTAACCTATGTATTATACATATTGCTGGAAGAGAAAATCTGTTCATAGGTGCGTTATCAAGAGTTTGAAGCTTATAGGAAAATGGGGACATTGAAAAAAAACCTGGACACTGAACTGGAGTGATTTCTGTTGATACCAAGGACTTGTGTACATGTATATTGTTATGTTAATACATGCATCTGGTAATGTAGTAGTGTAATGAGTGTAGGAGATGGTGTGAGATGGGTTATTAAAATGAAACCGTCTTTTAGAATTATGACAGTTCATTTTTCGATAAGGAGGGGGATGTCATGAAGCTATTAATGTAATAATATTATTGAAAAATATTTCTCTTTCTAAATAGAGGTTTAGCCTGTGGGTGTGTCTTAATTAGATTAAAGCCAGCTAGTCTTGGTGCTTTGATATGTACTAGTTTTGATATGTAAGAGAGATAACGTACACTTACATTTTTTGAATAGAGCATTCAAGAAGTGGGGTGAAAATTTGGTCCCCTTCCAGTAGCTACCAAGCAATTTGTTTATCTTACTAATACAATTGGTACTGTGAAAGGGGTTTCATTGTTAAAAGGTGAAGTTCAAAGAGGCTGGTAAGATAAAAAGAATTTGAATTCCATCAGTGGTGATAGGTATAACTTCAGCAGTTTTCGGGTGTGCGGAGCAGAGGCAATGTGAGATCAAAAGGCAGCTGTAAGCCTCCAACTAGTCCAACTGGCTCCACAGTGAAAAGAACCTCATTTTGAATTCGTAAGGTGAAAATGCTTTGCCTGGTGTCTGGTTAAGCCTGTGGGTTGCTCTTGCCCTAATGGAGATTAGTTTGGGAATTTGTTAAAAGTTATAATAGTAGTAATTTGTAGCCATGTGTACATATATTTTAACCTGTGTAAATTAATAAAATTTAGTTTAATGTTATACCTCGAGAACTGATAGTCTGATTCCTCAATTTAGAGTCGCATCTCAAACATAACACTTAAAATTATAGATTATGACAGTTGTTTAAAGTTTCCCTGTGGGATTTTTAAATAACTCTGCTTTACCAACTGCATCGGTCATAACACTGATAAATTTATTAGAGTTTTTTGAGGATGTAATGAATAGGGTAGATAAAGGGGAACCAATAGATCTAATGTTCGTGGATTTCCAAAAAGCATTCGATAAGGAGCCACAGAAAAGTTAAGGGCTCATGGAATTAGGGGTGGCATATTAGCATGGATAGAGGTTTGGTTAATGGACAGGAGGCAGACAGTAGGGATTAATGGTACATTTTGAAGTTGACAGCAGTGACTAGTGGGGTGCTGGTGCTCAGCTATTTACAACCTATATTAATGACAGATGAAGAGATGGAGCATCATGAATATAAGTTTTCTGACCATACAAAGCTAGGTGGGGTGCAAGCTGTAAGGAGGACACAGAGGCTACAAAAAGATATGGGCCGGGATTTTCCGGCCCCGTCGCGGGCGGCACCCGCAGCGGGCGAGGTGGCACCCCAGCCATAAGCCCATTGACTCGCGGCGGGACCTGACAATCCCACTGGTGGGCAGGTGCGAAAAATCCTGCCCATAGATAGGTTAGGTGAGTGGGCAATAAGGTGACAGATGAAATATAATGTGGGGAAGTGTGAGGTTGTTCACTTTGGTCATAAGAATAGAAAAGCAGAATATATTTTGAAATGCAGCAAATTTGTAAATGTTGATGTTCAGAAAGACTTGGGTGTACTCATACAAGAAACACAAAGTTTGGATGCAGGTACAGCAAGCAATTAGGAAAACAAATGGCATGTTGTCCTTTATTGCAAGGGGATTGGAGCATGAATAAAGAATTTTTGCAAAGAAAGAAAGCAGGTAGATGGGAGTGTTAGGATTAGCTTGCATTCAGAGGAATGAAGGACAACACTTCCATATGCTGTCTGTGAGGCATGGTTGTGAGAAAGCAATCGGTTGAGGGCAAGTATAGCTATAGGCAGCTCAGATGGGGATGTGAGGTGCCTACAGAGAGAGGAACTTCAAGGTATTGACCTGAGGAATGCTGTGCAGGAGAATGCTATGCAAGTCAGAGTGTGGATCTTGAAACCTGGCAATGTTATATCACTCGATTGTCATGCCCTCCTGAGGTTCTGGAACGTTGTAGTCCACAGTCTCCAGCTGCTGCTCACTCCCTCAGCCACTTTCATGCCTGCTTGGTTGAAGAAGCTGTCCTCATCCTCCTGCCCTTAGGAGAGTTTACCTTGCTTTCGTCCCTCAGCTCCTTCAGCTGGACCTCTATGTGAAAGTAGAAAATCCAGGGGCTAGCCATTCCAGGTCTCCTCACCATTCCCGTGGCTGCAGCAGCAAAATAACTAAATATAGCACAGTTCAAAACAGCTTCTTTAACTCTTCTTCCCTAACTGCACCCAGCTCAGACATCAGAGTAACCACAGAATTACCTGGAAAAACTCAGCAAGTCTGGCAGCATCGGTGGAGAAGAAATTGACTGATTTCTTCTCCACCGATGCTGCCAGACTTGCTGAGTTTTTCCAGGTAATTCTGTTTTTATTTTGTTTTGGATTTCCAGCATCCGCAGTAGCTTTTAGCTTTTTGTTTTTATCAGAGTAACCACTGTTAAACTGGCACAGGTTACAAAAGCTCTTAGGAGGACTTGCCCAGTTGAAGTGCACTCGGGTGTGGAGTTTACGGATGATAGCAACTGACGTATCATTTGAAATATCAAAATAGAGACATATGCTCATACTTCTGGAGTGAGAGTAGACAGGGGGCCAATGATGATAAAAGATATGCAAAGTTGATGTAAATTGAAGATCAAAATTGTGGCTTATGACCAGTTACGAAAGCATTTTCTTCCTGATAAAATTGAACTGTATACTTTAAATAGGAAACCCTCAGCTGCATTTCCCACAGCAGTCATGGATGGCCAATTATTGTCAAAGAGATACTTCTGTTGGACTGAGATTGATCATAGCCATCATGCAATTGGATCTTCATCCCATTTTTAGCATTGGATTTAAAATCAGATTCCATTGGTGAAAGGCCAAGCCTGAACATGCACCATTCTGTTCTTCATTGTTTTGTATTAAAACTACAGAGTTTGATTTGTACAGTGTGTTTAAAATATGGGGCTTTCCACTACAATGCCATTGGCATCTTGCATGGAAATAGGCTTTTCAAGCCCAATAACCTGTGTTGGCCTTTACCCGATTTCCTTTAGACCTCCTTTTCCTTCAATCACTTATCTAACCTAATTTTTAATTGTTGTCCAGGTCTTTTTTTCAATTGTTAGCTCTGGTGATACGTTCTACAGCCTGTCAACATTAAAATCACTAAATCTCGCAAATCAAATTACTCTCACTGGTGATTATTTTATTGTTCAAAATCTTAATTGTTACAAAATCTGGGCAAGCTCCATAACATTCCCCTGTTTTTGATACCTCTCTAATATGAGAAAGGAAAATAAATTATGATACTTAACATGGTACATAGGTATGACTTGATCCTCAGTTGGGATGATAACAAATGCTAGGTCTTTTACTGATATGGGAGGGTTGATGTTTGGCATTGTAACTTGTTAGATAAACAAAATCCACTGCACATATTTCTGTTTTGTTTTTACAGGTTTATAGTGCTTGCTGTGGTTCTCTTTGGCCTAACTTACAGCCCTCAAGAGCCATGCTCGCTCAACCTGGTTGATCATGGCAGAGGATACTTGGGCATTCTCATTGCCTGTGTGATATCAGAGGCTGCAATAATCTGGCTGAGTATGCGAGGAAGCATCCTTTACACAGAGCCACGAGATTCCATGCAGTATATTCTGTACATCCGTATGGGTAAGATGTGAAATTTACTCTGATAGTATTGTGAGATTTTGTACAGTGTATTGAAAGTTGCTGTTTTTGAGCTTCAACTACAATACCTTGTGATGCCGACAACATTTATATCTTGATTCTCTTAGAGTTACTAAGCCTCCTAAACTGAATCTAACACTCTTTTCATAATTATTTGATTTTTACAGAGCTTATGCATTTTAGAGATGGTGCAAATTGTCTTTCACATGCATATATTCACCAGTATAAAGTAAATGTGAATTAGACTGAATGGATTTGGACAAAGGTTGGAACTGATCCTTCTTCCTTTCATGTCAATCATTGTAGAGGAAACTTGTGCATTTTAATTTAATTTACCAACTAATAAAATTAGGACATTATTGTTTTCTTTCATTCAGACAGTTAGATGTTGAAATTTGTCTCGGGTAGTGGTACTAAATGGGTGGTATTGGATCTGCTGCCCATTTTATACAGTGCCTGATATTCAATTCCACTGAGTATAAGAGAACTGATGGAACTGCATATAATGTGAGGCCCATCCATTGTGCTGGTTCAACACCACTGCCTGAAACTAATTTCTACCCCTTAATTTGAATTTGACCATGTTTTGGATTAAAGCAGTGACAACACCAACATGAGCTGGTTGGACCCATTTCTGTGGCGTATATCCTATACAATCTGTTAGAGGTGTTCAAATTCATCAGGAGAAGGGTCGAGAACCAGAGGACACCAATTTAAGGTGATTGGCAAAAGAACCAAAGGTGACAGGAGGAAGGACGTTTTTAGGCAGCCAGTGTTTAGGATCTGAAATGTATTCCCTGCGACTGTGGTGAAGGTATATTTAACGGTGGCTTTTAAAAGGTTTTTGGATAATTACCTGAAGAAAAAAATATTGTAGGGCTACAGGGAAAGGCGGGGGAGGGGGACTGGATGAGTTGCTCTTGCAGAGAGCCGGCAGAGACACAAGTCATTTAGCCCACTTTTACGCTGTAGCAATTTAATGATTTTATGTGAGTGACACTGGTAAGGCCACACTTGTTGTGTAGCCTTAACTGCCCTCAGATGTTGATTGGCCTTTTCTTTGAATCATATTCATGTAGTCATGGTGCTTCTGCAATGATCATAATCCCAAAGTTCTGCCCATCTCTCATTGTGCAATTGACTGGTCCATTTAAATTTCTGATCAGTGATGAAGGGAGTAGTCACAGGAGCTCTGACAATAGTTGATTGAAAATTATGATGATGATTTCTCTATTAGATACAGACTGACCTTCTGTATACTTCAAGGAATTTATGGATTTTGTTACTATTTTTAAAACTATTTTTTTTTTGAATTTGTGATCCAGATCTGTCCAGGCTTGTTTTGTGTGCATTGTACAAAAGCATTCCTTTGCAGTCATTAAGTGCAGCCAAAGGTTTAGGCACTTAGCGTGTTATGGACAAAAGAGAAAAGAAAATTAGCATTCTATTTTCACAAAGGTGTGATTGGAATGGCAATGCAGTATCTGCAGAAGCAAATTACCAGTAATCAGAAACTAGTTTTGCAGCTTATTCTAATGTTCAATAACCACACAGTACCTTAAATTGACAGGCAAACAAGCTACTAATTAAATGTCGTGTTTGATTTTTGAGTAGAATAATTTGGTACTAAATTGTCTGCTGACTATATATATTATATATATATTACATATGTAGAATATATACATAGACACATATACAAATAAATATGACTTTGTAAAAGAAAAAAAATAACCCAGGTACTTGAATGTGTTTCTTCCTTGCAGCAATTGTGCTAATAGAATTTGCGTATGCGATCATAGGAATTGTCTGGTTAGTCCGGTACTACCACTCCTGTAATGACACTACTGCAAAGAATGTTACCTTGGGTGAGTACAAAGAGCGTAAGTATACACCCATTAATTAATAGTACTCTGTCCATTTCTTACACACAATGCCTAACTGAGTGAATAGTTCTGCTGATCAGCTCTCGGAATCTACGCAGTCATTCAAATGAAGAGATGCTACTCCATTCATTTTTTTTAGCCCATTGTGCTTTTGACCATTTTTTTGCTGCCAAGCGTAAAACACATTTTTCACTTCCTTTAATTCTCCCTGGGGTGCACACCAGGCCTTGATCTGTTCCCCTGCTTTGCTAATGCAATTGGCTTCAATAAGATGTGTAAGTGTATACCTGAATCAGCTGACACTTGACATACTTTCCCCTTTTCCTACCTTATAGAATAATGCATCGATTCCAATTGTCATTTTGTTTTAATAGCTCTTGGGATCAAGCAATTTCTGTGTGATGAGGTACAGGCTTGATGGTAGACACCAACATGACCAGGACTTCTAGGTTGCTGTTGGCAACTTGAAATGCTTAGCCAATGCCAGGCCATTTGTTGCTCTTTTCATCTCTGAGTTATTGATTGTCCTTAGTTTTGGAGACCTCTGCCTGTATTTTGTGGTATAGGTTACTCCTGCTCTTGCAATGTGTAGTAGATTTATGGAAGCTAGGAAAATCCCAATATTCCTTCTTTCCTGAAATAGACTGTTTTCGGACAAGGAGATGATATAGTAGCCCTGCATAAGAACATGAACTAGGAGCAGGAGTAGACAATATGGCCCATTGAACCTACTCTGCCATTCAATGCCATCATGGGTGATCTTTGGTTTCAAATACACTGTCCTGCTGGCTCCCCATAACTCTTGATTCCCTGAGAGACCAAAAGTCTGCCTGTCTCACCCTTAAATGCATTCAACAATGGAGCACCCAAAGCCCTCGGGGATAGAGAATTCCAAAGTTACATTCTCAAAAAACTCCGATGAATTTGTCAAACACAATTTCCCTTTGGTAAAACCATTTTTGATTTTGATGACCATACTTTGATTTTCTAAGTGCATTGTTAAGACTTCCTTAATTAGAGATTTCAGCATGTTCCCGATAAATGATATCAGGCTAACTGGCTGGTAGTCCCCTCTTTCCTTCCTTTAGTGGTGTTACATTTAGTAACTTCCAATCTGCTGGAACTGTTCTTGAATCTAGGGAATTTTGGAAAATCATAACCAGCACATCCACCATCTTTGCAGCTATCTCTTTTAGAACTCTAGAAAATAGGAATCAGGCCCTGGGGATTTGTCAGATTTTAAACCCTTAAATTTGTCCAATACTTTTTCTCTGCTAATATTAATTATCCTATGTTCCCCAGTCTTATTAGCTCCTTGGTCACTCTCTCTTTCTGGTATGTAATTTGTGTCTTCTACTGTGAAGACAAATACAAAATATCTGTTCAATGTCTCTGCCATTTCCTTATTCCCCATGATAATTTATTTTGTCTCTGCCTCTAAAGGACCAGTGTTTACTTTAGCTATTCTCCTTTTTATATATTTGTAAAAGCTCTTACAACCTGTTTTTATATTCCTGGTTACTTTACTCTCATTGTATTTTTTACATTTTAATCAACTTTTTGGTGGCTTTTAAATCACTCCCAGACTTACTACCTTTCTTTGTGATATTATAAGCCTCTTCCTTTTAATATAATGCTATCCTTAACATCCTTAATAGGCCAGGATGGATTTTTCTTGTTGAGTTTTTATTTTTTAATGGAATGTAGTTTTATTGAACATTTTGAATTGTTTCTTTAAATATTTCCAATTGTTTATTATCATCATAGCTTTTAGTCTATTTATCCAATCAACTTTAGCTAGCTCTCCCCATATACTTATGTAATTGGCTTTGCTTAAGTTGAAGATTCTTGTTTGGGAGTGGAGTATGCCACTTTCAAAATTAATATGGAAAGCAATTGTGTTATGATTGCTATTGATCAGTGGATATTTTACTATGAGAGTTTCAGGAACTGATACTATCTCTGATTTCAGGAGAGGGAGCAACACAATTGTAGATGAACCAGCTAGATAGTGAGAGATATGTGTATATCTGAAATCTAATAAGGATCATGATTTGGTGACATGAAGTGCCAAAAATGTTATTCTTGGGATATTTGATATGGTCAGAAGGATCACATTTTTTACCCAGCTCTTGGTGCCTTATAAGGATGGTGATGAGTTGTTCTAGCAATTATTTATAATATAAATTTATACCTGAATTTCCCTCACATCCATTGTAGCTCATCTGAGCTGTAGAGATGCAGCAGATGGAAGTTACACAAGGATTAGAAAGTGAAAGAAAATCATCAAGAGTGTCACTCCCTCATTTGCAGCCATGCACCTCCAATGACCAATTGAGATCAATATTGGCATTCCTGGAAGTGATCTCGCTGCCTCACTTTTGAGGAGGCAGAAGAAAGAGAGAAAGCAACAAGGAAAAAGAAACCAACAAAGTACAGAAAGTTCTAGCATCTGCTAAAAATAGGTTAACTTAGACAGGTAAGATAGGTAGTGGAGTATCTGAAACATAGTTTATGTCATTTAGTCCATTGTTCCAGTGTTGGCACTTTGAAAGAGCAGCTATGCTTAGTCCCTGCTTTTTGACTGTAACCTGCTAATTTTTTCATCGTCAAGTACCTGTCCAACTTCCTTTTAAAATTATTTATCTGGTACACTCCAGATCCCAACAGCTCGAAGTGAAAAAATTCTCCTCATCTCCTCTCCTAATTATTTTGTGTCTATGACGTCCAGTTATTAACCCACTTTCCAGAAGGAATAGTTTTCCTTTATCTACTCACAGTCATGAAAACCTCTATTAGGCTACCTCTTAATCTTCTCCATTCCAAGGAGAACAGTCCTAACCCTTCCAACCTCTGCTTATAACTGGTGACATCCTAGTAGACCTCCTCCACACTTTTCTGAGACCTTTGTGCCTTTCCAGATTGTGTTGCCCAGAATTGTCCACAATACTTCAGCTGAGGCTTAATCAGTGATTGATAAAAGACAAGCACAATCTCTTTGCTTTTATATTTTGTTTATAAATCAATGTAACCCATTTTTAAGCCATGTTATCAACTTGCCCTGCAGGTTTAAGCATTTATGTAAGTAGACACAAGGTCTCTGTGCTCATCTACACTTTTCAAAATCATGCCATCCATCAGGCATTAATTGAAAAAGGCTCATGTTGTCGCTCACATTAGACTGACCTTATAAGACAAAATGAGAAATATGACCCATGTTTCATGTTCAGGTTATTTTAAAGATGGAACATTTACTCAAGCGGTTTATCAATGAGAAAAGAAAGAAGGCTTTATGGATTCCAAAATACTTAAGCATTATTTTAATTAACATTTTATGCTAATTTAACATTCTTACACTGCCATATTTTCATTGGTCCGAGTGTCCTCTAGGACCTCACCGAGTGAACATTCATCTTGGACAAGACTTCGAACGTCAGGCTGTTTCGCTCTTGAGGCACGAAGGGCAAGCCTGATCATTGTCTCATTCAGCATGCACATCCACATTTACTTCCTTTTTGGCAGAAGTCATTGGATAACTAACAGGCATAGCAAAATTGGTGATCTCAGTGATAGCACTCTTCCCTCTGAGTCAGAAAGTTCAAGTCCCATTCTAGAGATCTGAGCATATAATCTAGGTTGATACTTCAGGGTAATACCAATGGTGTATTGCATTAGCAGAGGTACCATTTTTCAAATGAGCCATCAAACTGATGCCTCATCTCCCTGAAGTTCCCCTAGTATCCTGGCCAACATTTGATCTTCAGCTAACGCATTTTTAAAAAACTACTTATTTGGTCATTTATATTATTGCTGTTTGTGGGACTTCACTGGGCATATATTGGCTGCCAATTGCCCACATTACAAAATTACTACGCTTCAAAAGTCCTATCTTGTGAAATACTTTGGGAATTTATGAGGACATAAAAGCATATGTAAATGCAACATTTTTCTTTTTTTGCAATGCAATGGTCAAAAGTAACACCCCCTGATTTAGGCCTAGTTGAGATAAACCAACACAACAGATTAGGGACCCATCCTAAGTCTTCCACATCCACTAGTTCACCATGCACACTATTTGCCCACTGAGTCATAGTAGAGCCCTGCCCATTATTTCAATCCTATAGGTCCTAAGAAAAACAAAGTATTCATGTGTTTTATTGATTTTAGTAAGGCACTTAATAAGATGAAACTTGTTTGAGTCTCTTGACCTTGATGGCAAGGATCTTAGAATGATAAGAAATCTTTATTGGGGGCAAACCGCGGCCATAAAAGTTGAGAATGATCCAAGCAATTTTATGAAGATTAAAAGAGGGGTCGGACAAGGATGTGTTTACTCCCCAGATTTATTCAATTTGTATTGTGAAAACATTCTTAGAGAGATTGAAGGCCTTCCCGAATTATTAGTTGAAGGTTATAATTTTAATAATATAAGATTCGCTAATGATACCATTCTCTGAAGAGAAACTGCAAAATATTTTGGATAAAGTAGTGAGCGAAAGTGAGAAGAAAGGCTGAGCATAAATTGTACAGAAACAAAATGTCTAGTTGTGTCCAAAAAGAAAATCATAGTAGAATGTAAGATCACAGTGAAGAATGAAAAAGGTCTACACAAGTAGACAAATTTTGCTACCCAGGAAACATGTTAATATCAAATGGAAAGTGTGACAAAAAATGAGACAAAGGATTGGAATGACCAAAGATGCATTTCAAAAAATGAAAAAGATTATGATCAGCTTAAAATTATCCATGAAAACAAAATTGAAAATTCTGGAATGCTACATCACATTAATTTTGATGTATGTTAGATCAGCGAAGCAATGCAGAGAAGAATTGAGGCTGTAGAGTTGTGGTTTTTAAGACGAATAATGAAGATATCTTGGCTAAGTCACACTACCAATGAAGAGGTGCTAGTAAAATCTGAGACAATAAAACTCCACTGACCAAGATCCGGAAAAAACAGTTGGAATTTCTTGGACACGTAATAAGAAATCATGACTTAGAAAGTCTGATGCTGATGGGAAAGATTGATGGTAAAAGAGATTGAGGTAGACAAAGAACGATCCTTCTAAAGAGCCTTGCAAACTGGATGAATGTACCACCAACGAAGAAGACCCATGCCTGCAGAGCGAGACTAACATAGAGGTCCATGGTCACCATTGCCCTCTTAAGGCATGGTACCTGAAGAGAGGAGGTTCCTTGAAAATCTGTCTCTTCATTGAATGTACTGAGGAACCAAAGAACTATCAAGCACTTAAAATGAATGAAATAACCTAAAGGTGGCAAACCTGTTTGAGTTCTAACCCACTGGTCAAATGAGTGGTAGGTAGCTGGTACATACCTACAGAATTACATATAAACCCCAACTATGGCCAGTTGCTTCACCCGGAAAATTAGTGTTACTGAAATCACATAAATGAACCTAATAGCAATCAGGTGCTGAATAAAACATTTTGAAGCCTGGGAGAAGGTGTCACAAAAAATGAATACAAACCAAAAAGTCAGTATCGCAGTAAGAATTAAAAGTGGAAAGAAGATAATAGTGCACAATTTTTTTCTGGAAATACAGAGTGCCAAAAAAATCAAAATGAACAAGATAAAAATCAGCCTATAAACAAAAACAAAAGAATGCTAATACTGGAAATCTGAAAGGAAATGTTGGAAATCTAAATTAATCTGATGAAAGATCACAGACCTGAAATGATAATTCTATTTTTCTCTCCACCGCAGCTGCCAGATTTTGAATATTTCCAGAATTATCCGTTTATTATAAACAAATCTGGGGCAGCTTAAAGTAATTGTTTGCATTTGCAGCATTGCAGCTCTGCTTTGCGATGCTGCTGCAACACTCCAAATCCTGAAGCAGCACAGTCAGCAAGCAGTCCATGAAGGTATTTACAAACTCTGATGATGACCACCCTCCAAAAAGAAACCTTGTATTTTCTACATATTACACTCCATCTTTGAAAAATCTGTTGATGCGGAGCTTCTTGGCTTCATCCACTTCCTCTTGTTTCAAACAATGCTTTTCTGGGCTGTATGGGGGATGCCTTCGATAATGATAGGGATGGGGGCAGTCGATAAGAATGTGAGGCAACCAAGGGATAAAAAGAAAAAAATCATGAATGCTGCAACCTGAAATAATCAACTCAAACCACATGTAACTAACATGATGAAGACTTTTAGCTGAGCCTAAACCTGCAGTATGCAAACAACCACGTCAAACTGTGGATTAGAAAGTCACTGTGACTAACCTCAGATCAGAGATAAAGGGCTGAATGTCAGGGGTGGGGAGGATTTGCGTTCAGTTTGGAGTTAAAGCCCTGAAAAGTGGCCTCAGGTGCGGAACCTGACAAGATGCTGCCTGCTTCCAGGTTTTTCCTGGGTAGGTCTACAGGTAAGTGGGAAACACCTTTGGAATTGTTGATTAATTGCTTTCGATATTTAAACCCCTAATAATCTCGGGGTTTAACCCAGCATTCTGGCTTTAAGAGCCAGAGCATAGTTTCTTGAGCTAAGTGGAATGCTTCAGGGTGAACAAGGCAAGAGCCCAGCAGAGTCATTGATGAAACTGACAGACTGAAAAACCTTTAAAAGAGCAAAATTGCAAAACTTGTGTTCAGAATTTGTTCTGACGGCCCGATTTCACCGCTTTGAGTGTGATTTCCAACTTTTTGAAAGTCATTTCACCTACACCCCCTCATCTTGATCTCAACTGCCTTCTGGTCAGTCTTCATTGCAGCATGGGAGCAATTTTTTTTTTTCATGCAGCTGTAGCATGGACCTCTAATGAGGAACAAGAGGAGCACCATGGGTTTTTGCACCTCCACGCAGTATCACTGGCTCCTTGGAAAAAGGCCTCCTTCTGGCCCCAAGGAGCCAGATGTAGCCATGGTGCCTGCAGTCGCTCACCTGACTGCTACCTGCTGCGGCCTGCTTATTGTAATTTGTGAGGGTGAGAGCACCTGATGGTGCCTTACCTCTGCACCCCAACACAGTTCATTCCATTAGTCTCAAATCCAACCCTGAGTCTTCAGCAAAGCTGGAAGCAGGCTGCTAGTTCCTCTGCTGTTACAGATGAGATGCCATAGCATGCATCCCCTCCTTTAGGAGCTTGTGAGTGTCCTTCTAAAGACTGCTCCACCTCCTCTGCTCCACATGTGCAGGGAAAAACCAGTCATTGGGGCATGAGGCAGCATGTGGTGCTTTGTCTGGCAGGAGGTGGAGTAGATGAGAGGTGGGAGCACCTTGACAAAAGTCCCTATTGTCATGTGGCCTTTCTCCATTTTCCTCTCATAGCCTGCCTGCTGCACTTCCATGCTGGCTGCCTTTCAGTAGAACATTGAGCCACCAAGCCAAGCTTTTTCTCCATCTTGTGTTAGGTGATAGATGCAGCGTGCAGGTCATTTGTCTTGGCCAGCATGCACTCGGTGGCTTGCCGCATCTGATTTACCATGTGGGTGGCCACTCTTTCCATGGAGGTGGACATCAGTGGAAATGCCTGAGACATCATGGCACTCATGCTTGAGGTGCACTCCTCCAATCTCTCTCCAAAGATGCTTTCTGTCTCTACAAATGTTGACAGAAACACAGATATTTCCCATTGCTTCTTCAGAAATGCCCTTTTTATGGATGATCACTGAGATTCAACATTTATGTCTAGCTGAGCAGAGTTTAGAATGTTCTTCACCTTCCACAGAGACTCTTCTCTGTTGTTCCTGTCTCCGGCATGTAATTTATGACTTGTCACATCTAGCTATCTCTAATGCAGATCCCATTTAGGGAAGTGTATATGTGCTGGTGGAGGGTGTGATAGAGACATGAGTGATAGAGACGGTGCATTCCCAAAGTGCTTGCCCTCCTCTGAGGACTCCTCAGCCTCCATGGCAGATCTGCTGCCACTCTTAAAGGAAATGAAGGACTTACAATACATTAGTTAATACTGACATGGGGAAATGGCTCAAACTCAAAAAAGTGTGTCATAACATTTAAATTATTGATGACATCAATTCAACATGCATGACTGTTAAGTGGCAAGTGGCAGTATGATGGCCTGTGGGCCACTCCCATCTGTCCATTGCTGATGCCTACTCTATGTGCCACCCTGCCGATCTCCAAAACTGTTCAGATACCTATATACCCCCTTTCACAGAATAAAACATATCAAGGCATTTCACAGGAGCATTATATACAGAGCAACAGAACCCATTATACCTCCATCGTGTTGTGTGGCACTACCACCATGCTAAATGGGATAAAATTTGAACAGACCTAACAACACAAAACTGGGCATCCATGACCGGGGCACTGTGGGCCATCAGCAGCAACAGCAGAATTGTATTTAACCACAAGCTGTAACCTCATAGCCCAGCATATCCCCCACTATACCTTTACCATCAAGCTGTGGTATCAACTCTGGTTCAATGCAGTGTGCAGGAGAGCATGCCAGGAGCAACACCAGGCATACCTAAAAATGAGGTGTCAACCTGGTGGAGTTACAACACAGGACAACTTGCGTGCCAACAGATCAGATCCAAGCTCTGCAGTTCTGCCACATCCAGTTGTGAATGGTGGTGGACAATTAAACAACTCACTGGAGGAGGAGGCTGTACAAATTTCTCCATTCTCAATGATGCGGGAGGCCGCACATCAGTGCAAAAGACAAGGCTGAAGTATTTGCTACAATCATCAGCCAGAAATGCCAAGTGTATGGTCCATCTCGGCCTCCTCTTGAGGCCCCCAGCATCATAGATGCCAGTCTTCAGCCAATTTGATTCACTCCACGTCATATCAGGAAATAGCTGAAGACACTGGATACTGAAAAGGCTATGGGCCCTGATAATATTCCGGCATTAGTACTGAAGACTTGTGCTCCAGAACTAGACATGCCCCTAGCCAAGCAGTTCCAGTACAGCTACAACACTGGCACATACCAGGCAATGTGGAAAATTGCCCAGGTATGTCCTGTCCATAAAAAGCAGGACAAATCCAACCAGACAAATTATCGCCCCATCAGTCAATTCCCGATTATCAGCAAAGTGATGGAAGGATTCCTCGACAGTGCTATCAAGCAGCACTATTTAGCAATAACCTGCTCACTGATGCTCCATTGGATTATGCCAGGGCCACTCAGCCTTGGTCTAAACATGGGCAAAAGAATTGAACTCCGGAGGTGAGGTGAGAGTGACTGCCCTTGACATCAAGGCAGCATTTGACAGAGTGTGGCATCAACAAGCCCTAGCAAAACTGGAGTCAATGGGAATCGGGGGGATAATTCCCCGCTGGTTGGAGTCATACCTATTATAAAGGAAGATTGTTGTTGTTGGAGGCCAATTATCTCAGTCCCAGGACCTTGCTGCAGGAATTCCTCAGGGTAGTGTCCTAGGCCCAACCATCTTCAGCTGCTTCATCAATGACCTTCCCGTCATCATAAGAACAGAAGTGAGGATTTTTGCTGATGATTGTGCAATGTTCAGCATAATTTGCAACTCCTCAGATACTGAAGCAGTCCATGTCCATATGCAGCAAGACCTGGACAATGTTCACGCTTGGGCTGATAAATGGCAACACTAGCACCGCACAAGAGAGAATCTAACTATCTCATTTCGCCTTGACATTCAAAGGCATTACCGTCACTGAATCCTCCTCTATCAACATCCTGGAGGTCACCATTGACCAGAAACTGAACTGGACCAGCCATATAAATACTGTAGCTTCAAGAGCGTCAGAAGCTAGGAATCTTGAGGCAAGTAACTCACCTTCTCACTCCCCAAAGCTGGTCCACCATATAGAAGGCACAAGCCAGATGTGCAATGGGATACTTTCCACTTGCCTGGATGTGTTCAGCTCCAACAACACTCAAGAAGCTCGACACCATCCAGGACAAATCAGCTTGCTTGATTGGCACCCCATCTACCACCTTAAATATTCACTCGCTCTACCACTGACGCACAGTGGCAGCAGGGTGTACCATCTACAAGCTGCACTGCAGAAACTCATCAATGCTCCTTCAACAGCACCTTCCAAAGCCGTGACCTCTATCACCTGGAAGGACAAGGATGGCAGATGCATGGGAGCAATACCATCTGCAAGTTCCCTTCCATGCCCCTACTGACTTGGAACTACATCGCCACTCTTCCATTGTCGCTGGGCCAAAATCCTGGAACCCGCTTCCTAACAGTACTGTGGGTGTATCTACAACACATGGACTGCAGCTGTTCAACAAGGCGACTCACTATTATCTTCTCAAGGGCAGTTAGGAATGGGGTATAAATGGTGGCCTAGCCAGTGAGTCCCACACCCGTGAAAGAATAAAAATTAAGGCAATATTAGGCCAGGTGACCAAAAGCTTGGTCAAAGAGGGAGGTTTTAAGGAGTGCCTTAAATGACAAAAGTGAGGTAGACAGGCAGAGAGGAATGCAGAGGGGATTCCAGAGAATAGGGCCTAGGCGCTGAAAGCGTGGCCATCAGTGGTGGAGCAATTAAAATCAGGATGCTCAAGGGGCCAGAATTAGATGAGTGCTGATATCTTGGAGAGTTGTGTGGCCGGAGGAGATTACAGAGATAGGGAGCAGCAAGGCCATGGAGGGATTTGAAAATGAAGATGAGAATTTTAAAATCAGAATGTTGCTTGAATGGGAGCCAATGTAAGTCAAATGAGCACAAGATGATAAACAAACGTAGTGTGGTGCGAGCTAGGACATGGTCTGCAGAGTTTTGAATGAACAAAAGTTTGTGGAGGGTATAGAATGCAGAAGACCAGCAAGAGTACGTTGGAATTGTCAAGTCTGGAGGTAACGAAGGCATGAATGAGGGTCTCAGTAGCAAATGAGCTGAGGCTGGGACAAGGTCAGGCTATGTTACTGAGGTGAAAATAGACTACCTTAGAGGTGGTTAGAAGCTAATTTTGGGGTCAAGTATGACACCAAGGTTGTGATGTTGTCAGGGCGAGGAATGAAGTCAGTAGCTCAGGAATAGGTATCTGAGCAGGGACCAAAAATAGGGGCTTCAGTTTTTCCAAATATTTAATTGGAGGAAATTTCTACTCATCCGATACTGGCTATCAGTAAAGAAATCTGATCATTTAGCATAGATGGAGGAGAGGAGGAAGGTGGTAATGAGGTAGCGTAATCCAGGCCAATATTTAGCAAGATCTAGACAGCATTCAGGCTTGGGCTGATAAATGGCAAGTACCATTCATACAAGTGCCAAGCAATGATCATCCCCAGCATGACTTCCTGCATGATTTCCAGAGAGCCAGGGTTGGCAGCGGTGGGGTGGGTGTCCAGACAGACAGGCAGTGTAGGAAGGCCTTCCCAGATCTTCCTTCTGCATCATCCTCCCTGCATCTTTGTCCCATTTATTTACTTATACCAGCTTTTACAATCATGACCTCCTGCAGCCTTTCTGACTATTGTCAGGGTCTCTTTAAATAAAGATCTTTCATTGATAGATTGCAGGCTGTCCCCATGCCCTCACTCTGTAAATGACTGGGAAATTCAGAAGCAAATGCTAATGTCATTGCAAAGGCCAATTCAGTGACAGATGGGTTCCCAACACCCACTGGCCTCTCTGCTGCCTGTGAGTCTTTAGGTAAAATTCTGTCCAAAGTAACCAAACACATATCTAAAAGTGAATTTTCAAGGCTCAGCGCACTGCATTGATTGAGATCTGACACTGCTGGAGCCATTATCATTTTCCTAGCAAGCTCTTGATGTAAATAGTGACTTCATTGGTAGCTTGCTGCTTCTGATGCTTATTTCCTGTGCTTCAGGAGTTAAAATACTACAGCAAATTTCAAAAATTGCTTTAAGCTGTTTCTGTACAAGATGAAGGAGATGTTTTCAGATGCTTTTGATAGAAGCTTTTCTCAGATCAGAGGAAGTTGGAACCTGCTATCCAAGGGGTCAGTTTTTGTCTCTTAGCAATGGAGCCTGTGGTTGCAGATCTTATAGGTCTTGCTTTTAAAGGAATGAGCTTTGGATTCAGAATATTGATATATCTTATAAACCGGAGAAACTGGAACAATTATTTTACAGGAAGATCTGGAATTAATTGCATTCACCTGGATACAAATTGGATAAGAATGGAATTATCAAAATATAATATATTTAGGAGAAATAGAAAATGAGGCAGAGTGGCAAAAATGTGAAAAGAGAACACATGTTGTAGTGAAGGCTGATGTGGACAAGGAAGGGATACAAAGAGCGTCAATGTAGTTGGAACTCAAAGAATTTTCTTGAAAACATATGAACAAGGAGCAGGAGTAGGCCATTCAGCCCCTTGAACCTGCTCCGCCATTTAATAAGATCATGGCTGATCTGATAGTAAACTAAAATCTGCATCCCACCTACTCCCGATAACCTATCACCCCCTTGCATACCAAGAATCTATCCACCTCTGCTTTAAAAATATTCAAAGACTCTCTTCTTGAAAAGGTGGTAGAAGCAGCGTTCCAAAGAGACACGACCCTCTGAGAGAAAAAATGTTACCTCATCTCTATTTTAAATGGGCGACATATTATTTTTAAACAGTGATCCCTAGTTTTACATTTTCCTACAAGAGGAAACATCTTCTCCACATCCATCCTGTAAAGACCCCTCAGGATCTTCTTATATGTTTCAATCAAGTTGCCTCTTATTCTTCTAAACCCCAGCAGATACAAGTCTATTCTGACCAACCTTTCCTCATAAGACAACCCACCCATTCCAGGTATTAGTCTGGTGAATCTACTCTGAACTGCTTCCAAAACATTTACATCCTTCCTTAAATAATGTGACCAATGCTGTACACAGTACTCCAAATATAGTCTCACTAGTGCCCTGTACAACTGAAGCATAACCCCTCTACTTTTGTATTTAATTCCCCTTGCAATAAGTCATACTATTCTATTAGCTTTCCTAATTGCTTGCTGTACTTGCATACTTTTGTGATTCATACACTAGGACACCCGATCCCTCTGCAACTCAGAGCTTACTCCACTTGGATATATTGCAAACCTCTAAATTGTGGGAAGGAAATGGATGAAGAAATCTGCAGTCAGGTTAGAGTGAGCAGTAGGAATAGCAAAACTATTATGGGAAATTTTAATTACCTACTTATTAATTGAGATGGGTGGAGAATAAATGGAGAAAAAGGAATGGAATTCCTAAGATGTGTACAAGCCTTCTTCCTCAAGGAAGAATACTGTGTACAGTATTGTTAGATTTGGTTATAAGTGATGAAGTGGATTAGGTAGTTGATTTCAATGCGGGTGCGTACCTTGGGAGTAATGGCCACAATGTGATGTGGTTTAAGATTGAACCAGAAAGTGAAAAGTCAACACAAAAGCTGCATCACTAGATTGGATTGGGGGAGGTTTTAGAAAGATGAGAAGTGAACTAGCTAAGGTGAGGCAGAGGGAGAAATTGGTGTACGTGACTATAGCAACAGTGGGATTTTTCTGTTAAAAGCAATAGCAATGCAGCAGAATAAACATATTCCATTAATATTGGATAGTTTAGCTGAGGTATACGATCCATGGGAATCTCGATGCAGTAATTTTAAGATAGCTGAGGGTTTAATTTGGTCGCAGTACGGTGGACATGGCTGTTAAAACCTTTAGTGATTGACTAATTAAGTAAAGGTCTCTTTGAGAGCCTGGCATATCACTCAAACAGCCTGTACAGGCAGGTCTTCTGGTCCTGCCCATTCAAGCTTTCCTCCATCTGCTCCAATCTTATGCCTGGCAAAATTGTGCCATCGGATGGAAAGGTTGCGGGAAACTTTTGGAAAACTATATTGAAGCACTGCCTCATGATGCCTCGGATGTGTTCTATAATAATCCTAATGGCTGCTTGCACTTCATTGGACCTTGACTTTGTTTGAAATTGGCTGGGGTGTCATGAGCTTTAGAACTAGCTTTTGTCATCTAGCAGCCAAATTTGTATTATTTAAAACACAGATAATATAGCATGAATTGTCTCATGATAATAATGTCAAGGTTGCAGTCTGCGACCATTAGCATTATTCTATGCTAGTGATCAAAGGCAGAAGTCATGATGCACATTGATCTGCATTATTCCATGCTGATGATCACAGACAAAATACTTTTCTGAGAATAATGGCTCTTGTGGTTCTTGAAGGCAATGAAATTATCCATAGGTAAATATAGGGTGTCATCAGTCACCCACTAGACTTTGGGCAGTGCTGCCATCTGAAAAAAAAATCCTTTTATGTTGGTGATATTTATCCACTGTTGCAAACAGTGCATCCATCACCAGCTTTATAGATTTATTCACTGCTAACTGACTGACTGACTGACATATCATTGATGACATCCTTGAATGAAGCCTGGATATAGAAATTGAAGGCTGTAGTGACCTTGATAACAACCAAGATAGTGCTGTACCAGTACAGAATTTGTGTGGAGGCCAGGTTGCTGCACATGGCACAACTGAATCGTTACCACCATTATGGAGTGCAGTTTCAGTTCTTTGTTGTGAGCTAGAAGGTAATATTAGGTTTGGCAAGTCAATCTTTGGTACAACCTCATGTGTGGGCTATCCCATTCTGTGTTCTGCTTTGAAATCTTAAATACTGAGGAACTTCTGGTCAATTTAAATGTCATGGCTAAAGCCTTATCTCCAGATCCCCTCTACCAGAGTTACCATGCTGTATGTTATGGACAAAGATCCATTAAGTGCAATCTCTGCCCCAACTTCCAATGTTACCCACCCTAGCAAGTTTGTGTCACTTAGGTAGTCCTGACTATATTTAATTAATTTAGGCAAATTTGTGAATTATCATTATCACAGGAATATGACTTGTATTACTTCAGAAGTTATAATTTTTTGTTTGATTTTCATGTTCCAGTTTCAAATTTTATAAAATATAATGCTGATTGTTTCTGCAGTTTGATAGGACATTGCATGCAATAGGCTGTTGTAAAGCCTGTACAGACTGATTCCTCTTCAGACAGGCAGAGCTGTGGTGGACACACTGATAAATGCCAGTGTAGTAATGACTTTTAAGGCTGAATTTTACCAAATCCTATATTGAATATTGCTGAAAAGAGAGACATATTGTCAAAGCTGTTCATCGTGCACTCATCTAGACAAATACAAGAATGTTAAATTTCAAGCAATTACGACAATTTATGCTGCACATCTCTCTTTTCAGCAATATTGAAACCCCATATTGTGCTACCGCCAGGAGAGGAAGCAGGTCTCGAGTCCACATGTATAGAGGGCAAGATTTTACTGGCAGTGGCCAAATAACAGGCTTCCACTGGGGCCACCATCCAATTGAGGATGGTGGCACGCCTCTCAGAGGGCTAGTGCCTTGGCATCGAAGCTGTGGGAGAGGGGGAGGGGGGGTGGCGTTGGGGGGCCCCTATGTGGGCCGTGGAACAGCCATAAAGGAAGGGCTCATTCTGATTGACAGAATATTACCAATTTTCATCCATCTCTTATCGTTAACTGATGTATCTCTGATTCTTCCCGTTCCTCCCCCTACTTCTCTTTTTCCATCTCTAGTAGTAGGATTTCCACAAATATCTAACAGATCTATTTCATCCCACAGATACCTGGATTATGCTGCTTCCCATCCTGTTACTTGTAAAGATTTCATCCTTTCTCCTGATTTCTTGTTTCTATTATACATATCCACTTTCCAAACCAATTTCTAAAATGTCCTTTTCACTTGGTGATCAGATCTAATTTCCTGATTTGATCTCTCTTTCGTCTCATCTCAAGAATGACCGGGCCTGTGTGTTTGATTCAGTTCCTAACAGGATATTGACATTGTCAACCATTTTGCTCACTTGAAGGCAACTCAACTGTGTTGGTTAACTATTGTAAATAATGTTGATGAGCTGCACGTGCAGAAAGTCAAGTGGGAATGTGCTGTTGTGGCAATAACAGATACCTGGCTCAAAAACGACTCGGACTGAAGACTAAATATTCTTGGATATAATGTGTTCAGGAAAGATAGGGAAGGAAAAAGAGGAGGAGGGGTGGCAGTCAAGAAGAATATTACAGTTATGAAGAGAGAGGATATGTCTTAGAACATCCTAGGACAGAATCTATTTGATTAGAGCTAAGAAACAATAGAGGTGCCATTACACTGCTGAGTGTATTCTAAAGACCACCAATTAGTGGAAAATGTAGATGAACAAATTTGCAAGAAAATTATAGAGAGGTGTAAAAAATGAAATCGCTATAACGGGGACTTTAATGAGAAGGGGAAGGGGGCGGGTGAGGTGGGGTGGAGGTGGGAATTTCAATGGTGTTGGAATATATCTGGCCCAGCTAGATTAAAATCAGAGATTGGCAAGCAAATTTGTAATGAAACAATGGACTGCCTTTAAAGAAGAGATGCTGTGATTATAGTTGAGGTATATTCCCATGAGTGGGAAAGGTAGGACAAACAAAACCAGAGCTCCCTGGATGATGGAAGAATAAGGTGAAACTGAAAAAGAGAATGTATGATAGATGTCAGTTTGATAATGCAAGTGAAGACCAGGTTAAACATGGAAATTTCAGAAGGGAAGTGAAAAAATAAATGGGAAGCAAAGAGAGAGTATGAGGAGGGACTGGCAGCTAACATAAAAGAAAATCATATGGTCCCCTATAGGCATATAAATAGTAAAATATTGGTAAAAGGAGGATGGAGGCTGATCAAGGACCACAAAGGAGATTTATGCATGGAGGCAGGGGGCATGGCTGAACTACGAATTGAATACTTTGTATCTGTCTTTACCAAGAAAGGAGATGCTGCCAAAGTCATAGCAAAAGAGTACGTAGTTGAGATACTGGATGGGCTAAAAGTTAATCAAGAGGAAATATCAGAAAGGCTTGGCTGGGCTTAAAATTGATAAGCCATCACAAACAGATGAGATGCATCCGTGGATATATCCGAGGGAAATAAGGTTGCAAATTATGGAGACACTGGCCATAATATTTTAGCCCTCCTTATATACAGGGGTGATGCCAGAAGAGTGGAGAATTGCAAATGTTATTCCCTTGTTCAAGAAAGGGTGTAAAGTTAAGCTCAACAGCTACAGACAGTTAGTTTAACCTGTGGTGAGAAAGTGTTATGACCCCAGCTAATGTTACTACTGGACAAGTCAGATCTCAGGATGGAACCCGGCTTGATAGATCCTAACTTTTACTTTTTTGTTTAGAAACGTGGAGGGCAGCTACTGAACACAGTCACAAGAGGCAGCTGATTAACTTTTAACAAAGGAACAAAATATTTATTAAACAAGGAAAGATGAATTAGATTGCATTACTCCTTCACCCACAACTATACCTTTACAGATATATACAGATTCATAAGGATAACGCAAGTTACAGGAGCTATCTTATACTCTTATGTTCACAGTAAGCACATAGTCCACGTAAACCAATAGGCAGCCTGTGGTCAGGCATACCACAGCCTGAAATCAAGTGTGACAGATGTCACCCCAAACAGATGTTATGGATCCCTCATCAGCTCCCCCAAGAAGCTTGTCACACCGTGACACAACCGGTCTCACTGAACTCCGTCTTCCACACACGGGTTTCCAATCTCCACTCTTGGAGAACCCACTTTGGAATCTTATACCAAATGACACTTTCTCTCGGACATCTTTCACAAGTCTCCACCTCCAGGTTTTGAACTCTCCTTCCAATGTTCCTCTCCTCTCAATCGCCACGTGCATTCAAGCTTTGCCTTCCACTCTCTCTCAGATACTCAGCCGTGCCTATGGAACACCACTGCTTCACATGCCCATAGTAAGGAGCCACCAACCTTTAACTCTCTCCTTGGATCTTGTGGCTTCTTGCAAGCCTATTTTGCTTTAAGACTGTGCCCTGCAGCTTTCTCCCTTTAAGCTTGGAGCCTTCCTCTGCTCCTCACTCTTGACTTCACTTAACAGGATTTTTTCTAGATTCCTGTTCTTTTCCTTTGACTAGAAGGCCTTCTTGGGACCCCTCCTTTCTGTCTCACCCCTTGGCTTTAGATCTTTAGACTTTTTTGATGAGATAACAGAGAAGGTTGATGAGTGTTGTGCGGTTGATTTGCTGTACATGGATTTCCAAAAGATGTTTTCTAAAGTTGCACATAACAGGCTTGTCAGCAAAGTTAAAGCCCAAAGTGGCAGCATGGATACAATGCTGACTGAGTGACAGGAAGCAGAGAGTAGTGGTGAATGTACTGGAGGAAGGTAAATAGTGGGGCTCTCCAGGGATCGGTGTTGGAACCCCTATACTTTTCTTGATATATATTAATGATCTAGACTGGATGTGCAGGGCACAATTTCAAAATTTGCAGATGATATAAAACTTTAAAGTATTGTGAACAGTGAGGAGGAAAGAGTTTTTTATTCTTTCATGGGATGTGGGAGTCGTAGGCCAGCATTTTTATTGCCCATCCCTAATTGCCCTTGGAAAAGGTTGCGCCTTCTTGAACCACTGCAGTCCATGTGGGGTAGGTATACCCACAGACCTATTAGAGAGGGAGTTCCAAGATTTTGACCTAGCAACAGTGAAAGAACGGCAATATAGTACCAAGTCCGGTTTGTGTGTGGCTTGGAGGGGAACTTGCAGGTGGTGATGTTCCCATGCATCTGCTGCCCTTGTCCTTCTAGGTGGCAGAGGTCGTGGGTTTGGAAGGTGCTGTTGAAAGAGCCTTGGTGAGTTGCTGCAATGCATCTTGTAGAAGGTACACACTGCTGCCACTGTAGGTGGGTGGTGGAGGGAATGGATGTTGGAGCCTAATCAAGTGGGCTGCTTTGTTTTGGATGGTGTTCAGCTTCTCGGATGTTGATGGAGCTACACTCATCCAGGCAAGTGGAGGGTATTCCATCACACTCCTGACTTGTGCTTTGTAGATGGCAGACAGGCTTTGGGGAGTCAAGAGGTGAGTAACTCATTGCAGAATTCCCAGCCCCTGACCTGCTCTTATAGCCACAGTATTTATATGGCTAGTCCAGTTCAATTTCTGGTCAATGGTAACCCCAGGATAATGATAGTGGGTGATTTAGTGATGTTAATGCCTTTGAATGTCAAGGGGCAATGGTTAGATTTTCTCTTGTTGGAGGTGGTCATTGCCTGGCATTTAAGTGACGAGAATGTTACTTGCCACTTGTCAGTCTAAGCCTGAATGTTGGTCCAGGTCTTGTGGCATATGGGCAGGGACTGCTTCAGTAGCTGAGTCGCCACGAATAGTGCTGAACATTGTGCAATCATCAGCGAACATCCCCACTTCTGACCTTATGCTGGAAGGAAGGTCATTGATGAAGCAGCTTGAGATTGTTGGGCCCAGGACACTACCCCAAGGAACTCCTTCAGTGACGTCCTGGAAGTGAGTTGATTGATCTCCAAGAACCACAACCATCTTCCTTTGTGCTAGGAATGACTCCAACCAGTGGAGTTTTCCCCCTGATTCCCATTGACTCCAGTTTTGCTAAGACTCCTTGATGCCACTCTGATGTCAAGGGCAGTCAGTGTCACCTCACCTCTAGAGCTCTTTTGCCCATGTTTGAACCAAGGCTGTATTGAAGTCAGGAGCTGAGTGGCCCTGGTGGAAACCAAACTGAGCCTCAATGAGCAGGCTGTTTCTGAATAAGTGCTGCTTTTTGTGGGCAGGACGTACCTGAGCAATTTTTCCACATTCCAAGTAGATGCCAGTGTTGTAGCTGTACTGGAACAGCTTAGCTAAGGGCGCAGCTAATTCTGACACACAAGTCTTCAGTACCATTGCTGGAATATTGTCAGGGCCCATAGCCTTTGCGGTATCCAGTGCCTTCAGCTATTTCTTGATAGAGCGAATCAAATTGGCTGAAGACTGGCATCTGTGATACTGGGGGCCTCAGGAGGAGGCTGAGATGGATCATCCACTCAGCATTTCTGGCTGAAGATTGTTGCAAATGCTTGGCCTTGTCTTTTGCACTGATGTGCTGGGCTGCCCCATCATTGAGAACAGTGATATTTGTGGAGCCTCCTCCTCCATTTAGTTGTTTAATTGTCTACCACCATTCTCAACTTGATCTGGCAGGACTGCAGAGCTTGGATCTGATCTGTTGGTTGTGGGATCGCTTAGCTCTGTCTATCGCATACTGCTTTTGCTGTTTGGCATGCATGTAACCCTGTGTTGTAGCTTCACCAGGTTGACACCTCATTTTTAGGAATGCCTGTTGCTGCTCCTGGCAAGCCCTCCTGCACTTTTCATCAAACCAGAGTTGATCCCCATGTTTGGAGGTAATGGTAGCATGGGGGATATGCTGAGCCATGAGGTTACAGATTCTGATTGAATACAATTCCGCTCCTACCGCTGATGGCCCACAGCACCTCACGGGTGCCCAGTTTTGACCTGTTCAAAATCTATCCCATTTAGCACGATGGTAATGCCACATAACATGATGGAGGGTATCCTGAATGTGAAGTGGAAGATGGTGGACTGGGTCAGCATGTGGCAGATGAAATTTAATGCACATAAGTGTGAAATGTTTCATTTTGGCAGGAAGAAAGAAGAGAGTCAATACAAAATAAAGGGTACAATTCTAAAGGGAGTGGAGGAACAGAGGGATCTGGGGGTGTGTGTGCACAAATTGTTGAAGGTGGCAGGGCAGGTTGAGAAAGTGATCAATAAGGTATATGGGATCCTGGGATTTATAAATAGAGACACTGTGTTCAAAAGCAGGGGGCTCTGGCAAACCTTTATAAAATGCTGATTCTGGGCACCTCACTTAAAGAAGGATGTGAAGGCATTAGAGAGGGTGCAAAATGATTCACAAGAATTGTTCCAGGGATGAGGGACTTATTAGGATAGACTGAAGAAACTGGGGCTGTTCTCCTTATGGAAGAGATGGTTGAGAAAGATTTGATAGAGGTGTTCAAAATCATGATGGGTCTAGACAGAGTTGACAGAAAGAAACTGTTCCCATTGGTGCAAGTTTCAAGAGCCAGAGTACACTAATTTAAGGTGAATGGCAAAAGAAACAAAGGTGATTTGAGGAAAAACTCTCATGCAACAAGCAGTTAGGATCTGAAATGCACTGCCCAAGTGTGTAGTGGAGGTTCAGTTATGGCTTTCAAAACTATATTGGGTAATTATCTGGAGAAAATTTACAGGGCTAAAGGCAAAATGCAGGGGAGTGGTACTTGCTGAGTTGGTCTTGCAGAGAGTCAGCATGGACACGATGGGCTGAATGGTCTCCTTCTGTGCATTAATAATTTTACAGGGCGCCATGTTTACAATGAACCCATGAAGAAAATAATACAAATACTTACCTTTTTTGGTCAGAGATCGGGCCTTGAAGACTTGGAACTAAAAGTCCCAGTAGGCCTCAGCGGTCTCTGCGCATGTCCTGCCCCTGGAATGGCCGCACATGTACAGATAGTTTTTTCAAATGTTCTTCTGATTCTGTGCATGTGCCAACCGGAGAATAGCCCCACACGCACAGTTGGGGCATATTCTTGTCGTTAGGCCTGTAAACCGCCCTGCGCACATGTGAAGTTCGTTTTTTTTTGCTTTTTCAGATTTAAAGCCAACTCTGTGCTTGCGCAGAAGAAAAGAAGATCCGGAAAAAGTGAAACAGTGTGCAAGAGAGTGTCAGGTGACCCAGAAGTAAAGACTATTCCTCAGAGAGTGCCAGAAGAGGCAGGATGGAACCTGCAGGGAGCAGACCCCAAAGAAAAGAAGAAAATCCCCAAAAAAACCCAGAGTGAGACAAAAAGAGGTCCCATTAAGACATTTAAGTTAAGGAACAAGGGCAGGAATCTGAAACAGGTCCTGTTAAGTGAAGTTAAGAGTAATAAGCTGAGGAAAAGGCTCCAAATTAAAGAGACAGAGCTCCAAGGAGCAGCCTTGCAACAAAGCAGGCTTGCGAGAAGCCAGAAGGTCCGAGGAGACACCCAAAGGTTGGTGACTCCTTACTATGGGCTTCGGAGCAGCGGTGTCCTGCTTGGCACAGCCGAATACCTGAGAGTGTGCATGGAAGGTGTAGCCTGAATGCACGCAGAGATCCAGGGAAAAGGAACCTTGGAAAGTGAGGTTGAAACATTGGAGGTGGATCCTTGTTGGCGATGACCAAGGAAAGAGTCATTTGAGAGACAGTTCCAAAGCGATTTCTTCGAATGTGGAGATTGGAAGCCCTTGCGAGAGAGATAGCATTTCAGTGAGACCTGTTGGCTCATGGTGTGACAAGTATCTGGGGAATTGATGAGAAATCCATAGAAATTTGGTTTTGGGGGTGTAGTAATTATAGCTTTAAGGAATGTAGTGATTGTAGCTTTAAGACCTATTGTGTTGTGTAGTATCACGTGACAGTGCAAACGAGTCAGCTCTAAGCACGGGGAACCTTAGAATTGGAATTCCTTTCTTCTAGTTGTGGAGCTTGATGGAAGCATGTAACTGCTGCTGCAGCCTGTCAATAAAGTCCAATGTTTCTAATGAGAGAGTTGTCTGGAAAATCAAGTCTATAATAAACTAGTGATGAGGATAAATCAGGTCCGGCATTGTCCCTTGCCCAGCGACTGTGAGTATCTTGTTTAAACAGAAGAAAAGGAAGATATACTCACCAGATATGCCACATTTTGGCAGGATTGACCCCTTCGAACCATCCACAGAGGATTGGTGTCAATATATCAAACGCCTCGGGTTCTATTTCCAGGCAAACAAAATAATGGGGGAGGAAAAGAGGAGAGCAATTCTCCTAAGTGTTTGTGGGAGTAAAACCTAACATTTAAAAGTTTAACGGCCCCGAACACCCCTGATTTGAAGAGCTTCGGTGAATTGGGGATATTTTCAACCCAACCCTCACTCACCATGCAGAGGTTCAGGTTTAATTCAAGGGTTAGAGCCCCGGGGGGAGATCATTGCTACATACGTGGAAAAATTGAAACAACTGACTGAACACTGTGATTTCGGGGAGACCCTAAACGATATGCTCAGGGATCATTTGGTCTGCGGTGTGCAAGATGATGCCATTCAACAACGATTGTTAGCTGAAGTAAACCTCAATTTAAAAAATGCATTGTAAATAGCACTCGCAATGGAAAGCGCCAAATGATGCGCAGGCTATACAAGGTGCACAAAATGGCACCGTTTTCCAGTTGGGGTAGGAACGGACAGCTGGGTGTGGCATGAAAAGTCAGGACTTCGCCGCAAAGCGGGAGACAGTCCCTGCTACCCGAAAATTTATAGTAAGTACAGGAAACAGCTCAGCAGCAAATACCGATGTGGAAGCAATCATACTCCTGAAACTTGCTATTTTAAAGAGGTGGAGTGCTATTTTTGCCATAAGAGGGTACATACTGAAGCATGGTAAAGCAAGATTGAGACAGACCCCCAGGCAGCAAACTAAGTTAATTGAATTACATAATGTGGAAGAACCAGAAACCACCAATTCTAATATTTGCTCCCTATTCAATGTAAAAGTAGGGAAGACAGAGCCAATCATTGTTACTCTGCAGGTAAATGGAAAGCCTTTAATGATGAAAGTGGACACTGTGCTTCAACCACTGTGGTGGGAGAGCACACCTTCAAATATTTAAACAGGGTACTCAACAATTGAATTTTGAGCATATCTCAGGCAATTTGAAAACTTATACTGGCGAAGCTATCCAAGTGAAGGGCTTTACCATTGTATCTGTTTGTTATAAGCACCAAACAACACAACTTCCAGTGATGGTAGTAGAAAGCAAAGGACCAAGCCATCTAGTTTGTGATTGGTTGAAAGAAATTAAACTAAATTGGTCTGAAATTTTCCAGCTATCTGTAGGAGGACTGCCAGAGCTGCTAAAGAAATATGACAAGGTTTTTTGAGTCAATCTGGGGAGAATCAAAGGCTTACAACTAAAATCTAAGTTGGCTTGGAAGAAATCCCTTGTTTCTTTAAAGCAAGGCCAGTGCCATATGCTCTGAGGGAGAAGGTTGACACTGAATTGAACCGTTTAGAGACGCCGGGGGTCATACAGCCAGTTCAATTCCCAGAGTGGACAGCACCTATAGTCCCCGTCATAAAACTGGATCAGACCATCCAGATCTGAGGAGACTATAAGCTAACAATAATCAAAGCTGCCAAGTTGGACAAGTACCCTATCCCTAAGATTGAGGATCTCTACACAAAATTAGCAGGAGGAACAACTCATACTAAACTAGATATGAGTCACAAGTATCAGCAGCTGGAAATGGATGATACCCCCCCGAGAGCTTTTGACCATAAACATCCACAAAAGATTATATCAATACACGCGTCCGCCCTTCAGTGTTTCTTCGGCCTAAATAATTTCCCAGAAGATGGTGGAGTTTGCTACAAGGACGACCTCAAGTCGTGGTCTACCTAGACAATGTCCTAATAATAGGGTTCACAGAAGCTAAACACTTGGCTAATTTGGAGGAAGTCCTGAAATGATTTTTGGAAGCAGGGGTGTGTTTAAAAAAAGAAAAGTGCACCTTTTAAGGCAAGCAAAGTCGTTTATTTGGGCCACCGGGTGGATGCCCAAGGGTTACACCCGGTAGAAGAAAAAGTTAATGTTATTAAGGGGGCACCTTCGCCTAAAAATGTCTCTGGACTCAAGTCATTCTTATACATGGTTAATTATTATGATCGATTCATAACCAACTTATCAACGGTCCTAGCCCCTCTACACTCATTATTAAAGAAAAACCAGCATTGGGTTTGGAAGTCACCCCACGAAGAAGCCTTCATGACAGTTAAGCAACTCTTGCACTCTTCAAACTTGTTAGTATACTACGTCCCAACAAAGGAACTGGTCCTAACCTGCAACACGTTCCCACTATGGTATGAGGGCAGTACTATCGCACAAGATGGACAATGGTTCAGAAAGGCTGATAGGCTACGTGTCCAGGACGCTTTCCACGGCCGGAAAAGGGTAATCGCAAATCAATAAAGAAGGATTATCGATTATTTTTGGAATTAAAAATTCTATCAAAACATACATGGCCGACATTTTACATTAGTGTCTGACCACAAACCACGCATGGGTCTGTTCAGTGAAGAAAAAGTTATCCCTCCCATAGCTTTTGCACGAATTCAAAGTTGGGCTCAAATTTTATCTGCATATGAATACACTTTTGTGCACAGACCAGGGAGACATATAGCCAATGCTGATGCCCTAAGTTGCCTTCCTTTGCAGGAGAGCAGTGAACATGACTCAATTCCCCAAGAGATCCTATTAGCGATGAATTTCCTGGATTCCTCACCAGTCTGCGCAAGGCAGATAAGAAACTGGACGAATCATGATCCAGTCCTGTCTAGAGTGAGAGACCAAGTGTTGAAAGGATGGTCCCAGGAACCAGTCCCTGATGAATTGAAGCCATTCTTCACTCAAAGGAATAAATTGAGCAGTCAAGATGGTATCCTGTTATGGATTGCGTGAGTAGTTGTTCCTTCACAAGGAAGGGAACCAATCTTAGCAGAGTTACACAGTGCGCATCTGGGAATCTCATGAATGAGCATGATCGTGTGAAGTTACGTTTGGTGGCCGGGCATGGACGGTGATATCGAGAAGGTGATTAAACACTGTATACAATGCCAACAACTGCAGAAGTTGCCTGTTGCAGCCCCGCTACACCCATGGGAATGGCCCGGTAGGCAGTGGGTGAGACTGCACATAGATTACGTCGGTCCTTTTCTAGGCACCAAGTTCCTACTAATAATTGATGCACATTCCAAATGGCTAAATGTTTGAGGTTAGGTCACCAACGTCAGGTGCAACTATAGAAAATTTATGCCAAAGCTTTTATATACATGGATTGCTAGAAGTAATCGTCTCAGACAATGATATTGCATTTACTAGCGCTGAATTTCAAAGATTTGTGAGCCTAAATGGTATTAAACACATAAAGACGACACCATGTCACCCATCGTCTAACGGATTAGCTGAGAGAGCAGTACAGACTTTTATAGCTGGGAGGATCACTGGAGACTAAACTTCCATGTTTCCTGTTCCACTATAGAACAACCCCCCACACTACTACAGGTTCAACACCTTCATAGTTACTTTTGAAACAATGCCTTTGAATGAGATTAAGCCCGATATGCCCCAATTTGGAGGGGAAGGTGGAGAAAATTCAAGGGAATCAAAAAGCAACTCATGCTTTGCATAGTCGTGAGCAAGAATTTACTGTTATTGAAGCAGTATATGTAAGAAACTTCGGTGGTGGATCAAGTTGGTTACCTGGTGTGATAGTTTCTGTGACTGGACCCTTGTCGTACCACGTAAAAGTGGAGGGCCGAATCACCCACAAGCACGTGGATCATTTGCAAAGAAGGGAGATACCCCAACAAAATTATGTTCCACCTGTAACCAGCGTAGAACCCGTGGTCCCTGTTGAAATTATTCAACCAAGGATAGACATACTGGATGTCTCTGTTGGAGTAGATAACACTGAACTACTTGTGCCTAAAGAGGTACCTGATGTTGCTGTCGTTCCAAATAATGTAGATCCTGTAAGAGATTCGAAAGGCATGGAGCTACGCCATTCTACCCAGACCGGGAAACCACCTGAGGGACTGAACTTATAATTCCATGACCCCTGTATATATTTGTCATGTCATGAAGATAAATGTTCTTATAAATACAAACTGTACAAAAAATTTAAAGGGGGAGGAATGTAGTAATTGTAGCTTTAAGGAATATAGTGACCGTAGCTTTAAGACTTAGTGTGTTGTATGGTATCATGTGACAGTGTGAACGAACCAGCTCTAAGTGCAGGGAACCTTAAAGTGGGAGTTCTTCTTCTAGTTGTGGAGCTTGATGGAAGCATGTAACTGTTGCTGCAGCCTGTAAATAAAGTTTGATGTTTCTAATGAGAAACCTGCCTGGAAAATCACGTCCATATTAGGAGAGTGGTGTGTGCGACCACAGATTGTGTTTTAATTTACATGGACTGTATACTTACTGTGAACATTGGAGAATAAGATAGGATTTGTAACTTGTGTTATCTTTACGAATTCGTATATACCTGTAAAGGTATAGTTGGGGTGAAAGTGTAGTGTAATATAACTCATCTTTTCTTGTTTAATAAATGTTTTATTCTTTTGTTAGATGTTCATCAGCAGACTCCTGTGACTCTGTTCAGTAGCTGCCCTCCACTTTTCTGAACAAAAAAATAAAAGTTAGGGTCTATCAAGTTCCACCCTAGGATCTGACTTGTCCAGTAGTAACATCAGCTGGGATCATAACAGTGTTTCCCTTCTGACTAAAAAGTTGGTTGTTTGCCTGCCCACAGAAAAGCCGGCTGCCCCTCAGCCATTTTACGCTCGACAGGAGGTTAATTGGCCCAGGACGAGACTTCCGCCCCCATCATGAGAATCCCACGTTAGGGAGCTGCCAGTCAATCCGATTGGCTGGCAGCCCTGTAGTCCTAACAGTGCAGCTTTGAGCAGTGGCCACTACTACAGGCAGTCCCTGAGGAAGGGGACATTATGAAGGCCAGAATGAAGGTAAGTTAGGGGCAGTAGGCCCCAGTGAAAGGGGTAGGAGTGTCCGGGGCCAGGTTCAATTGGGGGCATGACCTTGGGGCAGGGATGCTTCTGGGCAAAGGGAGGTTCCCCTACCTAACAGGTAAAAGCTGCTGGGCTACCTGCTTGGCGTGGACCTTCCCCTCCTGCAGGTAAATCGCACTGGGGGCAGGATGAGGCACTTCAGTGGCCATTAATTGGACACTTGGCCACCACCCGTAAAATGACAAGCAGATTGGCACGAGCAGGTCAAGTGTTGCATTTTATGACCCCCTCCCCCCTACCTCCGGCCTTCAAGCCCTTCGGCAATGGAGCGTAAAATCCAGCCCTATGATCCTGTGATCTCCGCATCAATTAACACATACACCTTTGTGTATCGGTAATAAAATTGAATGGAAAAAATGGATTTACAGCTCGTTCATGTATAACAGCCTACTGATGAATTACCTGGTGGAAAAATGCAGCAGCCAGTTAATTCGCCACATTTTAGGAGCTATCTGGTTGCATAGGTAAAATGATTATTTTTTTCACTGGATCTCAGTTTGGTCTGAGATGGAGCACCAGAGATTTACCTTGGCTGATAATTGTCAAGTAAAAAAATATTTATGGTCACTTAGTAGTACAGAAGTTGAATATTGCTTAAAAAAGAGACTGCTATCGAAGCTTTTCACCTTGCATTCATCAGGGCAGACACAAGAATGCCAAATTTTTCAAAGGGAGCAACAATTTCTATATTTATTTTATTCATTCACGGGATGTGGGCTTCGCTGGCTGAGCCAGCATTTATTGCCCATCGTTAGTTGCCCTTGAGAAGATGGTGGTGAGCTGCCTTCTTGAACCACTGCAGTCCATGTGGTATAGGTACACCCACACTGCTGTTAGGAAGGGAGTTCCAGGATTTTGACCCAGCGACAATGAAGGAACGGCGATATATTTCCAAGTCAGGATGATGTGTGGCCTGGAGGTAGTGGTGGTGTTCCCATCTATCTGCTGCCCTTGACCTTCTAGATGGTAGTGGTCATGGGTTTGGAAGGTGCTGTCTAGGAGCCTTGGTGAATTCCTGCAGTGCACCTTGTAGATGGTACACACTACTGCTACTGTGCGTTGGTGGTGAAGGGAGTGAATGTTTGTGGATGTGGTGCCAATCAAGCGTGCTGCTTTGTCCTGGCTGGTGTCAAGCTTCTTGAGTGTTGTGGGAGCTGCACTCATCCAGGCAAGTGGGGAGTATTCCATCATAGTCCTGACTTGTGCCTTGTAGATGGTGGACAGACTTTGGGGAGTCAGGAGGTGAGTTACTCGTCACACTATTCCTAGCCTCTGACCTGCACTTGTAGCCACAGTATCTATATGGCTAGCCCAGTTCAGTTTCTAGTCAATGGCAACCCCCAGGATGTTGGTAGTGGGTGATTCAGTGATGGTAATGCCATTAAACATCAGGGACAATGGTTGGATTCTCTCTTGTTGGAGAAGGTCATTGCCTGACACTTGTCTGGCACGAGTGTTACTTGCCACTTGTCAGTCTAAGTCTGAATATTGTCCAGGCCTTGCTGCATTTGGACATGGACTGCTTCAGTAACTGAGGAGTTGCGAAAGTTGCTGAACATTGTGCAATCATCAGCGAACATCCCCACTGCTGACCTTATGATGGAAGGAGTACAGTTCTGCTGCTGCTGATGGCCCACAGCACCTCACAGATGCCCAGTCTTGCATTGCTAGATCTGTTCAAAAACTATCCCATTTAGCACGGTGGTCGTGCCACACAACACGATGAAGGGTATCATCAATGTGAAGGCAGGACTTCTATCCACAATGACTATGCTGTGTCACTCCCACCGATTCTATCATGGACAGATGCATCTGTGGCAGGCAGGTATGTTTTTCCCTCTTGTTGGTTTCCTCACCACGTGCTGCAGACTCAGTCTAGCAGATATGTCATTTAGGACTTGGCCAGCTCAGTAAGTAGTGGTGCTACCGAGCCACTCTTGGTGATGGGCATTGAAATCCCCCACCCAGAATACATTCTGCGCCCTTGCTTCCTCCAAGTGGTGTTCAATGTGGAGAAGCACTGATTCATCAGCTGAGGGAGTGTGGTACGTGGTGATCAGCAGGAGGTTTCCTTGCCCATGTTTGACCTGATGCCATGAGACTTCATGAGGTCCAGAGTCGATGTTGAGGACTCCCAGGGCAACTCCCTTCTGACTATATACCACTGTTCCACCGCTTCTGCAGGACATACCCAGGGATGGTGATGGTTATGTCTGGGACATTATAAGATATGATTCCATGAGGATAACTATGTCAGGCTGTTGCTTGACTAGTCTGTAAGACAGCTCTCCCAATTTTGGCACTAGCCCCCAGATGTTAGTAAGGAAGAATTTACTGGGTAGACTGGGCTGGGTTTGCCGTTGTCGTTTCCGGTGTCTAGGTCGATGCTGGGTGGTCCGACCAGTTTCGTTCCTTTTTGGTGACTTTGTGGTGGTTCCATGGTCATCAATAGACTTTTAATTCAAATTCCACCATCTGCCATGGCAGGATTCAAAAACTGGCTCCCAGAGCATTACCCTGGGTCCTTGGATTACTGGTCCAGCGACAATACCACTATGTAATTGCCTGCCCTGCATGAGAAAAGGGTGCTGATTTCTTGGCAAGTCGACTCTGGAGAATGCACCAGGCAACTATTGTCCAAAAGGTGTGCATTGCCTGGACATGTTCCTTTTGCCTGCAGAGTTCAGGTCCCTGTGTATGAACATACATAGCTTTGAGCAAGTGTAAGTAGTCATATTGCAAGCTTGGCTGAATCTTAAATTAGTTGTTAGTGTAATTCTTAGTACAATCAGGATTGTTCGTGCTGTACATTCTGACTTTTGTAAGGACGGGCTGGTTGAGAACGGTCAGTACTCTGCCTATTGCAAACAGCCGAAAGGATGTGCTGTTTGATACAATCTGCCAGTCGTTGCTCCAGTTCTGCCGAAGGGCCATGAAGGCTCGAAACGTTAACTGATTTCTTCTCCGCCGATGCTGCCAGACTTGCTGAGTTTTTCCAGGTAATTCTGTTTTTGTTTTGGATTTCCAGCATCCGCAGTAGCTTTTAGCTTTTTGTTTTTAGTCGTTGGGATGTATGGCCCACATACCTAGAATCTCACTGACACTGAAATTCATATACTACATAACTCATTTGTGTGGTAGGCAGAACATCTTTTTGACTTGACGGCAATATCCTGTTTGTAGAAGATACCACTCACGTTGCTACTGCCTAGTAGCAGTGTGAAACGGTTAGCTTCACCTAGTGCTCAAAATTTTGAGGTACTTACTCTTCTAGGGTAATTTGAAGTAGACTGGGCACTTTTCAGGTCTGAAAGTGGCAGCCTTAGGCTCATTTGTGTGTATGTGCGATACACAGTGAGCGATGATCTGATTGGGGTAACCATTATCCCGCAGGATAGTTTTGCATTCTATTTTGGTGTCAATCTTGCAATGGTTTGGGCCCTATTTAGGAGATTGCCAATTAAGCCAATCTTATAGCGCGTGAAGCTGTAGGAATCCCAACGTGTATATTGACCTGTGAAGTTCAAAGGTCAAAAAGTAATTATCATAGGTGGATTTAGACCTTTTTATTCACTAGAATATTATTGCAAGCATGATTAATAAGCAAGGAAGGTGGCTATTCTGTTGCCATAAGTTTATTTGGATTAGGCTGATGTTTTTCCTCCTCCTCCACCTGACCCCCTCTCTTATTCTCTCTAATGCCCCATGGGTATTGACTGAAATGGAATTGAAAAGTCCCAACATAGTTGCAGGAGGACAAATCCATTTTAATTCTGACAGCCGCATTTTGCTCTTCCATTAATGTCGCTCATTGATGGTGGCAAACTTGGCCTTGACGACTCACTGAGTAAATACGCAGTGTGATGAAACATCACTCTACAGGCAATGAGTCCAAATATTAAAAATAAAATGTGAAATGCTAAACAAAAACATTGTTAAAACAACATACAAGCATCATGTAATACATGTCCACACCCTAATATTTTTCAGCTGAAGAAGTCATACATACTCTAAACGTTAACTCTGCTTCCCTCTCCACAGATGCTGTCAGACCTGCTGAGTTTTTCCAGCATTTTCTGCTTTTATTTAATATTTCTGAAGTTTGTTTTTATATATATATATATATAACTGTTGGTCAACATACTTACGTCCATGTTCTGACTTCCCTCTGCTTCCAGGAATTGTAGCCTGTAATTGGGTTGTTATTCTAAGCGTCTGCATAACAGTAATGTGCGTCTTCGACAGAACAGGCAGAACATTTGTGAAACTTCGCGCAACCAAACGGCGTCAACGCAACCTCAGAACTTATAATTTACGGTAAGTGGGATCGTTTTCTGACTTACAAAGCCATGTTACTTTCCCACTGTGGGGATTTTCTACATTGCAACTACTGCAGATCAAAGTGAATCATCCTGTGTGAAGCGCTTTGAGGTTAGTCCTGAGGGACTGATGAGGTGCTTTGTAAATATAAATTTTCTGCTTTTTGTAACTTTCGTTTTGCATATTTCCCTAAAATTTTGCCCAGGTTCTGTTTTGTAGTTCTGAATATTCTCGAGCACAAGTAGAACACTCGGAATATGAGTGCTTACTCTAGAGCAGGGGTTCCCAAACTCCAGCTCATGATTGGTTCTGAGGTCCCATCACGCAAGTGCCAATTTTTATTTTCCTGCCATGAAGAGTCATATTGAACTCAAATTGTTAACTCTGCTTCTCTGTCCACAGATGCCGCCAGACCTGCTGAGTTTTTCCAGCACTTTCTGTTCTTATTTCAGATCTCCAGCATCCACTGTATTTTGCTTTGATTTTATTTTTCTGGCTCTGCTCCACTGAGGAGGGAGGGGAGGGAATGAATTCCAAGGCAGCATCAGAGCCTGCTATGAGTGCACCCAATTTTTTTTTTTCTGGCCCAATTTGCTGGGTGGGGAGGGTAGAATATCTTCAGGTGACCCCATGCTTCACAGGGTCACCTGAATCAACAGGAACGCCGATGGGAAGATCAGTAAGTAGGGGAGGGAGGTCATGTTGAACTTGGAGGGTTAGGGGCAAGAGGGTGGGGCTGGGAAGAAGCCCCTTTGCAGAAAGTTCCAGAATTTCTCATTGGTATGGTGCTTCTCTAGTCTGATCCTGAACAATTGGCTCCAGTGAGTTCTTAAGATAACATTTTCACACAATAGTTTAAAAACACAAATTTTCACATGCGCATGTGTAATGCATGTTTACCTTTAATATGCAAACTTTAAGAATTAAATATTCAATGTCACTATTCTGCTATATTGTTTTTGGTGTCTAGGCTCATGCCAATTTTGAATTTTCAAAATGTGGTCACAGTGGTAAAAAGTTTGGGAAGCAATGCAGTAGAGTATGAAGGATACTAACCTTTTTGATGCATTGACACATGTATGTATGCATATAGGAAATATGCAATTGACAGAAATATGCAAATTATAAAATAGTAACATGCAGTCTGCCACCCTAACTCTCCCCCCAATCCCTATCAAACTGGATGACAGAATTATCTTTGAACATTTTTTGTATTGAATTCACATTTACGTCATAAGGTGGCTTCTCCAACTTTGGGTTAAAATTTATGATGCTTATTTTTATCTCAAAATTTGTGGATGACCTTAAAATATCAGAGGTGTTAATACTGGAACATGATGACAAGTTACAAGGAACTTGGACTGTTTTGGGATATGCTTTGATAACAGTCAGATATAATTTAGTTTAGATAAGGGTAAACTTATACACAAACATGCAAATAATAGACATTAAAAGATTAATGATAAGATACTGATGAACATGGACCAGGAGTCAATAGATAGAATCATTATGGCATCAAACTGAAATAGATAAAGCAAATGACACTTCCCCCAGTTGGATAAAAAGAATATTGTAGATCAAACAACATTATCCTGCCACTGTGTGGAGAGTTAGTCAGAATGTACTTGGAGAAATGTTTGCAGTTCTGAAGCACTCACTAAAGGAAGGACATGGCTGACTTGAAAAATGTGCAGAGACAGCTAATAGAGTGATTGAGGACTAAAAGAATAAAGTGTGAAGAAAAGACTCTTTGCATCTGTGAAAAGACCAAGCAGGACATTGAGATTATTCAAATTAATAAGGCTGCATAGGATCAACCTTGGATATTTCATTTGCTGCAGGATAAATGTCAACAGTTTATATTTATAGAGCACCTTTAAAATAATACATAGGATTTACCAGAGGAGTAACGAAAAAAATGGATACCTCGACACTGGAGGAGACATTAGGAGATGTAACCTAAATTTTGTTAGAGATGGGTTTGCAGATATTATTGAAAGAAGAGAGGGAGACGCAGAGGGGTTTGGAATTCCAGAGTCAAACATAGATCCTTAGGGCATTTTGGGGGAAGGAGAGAAACCTTTGCTGAATATGCTCCGGCTAAGATTGTACAGCCAAATGAGGGTAATGTTCTCTTCTCTCTATGGAAGATACTAATTCATTTTGGGATGTCATTCCATGGATGCTGAATATCCTCTGTTACCTCGCCAAAGAGTAATTCTTCAGGCCAAGAGACCGGATAATAGGTATTAGCCGTCAGCTGTAGAAAACTACCAAGGGTGGAATTACAGTGGAGTTTTGCTTTCTCTAGTCCGGGGACACTGCAATTAATTTTAGTGTTTCTCTGCTGTTCTGGTTGAGACTAGTTTAGATGTGAATTGAACCTGGGATGTTCCTGGCGAGTACCACTGTAAGTGGTCTATTTATCAATCATTGAAGCTGAAAGCTTGAATGAATCCTTTTTTCTGGTCTGTTTCCAAAAGGTGCAACAAATCAATGAGGCGGTTAACAATGATGCAGTCGGTTCCTGACTTTTTTTTTGACTTTGCTTTCCTCTTTGTACACGGAGCAATTAAAGTTAATTGGAAAAAAATCAATTCATGTTTCTGACTTTAACTGTTGTACATACAGAATTAAGGCTGAATTGAAAAAGTAATAGCTAGATTTACCCAACATGGTTAAGTTGGTAAACAGACCAGGAAAGCTTCAAGTTCAATCCATGGTCTGCACTGAGTTTACTGATCTCTGTTCAGGTGCTGCAATTGGCTCTGGCAACGCAAGGATCACTTCTACAAAAAAAAACTCCTGCTCTCTGCCCAGTGACTTGTACTGTAAAGAGCATCTGTGTCAGCACGAGACAAAGACTGGGTCAGGTTGGAAAGTGATACTGTTGCCCTTGTGAGATTTTCCACTTGCATTAGTCACTATCCAGAGATGCATGCAGTCTAAACTTGTGCTGGATGAATGGAGACTTGGGTGAGGTACCAAAAAGTGATCAACACTTGAAACATATCTCAGCATTAGTCAATACTTTTGAGAATAGGGAGAGCAAAAGCTGGAGAATTATTATTATAAGAGTCATTAATATTGTTCCCATTATTGAATTGCACAAATATCTCATTATTTCTGCAAGGGCACCTTCTGAAGATAAAATTCAAGAATAAGTAGTGCAATGTAGTAACTATTTAACACTGGCTCTGAGGGACCTCACTGCCAGCATATATAGAAACTATAATATTTGTTGAAGAATTTAGAAATTACCTGTAACCTGCTTTAAATTGATCTTAGAGGCATGTGTTACTATTTCCCAAACATGTCGACTTAGAAAACTTGCAAAAGCTGACCAACAGCTTAAAAACGTTGACAGACCAAAAACGGCATAGAATAAAGAATGCATGTTTATAAAATGCATTTCATTTCATCAGGAGAAATTCTCTCAGCTAGAGATTTGTAAGCAATGAAATATCTTTGAAGGGCAGTCACTATTATGTAAGCAAATATGGCAGCCAATGTGTATATAGCAAGGCATGATAAACAACAAATGCGAGAAATCTCCAAATGTTCTTGGTGCTTGTTGAACAATTAATGGCCTGTAACTTCCAGGCTCCAGGGCAGTGTGTTTGGGAGTTACCCCAAAGATGTGCTGGTGAGCCCCCCCACAATATTCACAGGTAAGATTTGTATATCAAATGCCCGTGAAGTTCAAACTCCTGATGGGCAATTTCCCTGCACTAAGAACTATCTGAAAATGGGACTTAAGTCGCAAACTTCAGATGGTTCTGTCTGTCTTACAGCAATAGTTACCCAGGAAAAGTTAGAAGAATTAAAACCATTTCTAGCTTATGAGCAACTATTGTACTGAACTTCCCCGACACCTCTCACCCCCCTCCTCACTACAGCCCTCCAAACCCTCCTCGGCAGCCCCCCCACCCACATTGTCCCCTCGACCCCCCCCCCCCCCCCCCCCCCCCCCCACCCCTGGAAAAAAAAACCGCCCCCATGGGACTCCACCAACACCCCTAGACACCCCACGGTGCCCCTGCCACTCTTCCAACCCCCAAGGAACCCCCCCACCTCCTCCAGGGACACCCCCGACACCTCACGGGACCACCAACTAGCCGCCAAACCCCTACTAACCCCCCCACCCTCCACGACTGTACACACACCCCCGGATGCTCTCGTCTCCACCCTCCCCTCACCCGCCCACCCCCCCAAATCCTACCCACATATCTTACAAACCTACCTTCTCCATGGCTTGAAAGTGGCTGGACCTTTAAACTTACCTGATTTACAGCAGCCAGCGCCCTAAAGGTGGGAGTGTGGCCTCCTTGCGTCTGATTCTGCAGCCCTCGACAGAAGGCCTCAGGAGCGTGCTGCACTACACAGTTCTCATCCAGCCTGAGTCAGAAGGTCAAGCGAGAAAGGATCAAAAGGATTTTGAGGTAAGAAACTCAGAGTGGAATGGCAATCTGACTCTGATTGACACTCTGCGGAAGCTCAGGCCCAATATGTGCTAGGAAACTTTAAGAACTCATTGTCATTTGAACTGGGCCATCTTTGATGCCCATTTGACCAAATACACTGGGCCTTGATTTAAGATTGACATCTGAATGATGGAACCTCTGACATTCTGGCAGCCTCTCAGTACTGCATTGGTGGTTATTAAGGTTATAGGTTCAAGTCCTGCAGTGGAGTTTGAACTCACAACCTTCTGACATAGAGGTGAGAGTGCTACCAACTAAGCCAAGTGAAATGTAGACCTTCTTACCTGTGAAGGCAAGGAATTAAGCTAACAGTGCAACAGATCATAGACTTAGCATAATTTAGGGTACAGGTTTGCCCTACATAATTCACTTTGAATTCACAGGTAAAAACCTGAAGTATACAAAGCAGCAGTTTGCAGCACTGATAAATTTAGAACTTACTGAAAGAAAACACAAGCACTTAAGGCAAGGAATATATTCTCTGGAGGAACCTGGAGCATCTCCAGATAAGTTGAATTTTGGATACTTTATTTGATACATTTTCTTGCACTTTGTAGACCACTGTTTTCTCCTTTTTAAGTTAAAAATTATTTATCCTGGAAGGATTACAGGTATGAAAATATGAGACATTGTAAGGACTTCAATACAACATCACAGGATCCAGGAAATCTAACCCCCGAGATAGCATGCTGATTTGGGAACAGAAATCTATTCTTCCACATACCCACAATAGTCCCAAATAGCTTTGCATTTAATTTCACTCGGCAAAACAAACTTTCAAATCAGAGCCAGCCCAGCTCCTGATTGCATGAAAGCTCTGAAGCAGACACAGGATTACATGAATTGAGGATAAGCCAATTTAGCTATTTTAATTAGCTTTTATTATTAATTATCTTCAGGAGGGATAAGTGTGAATTAATTCCATTGAAACAAAACCTTAGGACCCTGGTTCTAATGAATGGTCACACATGGATATAAGCATTTAGATGATGATCAACCAATTGATGTTTTCGAATATTTTATAATGTAAGAATAAAAATTACTGTTAGGGTATCAGATGAATGCTCACCACCAGGTTTCTCTGTCTGCTAATTAAAACAGCAGTTAACTTATTTGGAATGTTTTAGTAATGTGAGAGACTAGGAGCAGTGAAGGAAAAAATAGATTTGGGTAAAAGCAAAATACTGCGAATGCTGGAAATCTGAAACAAAAAAGAAAATTCTGGAAAAACTCAGCAGGTCTAACTTGCTCTGTGGAGAGAGAAAAAACCAGAGTTAACGTTTCGAGTCCGTATGACTCTTCTTCAGAGCCTTCAGTATCTCTGAAGAAGAGTCATGAAGAAGGACTCGAAATGTTAACTCTTTTTTTCTCTCTCCACAGAGCATGTTAGACCTGCTGAGTTTTTCCAGCAATTCCTGTTTTTGAAATAGATTTGGGTGTTCTGGTAGACAAGTCTCTAAAAGCTAATGCACAGGTATAAAAAAATGAAGAAGGCAAATGGAATGTTGTCCTTGATCTCAAGAGCGTAGAAATACAGAGGTAAGTTACACGCCAGTTGTACAGAATCTGGATCAGGCTACGTCTGGAATACTGGATGGAATTTTCCACTCCTGCCAGTGGTGGGAATCATGACAGGTGGGGGCACTAAATTTGGTGTTATAGAAAAAGTCAGTTTCTCACCGGTGGGAAATTAGTTTGGAATTTTGTTCTCCTGACATTGGTGGCGGGTTAGAGGCAGGTTGAGTTTACTGCTGATCTATGTCAGGAACCACATTTGCATTTATTTGCATCTCATGAATGCTTATTAAAAGGCCAACTTGCTGGAATTACATCCTACCCTCCAAATTAAGTGCCCCACCAGCAGATAATTAGAACTGTCTGTTTCCTGACTGTGTATATGTAATGTGCACCTACCTTCAGTTCATCAATGACTTAGAGGTCAGTAGATGCTGCTTTCACTACCTTTAAGAATGTTGCAGCGAGATTTTGGGTGCCTGTATCACAAGCTGCGCCAAGGCTAGGCACGGGAGGCAATACCAGCCGGGAGTGGGTAGACGGAGGCAGGACTGCTGCGGGGGGTGGGGTTTGTGTGTGGAACACATGAGGGGGAAGACTGAGGCAGGACTGTGGAGGAGGGGGGGCGTGGAACACTGGAGGGGAGGGGGAAGACAGAGGCAGGACTAGGGGGTGGTCGAGGAATAGAGTGGAGTGGTGAAAGACTGTCCTGGAAGCAGAGTTATAAGACTGTCCAAAGAAGAGTCTGAGACTTTCCTGGGGCTGAGACCATGCTGTTGGGGGCATATTAAGGAGACTTCCTTGGGGCTGAGGCCACACTGTCGGGGACATATTGAGGAGACTACCCTGAGGCTGTGACAGGCAATGTTAGATGGCTATGCATGGCACGCATATCTTGGCCATGTCCTTGGGTGGGGGAAGGCCTCTTTGGGCAGTGACAGTCACGCACAGTATGGTGTGCAGGGTATGGTCAGTCACCTAAGGAATTTGGTCCTGGGGTTAAGAGTTATGGTACGGCGAGGCAAAGGGCACATTCACTGACACGGGAGGCATCTGTATCCCTGCAAGTCAATAGCTGAAAAGTCGTGGGGTGTATTGGATGGTCTCATGGGGAGGTCCGGGAAAGTCAGGGTGAGATGTGGCCTCAAGAAGGGGAGGGGTCAGGTCGACAAAGGGCATGGGGGCATCAACTTGGATAATGATGGGTTCAAGAGTAATTTGGGGGACTGGATAGTGATAAGAAGAAGGGGACTCAGGAGGTGGTAATTATAGGGGATTATGAGAAGAATTTGGTGGGTAATAGGGGGAGGTTGGAAGCTGGCCTCCCAGATGAAGGTCAGCAGCACCATTTTTCAGCCCATCTTACAATGATGCAATTTGAAAAGCAAGCTAGAAAAAATAAATCAGTCATGGAGGGGTCTCAGGGCATGTGGGAGGAGTTCAGCACTGCAATTTTTTGGCCTGTTTGAAGGGCTACCCTCTGTCCAGCTCAAACCATGGAGAGCATGGCCAAGTTGAGTGCTGGACTCCAGTGTCTAATGCATAATGAATGAGCTTGGCTCCTTTACTATCATGTTAATTCAGGCAAGAATCCATTAAGTTTAGGTGCTGCGGTGCATATGGTCTTAATTGGCATCTGATCCTTACAGAGGCATGTCAGAATGAATGTAGGGTCAAAAAAAACCAATGGTCATGCTTGCTGCACAGAGAAAGCACAGGCCCTACAAGCCTCTATGTTCCTAGTGTACTGGTCATGGCATTCAAGGCACCATGCTTGCAATCAGGACATAAGTGCAAGCATTGGGTATCGATAGCTATTGTCAAGCCCACTGGAGGACAACCAACACAAGGCTGACTGGATCCTAGGACTTGGATCTTTTGACCCTAATTAAGACCCTCATTGTGAATGCACAGTCACTTCTGAGGGGAATGCTAGGCCTCCTATTGTCTTCCCTGATGATATCAGTCAGCAAGGGGTGGCCTTGGTATGCGATGTGCAGACTGAGGGAGAGTCAAGGGCTGGAGACTGCATTCCTGCCTTGTGTATGGAGGGAGACCATTCAATAGGAACTATCATTGATTGATCAATTGTATCCCTTCACAGATACAAGAGGAGTGGAGAATGCAGGCTACAGGCAACGTAGCCTTCTTAATAGCTTTGATTAGGATGAGGAGAAGATGGGCCTGTCACTGTTTGGCACAGCTCAGGGAAGACCATCGCCCAGAGGAACAAGAGCCAGCCTGGCCCCAGAAGACCCAGATGCTGATGAGGAGGGGCCAAATCCACAAAGACGTTTGGCACAACCGAGGATCTACATGAAGATGAGCGAAAGACAGTGCCACATACACCTTCGCTTGTCTAGGGATATGGTAGCTCATATTTGCCATATTCTCCATGAGGAACTCTTACCGCAGGGACTTGGAGGGCATCCAATGCTGGTTGCTTTGAAGGTTACCGCCATACAACTTTTTTGCCTGTGGATCCTTCCAGCGCTCCACTGGTGACACACAAATGCATAAGGGAGGTGACAGATGCCCTTTTCAATAAAGCTCACCAGTAAATGCAGTTCCGCATGGAAGAATCAAGCCAGGCTGCCAGAGCAGTGGATTCGCTGTGATCTTAGGCTTCCCTCAAGTGCAGGCACTATCAACTGCATGTGTGTGGCCCTGAGAGTTCCCTGGCAGCAGCCTGTGAGATTCATTAATAGAAAAGGATTTCACTCTCTGAACGTCCAACGAATTCGTGATCTCAGAAACAGATCCAGCATGTTTGTTAACGTTTCCGTATGACTCTACGGACTCAAAACGTTAACTCTGTTTTTCTCTCCGCAGATGCTGTTAGACCTGCTTAGTTTTTCCAGCACTTTCTGTTTTTGTTTCATATTTCTAGTATCCGCAGTATTTTGCTTTTATCCAGCATGTTTGTGCTAGGTATCCAGGGAACTCACGTGACTTGTACAGTTTGAGTCACTTCCAGGTGCCAGAGATATTTTTGGGAGCTCGGAACTTATCAGGTTGGGTCCTAGGTGTTAAGGGGCACCTGCTGAATGGCACATGGCTAATAATGCCTATTCATCGTCTGCAGAGTGCATCCGAGGAGAGATACAATGCTGCACATTCGGCCACAATGTCCTTAATAGAGCAGACTATTGGCCTCTTAAAGATGCATTTCAGATGTTTGGACCGATCAGATGGGGCTCTCCAATGCTCACCGCAGAGTGTCCCGCATCATCGTTGTTTGCTGCGCTCTGCACAACGTGGCACTTCAAAGGGGGGATTTGTTGTCACAAGGAGACATGGACGAGCTAAACACCCTCTTGAACAAGGAAGACATTGAAGGCGACGATTTTGAAGAGAGCGAGGATTCAGTTGACCCACAGGAGGATGCCATTGCATGGGCATGATGCGGCAGATGTGCCCATGACAGCCTCTTAGCTACAAGATCCCAGAAGGAATAAACACAGAAATGAAATATTGCTGCATGGAGGCATGAAAGGCTGTGGTGCTCAACGATGTATACTACTTTAACAAAAATCTGTCAGTCATAAAATAAACACCATTGCAAAGTGCACTTGGGTGAAAAGATTCCAATGTTGGTCGCAACCAATACTTATAACATCCGCGAACTGCAGACTTCAGTGCGCCATCATCAGGATAATCACTAACCTTGATGGACAGTTCTCATGGGGCCAAATAATGTCTGCCTGAACTGCAAGGGTTACTTGTGTATTGTCCAGCCAGCATTTTCATATAGGAAACACCTTTGTCCATGTCGCATATGTGGAACTAAAGGCAATTTGATATGATGAGATTGAATGAGACCTAATGGAAATGAGAAACAAGATGAGGGATAATGGGAGGCGTTGTGTGGCTCGTTTTGTACCCTTGAATGAACGGAAACCTTGCATCACCTCAATTAGCCATTCAGCACTTGAAACTTGGAGAGGGATAAATGTGAAATATATTTACAATAGTACAGATTATGTACAGGGAACAAACACCTGTGCCACCATTGTGCATTCAAAATTTCTTAATTTTCCTAACCCTACCGCTACGTAGGTGCCCCAACATCCACAGCAGAGGTGGAGGCGGACTGCTGACTGTTAGGCCCTGTTGTCTGAGATGACTTTCACGGGCATCCTCTGAAGGCCCGATATCTGGATGGCCCCAGCCTGCTAAGGTCTCCTGTTCTGGGGCAGGTGCACCCTCTTTAGCCTGTCTTGCTAGAGTTGGTGGGCTCACAGGCAGAAGGGATTTGAATTGGTAAGATCCCCTTAGAGTGTTCAGGGGGATGTCTGGCTGACACTCCTCCTTCTTTTGGGTGACCGAGGGCCCCTCCCTGACTCCTTGAAGAGAAGGGGCACCTGGAGGGAGGTTGAAATGCCAAGCCCCCCTCTCGCCTAGCCACAGCTGGAATGCATCCATGTCTAGAGCGGTGGTATGCAGGTCTGAGTGCAAATCCCGCAGAAACTGCTGGAGCTGGGTCTCCAAGGCGGCCGCCACCCTTCCCATCGAGACTTCGATGTGTTTGCATACCGGAACCACAACATCAGACAGAACTCTTCCATCCTTCGTTCTAGTCTAGTGACGATCTCTGACAACTCTACCTGATTATCCCTTGCCTGTCTTTGTACCTCCAACATTTCTCTCAGGGCTGATGCAGGAGCTCGTCATTGGACTTGAACTCAGTGGGGGCCTGGTCTCCAGCAGTCTTCTGAGTGTCAGAGACCTCAGCTGTCATTGCACCTGCCTGCTGTGGACACATGTCGATAAGGTGATCACCAGATTGTGACCCTGAGCCTACTCTAGAACTAGAACCCACCTAGGTGCGTGTATCTGCACTGGTGGAGGGTACAGGTGAACGTATTGACAGGCCTTCCTCGGATGCTTCCTCTCCCTCCTCATCTGAGATGCTCTGGGGGCTGGGACTGAGGCGCTTGCTTGTCATATTCCTCCATCTCTTCTTTCTGGTGGCTGGAATAGAGAGAAGAGATAATTAGTGATTGACTAGGCAGGCTCCAACATTATATGCTTACAGTCATTGTGCACTTGTTGTCGATGTGTACTGGTTGGATCCACCCTGTATGGCTGGGGGAGGCCGATCTTGCTCTGCGCAGGAGCAACCTCTGTCCTCACCCACGAGGTCTGCTGCTTGCTCCACATGGTAGGAGAGTGTCCTCAGCCCTGGATCCCCCGCTCCTGTCTTCATGCTCTCACGTCAGTTGTGGGCAGTCTTGTCCTGCATAAAGATAGAAGGATTGACTGAGCACTGTGGACGAGAGAGCATTTCAGAAGCATGCATGCCTGTTGTGTGTGCTGAGCTCTCCCCAGTAAGAGATTAAGACATGCAGGATTTTACATGAGATGGTGAGTTTAAAGTGGCTGGTAGACATGCAGTGCTGATGCCCCATCTGCTGGTAGTGTGTGGACTCTAAACCTTAGACTATCTGATGCCCTTATTAGAGAGAGAGTTTGAAGTGAGTAGAAATTTCATTTACACTGGTTGGAGCACATCAGATCATTCATTTGTTTTCTCCACTGCAAGGCGGTCCTTTTTATGTGCCATGGGCACTGATCTCCCAGTGACCTTCTCCCAGGCCGGTAAGGTCAGGTAGGAGGACTGCCTGCTCCCGCTCGGAAAGAGGACCTCCTGCCTTTCCTGGACGCCCAGGGATTCTTCTCCACAGTTGCTGAACGGTGGAGCCGAGGGTTTGTTTCGTTTGGTCACCATGGTAATACAGAAGTTCACACCACACCTCGCCTGCAGTAAGCGAATGTCTCTGTGGGTACCATTTAAATTTAACGCTAGGACTTCAACTTCATGAGGTAACAGAGGGGCAGATGAACCCATGCCCACCCCGTCATGAGATTCATCAAGCTCTTGAATGCATAATTAGTGAGCTGAAAAGCGGAAAATCAGGCGCAAAAATCTATCCTGCCATCCAGCAGGAATTGCATTGACTTTCCTGCCCTTCACCGCACTTAGTCTCTAGAATGGAAAATTCCACCCACGGTGTTTCATTTTAGGCACCAAATCTCGAGAAAAACATCTTGCCCTTTGAAAGGATACAACACAAATTCATCAAATTATACTAGGGTTAAATTGAGATTGTTTGTATTCCCTTGAGTTTAGAAGATTGATGGTGAGATAATCAAAGTATTTAAAATGATTAAGTGATTCAATTGGGTAGTTGCAGGGAAACTATTCCCTCAGATGGGTGAATCAAGAACAAATTTAAAATCTGAGCTAGACCGTTCGCCAAAATCAGGAAGCATTTTTTTACATAAGGTAAAAAAAAAATTGGAAGACTGTACCTCAAAAGGTTGTATGTACTAAGACTGGGATGAAGGTCAGTCATGATCTAATGAATAACAGAATAGATTCAAGGGGCGGAATGGCTTATTCTTGTTCCTAATGTTCCTATTTTTTAATGTTCTTAAGCTCTCATAGTTCCTGCATCTCAGCACAGGAGCTTCCATTACTTGTGTGAGCAAGCAATAACTGTATTTTCAAAGTTGCACTGCAGCCAGCCCCATTGCATATCACAGTAGTGCAGTGTCATACAATCCTACAACTTGGGAATTCCTGTAATTGTTTAAAATTAAATAAAGCTCATCACTTGCCAATCTCTACTCCCCATTTATTTAGCGAGCCTCACAGGGCAGTGACAGGAAAGCTCAAATAAGGCTTGTTAATGTTGTTACACCAAAGAATAGCCTCCTTATCTCAAAAGGTCCTGCAAACTAGTGTGCCTTATTTATTTTCCTCAATGATTAGACATGCCCAGAAAGTTAATTTGAGAAAAATAAAAAATATTTAACTGCTGAATTTTAGCAGCGTGTTTTAGCTATATACAATCTCAACAGAATTGGTGGTAGCACAATTTCCCAGCTACACTGGTAGCCAGTGCAACAAATAACGATGGTGTTAAGTAGTAGAGGCATAAAAGGACTGAGGGTAATACTGGAAGAACATGCAAAATGCCAGGAAGTTTTGTTCAGTCCTGGAACCATTCAAGAGGTGGTCGGACTGCAACGAGAACAGAAGGAAGCTGTTTGTAAGAGGGCGAATTAAATGGATTCTGAATCTAGAGAATACAAGTTGGAGTAACACTAGTTATCATACTCCCAATAGCCTCCAATTTCAATTGAAATTGTAGTCCAAGAGCTCTTGGAGGATATTAAATAGGGCAGAATTTTACGTCTCATGGGTGGGCGCGCAACTGACCCAATCGGGCGTAAAATCGCGTGAGATGATGTTGGGCGAGCGTCCCGATGTCATCACATATTCATGCGATATTTCGCTCGGCGGGCGCACGCAAAAGGTGGAAGCGCGCACGCAAAAGTCGGAAACGCGCCCGCTAATTCAGAGGGAAATTAAGTCCATTAATGGCGCAATTGTTTCCGACTTTTGGTGGCATGTCCATCCTTACGGTTGGCAGACGGGTGAATCAGCCAGGCGGCTTTTACATTTTTCATCAAACCTCATCCAAGGGCGGGATGAAATCTCCTCTATGAAATAAAATAAAAGTGAATGTCTGTGGACAGCATTTTTATGGGATATATTTTCAGGTGCTTGATTGTGATGCATGGACATTTTTTTGCAGCTTTTTAAACCTTTATTTAATCATTTGAAGGCCTGCAGCTCCGAGGCAGCTGTCTGCCTTCAGGGAGCTCTCACAGCGCTCACCCGTGCCCGTGATGACATCATTGCCCACCCTCATCCTGCCCTCACCCCGGCAGCACTGAGCTTTTCAGTACAAGTGTCACGCTGGCTGGCTGTTAATTGGCCAGCCAGCGTGAAATTGTGGTCAGGGGCCGATTGCGGTCAGCAGTACATTTCCTGGCCCTTCCCAGGCCTGTCGATCGCACACGCCCGCCAAAGGTAAAACTCAGGCCTTAATTTCATGAGATCTCATGGTCAATTTTAATCATCACCTAACTAGCAGCTTAAAAAATGTTATGCAATCCTAAGTATTGCTTGATGACCTGAAGATGATTATAAGGCAATAATGCCATCATCTCAATCAACAAACTACATACGCTTTACCCTATTTATTTATGATGCTACTTAAGCCCCTTGATCAGATATCTCCTTTGAAATTGCTTCCACATATTTGATATCCTCAATCAAATATTGTTTTGTAATTTTATGGACAGCTTTAAAGCCACCTATGTATTTTTAACAGTTAGCAGGGATTTGTCCTATTATGGAATAAATGCCTAAAGTCTGATGGCTATTTCTTCATTTAGATTGAACTTATAAGTCACCCTGGCTTCATACTGTCTTTAGCAATTGTTCATTAAAAATTGGGTTTTGCTGTATTCTGTTGGCTGTATTTGAGTTGTAACCACATACTAACCTCCAGAGAAAAATAATACAAAAAATATCCATTATGTCAGGCTAACATTCTTCAGTCATTAGTTTAGTGGGTACAGTATGTGTTTGGCATGGTTCGTTATGAGCTAGTCAATTTAAAAGCCCAAGCTTCAATCCTGGTCTGTTGCTGATATCAGTTGGAACAGCTTTTAGGAAGCTACAGTTGGATGTCAGGTGACAACAGGATCAGGTTTGAGCCCAATATCCTACAGCATTGAACACCTTAACACTCCCCATTTGTGCTGATATGTAAAGAATACTCTCTTGGTGAGGCACTGGAACAGTGCTAGCACCTGTGCATCTGTAACCTGGTAAGAGTTGATGTCTTCAGGAGAGCAGAGGAGAAAGTTGGGAGAAGAATTGTCGAGGAAACCAAAATCTGATGGCCTTGTTGGAGAAGTTTTGTAACTAGTTAACACTTAAGCTCAGATCACTTGTTCCAGCTTTTGCTCTTAAGATTGCCATGTCTGGAGCAGTACAGTAGGATTTGCTTGGACCATTGGGAGTTGTAACTCATGCAGAAAGTTCAAGATTCTCCTGAGGCAGTTATTATATCTTTGAGTTGTTCAGATTTTGAAGCCGGGTAATGATAGGAAGATGTGTTGAAAACTGACCTCAGTGTTATTAGTCTTATATCTTACTCTTAGTGTATTAAACTTTGCCAACCATCCATTAAGACTATAAATACATTTTTTTAATATAGCCATCGCTTGGAGGAAGAGCAAGCTAGTAGCTGGAGCCGGAGATTGAAATTTTTTCTTTGTTGTACTCGTACACAGGACACACAGACTGTAAGTATCTTACTTTTTCCAGTTGGGGCTTCTTTTCTATAGTTAAAATAACCACATCAACTTGATGTGTAGTTATTGAACAATTGAAATTAAAAATATAACAGATATTTGTTTGTTGGTATCTTGCTTATGTCTTTGTCCCTTGTTACCATATCTTGTGCTTTAATGCTGTTGGTCAGATAATAGGTCAAATTATGTTGTGAAACGTATCCTGTGTCAAGTTGTGTTGTTTTGAAGCTATTTTAGGGTAATGCAATATATTAGATACTTAGTCAATTCTAAGTTGCTTTCTTGGAATGTACTTCTATCCTTAAAAGAGAAAGGAACATCATGCATTTACTTAGTGCCTTTCATGACCTCAGGACAGCTCAAAGCACTTTACAGCCAATTAATTTTGCTTGATGTGTAGCCAATTGTAATGTAGGAAACCAGATAGTCAGTTTGTGAATGGCAAGCTCCTACAAATAGCAATTTGATAATGACCAGATAATCCATTTTTATTTAAGTGATCTTGATTGAAGCATAATTATAGGTCAGGACACCAGGGATCACTTCCCTGCTGTTCTTTGAAATAGTGCTTTGGGATCTTTTACATCCACCTGAGAGGGCAGATGGAGGCTTGCCCAAAAATAGCAACACCATCTCAGTACTACACTAGAGTGTCAGCCTAGATTTTGTGTTCCAGTCTCGAGTGGGATTTGAACCCACAGTTGAAAAACCCTCTGAGGGACCTTTTTAACATAATTTTCCTTAATGAGGCCTGGGCTTGCCGGTGAAACCTAGAAAGCTCCTGCTTTTGTCACTATGCTTACGGGTCTGACTTTCGGAGGTCCTCTTGCTGTGTGAGAGTCAGCTGAGCCTCATGAAAGCCACGCTTAAAACCCTGGGCTCATATCTCATTGAAAGAGACCATTCCTGGGAGTCTGTTCCCTGTTTTGATCACTTTGTTTCTGCGAAGAACTCAGAATGATAAGAAATAGGAGCAGAAGTAGGCCATTTGGCTTCTCAAGCCTCCAAAATACCAAATGTCAGAAGTAGGATTTGAACCCACACCTCCAGAGTAGATTGCAACCTGAACACGTTAACTTACACTGCTCGGCCACCCTGACTAAACAGAATTTTTGATAACAATACACATTCAGTATTGCGCTGACATGTCAGACTCGATTAAGAAAGAGGGATTGAACCTACAACCTTTTGTCTCGGAGACAAGAGTAGTGCTATTGAGTCAACCTTCCACACACAAATCTAAGATAGCCGGGCCGAAAGAAACATACAACACAGAAGGAGGCCATTCAGTCCATTATGACTGTGCTGTCTCTTTGAAAGAGCAATCCAATTTGTAATGCCACTTGCTATTTCCCCAAAGCACTGCTAATTTTCTCCACTCCATGTATATAGCTAATGTACCATTTGAAAGTTAGTATAGCATCTGCTTCCATCTCCCTTTCAGGTGGTGCATTCCAGTTGCAGGTGGGTTGACTAAAATGATATAGCATTTATTAAGAAATTCTCTCACAGGAAAGATGGTCTTAATGGAGGCACTTTCAGAACAGAAATTAATGTCTACATACAGACTGGACAAACCAAATTAGCAATAATACTGTGGCGAATGAATTCCTAGAGTGTGTACAAGCTGGTTTTTTAGACCAATATGTCGAGGAACTGACTCAGGAACAGGCTGTTCTAGATTTGGTACTGTGCAATGAGAAGGGCTTAATTAATAATCTTATTGTGCAGGCTCCTTTAGGGAACAGTGACCATAACATGATAGAATTCTTCATTAGGATGGAAAGTGAAGTAGTCGATCTGAAACTAGGGTCCTAAATATTAACAAAGGAAACTACAAAGGTATGAGGCATGAGTTGGCTAAGATAAATTGGGGAACTTCATTAAAAGGCATGACGGTGGATAGACAATGGCTAATATTTAAGGAACGAATGTATGAATTGTGGCAGTTATGCATTCCTTTCTGGTGCGAAAACACAACAGGAAAAGTGGCCCAACCACGGCTAACAAAAGAAATGGAGGATAGTATTAGACCCAAAGAGGAGTCATATAAAGTTGCTAGAAAAAGTAGCAAGCCTGAGGATTGGGAGCTGTTTAGAAAGCAGCAAAGGAGAGCCAAGAGATTCATTAAGAGAGGAAAAATAGAGTATGAGAGTAAACTTGCAAGGAACATAAAAGCAGACTGCAAAAGCTTCTATAAGTATGTAAAAAGGAAAAGATTAGTGTCGGTCCCTTACAGCCTGAAACAGGAGAATTTACAATAGAAAACAAGGAAATAGCAGAGAATTAAACAACTATTTTTGTTCTGTCTTCACGCAAGAAGACACAAATAACTTCCCAGAAATACTAGGGAAACAAGGGTCTAGTGAGAAGGAAATTACTGTTACTAAAATAATAGTGCAGGAGAAATTAATGGAACTGAAAGCTGATAAATCCCCAGGGCCTGATAATCTACATCCAAGGGTACTAAAGGAAGTGACCATGGAAATAGTGGATGCGATGGTTGTCATCTTCCAAAATTCTGTACATTCTGGAACAGTCCTGGCAGATTGGAGGGTGGCAAATGGAATCCCACCATTTAAAAATGGAGGGAGGGAGAAAACAACAAAAGACAGGCCGGTTAGCCTAACGTCAGTAGTAGGGAAAATGATAGGGTCTATTATATAGGATATGATAACAGGACGCTTAGAAAATATCAACGGGATTAGACAAAGTCAACATGGATTTATGAAAGGGAAATCATGTTTGAGAAGCCTACTGGACTTCTTTGAGGGTGTAACTAGCAGCATCGATAAGGGCGAACCAATGGATGTGATGTATTTAGATTTTCAGAAAGCTTTTGATAAAGTCCCATATAAGAGGTTAGTGTGTAAAATTAAAGCACATGGGATTGGGGATAATATATTGACATGGATCGAGAATTTGTTGGAAGAAAGGAAACAGAGTAGGAATAAATGGGTCTTTTTCGGAGTTGCAGGCAGTGACTAGTGGGGTACACAGGGATCAGTGCTTGGGCCCCAGTTATTCACAATATACATTAATGATTTGGATGAGGGAACTAAATGTAATATTTCCAAGTTTGCTGACGACATGAAACTTGGTGGGAATGTGAGCGATGAGGAGGGTGTTAATAGGCTTCAAGGCAATTTAGACAGGTTGAGTGAGTTGGCAAATACATGGTAGATTCAGTATAACGTGGATAAGTGTGAAGTTATCCACTTTGGTAGGAAAAACAGAATGGCAGAGTATTATTTAAATGGTGATAGATTGGGAAATATTGATGTATAAAGGGACCTGGGTGCCCTTGTACACAATCAGAGCAGAGACATATAAGTGCCACACTAAGTAAAAGTCATTTTATGAGGTGTTTATAACATAGATCTATTTTGGACCATTGTGATATAAATATAGTTAAGTTGTGCAATTGGAGGAATTTGAACTGAAGATTCATGTATACTCTACTTAATTTTAAAGGGCTTAAATCAATAAAGGTTGTGCTTCCCAGGGTCCTCCTTTCAATGGAAATTAGTACTGACCCCAGTTGACCAGTTGAATTGTCTACAGTTAAGCTGTTGAGATGGTTCCAGTTGTGACTTGTTAAATTTACCGGACAAGCTGGTTCCATTCAAGAACAGGGTGACTGCAACTCTTATGAAATAAAAAAGGAACGCTTTGACTGTGACCGTGTGGGTGCGTGTGGTGTTTCTGACCACAAGAGAAGGGGTTACGGGTTTAGTAAGCATTGGGAGAGGAGGGTTGTTGTTGAGAGGGATGTGGAGAAGTGATTTTGAGGGAGCAAAACTTTGCAAGTTGTGTTATTGAGTCATCTCTGCTGGCCGATTCACTCATTTGCAGTCCCACTTGAATCAGTAACTCACTTTGGCGACTCCCAGGATCAGTCTCTCGCAGGCTGTCCTAAAAAACACAGGACAAAAGGCATCCCTTATGGGGCAAACAGTCAAAGGACAATGCCTTAAAATATAGAGGTCATCCTGCAGCTAAGTATTCAAAACTTGCCAAAGGGAAAATCTAGAAAATTAATTCACCCACCCCATTCACATAAATACCACTGAAGTGAAAAAGTGTGCGTGCTGTGAGCCAGTAAAATATAACTTAACTGGATTGCACTGTAAGTTTCAAATTTTCTTGCAATGCATAAAGACAAAACACGAAGCAAAAACCAAATTAACTATTTTTTGGTTCCTGTGCAGTTTAAGTGCAGAAATGTTAAATTGCAGCAGTTAATCAAAATACTGAACTTAAGCATTATTTACGTTTTTCATTGAATAGTTCACCAAATTATTGTCTTTTATTGAGGTCCTGAATCTTCTCATATTATTCCTCATTGTCATCCCCCCCGCCCCACGGTACTTGCCTCCCTCCCTCTCCCCGGTAATGGCTGTGTCCTTTCCGCTCCCCATTATAGCCACTCCCGCCCGTTCCAGTACTCGCCTCCCTCCTGCTACTTCCCAACCGAATCCATTGTTCGGTCGCTTGCTGTCCTTTGGACCGCACCACTCACGAACCGTTCATCCTCACCAAGGGCTCGGAAGGTGCAGTCAGAAGGGTGGCGAGTGGCCCAACGAGAGATTCAGTGATCGGAAGGAAGTCAGGAAGCAGCGGGAGTAGGCAGGACTAGCCATAACAGGGAGCAGGAGGGAGGTGTCAAGTACTGGGGAGGGCGGGAGTGGCCATTATCGGGGAGTGGGAGGGACGTGGCCATTAGTGGCGAGTAGGAGCAGCGAGGATGGCCGCAGAGGGAAAGGCATTTGGGTAGCAAGGGGATATCCTGCCCTCTTGCATTTATATATTTCTTATGTTCATCTCTTGTATTTGTATGTTAATTTCTTTGAGTTTTGTTTCACTTGATCTGTCACCTTTTCAGCTCGTTCTCTTAATTGATGTCCATGTAGGTTTTTGTTACCAGGGGTTATCAGAGAATATGAGGCATTTCCTAAACACTTTCAAGAGGGTGTCCTTGTGTTCTTGGAATGCTACCCCTAAGTTATGATTCACACTATATCGTGGTAATAAGGTACTTATAATGGCAATGGTTAATTCTTTCATGGCTTTTTTCATGTTTCTCGATGAGAAAAATTCTTTTTTTTTCCTATCCTGAAGTGTTTTCAATATAATACAGTTTATGTTTTGCCATTATATGATCCTTTGCGTATGACTACTCAAAAAATCTAAAACCTTGAAATGGCTTAATGCACAATATTAATGAACTTGTATCTATGTAATGCATTCATATATGTGAGGTGAGGAGATAAGTATTATTGTGCTCTTGTAACACGCTGCAAACTTGATCTGAAAATGTGTACTGAGTCAAATATAACATGATGGCGAACAATCTGCTTCAGCCTCAGACAGTTTCCAGGGAGAGGGATAGAGTTGGTAGCTAGGAAATGGAATTTGGAGATGGGACAATGGCTTCAGTTTTCCCAATATTTAATTGGATGTTGGATAAGCAGACTGATGATTTAGCAACAGTGGAGGTGTGAAGAGAGATAGTGGTGAACTAGGGCTGGGTATCGACAGCGTACATGTGAAAACTAGCTCTGTGTTTTTGGATGATGTCATCAAGGGGCAGCATGTAGATGAGAAATAGGAGGAGATCAAAGATAGATACTTGGAGGACACTAGATGTAGCAGTGTTGAAGGAAGATGATTCTCTGGCTACAGTTGGATAAACAAGATTGGAACCAGGTGACTGCTGTAACAATCTAGCTGGATGATGTTGAAGAGCCATTGGAGGAAAATGGTGTGGTCAGCTGTGTCAAAGTATAGGTCACCAGGTTTAAACATACAAGGAAGGATAATTTACCTTTATCACAGTCACGTGAGATGTAATTTGCGACCTAGATAAGAGCAACTTTGGTACTGTGGTGGGGCAGAAACCTGATTGGAGATTTATAAACTGCCCTAGTTTTATTGTGGCAGTAAATACTCACTCTTCATGGCCTTTATGAGCTAGAATTTTTGGCTACATACCTGCTTCAAGCCTGACGGAGGACAGCACTAGGTGCAAATTTAAATAGGGAAGAGGATGTCAAGCACCCAGTAAAGAGGCACTCTCCTGAAACCAGCACTTCAATGTAGTAATGTGCTTAGGATGATTTGTGCAAGAGTGAGAGCACTGCAAGTAAAAAGCAGAATACAGATGCTTGAAATTTGAAACAAAAGCTGGAAAAAGCAGCAATCAATATATTTGGAAAGAACAAATAGCCAATGTTTCACATGTACATCCTTCACTAGAATAGCAAGGATCTGTCTGACCAGTTCACAAAAGAAGAAGCTAATTACAACAACTTTAGGGCCCAAAAGAAGTGAAATTAAAGATGCAAAATGGCAGTAGGAAATATTATTTAATGCCTGTAATGGTGTTATGGGTAGTTGTATCCAAGAACCCCTAAACTCAATTTTTTTCAGCTTGTACTAATTTTGACAAGATGTCAAAAGATGTCAAAAGAAAACTTATTAAATTAAAGAATAATTCACGATAAATGGTAATAAATAGAAGCCTTATGATGTTTCTCCTCTTTCATCCTGTTTCAATCTCATTGACTGGTGTTCAATATTCATCAGTTTTTTTAAGTGGTCTTCTGTCCATTTCCTTCTTTTTAATTCTTAAAACTTGCAGAAGTTTCTTTCTATGCTGTGTACTCTTGTTTTGATTCAACTTGTAACTTTGTATCATGATATCTGGCATTTCCACTCTACTACCCACTTTCTTTATCCCTACTGTACTTACCCTGCTGGTATGAATCAGACACATTAAATAATGTTTTTAGCTACGCTAAGTTTTTATTGGCTTCACACAATTTGGCATTTTGACGTCCTCAGAAACCTGGAACACAAGTCATTTTCCGAGCATTAGTGCCCATCATGTACTTGTGATCTTGGTTCCTGATCAGCATGATCAGATGTGCTCACCCAGAACTGTGTTGACTGCTATGGTGAACCTTATGATAGATATATAAAATAGCAGATCTCATCAGCTTCATAACATTGTAACACAGAATTATGGAGTTTTGCCTAAGGCCCGTAATACTCTTGAGGTAATAATTACTTACAACTCAGAGCAATGCGTGCACTTTTGTCAAAAAAGTGAGTGAATTTGACTTAGTGTTTGAAAGGGAGGAACCCAAACAGCTACTAAGATAGATAAGACTGATTTCATTGCGATGAGACAGAGACTACCCACAGCAAAATGGGCAAACCTGTTAATGGTTGAAAAGCCAGATGATGAGTGGGAAATGTTCAAAAAAAAAACATTTAGTGTGAAAGCAGAACTACTTTATACTCATAAGCAGTAAAAGCACAAAAACAAAAAGCTACTGCGGATGCTGGAAATCCAAAACAAAAACGGAATTACCTGGAAAAACTCAGCAGGTCTGGCAGCATCGGTGGAGAAGAAAAGAGTTGACGTTTCGAGTCCAACATGACCCTTCAACAGAACTGAAGTATAGTTAGGAGAGGGGTGAAATATAAGCTGGTTTAAGGTGGGGGGTGGGGTGGTTGTGGGGACAAGCAAGCAGTGATAGGAGCAGATAATCAAAAGATGTCACAGACAAAAGGATCAAAGAGGTGTTGAAGGTGGTGATATTATCTAAGAAAAGTGCTAATTAAGAATGGATGGCAGGACACTCAAGGTACAGCTCTAGTGGGGGGTGGGGTGGAAAGACTTTCAAGGTATTGGCTGTAGATTTAAAAATAATGGAAATAGGTGGGAAAAGAAGAATCTATATAAATTATTGAAAAAGAAACAAAAGGGAGGGGGAAGAAATGGGGTGGGGATGGGAGGAGGGGGAGTTTAAGATCTAGAGTTGTTGAATTCAGCCTGGAAGGCTGTAAAGTGCCTAGTCGGAAGATGAGGTGCTGTGTCTCCAGTTTGCGTTGGGCTTCACTGGAACAAAAGCACAATTTGCCAAAAAAAATTCATGGATGACAAAAGGGATAAGAGACAACATAAAACTAAAAGATAAAGCATATAAATTGAAAAAAATGCTCAATCCTGATGAATGAGAGGGATACAAAGACAACAAAGAATAGCTAAATAGATCTCGTCAGCTACAAAAGACGGATATAAATAAAACTTGTGAAGGATATCAAGATGAACACAATTTGTTTACCATCGTATTGTGAAAAGAAGAGTGGTCAGGAGCAAAGTGGATCCCTTGTAAATTGATAACAGTGATATTGTCAGTGAAAACAAGGAACTGTTGAGTAATTACTTTTCCTGTACTTTAAATACTGATGCAGAGGTTAGCATGCCAAGCATTCCATGGAAACTGAATCTGAGACAAGCTTAGACTTTGAAGACTCCCCGTGTCTAGCGATTTATGAGGCAGACAAAGCACATGTTTGCATCTGTTTTCAGTAACTTATGTTTCCTGGAACAGGTGTCTAGCCTGAAGCCAGAGTTTGTGCAACATGAGTCCACTAAAGCATGGATGACCAGGAACCTCTCCTGCTCTTGCCATAGGAGTGTTGGAAGGATTTGCAGGTTGATGATCTGCAGTGTTTAAGGTTAATGTTAAATATGTAAATAGACAGTTGACATCATCAGTGATGCAAGATCCCATGAAAACTGAGTATACTGAGGGATGGTTCTGTGTGCAACCTTGTGCTAAGCCTTGTCCTGTAAATAGCTAGAAAAATGTTTAACAAAAGGTCAAGTTTGCCAACAGCCTTGCCTCTAGCATTCCCTATTGATCCTGACCAAGGACAACTTAAACTAAGACCTATAACAATGTTACCAGATGGTGACAGTGGTAAAGATAATGGAAAAAGCATCAAGTAAAAAGCCCAGTGACTGAAAAAGCAGCAAGCAAAATGACTGCGAGGAAAGGACAGCACAGGGAAAAATGCCAATAGAACTCAAAAAAAGGCTAGAGTGAAGAAAAGCCATAGAGAAAATATTACCCTTACCTGAGGGCTTCGAACATGTGGAAGGCCTGGATCAAGCCAAGAAATGGCAGAACTGGCGTTGTAGGTTTTCCAGGCAGAGAACCACTCCCTGACTGACAGCGAGAGAAGCCTAGCAAGGAACAGGTTAGGACCCTTCTGTATGCCATAGGTGGTAGTGCACACAGCGTATTGGTCAGACAGAGCAGAAAGAAGAAATGGCAATATACGAATATGTTTTAAAAGCTTTTGACACATATTTCGCCCTTAGAAGGAATACTATCATAGGAAGGGTGAAGTTCAATAGACGTACCCAAAGACTGGGAGAGAGGGTGGATTTTTCATTAAAGATTTATATCGACTAGCTGAGAATTTCAAATATAGGACCCTGAAAGAGGAATTAACTCAGGATTACATTGTTTTGGAGACTTAAAGGAGACTTTATCAGATTTTCTACAGTTGGGAGAGGATTTAACCCTATCAGGCTGTGCAGTTAACAAGGCAGGTAGAAGTGAGAAAGCAAAATTGTGTATTAATTCGACGTGACGGGGGGATTTTGTGGAGAAAAACAACTGATACATGCAGTTTGTAGGACACAAGTAGCAGCGCACCTGCTCAAAAGTAGGGATTGAGCAAAGTGTAGCTGCCATTACTCAGTGTTCTTGTTGTGGAGGGAAAAGGTTGCAGGAAGAGTGCCCTGCCAAAAATATGGAATGCCATCCCTGTAAGAAGTGAGGACATTTTAAAGCTGTATGCCACAGCAAAATACTCCCAACTCAGAAATTTAAAGAGAAACCAATTAAAGCAAGTAACATTCAAGAAATTGAAGATGCGGAAGACCATGAAGTGCCATTCTTGGGAGAAATTAGAGATCTAATGGGAACTATTGGAGCACAGACATTATAGTCAACAGGCATAAAACAAACTTCAAATTAGATACTGGAGCAAGAGTTTCATTCTTTCAGACCACAGATTACTGGATAAAGCAAGACTTCCTCCAGCCATCAACCATACAACTCCACAGTCCAGGAAGCATTCAACTGAAGGTCAAAGGGCAGTTGACTGCTACACTTCAGTATAAAGGAAGATAAATCAGAGAAGCCAAGACAAGCAGAAAGAATTCAGGACAGAATTTTCAAACTTTCTGGGGAAACTGAAAACAGCTCATCACATCACATTGAGACCAGATGCTGCAAACGACTCTGTCCAAGGAAGAAAACAAGCTACAGTGGACACATTGTCATACATTCCTGTTGAAAAGCCTGAACAAGAGGACGTCAATTTTGTCGAAGCTTTGGAGTTCTATACTTCATTGACCGCAAATTTCCAACAACAACAACAGAGGCTAAATGAAATTTGGAAGGCACAAAAAGCAAATGAAGAATCAGCTCAAATTTGGGAGCACTGTGTCAAAGGATGGCCAGATTATGTTCCAAATAATCTCATCCTGAGGCAAGACTTTGAGAAATAAAGACATCTCAGTGTTATGGATGACTTGCTGATTTGTAATGAGAAGTTGGTAATACCTAGAGTCCTCTGACTCGAGACCCTTCAGCGAATACACCTGGGTATTAGAAAGCGTTGTGCCAGAGCACTACATTCCGTTTGGTGGCTAGGGATCTCAAAATTATGAGAAGAGATGATTTCAAACTACATCACCCGTGCAATCCATCATCAAGAGTAAAGAGAACCACTGATGGTATCCTCATTTCTGTCCAGACTGTAGGAGCATCTTGGAATGGATCCTTTTGCATTCAAAGGGAAGATATTCCTCAGATTATTGACTATTACTCCAGATGGATTGAGGTTAAGCATCTGCATGGTCCCACCTCAGAAGCTGTCATTATGCTACTAAAATAACTTCTGCCATGCACGGCATTCCAGACCCAGTCATTTTAGACAGCTGCCCACAGTTTGCCAACAAATGTTCTAAGCAGCTCACAGAAGCCCATCAGTTTGTCCGTAGCTGATGAGGTGAAAGTGACTGCCCATGACATCAAGGCAGCATTTGACCGAATATGGCATGAAGGAGCCTTGCAAAACTAGAGTCAATGAAATCAGTAGTGGGGGGAGCTCTCCACTGGTTGAAGACATGCCAAGCACAAAGAGATTGTTGTAGGTATTGGAGGCCAATCATTTCAGTGCTCGGACATTGCTGCAGGAGTTCCTCAGGGTAGTGTCCTAGGCCCAAATCTTCAGCTGCTTCATCAATGACCTTTCCTCTATCATAAAGTCAGAAATAGGGATGTTCGCTGATGACTGCACAGTTTTCGGCACCATTTGCTGCTCCTCAGATACTGAAGCAGTCTGTGTCCAAATGCAGCAAGACGTGGACAACATTCAGACTTGGGTTGATAAGTGGCAAGTAACAATCGTGCCACACAAGCGCTAGGCAATGACCATGTCCAACAAGAGAGAACCTAACTGTTGCCCCTTGATATTCAATGGAATTACCATTGCTGAATCCCCCACTATCAACATCCTGGGGGTTACCATTGACCAGAATCTGAACTGGGCCAGCCATATAAATACTGTGGCTATAAGGTCAGGTCAGAGGCTGGGAATTCTGCAGCGAGTAACTCACCTCCTGACTCCCCTCCTGACTCCCCACAGCCTGTCCACCATCTACATGGCTCAAGTTAGGAGTGTCATGGAATACTCTCCGCTTGCCTTGATGAATGCAGCTCCAACAACACTCAAGAAGCTGGACACCATCCAGGACAAAGCAGCCCACTTGATTGGCACCACTTCCACAAACATTCACTCCCTCTACCACCAACACACTGTAGCAGTAATGTGTCCCATCTACAAATACATTGCAGGCTCATTCGACAGCATCTTCCAAACCCAGGACTTCTACCACCTAGAAGGGCAAGGGCAGAAGATGCATGGGAATACCACCACCTGCAAGTTCCCTTCCAAGCCACACACCATCCTGACTTGGAACTACATCGTCGCTCCTGTTGCTGGATCAAAATCCTGGAGCTCCCTTTGTAACAGCACTGTGGATTTACTTGCACCACGTGGACTGCAGCGGTTCAAGAAGGTGGCCCACCACCACCACCTCAAGGCAATTAGGGATGGACAATAAATGTTGGCCTAGTCAGCGATGCCCACATCCCATGGAAGAGTTTTTTAAAAATCAAATATATCCCCAGTCTTACATACTGGTGCATCCACCTCTTTTAATATTCACACATCAGCAAGGCATGACTTCCAACACCTAAAGCTATGCTGCCTCAGTTTAACTCAAGCCTCTCAAGATGCTCCTTTATATTATCCATCATAATATTTCTTTTTCCCAACCGTGAATATAAGGCTTACAGACCGATTATTTCCTCACCCTAGTGTTTGAAGATGGGAGTCACATTTTCTTTTCCAGTCCTCTGGGATTTGGCCCATGTTTAGTAGATTCTGAAAAATATCTGCAAGAAAAGCCTCAATCGTTCAAGCCAATTCTTTCAGAACTTGTGAGTGAAAATGATCAGAACCATACCTTAAAGTTCAATAACCTGCCCCATTTGCCTTCTTTTTATTTTCAAACATTTTCAGCCTATGTTTCCTTTGAACTGTAGCCTCAATTGTTGCATTTCTCTCCCATTATCTTTTGTGAGTACTACTGAAAAATAACCAGTATGTATTTCAGCAATTTCACTGCCTTCAGGAATAAAAACAATAAGTGCTGGAAGCACTCAGGAAGTTAGGAAGTGTCTGCGGGGAGAGAAAGAGTTAACATTTCAGGTCGCTGACCTTTCATCAGATCTGAAAGATGTTAGAAACGAACAACCTTGAAGCAATTACAGAGCCAGAGAAAGGTGAGGCAGGAAAATAACAAAAGGTAACAACATTTCTAATAGGATGAAGAATAGGAGTGCTGCCATATATGAGTGCTTCTGGTGTTTTCTGTTTTTCTCTAGATTTCCAGCTTCCACAATATTTTGTTTCTGCCTCCATCTTCAGACATCACTTCCCCACTGTCAAATTTTAGTGTGCCAACCCTTTCTGCAACCATTGTTTACTCCTGATATATTTGAAGAATGCTTTAATATAAGAACAGTAACAACAATCTGTCATGCAACAATTGACCTTCAGGTAAAGAGATGAGGAAAAGAAAATTGGAAAATAAGTCTGGATGTTTTGATGCCTTTCAGCAAGCCAAATAGATGAAAGTCACATTATTCACACCATATTGTACATGGCAAAATAGGAGCTAAATTATGTAACCTTCATGCTGTGTTGTGGAATGTGTGAGCAATTTTTTTCCGTGTTATAAAATTGTACAGAACTTCAACTGAGACAGGTAAAATTTAATTAGGATAAATTGATTGTTTTCTGGTTAGTTGTCCCAGGAACAGGTGTGCTTTTCCAAATTATTTCCACTCCTACAATTAAAATCCAAAAATAGCATTTGTTGTGAATATAATAAAATGAAGCTGTCACTGTGTGCTTGTCATGGAAACAGTAGAGAGCCAATTAGATGCAGACTGCTGGAGAGGTGATGATTAACATGGTTTCTGGCAGCATCACTTGTGACAATTAGAAAAATGTAAATGAAACTATAAAGAATATTTAAAGGAGTTTGTATGTAATATGTGTGTGTATGTGACAGTATTGGAGCTTTGTAAAAAAACCCTAGCCTCCTATTAAATGTGAAACCGCTCAAATATTACAGGGTTAATGTGAGAAACTCGCCAAGGCTTCTCTGACAGCACTGTCCAAACCCCTGCCACCTAGAAAGACAAGGGCAGCAGGCACATGGAAACACCTGCAAGTTCCCCTCCAAGCCACACATGATCCTGACTTGGAAATATATCCTTGTGGGTGTACCTACACCACATGGACTGCAGCAGTTCAAGAAGACAGCTCACCACCATCTTCTCAAGGGCAATTGGGGATGGGCAATAAATGCTTGCCTAGCCAGTGACACCCACGTCCCATTAAAGAATAAAAAAAAGATAAAAACACCTGTTACCAGATCTTCAAATTGCAGACCACACCAACAGACTATTAGCCACATCACAGTGCAATCACAATTAGTGAGATTATGCCACATCTTTCAAAACATGAGTACGTCGATTATACCTACAGTATCCATTCTGTTTACAGCTGGTAAGATGCAAGCACCTCCACACAGATGTCAGAACTTGAATTTTCAGACTTTCCAGGCTGTGTCTCATCCTGTTAAAGTGCCTCCACAAAGAGTGAGAATTCACTCATTATCTCAGGCCTTTCTATAAACAATAACCCATTTTCATATTTTCCACCAGTGCAACACCTGACATGTTTTTCAAGTGGTTTGGTACTGATGTGCCAAAATAGCCAACACTGTGATGCAAGACACGTACCTCACAATGAAAACCACAAGTAAACTTAAAAATGAAAAGTTGCACCTGTCATATGAGCTGGTTGAACCAAACAATCAATATTATTAAATCCTCTTATTTCTTGTACCTTATTTGCCACAATTATTTCTTTATCACTTTCTTTCGTCTTACCATTTCTGTTTTTCTCTGTTATTCTTGCAGCTCATTGGCTGTGAGATTTGTACTGCTTACTCTTGCTAGAAAACAAAGCAACACTATCAGGTATCAACCTTAACTCAGTGATAGCGTTCTTGCATCTGACTCAAAGTTTTAGTTTCAAGCCTTATTCAAGAGACCTGAGAACATAATCTAGGCTGACAGTCCAGAAATACTGAAAGAGTGCTGCACCATCAGGGATGCTGTCTTCTGGATGTGATATAAACTTAGGCCTCGTTATTGTGCTTGTGCGCATGTAATATATATTTCTATATAATATATAGCATATGCATTCTCTATAATATACTATATGTATTTTATATATGTACATATATATATATACACACACACAAATGCACTTCACATAAAGGTGAGGCTATTCTGACATCCATGATAGCAATGAGAGTCCTCCATTAGAGCTATTGACCCTCATGCAAGAGAGCTGCCATGAATTATCAGTATATAGACCAATGAAATTTGCAATCCCAAAATCAAAAGTTTTTCAAGCCTTCTCTAAATTGCTGGTGTACTTCTGCCACTTGGTTCCTGATATGCTGGTCTCATGCAGCTGGTTAAAAACCAAATGTAAAACTATCAATAATTGCTAAGATAAGTGGCTCTAAAGACCCACTAAAAATGAGTCTTCCAGACACTTATTCTTTACTTGAGTGTCAACGATTTTTCATTTGAACTACATTCAACAGCTTGGCCAGGATCTTGCACGATATTAAAACACCAATGTACCTTGGTTCAGTCATCAATATGACCAGGATGGAATGTGGAGTGGTTTCACAATGTCATGTTGGCACTCTTATTCGGGCTGGAATGAATGCAGGGAAAGGAGGAGACTTGGAAGGAAGAACATTGGATACATTTCGGAAAAAATCCATTCAGTGAAATGAGTCATTTTCACATTAGAAAGCTAAAAGCAAGTTCTTCTATCCGAGGACATTCAGAAGTGGTTTCCTCCCTTGAGGACCGATTAGAACTGACTGGATGGCGTCCTCCTTTTGCAGCACTTCTGTGAAAAAATGGTCAGGAAATTTGTTTCTTTCCTTTCATTCATAAATGCATTATACTACATTTTGTCTAGAGACATGATTGCATCCCATTAGAGTGATGTCATTGTGATAAAAATGGCTTACACTAGGTGTAAAGTTTCTCCTTCCCCAAATTAAATAAGGCATCTACGCATTTTTACGTGAATGCAGTGCTTCTTTAACATAACCTAACTGATTTAGGATTTTTATTTTTCTATTATCAGCTTTGTTTCTTTTTCACAGGATGCCTATTCTGAAGTTGCTTTTCTTTTTGCCGAGTTCTTCCGAGACTTGGACATTGTGCCCTCTGACATCATAGCTGGCCTTGTATTATTGCGTCAGAGACAGAGAGCCAAGCGATTTGCTGTCTTGGATGAGGTAGGAAATGGATTCTGTGATTTTTGGGGTAGGCAGTGGGTTCTGTGTGTTTTTGGAGTAGGCAATGGGTTATGTGTGTTTTAGGGTAGGCAGTATGGGCTCTGTGTGAGGGGTAGGCAATGGGCAGTGTTCACAAAACACTTGACCAAGGTTTTCTGTCCTCCCGTTGATTGGGATACAACACTTTTCAGGCTTCTGTCTGCTCAGAGATGGTTTTCGATCCTGGCCTTTTTTTCCAGCACTAGGATCTGAAAATGTACTCCCTGACCTGTGCTGGGGTGTCAGGCCAATCTGAAGACAAAAACAGAATTACCTGGAAAAACTCAGCAGGTCTGGCAGCATCGGTGGAGAAGAAATCAGTTGACGTTTCGAGTCCTCACGACCCTTCGGCAGAACTGAGTATAGTTAGGAGAGAGGTGAAATATAAGCTGGTCTAAGGTGGGGGGCGGGGGGAGAGAGAAGTTGAGGGTGGGGTGATTGTGGGGATAAGCAAGCAGTGATAGGAGCAGATAATCAAAAGATGTCACAGACAAAAGGATCAAAGAGGTGTTGAAGGTGGTGATATTATCTAAGAAAAGTGCTAATTAAGAATGGATGGCAGGATACTCAAGGTACAGCTCTAGTGGGGGTGGGGTGGAAAGACTAACAAAGTATTAGTTGTAGATTTAAAAATAATGGAAATAGGTGGGAAAAGAAGAATCTGTATAAATTATTGAAAAAGAAACAAAAGGGAGGGGGAAGAAACGGGGTGGGGATGGGGGGAGGGGGAGTTTAAGATCTAAAGTTGTTGAATTCAATATTCAGCCCGGAAGGCTGTAAAGTGCCTAGTCGGAAGATGAGGTGCTGTTCCTCCAGTTTGCGTTGGGCTTCACTGGAACAATGCAGCAAGCCAAGGACAGACATGTGGGCAAGAGAAGAGGGTGGAGTGTTAAAATGGCAAGCGACAGGGAGGTTTGGGTCTTTCTTGTGGACAGACCGCAGGTGTTCTGCAAAGCGGTCGCCCAGTTTGCGTTTGGTCTCTCCAATGTAGATGAGACCGCATTGGGAGCAATGAATGCAGTAGACTAAGTTAGGGGGAATGCAAGTGAAATGCTGCTTCACTTGAAAGGAGTGTTTGGGCCCTTGGACGGTGAGGAGAGAGGAAGTGAAGGGGCAGGTGTTGCATCTTCTGCGTGGGCATGGGGAGGTGGCATAGGTGGGGGCTGAGGAGTAGGGGGTGATGGAGGAGTGGACCAGGGTGTCCCGGAGGGAATGATCCCTACGGAATGCCGCCGGTGGGGTGAAGGGAAGATGTGTTTGGTGGTGGCATCATGCTGGAGTTGGCGGAAATGGCGGAGGATGATCCTTTGAATGCAGAGGCTGGTGGGGTGATAAGTGAGGACAAGGGGGACCCTATCATGTTTCTGGGAGGGAGGAGAAGGCGTGAGGGCGGATGCGCGGGATATGGGCCGGACACGGTTGAGGGCCCTGTCAGCGACCGTGGGTGGAAAACCTCGGTTAAGGAAGAAGGAGGACATGTCAGAGGAGCTGTTTTTGAAGGTAGCGTCATCAGAACAGATGCGACGGAGGCGAAGGAGCTGAGAGAATGGGATGGAGTCCTTACAGGAAGCGGGGTGTGAGGAGCTGTAGTGGAGGTAGCTGTGGGAGTCGGTAGGCTTGTAATGGATATTGGTGGACAGTCTATCATCAGAAATTGAGACAGAGAGGTCAAGGAAGGGAAGAGAAGTGTCAGAGATGGACCATGTGAAAATGATGGAGGGGTGGAGATTGGAAGCAAAATTAATAAATTTTTCCAGGTCCCGACGAGAGCATGAAGCAGCACCGAAGTAATCATCGATGTAGCGGAGAAAGAGTTGTGGGAGGGGGCCGGAGTAGGACTGGAACAAGGAATGTTCCACATACCCCATAAAGAGACAGGCATAGCTGGGGCCCATGCGGGTACACATAGCCACACCTTTTATTTGGAGGAAGTGAGAGGAGTTACAGGAGAAATTGTTCAGTGTGAGAACAAGTTCAGCCAGATGGAGGAGAGTAGTGGTGGATGGGGATTGTTCGGGCCTCTGTTCAAGGAAGAAGCTAAGGGCCCTCAGACCATCCTGGTGGGGGGTGGAGGTGTAGAGGGATTGGACATCCATGGTGAAGAGGAAGCGGTTGGGGCCAGGGAACTGGAAATTGTTGATGTGACGTAAGGTGTCAGAGGAATCACGGATGTAGGTGGGAAGGGACTAGACAAGGGGAGAGAGAAGGGGGTCAAGATAACGAGAAATGAGTTCCGTGGGGCAGGAACAGGCTGACACGATCGGTCTGCCACGACAGTTCTGTTTGTGGATTTTGGGTAGGAGGTAGAAGCTGGCCATCCGAGGTTGGGCGACCATCAGGTTGGAAGCTGTGGGAGGAAGATCTCCAGAGGAGATGAGGTCGGTGACAGTCCTGGAAACAATGGCTTGATGTTCAGTGGTGGGGTCATGGTCCAGGGAGAGGTAGGAGGAAGTGTCTGCGAGTTGACGCTCAGCCTCCGCGAGGTAGAGGTCAGTGCGCCAGACAACAACAGCACCACCTTTGTCAGCGGGTTTGATGACAATTTTGGGGTTGGACCTGAGAGAACGGAGTGCAGTAAGTTCAGAGAGAGACAGATTAGAATGGGTGAGAGGAGCAGAGAAATTGAGCCGTCTCAATTTCTCTGCTCCTCTCACCCATTCTAATCTGTCTCTCTCTGTACTTACTGCACTCCGTTCTCTCAGGTCCAACCCCAACATTGTCATCAAACCCGCTGACAAGGGTGGTGCTGTTGTTGTCTGGCGCACTGACCTCTACCTCGCGGAGGCTGAGCGTCAACTCGCAGACACTTCCTCCTACCTCTCCCTGGACCATGACCCCACCACTGAACATCAAGCCATTGTTTCCAGGACTGTCACCGACCTCATCTCCTCTGGAGATCTTCCTCCCACAGCTTCCAACCTGATGGTCGCCCAACCTCGGACGGCCCGCTCCTACCTCCTACCCAAAATCCACAAACAGAACTGTCCTGGCAGACCGATTGAGTCAGCCTGTTCCTGCCCCACGGAACTCATTTCTCGTTATCTTGACTCCCTTCTCTCTCCCTTGTCCAGTCCCTTCCCACCTACATCCGTGATTCCTCTGACACCTTACGTCACATCAACAATTTCCAGTTCCCTGGCCCCAACCGCTTCCTCTTCACCATGGATGTCCAATCCCTCAACACCTCCATCCCCCACCAGGATGATCTGAGGGCCCTTAGCTTCTTCCTTGAACAGAGGCCTGAACAATCCCCATCCACCACTACTCTCCTCCATCTGGCTGAACTTGTTCTCACACTGAACAATTTCTCCTTTAACTCCTCTCACTTCCTCCAGATAAAAGGTGTGGCTATGGGTACCCGCTTGGGCCTCAGCTATGCCTGTCTCTTTATGAGGTATGTGGAGCATTCCTTGTTCCAGTCCTACTCCAGCCCCCTCCCACAACTCTTTCTCCAGTACATCGATGATTACTTCGGTGCTGCTTCATGCTCTCGTCGGGACCTGGAAAAATTTATTAATTTTGCTTCCAATCTCCACCCCTCCATCATTTTCACATGGTCCATCTCTGACACTTCTCTTCCCTTCCTTGACCTCTCTGTCTCAATTTCTGATGATAGACTGTCCATCAATATCCATTACAAGCCTACCGACTCCCACAGCTACCTCGACTACAGCTCCTCACACCCCGCTTCCTGTAAGGACTCCATCCCATTCTCTCAGTTCCTTCGCCTCCGTCGCATCTGTTCTGATGACGCTACCTTCAAAAACAGCTCCTTTGACATGTCCTCCTTCTTCCTTAACCGAGGTTTTCCACCCACGGTCGTTGACAGGGCCCTCAACCGTGTCCGGCCCATATCTCGCGCATCCGCCCTCACGCCTTCTCCTCCCTCCCAGAAACATGATAGGGTCCCCCTTGTCCTCACTTATCACCCCACCAGCCTCTGCATTCAAAGGATCATCCTCCGCCATTTCCGCCAACTCCAGCATGATGCCACCACCAAACACATCTTCCCTTCACCCCCCCGGCGGCATTCCGTAGGGATCATTCCCTCCGGGACACCCTGGTCCACTCCTCCATCACCCCCTACTCCTCAGCCCCCACCTATGCCACCTCCCCATGCCCACGCAGAAGATGCAACACCTGCCCCTTCACTTCCTCTCTCCTCACCGTCCAAGGGCCCAAACACTCCTTTCAAGTGAAGCAGCATTTCACTTGCATTTCCCCTAACTTATTCTACTGCATTCGTTGCTCCCAATGCGGTCTCCTCTACATTGGAGAGACCAAACGCAAACTGGGCGACCGCTTTGCAGAACACCTGCAGTCTGTCCGCAAGAAAGACCCAAACCTCCCTGTCGCTTGCCATTTTAACACTCCACCCTCTTCTCTTGCCCACATGTCTGTCCTTGGCTTGCTGCATTGTTCCAGTGAAGCCCAACGCAAACTGGAGGAACAGCACCTCATCTTCCGACTAGGCACTTTACAGCCTTCCGGGCTGAATATTGAATTCAACAACTTTAGATCTTAAACTCCCCCTCCCCCCATCTCCACCCCGTTTCTTCCCCCTCCCTTTTGTTTTTTTTTCAATAATTTATATAGATTCTTCTTTTCCCACCTATTTCCATTATTTTTAAATCTACAACTAATACTTTGTTAGTCTTTCCACCCCACCCCCACTAGAGCTGTACCTTGAGTATCCTGCCATCCATTCTTAATTAGCACTTTTCTTAGATAATATCACCACCTTCAACACCTCTTTGATCCTTTTGTCTGTGACATCTTTTGATTATCTGCTCCTATCACTGCTTGCTTGTCCCCACAACCACCCCACCCTCAACTTCTCTCTCCCCCCGCCCCCCACCTTAGACCAGCTTATATTTCACCTCTCTCCTAACTATACTTCAGTTCTGCCGAAGGGTCATGAGGACTCAAAACGTCAACTGTTTTCTTCTCCGCCGATGCTGCCAGACCTGCTGAGTTTTTCCAGGTAATTCTGTTTTTGTTTTGGATTTCCAGCATCCGCAGTAGCTTTTAGCTTTTTGTTTTTATCTCTGAAGCCAAAGACTTGCTTTGACATGCCACTGGGCTGTGTTTTCCTCATTTGCATGTTGTTGACCTCTATCTACTTATGGGTGAAATTGCAGGGAGGTGGAGAGTGCTGGAATGAGACCCCAAGCTGCCCTCTGCCTCCACCCACCTTGGACCTGATGAAATATAAGTTAAGGGAGGCTGAAAGAAGTTTAGTTCTTAGTTTTCTCTTTTCCTAACTCACATTCCTAAGTCTATCAACATCACATATTCTCTACACAATAAGACACTGAGTTGCCCTGTTTTATAACTTAACTAGTGTTTCAAAGCATCCACAAGAAAATCTGTTAACACTCTGAATAAACTTGCAATTTCACTCCCTGCCTGCTCCCTTTTGGAAGCAACTTGCTATATTCCTTCCCAAGGTACAGCTGGGATCATAAATACAGTTATTCTTTCCTTGGTGCAGTTCAATTGAACTTTCTCTATTATTTTACACATTGGTCAAATACAGGGCTTGTATAGGTGCAGCTGTTGCACCAGATCTGCACATAGTTGTTGAAGATACAGAGCCAGTGTAAGTTCCACACATTATTCCAAAGGTGCTAATTTCATGTCATAATGGACTCTTGTGTTACCAGTTGCAGATTGGTATTGAAAATACTCTAGACTGAACTAATCTTATCTTTGTTTTTCCTAAAATTCTGAAGTGCATTAGGTGCCTGTTCTAAAATTTGTAGTATGCTTTCATGTGTACTAATATTAGCAAATTGAATTGTTGGTAAATGCACCATGTAACTGAGTTAAATACAGATCAAAAAAGCCTTGATTTGATTTTCCATTTGTGCTAAGTTTGTTAGCCCCAACAGGAGCAGCAGTAAGGGTACTACAGTTGATTTTGTGTCCCTCAGATATTGAAGGTTCTGCTCCAGAATGAAATTCAATTGAAAGTGCATATATGTGGACATTAAGTAAGGAGAGGGTGAGGCTGTGAGGGTGTCCTTTATCACCGAACAGCCTTCAGCACTCTCACACTTGATTCATAACAATGGACACTTGGGTGAGTTACTGGAGATCATTCAGCACCAGTGAATTTAGACCCCCACCACAAATCAGTACCTAGAGAAAGGCTGGGTGGAAGGCTGTGACCAATATATGTTACTTAACCAGAACGGCTGTTGTATATTTAATCTTAAACTCCATTTAATCCTTTTAATCACTTCCATATGAGCCTATTAAAAAGCCATGCTCTCAATGGCTGGCAAATATGTTGGGCAGAGGTCAGAGAAAGAAAGATTGTGAAGGCTGGAAATACAAGAAATAATGGACACATCAAGCAAGTAAGCATCTGAAAGAAAAAGATATGTCATATTTAGTTTCTACCCTTCATCAAAACAGCATAAATGAGGGTATGGTGAATGGGGGAAAAAGAGTGCCTGGTGTTGGAATTCTCTGCTAATTTAAACTGCAACTTATGTCATTTTTCTTTTTCCCTCTATAGGCAAATAATGACATTTTGGCCTTTTTATCAGGAATTCCAGTCACTAGAAATACAAAGTACCTCGACTTGAAGAATGCCGTGAGTATTATTCCTTAATATATTTAAGCATTATGAAACAATTTGGCACATTGCCAATGTATAATGTAGCCCATGCTAAAGTGGGTAAGGGAAATAAAATATGACCAAATTATTTATTCTGAGAATCCATTTTCTCTGAGAGACATGTTAATGCATGATGAAAGCCTGCAGTTTGAGAAGAAGTTCAGTAGTTATGTTGCTATCTGCTCGGTGGTCACAAAGAATATTGAAGTGCCTGTTCCATTCAAACAATGGATTTGGTTGAGACTTTATCCTCTGCAGTTTTAGAGATATGACATAGTGGCAAAGGGTTGGGAAATACAGGTATCTCTTCCCCATATAACCTTTCAAAATATGTGACAATTCAGTTGATTGCATTTCTCCTGATATTTGCCATATGAGCCAGACATTGTGGTCTCAGTTACACATACCATTTTGCAGACACTGGAGAATTTTCAAGGGTGAGTACGTTCAATAAGTAAAAATAGGATTGACCATACTCAGTGCTTTGTTCTCAGCCAAATTCTCTGTTATTTTTTCAGATATGCAGGTGTCCAGCTAGCTCATTCCTTTTGTATTTGCCTTACTCCTTTTCCTACTGGAGTTAGTATTTATGTAGTCCACTGCTTACATGAGAAATAGAGAGAGAAATTAGCAGGACTACACACTTTATCATTCAGTTGTTTTACCATTGAGTGAGCAGCTTACATCATTTTGATGAATATGAATTCCTTTTTTAAAGAAGTCAGCAATACTACACTGATGGCTTAGTAGATAAATGTATTGCTTATATAAGCAGCATAGACAAGAAGATCCCTAATTTAATTCCTGATCTGTGCAGCTATTCTCATTAGTTAGGCAGCTTATGTAAGAAATTGAAGTAGGCCAAAAGACTGCATGAGCCGACTCCACCATAAGATAATGACTGATCTTCAATCTCAACTCCACTTGCCTCAACAATCCCCACATTGCTTAATTCCCCATGAGCCCAAGAAACTATCCATCTCGGCTTTGAATATGCTCAATGACTGATTTTGGCTACTGAAGCGGATATCTCAAGACGGGAAATTTCCCGACATTATGCTTCCGTGTTCTAGCCCCCAGCAAGGCATCCTTACTGATGTACTCTAACCCCCTTGCAATAAAGACAATCACACCATTTGCCTTTCTGATTGCCTGCTGTACCTGCTTGTTAACTTTGTGTTTTAGGTAGGACACCCAAATGTCTCTGAACACCAACATTTAATATTTTTTAAATGTTGAGAAACCTTTCAGCCATGGCTGAGCTGGTAGCACTCTTGCCTCTGAGTCAGAAGGTTGTGGGTTCAAATCCGACTTCAGGACTTGTGCACAAAAATCAATAGGTTTTTGGTACATTGCTGAAGTAGTGCTACACTGATGGACGTATTGTCTTTTGGATGAGGTATTAAGCTGAGGCACAGTCTGCCTTCACAGTTGGACATAAAATATCCCATGGCATTATTTTGAAGAAGACCAGGGGAGTTATCCCCAGTGTCCTCAGCAATATTTATTCCTCGAGAAACAACACAAAGATATTGTCTGATCACTATCAGACTGCTGTTTGTGGGAGCTTGCTGTGTGCCCGCTGCTGCAGTTCATACATTACACCAGTGATTATACTTCAAAAGTACTTCATTGGCTGTAAAGCACTTTGAGATGTCCAGTAATTTCAATGGGTCCTTTCTTTTCTTTTCTCTTCTTCCTATTAAAGTGAATAACTTCACATTTCTCTACATTATACTACATCTGTCAACTTCTTACCTACTCACTTAACCTGTCTGTCTCCTTTTGAAGACACTTTGTGTCCTCCCAACAGCTTATTTTCCCACTTAGTTTTGTATCGTCAGCAAACTAGAAAATGTTACATTTGGTCCCTTCATTCAATTCATTAATGTACATTGCAAATATCTGAGGTCCCAGCATGGATCCTTGGGACACCCCACTAGTGGCAGACTGCCAACCTGAAAATAACCCATCTATTCCTACTGTCTAATTTCTGTTTCCTTAACCAATCTTCTATCCATGATAACATATTACCCACAATTCCATGGGCCCTTATTTTGAATAACAACCTTTTGTGCAGCACCTTATCAAATACCTTTTGAAAATACAAATATACTACATCCAGTTGTTCTGCTTTATCTACCCTTCTAGTTACATGCTCAACAAGTTCTAATACTTTTGTTAAACACTATTTCCCTTTCATTACAACCATGTTGTTTCTGCCTAATCATATCTGATTAGGTAAAGACAACATGGTTGTAATAAAAGGGAAATGTACATGGCAACTACCAAGGAATAAGTTTCAATCACGGGAAAGATCCTTACAAGTATCCTAGTAAACCGTATCCTAGTAAACCATCTACTAGGCATCCTTGTAGGTGATGCCCTCCCAGAATTGCAGTGTGGTTTTAGAGCTAACCGTTGGACAGCCTCTATGGTGTTTGCAGCAAGACAACTGCAAGAGAGTAACATCAGGATCTAAATATGCTGTTCATAGACCTACCTAAAATTTTTCATTGTGTGAATCGACCTGGTCTATGGCACTTGATCTCCATGCTAGAAGGCCTAAACAAGTTTGTCAGGATCCTGTGCCTACTGTATGATGGCATGGTTGAATGTGTTTGCACCTGTGGCAAGATGTCTGATGCCTTTGCCGTAACCAGTGGTGTAAAGCAAGAATGCATTGTGACTCCCCAACTCGTCAACCTGCAATGTTTAAGGAAGCCACCAGAGACATGCCTGCAGACATCAACATTAGGTTCCATTCAGAGAAGGTATTCAATCTCTCCACACTGTGTACCTCCACCAAAGTCACGGAGGCTATAATCTGAAAGCTTCTTTATGCAGATGACTGTACCTAGATGCCCACAACAAGGAAGACATCTAGACATCCAGGCAGACAAATTCTAGAGTGCTACCAAAACTTTAATCTCCAAATCAGTGTCTCCAAGACTGAGGTTATGTTTCAGCCAGCACCAGGCACATGCTATGAAGCACAAGACAGAATCATTGATGGCACAAGTCTCAAGGCTGTAGAAAGATTCTCATACCTTGCTAGTGTGCTCTCTAGGGATGTCACTGTTGATGAAGATATCCATGCATGCATCCAGAAAGCAAGTTCTGCCTAAGGCCGACTCCATAATCGTGTCTGGAAGCAGAATAGCATCAAGCTGAAGACTAAAATCAGATGCTACTAGGCCATTGTCTTGCTGTATGATGCAGAATCCTGGATCTGCTCTAGGTGCCATTAAAGCTCCAGAACGCTTCCACCAAAAACAACTGAGGTCCATCATGAGAATTCGATGCCAGGACAAAATCACAAATGACGAGGTCCTTCAGCGTGCTGGACTCAACAGCATGGAGACCACCCACCAGAAAATTAAACTTACATGGTCAGGCCACGTCCCCCGTATGGATGACTGCAGAGTCCCCAAGCAGATCTTCTATGGGGAACCTTTTCAGGGTAAATGTCAGGGTGATCAGTACAAATAATACAAGAACACCCTAAAAAAGAGCCTTACCAACTTCTGCATTGAAGACCACCTCACTTGGGAAAACACTGCAGCCTACCAATCTATGAGGAGGTAAGCATTGAAATTTTGTTCAACGTGCTTTGAGGGCCATTTACATAAAACTCAGAATGTGTCCAGAGGAAGGCCAGAGTGGCACAGCTCTAGAAGTTCCCTCAAGCAACGACAATGACAACATGAACTGCCAGTTCTGTGGATGTCCATGCATCGGACTCTTCAGACATGAGAGGACCCACAGAAGACAATGAAGCCTTACATCTTGAACATACTCGAGTTATTATGAGGCATCTTCCAATGTTATGATTTTCTAAGTGCCTCAATAGACCTTAACTACCAATAGGGCTACGGAGGAAGTAAAACTGCTGAGAGTTCATTCTACTGTCCGTTATCCTCCTGCTGAAAAAAACATGACACTTATTTTTATTCATTCATGGAATGTGGGCGGCACTGGCTAGGCCAGCATTTATTGCCTATCCCTAATTGCCCTTGTTCAGGGGGTATTTAAGAGTCAACTGCATTGCTGTGGGTCTGGAGTCACATGTAGGCCACATTAGTGAACTAGTTTTTACAACAATTAGCAATGGTTTTGTAGTCATCATCAGACTTTCAATTCCAGATTTTTATTGAATTCAAATTTCAGCATCTACCAAGGTGGGATTCGAATCTGGTCCCCAAAGCATTACCCTGGGTCTCTGGATTACTAGTCCAGTGACAATACCACAATGCCACCACCTGCCCCTCGGCTCCACTATGAAGAATGAAGTACTGGAGAGCAACCAATATTTGCCCAGAAACATTTAGTAGCTTTAGGAACAGGGACAGAATTGAGCAGAAGAACTTTTAGTCCCTTGAGCCTATTCTCCCACTTGTTTAGATCATGAGTGACCTGAATCTCAATTTCATTTACCTGCTTTAGTTCCATATCCCTTAATACCCTCATCCAACAAAAATATTTTAATCTCAGTTTTGAAAATTTCAATTGACCTACCTTTAACAGCTTTTTGGGGAAGAAAGCTCCAGATTTCCATTATACCCTTTGTGTGGAGAAGTGCTTCTTAACATCACCCAAGAACAATCTTAAGGCTATCCATCTTTGTTCTAGAATCCCTCTGGGGAAAATATAAATTGCTTACTGAAGAAGTAAATATTCTATAAGCAACTAATATTTTAGCTGTAACAAAAACAGAATTACCTGGAAAAACTTAGCAGGTCTGGCAGCATCGGCGGAGAAGAAAAGAGTTGACGTTTCGAGTCCTCATGACCCTTCAGCAGAACTGAACAAAGTTCAGCCTCAACAAAGTGGCGACTCTTCATGTGTGAACCTAAGCAGTATGAGCTTTGGGCTATCTCATTATGGTTGTAAATTTTTGTTTAAACATTTTCCTGATGTTAGTTGACAGCACTTGTCATTCTGTTGTGAAAATGACATTGCACTAAAATGATCTGGAATTATTACTGCTGTATTAGATTCCTGGCAGTCCTCCTTTACTTATTGATGCAAACCCTGTTATGTTATGTGATGTAGTCAATACATTCCCAATTGCATTGCTCTGATGTTGTGATGTGAGGGTTGATTTTTCTCTTAGGGAATCCTTTGTTTTAATAAAGCTTTTGCTGTTAACAAAATGCCTTTTTATTGCATCCTTTCTTGGGTCGCCTTGGGAAAATGATGGATTCAATGTACCCCTGAAATTGAGAACAGTCTAAATCGCAGGCCAGACAAGCATTGTAATTGCAATGAAGCAGTGCCCTCTGTTGGAAGAGAAAGCAAAGAGCCAAAAGCTATCCAATCTGTTTATAAACTTGTGTCATTGTAGAATCCTACAACAGAGAAGGAGGCCATTCAGTGCATTGTGCCTGTGCCAGCTTGCTGAAAGAACTTACCCAATTAGTCCCAGTTCCCTGCTCTTTCCTGTAGCTCTGCAATTTTTTCTTTTTCGATTATATATCTAATTCCCTTTTGAAAGTTACTATTGTGCTTGATTTCACCATCCTTGCTGGCAGTGCATTCCAGATCATAACAATTCACTACATAAAAGCATGTCATCTTTCGTCCCACCTACCTCTTTTGCCAAATATCAAATCTGTGGCCTCTGGTTATCAATCTTGCCAGTCGAAACAGTTCCTCCCTGTACACTCTATTAAAATCCTTCAAATAATTTTGAGCACCTATATTAAACCTGGCCTTAACCTTCTCTGCTCTAAGGGAAACAATCCGAGCTTCTCTAGCCTCTCCACTTATCTCAGATCCCTCATCCCTGGTACCATTCCGATCATGAAGCATTAATTCTTGTGCCATTAGGAATCTGAAACATTACAGGTTGAACATCTTGTTTCTGCACATGAATAACCCACATTATGTATGTACTTTGAGGGAACAACAAAATATGCCCACCACCCTTCTAGCTCCTCCCCTCTCTGCCCCTCCACTGTACTGCACCACACTGCAAAACAAAGCCCTTCAATCATCAAATCTTCAGCTGCTTTGCCATTGATTAGCAGCGTGGCTGCTCTCCCACTGCTCAGCTTTTATTTTCACCTCTTTGATTTGCTTAAGGTTGTTTCATTATCCTGAAGATGCTATATAAATGCATGGGTTGTTCTGCAACAGTTCAGATGTCCATTATTCTAATCTCTGAAATTGTAACAATAATGGATAATTGAGTAGTAAGTAGTCTAGTAGACAAGATGTTCAGAGATGGACGTGTGAAACAACTATGATTTATAATCATTTGAATCTGAAAACAAAATTGCATCCTTGAAATTAACCATAAGTATTTGCCACTTTTTCAAATAATTTTAATGTACTTAAATTATATGAGGAGTCATTCAGTTTTTTTCTGCTGCTCACAGTGTCATATTTGCATCTGGACAGCAGATCAGAAATTGCATATCAAATGGGACTAGTTGGATACTTGGATTTAATTGCATTAATATTCTACCAGTTTTAAATAAATGCTGGCATATGTCTTACCCGTATGCACCTTTTTAATTACTTGCAAGATAGAGTGGAAATGGTTTACAAATCAACATAACCCCAAGGTTTTAATGGTCATCTGTCATAAGAATGTAACTTTTAGCAACAGGACAAAAACACTGGGCACACCTAGCCATCCCTTTCTGGTGGATAAGTCAACCTTCTCATTATATTTGTTAATCCCTTCTCTGTCAACAATGCAGCTCATTATCTCTTGAATCAATTTATGCTGCTTGCTTCTATGTATGAAGCTATGGGTATGACCCTTCGCCATGGTGTAGCCATGGCAGCGGATCAAAACCTGAATTACTTACAGGCATATTGAACTTTTTGAGGAAGACATGTGTTTTACAAAAAGACCCACAATCGAAAGCTGGCTGAGAAAATTCTTATGTGGATTACGCTTGACCAGTTAATTCAGGGAGAATGGAATGTCGCACCTAAAAGGTGTCAAGGCCTACTTCAGACAGAGACACTTGAAAGGGAGAGATGCAATGCAAAAAACAATTCTAAGCTCCTGTGGTTGCAGAGACAATGGAGACTGATCTCAGAATGCGGAAATGGTCTGAGTTGAAAGAAAGCAGATCCTGGGCGAAAGACATGTTTTGTTTTTCCCTTCCAGGAATACACAAGAAAAGGGGTTAAAAAGCCAACGGAAAACCTGATCTGTGTGTGCTAGTTCTGGTGTGCTAGTTCTGGTGTTCTGGTTCAGATGTGCTAGTATGTGCTGTGAACATCAAGAAGGCACCCCTGCAGCTTGCAGGTAAAAAAGTCTTTCTGTGTTGCTGGAAGCAAATCTCAACTCGGCAAACCTACAGTCAAAAAGAAACCAGACAACTCCTGGTAACCTGCAGAACCAAGTCTCTCCAAACCAACTGCTCAACTGACAAAGTCAGCTCTACCAGAATCACCCAACTTAACGGCCACAATGTTTTGCCATCTACTCCTCATGGACAAGCCAAAGATTGATTCGTATACCTTTTTGAATTTTATTTTTGGACTCAACTTCTCATTTCTGACCTGTGTGTGTGCATGTTGCACTTTTATTATTTTTTCTCGGGTTTTTAGTAACTAATAAACTCACTCTTTCTTTAACTCTAGAAAGCCTAGTTAAATTCGCTCCTTCTAAAACATAAATACATTTGGACTTGGAAAAGATATAAATGAGAAAAGGGATCCTTTTTAAATTAACCTTGTTGTGACCAACTGAGGAGGTTGAATAAAGAAGGGATGTCAGTTTATCCTTCCTCATCTGCAAGTATAATAATTTTTGGTATCTCATCCGGGATCATAACAAATTGGGAAACCTTTCCCAGGGACCAGTCGTAACACTGTTTAGCTTATCTCATCACCTGCAATTCTGATTTGATTACATTGAATCACCTAACCAGATGAGATTATGGCTGGAATTTTCTGGCCCCGTTGGCGTCGGGCGTCATGGCAGGTAGTGGGGGTAGACAATATGGTGAGAAGGCCAATAATTGGTTTCACACCGTCGTGAAACCAGTTTGCGATCGTCCGCTCCACACATCAATGGCGGGCCGAGTTTCCCGCCGCCGCACAGGAACCTAATTTCAATACTTTAGCATCTCACTATAAGCCCTGCTGGCCGGAATCACCTCCCCAAGCTGGACCATCGGGACACCTCAATCACGTCACCATCTTTCACAACTGTACATAAGTGACGTGCACCTGGTGAACTGCACTTCACTCGGACTTCGAGGTTTGTTTGCCTACCTTGCTTCGGGCAGCACTCGTGGTCATCAGCACTAGGCAGCACCACATCACTTTTAGGGGGGCTGCTGGGCAGGCCTCTACCTACCAGGCCAACCATAAGGTGGGGGTGACTTTTCAACAGCTGCAGAGCTAGGGCTTGCTTGGGGAAGTGGGAGAAGTGGCCTCAGGCAAGGGAAGAGGCTGCAGGGCGAGGGCTGTACTGGGGAAGGGGAGCACCCCAGAGTGTGTGTGGGGGCAAATGTTGATCTGTGTAAGTGGCTTCAAGGTGGCGAGGACTGAGGAGGCAGTATCCAGAGGCAGTGAGGCCAGATGGAGATGTGAGGTTATGTATGAGACAGTGAGCAGTGATGTTCTTTGAGCTGGCAGTGGCTAAGATGCCAGTGAATGTGCGATGGCCTTGTGAGTGTGAGAGTCTAGGGTGATAAGATTGTTGCCTTACCTTGGCAGCACGGATGAGGCATTCACCCCTTTTCTGCACTGGATGGCTGACCTCATGTGTGCAGCATTGGCACTGACCACCTCTGCCACCGCCTCCCAAGCTGGAGTGGTAAGACTGATGGTCCTCCTGTGGTCAGGACGGGGGTAGAGGACATTGCGGTGGGCCTCCAAGGCATTGAGAAGACGTCCCGGGGTGGGTCACTAAATTGGGGGGCTGCACTCTTCTTGGCTTTGGGGGCGGGGGGCATGTCCTTGGAGAAGTTCTGGACTGCAAGCATTGAGAAGTGTGTATTGTGCCTTGCACGAGGAAGTGATGAGGTAACGGTGTGGCGGGCAAATTGGAGGCCGCCTGCCAGCGAGACAGCGTGTTTCCTGTGGCTGCATAATTAATGAGGCAGGAATGGGATGATACCATGTGAGAACCACCATTGTGGCCGGCAGGTAAAACGACTTTTTTCCCGCCCACTACCACGCTTAGTACAAATCTGGGACAATTCCGCCCTATGACCCTTCCAGGGAATAGTTGATGTGCAAGTGAAGTGCTGAAAACCATATTCCACACATTGAGAAATGAAGACAAAATATTTGGAAGGATTTTATGTTTGAAGTAGGGTTTACATAACATTACTGAGTAGGGAAAAGATTTAATGCGGTGAAAAATAAATTGGTTTAATCTGTCACAGAAGATTGCGAACTCGTAATGAAATAGGAGGTCTTTACTATTACCAGCTAGAAAGTGCATGCAAAGTTTTGCAATTAGTTTCATTTGTAAATAAAACCTTTTATTAATTTAGATAGGTGAGCAAGTAATTTTTGTTCTTTTTTTTTAGCAAGAAATGCACATGTATAAGGAGGTGTGCTACTACATGCACTTTGCAGTGGCTGCCTATGGCTGGCCCTTGTACTTAATGCGAAACCCAACCTGTGGACTCTGCAAACTAGCCAGCTCATGCTCGTGAGTAATATTTATTTCCTTAATGTTGTAAAAACAATTCAATAAATTCAAATACAGTGTTTCAGGTTCTGGATTGTTATACTGTTCCATGCTTTATTCAGATAGCAAGCATAAATGCTCTTTGACTTAAAAAGATGGAAGCAAGGTGTTTGCTCAGTTGCCTTCATCTTTTAGCCCACATATAAAGCTTTTTTTCTGGCTGTCTCATTCTGAAAAGGGTCCTAAATGAAATTAGTGTGATCGTTCATTATTTGTTTCCCAGTGGGTAGAAATCCACAGGATAACCTTGTCTCAGATTCACTATAATTGGAGATTTGTTTGATAAACAGTTAAGAAAATTCAATTTGCTTACTGAGGACACAGAGGAGATCAGATAATTGGGATAAGAAGGAGAAGAAGCAGAAATACTTCAAGCTTCTGATCACTATCTAGTGGCTCCTGCTAGGGAGTGTGTTGTTGGACATAGGCTGAGAATAAGAATTGTTTTAAAATCTACCAAAAATTCCACTGGCACACTCGAGGCTCATGGTTGAAGATTGGTCATTTGGAGAATGGTTGGTGCCCATGAAATGATCTCAACATGAGTTAATACCTACAGGAGAATAAACTGGAGGGCAAAAATCTGGAACCATCTCAGTAATGAGATGACGCATGGAGCCATTATGCCACAGAGTGATGGATTTAGGTTTTCAATTGAGCTGCCAAGCATTTCTTTGCAAGGAAGGGAAGTTTAAGAGTCATTCCCCAGAAGCTCCAGTGTACCTTCCAGTGGTCAGTTTCAGAATTACATTGACAGAGTTCTGAGTGATAGTTGTACTGCTCACCTTGTTCATAGATGCTATTTAATAAATAGGGGAAAAAATGTACTTTTGGAAGTCTCACCTAGCAAAAATTCTAAATTCCCTGGTTTTTAGAGATCAATTCTATCCGGAACCTTTTTAGTGATATTGCTTAGGCCGGAATTTTCCGACCCCATTGGCGCCGGTGGGCGGAGGCGTGGTGAGAACAATATGGCGTAAAGGCTAAAAATTGGTTTTATGCTGTAGTGAAACCAGTTTATGATTGTATGGGCTACCCATCAATGGCGAGCCGCATTTCTCACCACCGCACGCCAGAAATATCATTTTATACATTTGCACCTCATTATAAGCCCTGCTCACCAGAATCATCTCCGCACGTCAAATTTACCACCCACGTTGGCATGACTTCAGAAACGCATGCTGCATGACTGCCTTTAGAAGGTGTGCATTTGGTGACCTGAACTTCGAAAGAAACTCGGAGCTGAGGGCACACAACCTTGCACAGCGCAGCGCTCATGGGCATTGTCCATAGGACACCAAGGAAGAGGTGCCGTGCAGTCACTGGGGCCACAGGCAAGTCGCTTTTTCAGTACGGTGCCAGGGTGAGGGCTGTAGTGCGGGTCAGCCGGGGGTTGGGGTTGGGGGGGCGGTGAGGGGGCAAGGCAAGGCAGCAGAGACTGAAGGAAATACCCAAGCACATGTCAGGTTGGTGGGAAGGTGGAGGAAGCAACCACACTCTTGGAAAAACTTGTCAAAAGTAAGCATTCTTCTACAAATGAGGCTGTTCAGCTGCAGTTCCATTGACATGCTTTTCTTGCTTTTCTGCCCATCAAGCAACGCATAAGCATGAAAGTGCCACCAAATGCTCTGGAACATTTCACCCCTTGGGTGCAGACTGCAATTTAACGTGCATTTTAGGGGGCAACTGAGCAATTGGCTGACTGGGCAGGTTGTAGAATCCCCTTGCGAAAGGTGGCCATGGCACAGGCACTGGTGGAGGTGCTTACAGCCCCTTGCAATGTCTTTATTAAGGTTTGGACCAGCATCCATTATGGTTCAAGCTGACAGCACATCCTTGCAGTGTGGGTTAGGAGAATGTCTGCGCCTGAGCTGAGATCACAGCATGCAGTCCATTGGCTGAAGCTGCCGCCAATAGGTCAAGTGAAGTGGGGTGGAGGTGGGTGGGGTTTTGAACATCCACGTGGTGGCCAGCACTCCCCTGCATGCGTGAAGGGGTCTTCAGATTTAACCAGGAGAGGTTCTTAGTAGACCCATGCTAACCCATGCGTCTCTCTTTGATCCTGCAGGAGGAGGAGTTCATCAGGATCATGGAGCCTGGTGATCTAGCGGTATGCCTCATGGCTTTAAGAGACCAGAGAAGAAGAGAGTGGCGAAGGAGCCTGGCTCAGCAAAGGGAGGAGCACCTCCCTTGAGCTGAAGGGCGGCAGGGCCTGCTGCACATGCAGCTGAAAATCCACAATGAGCTGCCACTCAAAGGCACCTCACTAGCCCCAGGGTCTCTAGACAGTGCCTGTTATTCCTGCAGATGACCGAGAGCCAGTGTCGCCGAAGACTGCGCATGTCGAGGGAACTGGTCAGTCACATATGCCATCTGCTGCAGGATTTGGAGCCACGGGGATGTGGAGGGCATCGACTGCCAGTGGCCAGAAAGTGACTATGATGCTCAATTTTTAAGCCACTGACTCCTTCCAGGGCGCCATAGGTGAACTGTGCAAAGTTCCATGCACAAGTGTATCCAGGAGGTCACAGACGCCATCTTCGAGAAGGCACAGAACTTTGTACATTTCGCCAGGGATCAGGGAAGCCAGGAAGCAAGAGTGCTGGGATTTGTGCACATCTCAGGTTTTCCACAGGTGTAGGGTGCCTCCGCTGCATCTCCATGACATGAGGCTGAGGGTATGTGCTCTGATGAGCAGTGTTTGTGTCACCCAGATGTGAAACCTTGGTTCCTGCACAGTATAAAGCCAGGTGTCTCAATCCAAGGCCTCTTCCCTGTGCAGTGTATAACCTTCAGACCAAAGTAATGATCCAGTTTAACACTCACTGGACACATTAGTGAAGACTGCACCTCGATGGTGCTTGTCATTGCTGCTAGAGTGTCGTGGGCAGGTGTCACAGAGTTCCGTCATTCGCTCAGTATGCTCTCAGCACCTTTGAGGTGGGGCTGGCTCCCCATCCCTTCAGCATCTATGACCGGTGATGCTGTGCTGCTGAAGGGGTCAGGTGTTGAAGACTGACAAAGGATCAAGTGCATTTAAAGTTTTACCGACTGTGTCCCCATAATATCACCTTGATCACAAAGCGCAAGTGAGCTGTCCTCAGCCAGACAGGAGTTAGACACTCTCAGAGACAATGTGAAGACCTATGGAGTGTCCTCACTGCATGTTGTTATCATTCTCCTGGAATCCAGCAACTATTAGGGTCTCTGCTGCATTTCCATCACATGAGCCTGAGGGTATGTGCACTGGCATCAGCCATGCAGGAGCCAAACATTCACAGATGCAAGGTGAGGATGTCAGGACTGTCCTCACTACATCTCATCATCATCCCCCACAAATCTTGAGGCTATGAGGGCCTTCCCAGCATGCCTGCCTCGTCTGGCCAGAGCATTGCCCTCATCGCCTGCATCCTCGCCTTCGAGGACCTCATCATCGTCATCCCCTTTGACATCCTCTTCATCGGAGGGTACGTGAAGCTCCTCCATCTCCTTCTCAGCTAGGTCCTTTCCCCGTTGCAGCACCAGGTTGTGGAGCGCACAGCAAGCAACAATGATGCACGACACCCTCTGGGGACTGTATTGCAGTGTGCAAACACTCTCTGTTGTGTGCCAGCTTGACCTGCGTGAAGACTCATGGAGAGTGTGTCAGCAGGACGCCTGCCAGGCCAGATGCAAAGGATGCCTAGCATGCGTGGGCAGTGAGTGGTGCCAAGGATGGGATGAGGACATGATCCGCAGGGTAGATGAAGGTGTGTGTGAGAGAGTGAATGGTAATGTCCCTTGAACTGACAGCGAGTGAGATTCTTGTGGATGTTTGATGGGTCTGTGAGTGTGAGAGTTGAGAGTGATGAGAAGAGTGACTTACTCTGGCGGAATGGGGGAGATCATTCATCCTTTTTCAGCACTGGGTGGCTGTCCACTTTTGCAGGGCATTGGTGCTGACCACTGCTGCCACCGCGTCCCATGCTGTCACCTTGCTTGTTGGTCTTTGCCCGTAGAGGACATCGCAGCAGGCCTCCACTGCATCCAGTAGGCACCCGAGGGAGGCATCAATTTGGGGGCAGCTTGTTTCCTCCCTTTGGCAGTCATGACTTTGCAGCAGCTTCCAACCCCTTAGAGAGTGCTAGCTCTGTGCAGGGGCACCCTTTAAATATGGCACCCAGATTACTGAAGGCCTGTGGTGATGGTGAGGTGGGCGAATCATTGGCTGCCCCACCAGTGATCCGGTGTGTTTCCCAGGAATGCATTATCAATGAGGCAGGACGTACTGGGAATGGGGCAATATCGCACGAAAACCCGCCATTGCAGCCAATGGGTAAAACGTCCTTTTTCCCACTCACTACCGCACTTTGTGCAAATCTGGGATGATTCCACCCTTACTGTTGCATTCTATAGTCCCATTATCCACTCTGTATTTTACTATCATCTTTGTTACTGCCTCCATGATTGTGAATCTCTGTTTTTATATCTCTCTCTCCCTATTTTTATTTTCTTCTTCCCTTTTTTTATTGTCCTTCCATCTGTTTTTCTTACTTTCTATGTTACTCTCACCGTTGCTGTCATTCTTTCTTTCTTACTCATTTTGCTGTTGCTCTCCCATGTTTGCTGCTACATTCCGTTTTGTGTTTCTCTCTTTCAGTGTTAGTGTCCACCATTCTCTGTGACTATAACCTCTCCCTCTGTCTGTTGCTCTCTTTTTCATTTTTTTCCTGTCTCTTAACTGCTCTCTCTGATCCTTTTAATGCTTGATTGTCCTTACTATCCATCTACAAACCTTTTGATAGCTTTGTAAGAATAATACAATTAAAAATATGAAAATAAACAATGTAAGGGAGTCATATTTAAGATGTTTGTCCTGAATGGCTGATCAGTACACCCCTTTTGTTGCATCCCACAGCACTCGCAGAAATAAGTAATATCTGAACATAGACCAAGTACTATAGGAAAGAGTGCTGTATAATTTTGGAGTTTAAAAATATGCTGAAAAGATTGCACTACGGAAATCACCATTTTATTGCACGTGAAAAATAACCTTTAATGCAAGGAAATATGAAGATGAATGTTTAAGATGATTGGGAGTAACTGTATATTTAAAACTTCTTGGTGCCTTATAATTTCTGGGATGAATGTGGAGGTATCTGCAACCGGGGCAGAATTTTCCGTTTGTTGGTCGGGCGGATCCAACCGACACGGCGGTGGGTGGGCGATTGCCGTTGGAGAAACGGGCCGCGCCGCTATTTTCCGCAGGCGGGCCAATTAAGGCTCGTCCAGCGGGTAAGCGACTCCCATGGAGAACGGGAAAATAGTCACGGGGGCGGGCGGCCTCAGACTGCTGATTCCAATGGGGAGCCGGCAGCCTGTATAAAGAGTGGCCTGGCAGCCTGCTTGAAGCAGTGCACCATGGCCACTCGTGGAGAGAGGGAGGTAGGTCCGATTGGACAGCAGCATGAGCAGGAGGAGGGGGGCAGGCTGCAGGAGAGGTCAGCGGGGGGGCCACTGTGCCCCCACCCCGATTTTCAGATGCATGCCTTGCTGTCCTCTTCCCAGAGGTGTCTATCCGTCGGCACGTGCTGTATCCAGAGGATGGGAGGAGGAGGAGGGCCCCCCATGTCACCAGCCAGGCATGGGAGGAGGTGGCTGTCAGTGCCCATGATAATGTGTGGTGCACTGGCACCTAGTGCCACAAAAGATTCAATGATTTGCTGCGCTCTGGACAGGTGAGTACCATGTCGGTCTTGGCCATTTGACCCAGAAGGCAGCCTTAGCCTTTGAGCCCCCCCACCATGTCTTGCTGTCGTCACTGCATAGGGCATCTGGCACATGCTGGGTGGGTAAATGGGTACTGACCATGCTTACATCAGCTTTAGTGGTTGATGAGAAGATGGGTTCTCCCCACAGCATATGTTGGTGTTTGTGGCATTTGAGTAGTCTGGGGGGAGGCCCCTAGACACATACTCAGAACTCCAACACATGTCATATTGATGGTAATGAGATGGTGCAAGGGGTGCCTCAAGGTGTTTTGGCCAAGTGGCATCTGCTGGCATCGGCGCCGCACCTAGTTGCGCTTCCTTGCCATGGGCGCTAAGACCCGTGTGTTATTCAAAGTGATGGATGCCAAATGTGTCCAAGGTGGCCATTGCAGGAGGGGGTTGGGAGCAGCCATACTATCTTCTGGTGACTGATCACCAGTAGTGTGGACAGGAGCCGCTGGAGGCCTCAGATGGGCCACTGTGGTTGGGGTGTGGCGTGCGCATGCAGAGTACATGAGCGAACAACCCCAATAAATCCTCTTCTCTGTTTTGCAGGCAAAAGGTCACCACAATGCCCGGGAGCGCCAGAGGACTGGTGGTGGGCGTGCCCTCCTCCAGTGCCTCACAACCTTTGAAGAACAGGCCATGGAGCTGGGCAGGAGGCCAGGACGGCTGCGGGTGGCGAGGCTGGGGTCCAGCAGCCAGGTATTTGAGGTCCACAGTCCCATCCACTCTGTCTGCCCACCAAGCAAACCACTGATGGTTGCTGCAATCGTTAATGCTGAAACAATGCTCATTCACAGACTGAGACATTCTGACATGTGGGTCATACAGAAGGGACCCTTGTCCCCTTGAGGATTCGCGTCTCCACCACCTTCCAAAGTCACCTTATCCCATTTATGACCACTATCACCATGGTCTAACATGCCATTGGATCGCTGCTGCACAGCCAAAGAGTTATTGCATCTTAAGGGGTTTGGGACCTCCAGCACCCTTTCAGCCAGTGCGCCCCACATTACTTTGTCCAAAAGGTCCTCAGCATCTCAGCTGTGAACCTCATGGCACTCAACTTAGGTGAATGCCACCATGTTACTCATCCCTGCGCCAAGGGGAAATGTTGCCTTCTACCTACCTGGTCTATGCCCCTCCTAACGGAATGAAGGCCAATAACGTGACCTTCCAATCTCCTGTGATCCACAGCAAATGTCACAACTGTTTGCGATGTTTCCTCAGCCCCGCAACTATCCAGGCCAGAATGCATGCAGGTCAGGTCCCTCTGCACTCTCCCCACTCCTATGGTACATAACATACCATGTGGCATTCCTGAGGCCATCTGACCAGCCTGTCTGCATGTGCGTTTAATGGTTGGGGCTCCTCTTGACTCTTTTCCCACCTCACCAATGTTCATCTCCTTAGGGTCTTGAAGGGTAAGCGACTTATGAGGCTGGGGGGGGGAAGGGATGAAAGATTGAACTGAATGTACGCTAACTGATGCAGTGTCCTTGTTGTTAATTTCAGCATCACCACCAGAGCGACCCGCACCTCGACACCACAGCCCCCCCTCCACACCTGAGGGCCAACATGTGCAACTTGCGGCACATCATTTCAGCCAGCCAGGCACCAGCGCAGACACACACACCTCGGTGGGGACTTTACCGTCGGCTAGTGCCCCGGGTCACAGTGGAGAGGACACTTCACAATCACTGGAGGAGATGGTAGGGACAGAGAGTGCCGATGGCGCCAGCAGCTGGAGGGCTGCAGGGGACGAGGCACATGCTGAGTCCAGCATTGATGGCGTGCCTCTGGAGTTGTCCCCAATGCAGCAGCTGCAGGACAGGCAACAGGAAGTGCATTTGCATCTGGCAGGGTTGCATGAGGGAATGCTTCAGTTGCTCTCTGAGACGGAGGAGCCCAGGCAGAGTGCACGTGATGGTTTGACCCTCAGGGCAGAGCTTCAGGCTTCCTCCAATGAGAGATTGGCGACTCTCATAGAGAGGGGCTTCAATCAAATGGAACATTTAATGATTGTGATACGCTCTGACCTGCAAGCCCTCACAGCGGTACTGGCCACGGGTGGTCATTCCCAATGTGGGAGATGTTGTGGGCACCAAGCGTCGGCACTTGGTCCCCATGCATTTGCGATGAGCAGGGAGGTTGAAAGGGACCTCATGTCAGCACAGCAGCTGCCTGTTGTCGCTGTGAGCTCCTCTCAGGGTGCTCCAGATTAGGGCAGCAGCTCCTCCGCCCCTCTGCCAGTCAACGTTTCTTCCGTTGAGGCTGCGACAACTGGGGAGGTGCCAGTTCAGGAACTGGCCACTCCTTCCCAGGCGAAGCCATCACAGGCTCCACGGGCCAGAGGACGCCCACGAAGGTCATCAAGGCCAATAGGACAGCAGAGTCAGCAGGCTGTCTCACAATCCACTCCGAGCGATGGGGCGGCACCTAGACATAGCACCCGGAAACGTAAGCATAAGGCACGTTAGGCACTCCACGGGTATGTCACTGGTGATTTTGTGTTGGCCTTAGAATAGGGACCCAAATTTTTCTTATTGCAATGGAGTGTTGTTTGCTTTTCTTGTGGACAAAATAAAGTCCACCTTTGTTACCGTGGCTGAGGGTCTTTTGTTTGTGGCGCATTTTTCTTTTTCACATAATTATCATGAGTGTTTAAGTGGACATTGACGTTTCTGTACTAAGCCCTTAGTTGCAGCTGAACAGGTGGAAGGTGTGGCACCTAAGTGCCACGTGTGGAAGTGCCAGGCAATACTGTTCCTGCTGATCCATGTGCGTGGAGCTAGCTGAAGGTTCTTTGAATTAAATTGTCCCGGGTGTCCCTGCCTTCTTGATGTAATTGTGGGTCGTCGTTCTGCCCCTCATCATCGCCCTGTGCTTCCTCATCCTCTGAGCCACTGCTGGATTCATCATGTGCAGCCTCATCCACTGTGTCAAGGTCTTCATCGTCAACTGCATTCCCCCCTTTCCAGCGCAAGATTGTGCAGGGCGCAGCAGACTACCACTGTCACAGAGACGCGATCTGGGGGGTACTGGAGTGTGCCCCTGAGCGGTCCATGCAACGAATCGCATCTTGAGAAGATCGATGGCTCTCTCCACCACAGCCCTTGTGGTGCCCTGGCTCCTATTGTACCACTGCTCAGCTTCTGTTCTTGGATGGCGTAGTGGCATCATGAGCCACCTTCTGAGGGGATAGCCCTTGTCACCCAGCAACTAACCATCCAGCCGAGCCGGAGCACTGAAGAGCCTTGGGACCTGGGAGTGTCTGAGGATGTAGGCATCATGGGAGCTGCCTGGGTACCTTGCACAGACTTGTAAAATCTGCATCCTGTGATCACACACTATCTGCACGTTCATGGAGTGGAAGCCCTTCCTGTTGACGAAGGCACCGGGCTCACCTGCTGGCGCCTTGATGGCCACATGTGTGCAGTCTATTGCACCCTGGACGCAGGGGAAGCCAGCAATGGCCGCGAAGCCTCTGGTTCTGGATGAAGGTGGATACCCGTCTGAACAGAGCATCTGTAATCTGCTTGACACAAGTGTGGGCAGCTGATTGGGAGACACCGCAAAGATCACCCACCGAGCCCTGGAAGGAGCCAGAGGCATAGAAGTGGAGGGCAACTGTGAGCTTCAGAGCCACTGGCATGGGGTGTCCACCCACACACTTAGGGGAGATCTCAGGGCCAATCATCTGACAGATATAGTTGACTGTCTCCCTTGAAAGTCGAAGCCTCCTTCAGCACTGCACCTCAGTCATATTGAGGTAGCTGCTTCACCGCCTGTATACCCTGCCAGCAGGATAGTGGCATCTTCTGCGTCCCCTTGCACCTTGGACAACCTCTTGGCCCTGCACCCCTTGTGCCTGCACCTAGCCTCCCAAAGGTGGCTCCCCTGGAGGCTGATTGTCCCGTCCTGGCCTCCTCCTTATTCTATCCCTCCCTTCCTCCTCAGGGAAGCTGCCTCCAGTGGAGAGGTCAGAACCCATACCCCCAGGCTAAATGGAGGCCTCCAGAAAGCTGCAGGCCTGAGAAAGATTACTGTCTGCAGACTGGTTTCAAAGTATGCAAGAAGCTCTTGGAAATCGATGAGAACTGCCAACAATCACACAGGCAACTTTTAAACACTTTCAGCAATTAAAACTTTGTGTAAAACATGAACAACCCCTCTGAGTCAACGTATCCCGACATTGTATGAGTTTTCTTTAAAAATCTCCTACCGCCTGCCTGTTGGGCCTGTGCTCCGACCCGAAGTTCGCACGGGCCCCTCAAAATCCAGGGCAATTGGCAAGTTCAGGGCCTTAATGAGGCCTTCAATTAATGGCGGGCGAATGCCCCGCTTCTGAGCGCGCCCGCCGACCAAAATATCGCGATGCCACGCGCTGACGTCGGCACGCTCACGCGACATTTTAAGCGCTGATGTGCGGCCTCCACCACTCGCATGTCAGCCGGAAAACTCTGGCCATGGTATTGGATCTGTAAATGAACAAATATGCATTGTTAAGTAGATTGGCAAACTTTTCTTCAATGTAAAATCAGATGGATATGCAGTTTGAAAAAGTTGTGTGCATGTATGCACAAAACCAGTTAGATGTGTGCACTAAATAGGCCTGCAGGTGAAAGTGAGCAGCTATTTTTGATAGTGCAGCAGTTAGAAATTGGATACTGTCTGCTTTTAATTCTCCAAAACCATGGGGGCAGCAATTCTAAAGCTGAGCTGTCTGGTCTGAAACATACAGGTGGTCACACTACTGTTAGCTTGGGTAGGCTTTGAGCAGGCCTGTTCTGAGGTATGCACCATTGGAATAGAGTTTTGCTCAACAGCAAGCAGCTGTGTTCAGTCAATGCTGAACAGCATTCTGTTCTTGTCACTTTAATAGCATGTGTGGAATCTGAATATGGCACTCCAGTTGACTTCAGTGAACTGAAAAGCAAGAATTATATGAATAATTCAGTATTTTAAGCTCATCATTTTGTTCAATTTTCCAGATGTTGCTGCTTTTGCCTCCCTCGGCCCAGGTATGCTCCAAGTGTAACAGTTGAGGAAGACAACTGTTGCAACTGTAACGTCATTGCCATCAAACGTCACTTTCTGGATGAAAATTTTTATTTAGTAGATATCGTATATACTTCGTGCCATGATGCGGTATGTTGCTTAGTTGTAATTGTTAATGTTGTCTAATACAACGGGGGATCGCCCCTGATTTTCTTCAAAAAATTCTGTGAGCTCTTTTATATCCGCTTGACAGGGCAGACAGAGTCTCAGTTTCATATCTCATCTGAAAGGCAGCAACTCCAAAGTGTATGATTTTCTCAGTATTGCACTGGAGTGCGACCTAGTTTGTGTGCTCAAGCACCCCCCTCCCACTGGAATGAGCCTTCAACCCACAACCTTCTAACTCGGAGGTGTGAATGCCACCACTGAGTCAAGGTTCATGTTTGTTTCTTATACAGCACAGCAGGTGACTTGGGTATGTGTCTCTTGTCTGTGACAGTCAAAAGGTTCTGATGCTACAAAGATCAATGGTTGAGTGGTTAACAAATTGCGCAGCACTCTTGAGGTTATATGTTAGCTAGAAACAACCATTCTCAGACAAATGTTGATTTTACAGTCTTGTGCATTCATACTTTTCTTTGAGTTTGCTGGTTTACTGTCCTTCAAACCATACAGCGCCCCCCAAGCAAGATTTCATATCAATAAAATAGATGGAAATTATAATTTTGCTATGTTTTTTTTGTTCTAATTAGTACTATTTATTTAAATATTTAGATTTCAATGTGTATTATATGTTGTCGTGATTTGCTAAAAATAAATTAACCATGTACTGGTCATATGCTAGCATTTGCTTATGCCACTGCTGCTTATATTATAAGTTAGGTGACCCCCAGAGTCCTGCAAGCAGATTGTCGGCATGTTTTGATGACAGTAACCATCACCCACGCCACCCCCTCCCTACCACCACCACCCCAAAAGAAACTTGTTTGTCACAATGACAGCAGATCTTCAGCAGAGCAGGGATTTCCACCTGCATCTATTACACTGGCAAATTTGTGCTTCCACCAGGAGTATTTGCAGCATGTCAAGGCATCTGCCTCAGGTGGGGAGGAGAATTGCTGTCATATAGCATGACTAGCTGGTGATTGAAACTCCAATTCAAAATTTTAATTTCTCCCTTTGCCTGGTGTAACTTAACACTCTTGCTCAACTTTTAAAAAAAATTGAACTCCTAACCATTTCCTATAGAACTGCTAACCATGCACCTGGGGTTCCTGCTGCCCAGCAATGGTATGGTGCAAATTACACAATATTTGCTTCATATTATAATATGCTTGCCCATTTTTGGGTGAAAGCATGTCACTTCAGGTGGAAAATCCCAGAATTGCTGTTGATTGGTGGGGAGCCCACAGGACACCACCATACCTGATTTTTCTTCTCCAAAGCACCCAGTTTACTTTCAAAATCTGGTGGAGTAGGCGGAAGGAATTGGGTACAACAGAATCTTGTTGAATTACATTTATGTTTTTGTCTTACTGAGGAACCAAGATGAAAGGCCCATAATGCGGAACACCAGGAAAGTTTGAAAGAGGAAAAGGGGAAGGCAAGGTGTAATAGGAAGCTTAAATTATTTGACAAATGTGTATCCAGGGAGAAAAAATGATTCCTGGAGGTGAAAATTCCATAGTTTTGAGGCCTGAGGAAAGAAAACAAGAGCTTGCATTTATATAGTGCCCTTTACTTCCATTGGACATTCCAAAACACTATCCAACCTATGAGTTCCTTCTGAAATGTGGTCACTATTATGTGGGCAAATGTGGCAGTCAGTTTATACACAGCAAGGTCTGACAAACAGCAATAATATGAACAACTAGTCACTCGGTTTTTAGAGGGGTTGATTAAGGGATAAGTGTTGGCCAAGACACCAGGTGAACTCCCTGCTGCTCTTCAAAAAGTGTCGTGGGATCTTATACATCCAGTTATGCAGGCAAATTGAGCCTCAGATTAATGCATCATTCAAAAGATGCCTACTCTGGCAGTGCAGCACTCCTGCACTGAAGTGTCAGATTAGATTAAACTCAAAGCTTTGGTGTTGGGCTTGAATCCTTGAACTTGTGGCTCAGAGGCAAGGGTGTTACTACTGGGCTAAACTGAAAGCCTGAATTAGAGCAGGATCGTGTATGAAGATTCTTCATTTTAACATAATTAAGATGTGGGAAGGTGCAAAACCATGTAGGATGGTATATTTGCTACTCAGAAAGGACATTTCAGAGGAGCAGTGACCTTGGTCACAAAATAGTTTTAACCCAATGAAACTTCACTCCTGTGTTCAATGCAAACTCTTTTTTTCTATCATGGAATGAACCAATTACTGAAGCACTGAAATTTAAAATCAAAATATGTGCGAAATGTCAACCAACTGAGTTGTTGCCTAACTCAGCCTCTTGGGAAACTATTTCAGCTCCTTCAAATTTCACTTTGTAATAAAGTGTGTGTTCATTAGTTTTGTATGAATTTAATTAGTTTGACTTTTTTTCCCCTAGGTTTTCGAAACGCCTTTCTATGTTGCTGTGGATCATACGAAAAAGAAGGTGGTGATCAGTATTCGGGGGACTCTTTCACCAAAGGTGAGGTATTATAAGCATTCTGCATGGAGAAAAGAGCAGTCGATGCCCAGAATTCTGCATGATTCAGAAAGCCCTGTGTCCATGCAACAAGGTTTTATAATAAGATACAAGCTGCAGGAAAGAATGGTTGTCTTACTGTAATAAACACTTCAAGTGCTTGTTTTTGTTAAGCAAAATAATCATCTGTTGCACAAAGTTTTTGATTCGTGTTTACATGTTCTGAGACTACTTCTCTTACAGTGTTTATCCAGGCATGGACATGCAGCTGAGAATGTACACGCAGGCACCCAACCTTGTGAGATACTTGTGCACGAGACTCCCACCAAGATATAAGAATGCATTCATATACTTAAGTAAAGATACATTAGAAGATACAGTTACATAATCTATGCAGGCATATACCTTAACAGGAGCAGCCACTTACGTGCATATAAATCAGGTACACAAATATTGACACACACACAGATACAAAAATCCACTAAGAAATGGCAGTCAGATACCCATGCACACCCACATGCACATATCCAGATACAGGTCTGCACCCACTGCAGTACACAATCAAATATGCTCAGGCACCCTGTATATGTGCATACATTTTTAGTGCAGGATATATTGTCAGTCTCCTTGCAATATTTAGTGGAACATGATTTTTAGGCTGTGAACAAGTTGTCTTCCAAATGCGACATGCAATGAGGGTTAATATATTGGCAGCAATTTATAAAGTATAACAGATGTGCAGGGAGCAGAGGGAATTAGGCTTCATGCCAACAATTAGCAATAGGAAAGTAGTCCATACAGATCTTAAATGACTGGAAAATATGCATAGATTTATAGGGCTGTGCACATTCCAGTTTCCAGTGTTTTTTTAACAATTACTCATTTTTGCTTGTAAAATATTATTGTAGTCTAACAATGCATATTGAATATTGCCCGGATTTCATCTTGTGATGACTGAAATTTTCCCAATAGGCTATTGGGTGAAGTCATGCCACACAGACCAGAAGCTGGTTTCATCTCTGGTTATTGAGGTAACTGATCTTAGCCGGATCATAATTTCAAGGAGTGCTACGTCTTTTTTTTATTCGGCCATGGGATGTTGGCGTCATGGCAAAGCCAGCTTTATTGTCCATCCCTAATTGTCCCCAAGAAAGTTGGGGTGAGCCACATCTTGAATCACTGCAGTTCATGTAGTATAGGTAAACTGACAGTGCTGTTAGGTCAGGAGTTCCAGGATTTTGGCCCAGCGACAATGGAGGAAGGACAATATATTTCCAAGTCAGGATGTTACATGACTTGAAGGGGAATTTGCAACTGGTGGTGGCCCCGTGGGCCTGTTGCCTTTGTCTTTCTAGGTGGCAGAGAGCAAGAGGATGAGCTTGGAAGATGCAGTCGAAGGAGCCTTGGCAATTTGCAGTGCATCTTATAGATGGTACACAATGAAACCATGGTGCATTGATGATGGAAGGAATAATGTTTAAGGTGTTGGATGGGTGCCAATCAAGCAGGCTGCTTTGTTCTGGATAGTATCAAGCTTCTTGAGTGTTGTTGGACCTTTACTCTTCCAGGCCAGTGGAGAGTATTCCATCAAATTCCTGACTTTTGCCTTGTAGATGATGGGCAGTCTTTGGGGAGTCAGAGATAAGTTACTTGCCACAGAATTCCCAGCCTCTGACCTGCTCTTGTAGCCCCAGTATTTATATGGCAGGTGCAGTTCAGTTTCTGGTCAATGTGACCCACTGGATGCTGATGATAGGAGATTCAGAAATGTTAACTCATCGAAACTCAAGGGTAGGTGGTTAGACTCTCTCATTGAAGGTAGTTATTACTTGACACTCCTGTGGCAGAAATGTTTCTTGTCACTTAACAGCCCAAGCCCAAATGTTATCCTGGTTTTGTTGCATGCAGATACAGACTGCTTCATTGCAGTAGCCTAAGACCAAATGTTCTCACTACTGATTGCTATCCAATGACTCTTGGTAGGAATTGCATGAATATAGATATAAGATAGGGATGGACAAGAAGAGAAAATATAATTGCTCTGTTTCATATGTATAGCTATATCGTAATTGCATTGTTCATAGTTTAGCTACATCTAGTGTCCAAAACAGTTCTTTCATCCAGGTGAGGACAGAATCAATGTTGGCTGTGGTTGAGTGGCCTGTTGAGTTGTACTGTCTGGGCTGATACCCATAGAACCACTCTTTATTTATGGTAATGGATGTCTGCCTGCAATAGTGGAACCATAATTCAGGAAGAAGAGGGGAAAGGTAGTGGAAGAAAGGAAACCAGTGACTCGCAACCAAAAAAAGGCTTGTATTCATTTTAATCTGCTTTAATCCCACCAACAGGATGCCTTGACTGATCTGACTGGAGATGCAGAACGATTGCCAGTAGAGGGTCATCATGGGACTTGGCTTGGCCACAAGGTAACTGGAATTTTTGCTGTATTCAGTTGGAATAATTATGGTGCTGTAGGAAGTATTTCAGAACTGTTAATTGTTGAGTTTTAATTTCTGGCCCTTTATCTTGTTAATTAAACAAGGAATATAACTTCCTTCCCCATACAGAGGCACAGAAAATAGGAAGCACTCTCATTTTTTATTTCTCATTAACAGATTGGCTGAAGGATTTTCTCCTCTGCGATTTGGGGGCCCGCTCACCGAGGGGAAAATGACGTGGGATGACGTCGGAAGGAACCCCCGACGTCATCCCGGTCCGTTTAAATCTTCAGGAAGGTGGGCGGACAGCAAAATCAGCTGTCCGCCCGCCAACCTGTCAATGGAAAATTAAGGCCATTGACAGGCTAATTAACCTTGTTAAAGACCCTGCCCGTCCAAGCTTAAGGCTGGCGGGCAGGCCAGGAACCCCAGCGGGTTAATGATTATTCATTAAACTTCATCCACTGGTGGGATGAAGTTTCATGTCCGTTTTTAAAAAATGTAATAAATTTTAAGTGTTTATTATTAACATGTCGCATCTCGTGTGACATTGTCACATGAGGGGGACATGTTAATAATTTTAATATTTCTCTATTTTTTGACTTTTCTTACCTGTCAGTAAATTCCCTGAGGCAGCACTTTGACAGATGGGGAATCGCTCCACCCCCCTTTGCAGAGGAAGCAAATAGCGCTTCCTGTCGGGCAGGCCACTGGGCGGGCCATAATTAGCCCGCCCACTCAAAATGGCAGTGGGGCCTGCTCGCCCATTGAGGGCTAAATTCTGCCCCGGCCATGGAAGTTACATGATAACATTCCTGTCTTTGTAAAGCAGTATATCATCCAGCGCCAAAGAGAGATTAGCTTTTTTTCACAAAAATTGTGAATTAAGTGTACATCAAGTTAAGGAATGTGCAAAGGATTGGAGCATTTTCCATTTCAGAAACCAAATGTTTTGCATTCCCAAGTCAGATATTGTAAACTATATATGCATTTTTCTACAGTATCTTCAGGGGGCGTTAATCAAGTGATTTGAGGGGAAGCCATTGACTCAAAATAAACTTGATTTATAACAGTGAATGATTATTGCTACACTTTTATAATGAAAGATGCTTGATAAAGAAAATGCAACTTTGAGAAGAATCATCATTGATACTCTCATATTCCAACTCTACTGGTCCATCATCTAGTTGCATTTTAATTGCCCTAAAGTTGCTGTCTGGAGTTACTTATTTCATTAACAAGATAAAGGGTCAGATATTAAAACTCAACTATACCTGACAGAATGTTCCAAACATTTGTCACTCTTTGTTTGCAGTGTTCCTTTAGATCTAGGTAATTTTACCTGGCTTTCTTAAATTTTCATACAGTGCCAGTTTTCTTTTATCTTGTTTTCACTTTATTTACATATCTCCACTTTACTTAAGCTTCATATTAATGTATACTTTATTTCATTTTATTAGTCCTCTATTTGAATTTCATTATCTTTTAATTTTAATTTTTCCTTTTCACTAAGCTGTGGCTGTGGTAGAAAAAGACAACCATTTCAGATCATCAATTAAAATGTGTTACCAGTGAGGAATTACAACTGCTGTATAGAGATAGAGGCTTTGTTTGTGATTTGAGAAATCGGGCAACAGCTTGCACTATGTATCTGTGGATCTATCACAGGTTTGGTTACAGTAGCCGGGGGAGGCGGTGGTACAGTGGTAATGTCATTGGACTCATAATCCAGAGGCCCGGACTAATGCCGTGGGGACACGGGTTCAGATTTCACCACAGCAGCTGTTGGAATTTAAATTCAATTAATAAATCTGGAATTAAAAGCAAGTCCCATTAATGATAACCATGAAATGAAAACCCATCTGGTTCACTAATGTCATTTAGGGAAGGAAACCTGCTGCCCTTACCTGTGACTCTAGATAGCAATGTGGTTAAATGTCCTCTTTAATGACCCAGCACATGGACTGCAGCGGTTCCAGAAGACAGCTCACCAACATCTTCTCAAGGCCAATTGGGGATGGGTAATAAATGCTGGCCTAACCAGTGAAGCCCACATCCCATAAACAAATAAAAAAAGTAAGACAGATGATTGCTTTCCGAGAGAGTTTTTTTTAACATAATTTATTGCTATTTTGCATTATTTGAACTCATTAAGCACTAGAGTGCAGTCATTTGTATGTATATGCCTCTCCCACCACCTCCTTAAGAAATGATAGAATTTAACGGTATAGAAGTGGACCATTCACTCACTGGACCTCCGAAAGATCCATTCATTTGGTCCCTTTCTCTATAATCTTTAAATTTGTTTCACTTTTGTTACAGAACAACCTGATGTAGTGACAACTGATGGTATTGAAAACCATTAAAATGTCACGTGCACTCACACACAAGTAACCTTTGTGTAAGGAGGGTAGTCAATAGAGAGAGTGCCACATATTTGCAGTTTGCTGTTATCCTCTAGTTTAAAGATGCTATTGAAGACATTGGGCAGAATTTTACTCCAGCGGGATTTTATAGTCCCGCCAAAGTTAATGGACTTTTGAATGGCTCACTGCATTTTACGGTCTCGTCCCTGCTGCGACGGGCTGTAAAATTCTGCCCATTGAAATGATCAGGGTAGCAGAGAATTGGCGAAGAGCACATTGCTGGTAAAGTTATATATCTGTGAATCTGGTTTGGGTTAAAGCCAAATAAATGCTGGGAACTAGTTCCATGAATTTGCTCTCTAGGTCTTCCCGTCACACAAAGAAGTCCAAAGTGCCAGTAAAAACTTGGAGTGTAGGAAATTGTGGACACTCTTCAGAAATATAAAAACAAACAAAAATGTAAATATAAAAATTCATTAAAATGAGGATAGCTTGGTGTGCTTAGTGCAGGCTTCAGGGCTCAGTCTCTTGTGTCACTACAGTGTTTGATGGCGTGTGGAATGTTTGTATACAACATTTCCAGCAGGTGTCAGTATGCAACTGGTTACTATTCTGTCATCTCCATGGAGAACAAAGACAAAAGGTGAAATGTTTAAAAGAAACTTCCTGATTGAATTTTTAAAAAATCTTCATGTGACTAAATAAGATTTCCTGGCAATAGGCACAAGTCTACATACTGCCCATTATATGCATACTTTCATCTGTGATATGAAAGGATGTTTACTTTCTGAAGCTTAACAGATGTAGGTTACATCTATAGCGTATTAACTCGTTTACTCAGTTGCTGAAAATGACTGTAAGGAGAAGTAGATATGCCTTACATATCTAGTTGATCAGAAAGGATGTGAGTGTAGCAAAATGTTGATATATCATTGTTCAGCTCTTCTTTGGCACAGTACCTCACATGAACAAAGCTGATTGCAGGACCTTATACAAAATAAGTTTACATATTTAATCTTAATGCCAAGTACACATACTGTATCTTGTACAACATTTGTTGGTAGCTAAGCATAGAGTCAGAGCCCTGCCCATTATAACTATGTTTTGTCAGATTTGATTATCCAGCATCTATTATTTCCATGTAACTTCATTCAGCCACATCATCATCCTTCCTCCTTCAAAAAAAAATGCTTCAGTGCTATTCTCTGGTCAGTTGGTAGGCAGGATCTGTCCAACCAGCTCTTCCATGTCACTTGAGGCAGATCCTGCTACATATTGTGAAGCAATTCCTTTACTGGTCATGTTCTAGAATTTCAGGTTCTTGCTCACAACCCTCAAGCATTGAGAGCCAGTGGCCAGAATTCACTATTAGAAAACTGATGATGGTAAAATTGAAACGTTTGAGTTGTGAAGTCCAGGTTAGAAGTAGCTTTTAACTCTTCATTCAGTTTTTATTCCTTTACTTACTTTTATTGTTATAAATTAAATGGAATATCAAGCATGCTATTACCTCTATAACTTGGTTTTGCAATTTATTTAGCATGTATTCTGATTCCTTTCCAGGGCATGGTTCTATCTGCAGAATACATCAAAAAGAAATTAGAACAGGAGATGATTCTCTCTCAAGCCTTTGGCCGAGACCTGGTATGGTACAACTAATCTTGTAAAATATAATAACTGTAATAAAATATAAACTTAATGAATGCTGTTGTTCTGAAATAAAAGCAACATGTAATTATCCAAAAGAGGAAAGCTGGGTTGCCACTTTGTTTCAGTTGACATCAGTTCTGATGAAGGACACCCACACAAAATATTAACCCCTCCTCCTTTTGAGATTGGATGGAGTGCCTTGCTGTGCAGTTCCAATATTTTTTGATGCAAGGTCTGTTGCTTTTTTTTTAAATAACAGTTCATGCTAACTAACTTTGTGGGCTATGTTTTTATTACTTTGTTGCAGTTGCGATCTGCAGGAATCTCTTTGCATTTTAACACAGGAGCCCCGGCTCCTGATCAACTTTTTGACAAATTGCTTCTGTGCACCTTTAAACATGTGTACTTTTCTTGTAAGGTCAGGGACTAAATGAAGTCTAAAACGTATGGAAATATAGCAGTTGTGATTTGCTGTTCTGTTGATAATTGTTAATCGCTTAACTTGTGCATTGGTGCCTGCTCAGTTCCTTCGGTAGCAAACTCAGAAGGTTGTGAGTTCAAGGCTCACAGAATGATCTGAGCTCATAATGTAGGCTGACTTTCCAGTTCAGGACTGAAATGTGCTGAATTGTACTGTTTTTTGGTTCAGACATTAATTCAAGTCTCTGTGTGTTGAATTGGTTGCTAAATATCCCACGGCAATACTAGAAGAGCAAGGAGTTTTCCTAGTGTTCCTGGCCAGCATTCCTGCCTACTACAAAATGTGTATTAATATTGTGTTCGCCTAATAATAGTAAAATATTTGAACATTAAATTGTATTTTGAGATGCTATTGAGAGACATGATTATAAATAAATATATGCGAACATACGTATGAACATATGAACATACAAACAAGGAGCAGGAGTAGGCCATTCAACATCTCGAGCCTGCTCCGCCATTTAATAAGATCATGGCTGATTTGACAGTAACCTGAAACCTGCATCCCACCTATCCCTGATAAACTTGCACCCCTTTGCTTACCAAGACCCTATCCACCTCTGTCTTAAAAATATTCAAAGACTCTGCTTCCACCACCTTTTCTGGAAGAGAGTTTCAAAGACTCATAACCCTATGAGTGAAAAAATTTCGCCTCATCTCTGTTTCAATGGGTGACTCACTATTTTTAAACAGGGACCCCCTAGTTCTAGATTTTTCCACAAGAGGAAACATCCTCTCCACATCTACCCTGTCAAGACCCCTCAGGATCTTATATGTTTCAATAAAGTCGCCTCTTACTGTTCTAAACTCCAACGGATACGAGCCTAGTCTGTCCAACCTTTCCTCATAAGACAACCCATCCATTCCAGTTATTAGTCTAATAAACCTTCTCTGAACTTAGCCTTCCTAATTACTTGCTGTACTTGCATACTAGCCTTTTGTGATTCATGCATTAGGACACCCCAATTTCTTTGCACCTCAGAGCTCTGCAATCTCTCACCATTTAGATAACATGCTTCTCTTTTATTATTCCTGCCAAAATGGGCAATTTCACATTTTCCCACATTAAACTCCATTTGCCAGATTTTTGCCCACTCACTTAACCTATCTATATCCTTTTGTAGCCTCCTTATGTCCTCTTCACAACTTACTTTTCTACCTGTCCTTGTGTCATCAGCAAATTTGGCAAACATCCCTTCAATCCCTTCATCTAAGCCATTTATATAAATTGTAAACAGTTGAGGCCCCAGCACTGATTCCTGTGGCACAGCACTCATTACATCTTGCTAACCTGAAAAAGACCCATTTATGCCTACTCTCTGCTTCCTGTTCACCAGCCAATCTTCTATCCATGCCAATATGTTACCTCTTATACCATGAGCTTTTTTTTTTCAGCAATAACCTTTCATGTGGCACTTTATCAAATGCCTTCTGGAAATCTAAGTACAGTACATCCACCAATTTCCCCTTATCCACAGCACATGTTACTTCCTCAAAGAGCTCCTATAAGTAGGTTAAACATGATTTCCCTTCCACAAAACCATGTTGACTCTGCCTGATGGCCTTGAGCTTATCCAAGTGCTCTGCTGTAACTTCCTTAATAATAGCTTCTAGCATTTTCCCTATGACAGTTGTTAATCTAACTGGCCTGTAGTTTCCCATTTTCTGTGTCTCTTCCTTTTTGAATAATGGAGTTACATTTGCTATCTTCCAATCTAATGGGGCCTTTCCCGAGTCTAGGGAGTTTTGGAAAATTAAAACCAATGCATCAACTATCTCACTAGACGCTTCTTTTAAGACCCTAGGATGAAGTCCATCAGGACGTAGGCTCTTGTCAGCCCGCAGCTCCGACAATGCAAGTGCTTTTCCTAATTCTTGCTATGGAGTGAAAAATCAGTGGCTTTGAACCCTGCATCAAAATTTGAACATATATTCTAGCCTAGCACTCCAGTGCAGTATTGAGGTGTGCTGCACAATCGGAAATGGCATCTTTCATTTGAGATTTTAAACAGAGAAATCTCGAAGGATGCTATCAACTGAACTAAATGACCATCTTCATACAAATCCTTTATGTAGATCTTGTGGTACGTGCTGTTTTTCAAACAAACAGGGTCATGAGCAGCTCTTCGTTCCTGAGTTGAACTGCAGAGAGGAGGCTGATCAAGACGTGCAATGGTAATTGATGTTCCTTTGCTGACCAAATTTTAATGAACATTATCCTCTGGGGTAGGGAAGTCCTTTCAACAGTTTTAGTCAGAGAAAGAGAAGTATCTATCTTCAAGAATTATATTTAAAAGACTAGATATTTTAAATCCTGATTGCATCCTGTCTTTCAAATTAGATGCTAACTCAAGGTCTTGTCTGTCAATTCTAGTGGATACAAGAGACCCACTGGCAAATATTCAGAAAGGAAACTCTCTGTACCCTGGCCAACATTCCTCCTTCAACCAAAATAGATTAGTTGGGGATACATTGCCTTTGTTTGTGGGGACTGTTTTGTGCAAGTTAGCTGCCATGCTTGTCTTTATAACAATAGTAAATATATTTATTAATTGGCTGTGAAATGATTCAGGGTATGCTGAGGGCAAGAGGGATGCTATATAAATCTAAGTTTACTTATTTTTAACAGTGTTGCTTTTGGTCACAGGGCTGTTATATGAATGTTACCCCTATAAGCAGAGATCAACACCTTGCAAGGTGACTTTGTTCTTTACCTCAGTGGGCAAGGTACCAAACGCAAATAGCTGCTGACACTGGTTATTAGTGCTGTCATTTTCTTTTTGTATCCATTCACCGCACGCTATTACATGACACAGCATCTAAATCTTGTGAGTTGCTACTCGCATTATTGCAATCTGTAACACAAATGCTGCTTCATTAAAGTTATCAAAGCAAATTGCACTGGCTAAGGATTACTGCATTTAACATTTGTGCTAAACTTTTAACAAAAACTCAGCATCATTCATTACAGAGACTTAAATGTAATAAAAAGTCCCAAGGCACCAAGTGTTAGCAAACAAAATTTGACACCAAATCACATGGATATTAGGACAAGTAACCAAAAGCTTGATTAAAGAAGTAGGCTTAAGGAGAGCCTTAAAGGAGGAGAGAGAAATAGAGGAGCAAAGAGGTTTAGTGAGGAAACTCCAGAGCTTGGAGCCCAAGCAGCTGATGGCATGGCTGCTAATGGTGCAGCAATTAAAATCAGAGATGTGCAAGAGGCCAGAAATGAATTAGGGGAAGAAATCTTGGAAGATTGTAGGGCTGGCTGGAGGAGGTTACAGAGGTTGAGAGGGTGAGATCATGGAGAGATTTTAAAGCAAGGATGAGAATTTTAAAATCAAGGCAAAGCCTGACCAGGAACTAATATATGTCAGTGAGCACAGCGGTGATGGGTGACTAGGGCTTGGTGCGAGTTAGGATATGCTTTGGAGAGATTTGGATGAGCTCAAGTTAATTGGGGGTGAAAGTTGGGAAACTGGCCAGGAAAACATTAGAATAGTCAAGTCAACAAAGGCAGAGGAACTGAGGTGAAGATAATAAATGTTACAATGGCGGAAATAGGTAATCTTCATGATGGAGCAAATATGTCAAGATGGTGAATAGTCTGGTTCAGATTCAGACAGTTACTGGGGGAGGGATGGAATTGGTGGCGAGAGAAAGGAGTTTGGAGTGGGGTCCAGAGACAATGGCCGGAATTTTCCATCCCTGTTGGCATCTAGCGTCATGGCGAGCGTGAGCGGACAGTGTGGCAAGAAGGCCAAAAATCAATTTCACGCTGTCGTGAAACAAGTTTGCGATCGCCCGCTCCACCTGTCAATTGTGGGCCGCGTTTCCCAAAGATGTACCAGTGGGGTGAGGTTGGGAGTGGCAGGGAGCAAAGGTGTCAGGGGGGTGGCGAAAGTGTCAGGGGTTGGGTGAGGCTGGGAGGGGGGAATGGGGTATGTGGGGAGGAAGGTGTAATGGGGGAGAATGTGGCAGCTGGGGAGGTAGGTGTAAGGGAAGGAGTTCAGAAGGTAGAAGGAGTCTGGAGGTGGAAGGAGTCCAGAGTGGGGAAGGAATCCAGGGGGAGGAAGGAGTCCGGGGGAGGAAGGAGTAAGGGTGGAGGAGGGAGCGAGGATGGAAGAGGGAGTAAGGGAGGAGGGGTGTGATGTCCAAGTGAACATGCAAGGGAGGGGTCTGTGGAGTCGAGGACTGCCTCTTGGGGAGCGAACTGAGGTTGGGCGTGGTAGGAGGGAATGATGAGTATGAGAGAGGGCAGAGTGAGCCGTAGGGTGGGAGGGTGAGGGCGCAAAGGCAGCGGTAGGAGCGACAGCGAGGGTGTTGTTGGGAACTTGGAGGCAACAAGGACCCTAGGGGTCAGAAAGAGGAGGTTGAGGTGCTCAATGTGGATGGCGCTGGGATTCTCGGGAGGATAGAGAACATGTGCGTTCACTTGGACATCCTGGAATGAAAAGGGCTCTGGTTGGTAGTTGACGATGGGGAGGTGGAAGGTGATGCCAGGGGGATCAACAGCAGTGGAGGAAAGGACATGGGTGACTGGGCTAGGGGAAAGGACCGGACAGCTGAAAACAAACCTTACAATAACCATGCTTTTGAAACCAAAAGTTAGAGGCGTCTCGTGTTGGGTGGGTACAGGTGCTACATGGGAGTGCGATTAGTGGGTGAACAGAGATGTAGGTCAGCTCAAATGGACAACTGAAAGAGAACCCCAGAGGCAGCATTTTCAATGCTCGGGACTTTGAGATGAGAGTGTTGGAGGAAGGCTCCGTGTGTATGGGAGAGTCCTTGCACAAGGCTCTGAAAGGCCCTGCCACACACACAACTCTCCCTCCACAGTTACTCATGGGCCGGCTATGTGCAGCTGAACTGCTAGTGGGGTGGGGGGATGCAGGGGGAGAACTCGCAAAGCCTGTAAATGAAGCTGAAAGACGCCATTACACATTACTCAGTGAAAGTGAATATAGTTTCAGATTAAAAAGTGACAAAATGTGCAAGCACTTGTGATCGGAAATTCTTAACTTTTCTAGACCTAACAATTCTTCCAGGTGTTGCCCTGATATCCACAGGAGGGGTGGAGACAGCCTGTGCAATGGTTGGCCCTGTTGCCTCTGATGACTTCGGCGTGGGTCCTCTGGAGAACCGAGAAGCAGGCCCTGGCTTGCTATGGCTGTCCTCCTGTGGGCCAGCTGCTCCCTCTGCGGTGACAGAGACAGATGTGGTGGGGGTCACGGGCAAAGGGGACTTGGAGGGAGTGGACGCCCTCTGAGACTCCTGAGTGGATGACTCAGGGGTGTCTAACTGCCACTCTTCATCCCTTCGGGTGCCCGAGCGCTCCGTCTGACTTCTTGAAGGGAAGGAGCACCTGGAGGGACATTGAGGTGCCCCATTTCCCTCTCACGTTGCCACTGCAAGAACTCACCCATGGCTACGATGATGGAGTGCAGATCTGCGCACATCTCCACTTTCTGCTGGACCAGGGTCTCCATGGCATTCGCCATCCTTCCCATGGAGACCTCCATATGCGCACGTGTGGGCAGCACTTCATCAGAGAGCAGGCAGACACACTCCTCCAACTCGCGTGCCACACTTTTGAGGGCTTCCAACTGCTCTATGTGATTTTCCCCCGCCTTCTGCTGACTCTCCACGTTGAATTGAAAGTCCGAATCCAGAAGGTGGCCATCTGACTAGGACCTCACACATGCCTCTTCTCCAGTAGTCATCCAAGTGTTAGGGAGCTCTGCTGAACCTGCCTCCTCCTGCTGTGGACCATGCAGTGACCACCAGATTGTGAACTCGAGCCTGCTCTAGATTTAGGTCCCACCGAGGTGTGTGTCTTTGCGCTGGTGGAGGGAGTGAGTGAGCACTGTGATGGGTCTTCCAGGTTGCTTATTTCCAACACTTCAATGGAGGAAGTATCCTCTTAGCTGGAGGTGAGGACCTGGATGGAGTTGAGCGACTGGCTGGCTGAGGGTGTTGCTTGGCATGGTTCTCTGTGATCCAAAGTTGAGATGATTAGTGCATGGCAGCAGAGTCAAAAGCAGGGGAGAGAGCACGCACAGTTGCATTGAGAAAGGGAAGCTGTGGTGCAGGATTCTCATTTGGGTGTTCGCTGCCGACCTCACCTTCACCACAGGCACAATCCACATCCTCACCCAGCACGATGGCACGCTCCTCAAAGTGAGTGAGGGGTCTAATGTGGGCCACTCCACTCCCGGCCTGGGACCACTCCCTGCTGTTGCAAGCCAGCCTCTCCTGCAAGAAAACAGATGGAGAGGATGTGAGCAGGACGCATGGCATTGTGTGGAATGTTCGTGTGATGTTGATGGGATGAGAACGCAAGCTCCAGAGGATGTGAGCATGTTGGAGGTGTAAGGGCGTGTGTGAGAGATGGTGGTGTTGCCCCTTGAGGTATGAGATCCCTGTGGAACTGTGATGGTTTTGTGAGTGCGAGAGTTGAGAATAATGAGAAGAGTGACATACTCTGGCAGAACGGATAAGAGAATTCACCCTCTTCCTGCGCTGGATGGCTGTCTTCTTTTGCAGAGCATTGGCACTGACCACCGCTGCCACCGTCACCCGTGCTGGATTGATGATCTTCCTTGCTAGTCTTCGCCCAGAACGGGGGTAGAGGACATCACAGCGTACTGCATCCAGGAGGTGCTCGAGGGAGGCGTCGCTAAACTTGACAGCCATCAGTTCCCTGCAGCTTCCTATCCCTTGAAGAGTGCTTGATTTGTGACTGGACGGCCTTTAAATATGGCACGTAGTTTACTGAAGGCCTGAGATGACGGCAGGATGGGTGAATCAGAGGCTGCCCTACCAGTGACCTGGTGTGTTTCCCGGTAATGAATTATTAATGAGGCAGAACACATTGGGAATGGGACAATACAGTGTGAAAAGCCGCCATTGTGGCCGGTAGGTAAAATGTCCTTTTCCCGCCCGCTACCGCATTTAGTGCAAATCTGCCCAATGGCTTTGGAAAATTTTCCATTGAATTTTGCATTGCTAAATGCTGTGATCCTTAGCCAGTGCAATTTGCTTCGATAACTTTAATGACGCAGAGTTGTGTTACAGATTGCATTAAAAATACGAGTAGCAACTCACAAGATTTAGATGCAGTATCATGGAATAGCGAGATGAGAGTTCAAGTCAGTGCTCTCCATAAAGGCAAGTTCCTAATTATAATTGTGTCATCCAGATTGTATTGGCATTCTTCTCTCCTCCACTCCCAGACATAAGAAGAGAAGATCAGAGATCATCTCAACCAGGAACCTAATTTTACCATTTGTAAAATAATGAGGGCAGAGTCTTGGACACTCATTGAATCTCCTTAGGAGTAATGCATGGTGCTTTGGTGAAATAATGAAGGAATATCGTTGAAAGGAGTAAAGTCTTGGAGTCATTGCAGTGTAGAAAGAGGCGATTCAGCCAACTGAGTCCATGCCAGCTATCTGTAGAGCAACCCATTCCCCGCTCAATCCCCATAGCCCTCCCAGTTCTTTTTCCTCAAATGCCTATCCAATTTCCTCAGCGTCTCCATTTCTATTGGTTACATTACCACTTGCTGCGCAATAAGGTTCTTCCTCACATCTTCTCCATATGTCATGCTCAAAACCATAAATCTGTGTCCTCAAGTCCTTATACCATCAGCTAATGAGAATACCTTTTCTTTGTCTGCCTTATCTTAAGTCTGTCACAATCTTGTATCCCTTGAACAGATCTCCCCTCTACCTGCTTTGCTCCAAGGAGAACAACCTAACCTTGCAACTAACTGCTCCCAGCGCTAGAACAATTCTGTAAAATCTCCTCTGCACTCGCTAAGGGACCTTCACATCCTTCCTAAAGTGTGCTGACCAGAAATGGATGCCAGCACTGTAGTTGTGGACTTACCAGAGTTTTATAAAGCTTCAACATAACTTTCCTACTTTTGTGCACAATACTTCTGTTTATGAAGCCCAAAACCCCATATAATGTGCTAACTATCCTCTCAATATGTCCTGCCAGCTTCCATGACTATGCACATGAACCCTCTGTTTCTTTGTCCCTTCACATTCTTTAGAACTGTGCTGTTAAGTCTATATTGCCTCCCCTTATCCCTCCTGCCAAAATGAACCTCTCTGTGTCAAATTCCACATGCTACTTGTTTAGGGAAACTAATGGGGCTAAAGGCCGATAAGTCCTCTGGACCTGATGGTTGCATCCTAGGGTATTAAAGGAAGTAGCTATACTAATAGTGGATGCACTGGTAGTAATCTTCCAAGAATCTTTAGATTCTGGAAAAGTCCCAGAGGATTGGAGAACAGCCAATGTAACATCCTTATTCAAAAAGGGAGGGAGTCAAAACACAGGTAACTATAGGCCAGTTAGCTTAACGTCTGTCATTGGGAAAATGTTGGAGTCTATTATAAAGGATGTAATAGCAGAGCATTTAGAAATACATAATCTAATCAAGCAGAGTCAGCATGGATTCATGAAGGGGAAATCATGCCAAACAAATTTATTAGAATTCTTTGAGGAGGTAACAAGCAGGATAGATAAAGGGGAACCAGTAGATGTAATATATTTGGATTTCAAAAAGGCATTTGATAAGGTACTGCACATAAGGCTACTTAATAAGATAAGGCCCCATGGTGTTGGGGGGGTAGTATATTAGCACGGATAGAGGATTGGCTAGCTAATAGAAGACAGAGAGTTGGGATAAGGGAGGTATTTTCAGGATGGCAACCTGTAACTAGTGAAGTGCCACAGGGATCAGTGCTGGGACCTCAACTATTTACAGTATATATAAATGACTTAGATGAGGGAAGTGAATGTACTATCGCCAAGTTTGCGGATGACGCAAAAATAGGTGGAAGGCAAGTGGTGAGGATGACACAAGCAGTCTACAGAGGGATATAGACAGGTTAAGTGAGTGGACAAAAAATTGGCAGATGGAACATAATGTGGGAAAATGTGAGGTTATGCACTTTGGCAGGAAGAATAAAGGAGCTGAATATTATTTAAATGGAGAAAGACTACAGAAGGCTGCAGCAGAGAGGGATTTGGGAATTTGTGCATGAATCCCAAAAAGCTAACATACAAGTTCAACAGGCATAGGGAAGGCAAATGGAATGTTTGCCTTTATTTCAAAGGGAATGGAGTATAAAAATAGGGAAGTCTTGCTAAAACTAAGCGAGGCACTAGTTAGACCACACCTAGAATACTGTGAACAATTTTGGTCCCTTTATCTAAGGAAAGATATACTGGTGTTGGAGGCAGTCCAGAGAAGGTTCACTAGGTTAATTCCGGGTATGGAGGGATTTTCTTATGAGAGGTTGAGTATGTTGGGCCTGTATTCATTGGAATTTAGAATAATGAGATGTGACCTTATTGAAACATATAAGATTCTTAGGGGGCTTGACAGGGTAGATGCTGAAAAGTTTCCCCTTGTGGGAGAGTCTAGGACTGGAGGGCATTATCTCAGAGTAAAGGGTTGCCCATTTAAAACAGAGGTAAGGAAGAATTTCTTCTCTCAGAGGGTAGTCAGTCTGTGGAATTTTTCACCGCAGAGGGCTGTAAAGGCTGGGTCTGGGTTAAGTATATTCATGGCTGAACAGACAGATTTTTAATCAATAAGGGAATCAAGGGTTATGGGGAAAAGGCAGGAAAGTGGGGTTGAGGATTATCAGATCAGCCATGATCTCATTGAATGGTGGAGCAGACTCGATGGACCAAATGGTCTACTTCTGCTCCTACATCTCATGGGTCTTGTGCCTCTTTGTCTAGCCTAAAAATGTCCTGTTGCAGTCACCAGTCATCCTTACTGTTTGCCACATCTCCAAGTTTGGCATCATTGGAAAATTTTCAAATTTTACATTGTATTCCAATATCCAAATCACTTATATATATCAAAGAAACAGTGATCCTAGCACTAATCCTTGGGGAACACCACTGCCTACCATTCTCCAGTATGAAAAAAAAAACATTTATCACAACTCACTGCTTTCTGCCCTTAAGCCAAATTTTTATCCTTCACTAACCTTCTCTGTTACTTAATCAAAAAAAAGTTAGATTAGTTGGTCACAATCTACTTTTTATAAATCCATGCTGGCTTTTCTTAATTAACTCAAACCTCTCCAACTGCCTGTTAATTTTTTTCCTGATTATTATTTCTAAAACCTTACCCACAATTGATGTTAAACTGACTGACCTGGAGGTACTAGGAATGGCCTTAATACTTTCTTGAATAAGTGTGTCACATTTGCCATTCTCCAATCCTATGGCACCTCCAGTAATTAGGGAGAGTTGGAAAATTATGGCAAGCCTTCTGCAATCTATGGCCCCACTTGGCTTAGCAACTGGGAGTGTAAATCATCTGGAACACTTCCACAGATATTTTGTCAGCATCCTTTTCCTTAGTAAACACCAATACAAAGTGCTCATTAAGTAATCTAGCTGTGTCCTGAACCTCTAAGCATATATCACCTTCTTTGTCCCTAATAGGTCCCACCCACTATTTTTATGTCAGTAGAAGATTTTTTGGTTGGTTACCTTTTATGTTAACTGCCATTCTATTTGTATTCTCTCTTTATCAGTCTTATTTTCCTTCTCACTTCCCTTCTTAATTTATTGGCACGTATCTTCCGAGGCCACAGCAGTAAATGTTGAGACGTTTGCTGCTGTTGTGCACCAGAACCCTGAGGAAGTCCTGATCCGTGGACGTGTGCAGCATTTGCCCAGGAAGCTTTAACTTCCAATGGGCAGAATTACACTGCCTGGGCCCCTCTGAGAATGTCCCTGACACTGACCTTAGTGTCAGAGACTTGGGTTTGATGCCCTATACTTACCCAGAAATGTACCCCGTCCTTCTCCCACTGTTATTCTCAGACGTAGGATAGTGATTAACAGCAGGAGCTATATTATGTTACAACCGGTCCCAGGGCGAGGTCCGCTAGTTTCTTAACTTCCCAAACGGGACCCCAATTTTGTTATGCTCCTGGGTGAGGAGGAATGAGCTGGCTCCCTTTTTTTTATCCAACCCCCTCGGTTGCTTGCAACTAGGTTAAATTAAAAGGGATCCCTTCCCCTGTGGATATCTTTTCCCAGTCCAAATGTGTTAATTTTTTTTAGAAGGAGCCAATTTAACCAGGCTTCCTTGAGTCAATGAAAGAGTAAGTTTATTAGTTACTAAAAACCTGAAAAAAATAAAAATACACCACACACACAGATCAGAAATGAGAAATTAAGAGTCCAAATAAAAGTTTTAAAAATATACAAATCAGTCTTTGGCTTGTCCCTGAGGAGTAGATGGCAAAACATTGCGGCCGTTAAGTTGGGTGATTCTGGTAGAACTGACTTTGGCAGTTTAGCAGTGGGTTTGAAGATGCTTGGTTCTTCAGGGTAGCTGAAGATGCCACCCTATTTCCTTTTTGATTATGGCTTCTGCTGACTTGCCTCCAGCAACAGAGAGAGAGAGAGACTTTGCCTGCAACTGCAAGGTTGATATTCTTGCTGTCACACACACGGCACACCAGCACACTAGTACTGCTGTGCAGCTAACTTTTTAACCTATGTTTCCTGTGTATTCGTCTATGGGAAAACCATGTCTGGCGCCCAGAGTCTGTTTTCTTTGAACTCCGACTGCTTTACACATTCTGAGATATGAATCAACAGGAGATGGATTTTAGATGCCAGCTGAGACGTAGTTATCAGTCTTTTGTCTCCGCAACCACAGGAGATTAAAGTTCAGTCTTTTGCATCTTTCCTATCTCGCTTTTGAGAGTCTCTGCTTGAAGAAGGCCAAGATACCTTTTCAGGTGCGACGTTCCATCTTATCTCAGGACAAATCTGTCAGTATAATCCACGTAAGAATTTTCCAGAAAGTGGCCGCTTTACACAATCAGCCATCTTTTGCTCAGTGTTCTTGCTTGTGTTTCTTTAAAAACACACAATCTTTTTAAAAAAAGTTCAATATGCCCATGATAATTTGTGCCTGTAATCAGCTTTTCATGACAATTAGCAAGATCTAAAAAATACCCCCATACCCCCACAATGTTCCCTCTCAAATCCCCAACAATGCTCACTCACCCCTGTGCCCCTGACAATGCTCACCCGCCCCCTCACCCCACCCTGACAATCCTCACCGTCCCTGCATCTCCAACAATGCCTTACAACGACCTTGCATTCCCCAGCAATGCTCACCCACCCTCCATGTCCCCAAAAAATGCTCACCCCATCCCCTCAATGCTCAGCCCCTCACATCGCTGACAGTGTTCCCCCTGCATCACTAACAATGCTCACATCATCGTTAATGCTTACCCCCTGCTACACCCCTGACACTGATCACTTCCCCAAGCACCCCCCACATCCCTAGCAATGCACTCCCCTACACATCGACAATGTTCCCCCCTTAAAATCTTGACACTGCTTATTTCCCCCTCAATCCCCCTCCTGACACTTCTCACGCCACCCCCCTGCGTTCCCAACAATGCTCAGCCCCACACCCCTGACAATGCTCAGCCCCACACCCCTGACAATGCTCAGCCCCTTAAACCCGCTCCCAACAATGCTCATTCCTGAAAATGCTCACCCCCACCTCACCCTCCTCCTGACAACATTCACCTGCCCCACAATCTCATAACCGCAATTAAAAGTCTTAAACATTAGAAATAGTTAAAGAAAAACCTGAAAACAACTTAACATTACAAGCGTGGTGGCCTTAAGGGGAGTTACTTGAGCTGGTGAAATCAGAAGGGGGCATGGTCTTGCTGCTACTTCTCCAAGTCAGCCCTACTTGTGGATCCCTGCTCCAGGACAGGAAGTTCAAACTGGAAGGACGAGAAAAAGTAAGGGCACACTTTTAATCGTGGTCAGCAGCCGCTCCCATGGCAGCGCAGCTGATTGGAAGATCTGGGCCATACTATTTGGTCTGGTTCTTGCTTGCTTGAAGAATTCACTGACGTGCATAACGTGCCCTCTATTTTTATTTTATCGTGTTCTCTATCTCCTCTGTCATACAAGGAGCCCTAGTTATGGTTCCCCTGCCTTCCCCTCTTGTTAGAATGTATCTAGCCTGTACCTAAAACATCTCTTTCTTAAAGATCACCCATTATTCTATTACAATTCATCCTGTCAAACTTTTCCCCTGGCTTGCTCCCTTCTCATCACATTGAAGTTAGCCCTCTTTCAATTTAGAAGTTCAACTTTGGATTGTTCCGTGCTCTTCTCCATTTCTGATCTAAACTTTATGATACAATGATCACTCTTACCCAAGTGTTCTCCCTATAGACTATTGGTCCGCTTGACTCATCTCATTCCGCAGCACCAGCCCCAGCAATGCCTCCTTCAAGGCTTTGACAACTTCAGATTAGGCACTTGTCAGCCTTCTGGCCTCAACATTGAGTTCAACAATTTCAGACCATGAACTCTGTTCTCCATTTTGAATTTGTTTCCCCCCAAGCACCAGTTTGTATCTTGTTCTCATGTTTCTGCTTTCAGACAGTGCTGACCTTTATTCAGCTATTAACACATTCTGCTATTTTGCTTTCAGACAGTGCTGACCTTCATTTTGCTACTCTGGACCAACACTTTGTGCCTTTAAAGCTATCATTACCACTCCCTTTGCCTTGTGTTCCATGACATCTTTCTCATTTAACCTCCCCACCCTCTAACCTATCCTTAGCCTCTTTTGCTCCACCTGCCCCATCCCCTCTTTCTCAACAGTATAAAACCCATCACATCCCGACCTCTCTTCGGTTTCAAGGAAGTGTCATATTGGACTCAAAGCGTTAACTCTGTTTCTCTCTTCACAGGTCCTGCCAGACTGGCTGAGTTTATCCAGCACTTCCTGTTTTTATGCCTCCTCCTTAGCTGTAATGAGAACATACTGGCCAAAGAAGTTCTCCTGAACATGTTTCAGAAATTCAACCTCTTCCTTTCCCTTTACTCTAACATTATCCTAACTGATATCTGGGTAATTAAAGTCTCCCGATATCACCACTCTTTTCTTGCACATCTCTGATTTCCATGCAAATTTGCTCCTCCCACTCTTTCTCTCTCTCTCCCTCACTATTTTAAGGCCTATAGCACCCCAAATGTTGTGTGCTAGCAATGAGAAAATTGACCACTGCTGCCACACGTGATAGTTATCCACGGACTCTTACTAGAAGGGCTGGTTCATGGTTATTGGGAGAGGATGTAATTCAGCTTGATGTGATCTTCCGATTATTGTTGACAACTGCATGTGAAGAACTGCCACTTAGACAAGGTGCATGGAACCACACCCGGCAAAGAATGAATGGCTTCACAACTGAAGGAACAAACAACAAAAAATTGGCAAGAAAAAAGAAAGTTAGGGAAATACTCTTTGGATTAAAGTATTACTGCATATTTTGTCATTGGTGAATTTTCTGGGTGGTTGGTGCATCCAGACACACAAAGCACTACCTCCCATTAAAGCCAATTTTTAAAATTCATTCATGGGATGCGGGCATGGCTGGCTAGGTCAGCATTTATTGCCCATCCCTAATTGCTCTTGAGAAGGTGATGGTGGGCTGTTTGTTCGAATCACTGCAGTCCATGTGGTGCAGATACACCCACAGTGCTGTTAGGGAGGGAGCTCCAGGATGTTGACCCAGCAACAGTGAAGAAACGGAGATATATTTCCAAGTCAGGATAGTGAGTGGCTTGGAGGGGAATTCCAGATGTGTTGTTCCCATGTGTCTACTGTCCTTGTCCTTCTAGATGGCAGTGTTGTTGGGTTTGGGAGCTGCTGTCTAAGGCGCCTTGGTGAGTTCCTGCAGCGCATCTTGTAGATGGTACACACTGCTGACACTGTGCGTTGGTGGTGGAGCAAATAAATGTTTGTGGATGGGCTGCAAATCAAGCGGGCTGCATTGCCCTGGATAGTGTTGAGCTTCTTGAGTATTGTTGGAGCTGCACTCAACCTGGCAAGTGGAGAGTATTCCATCCCACTCCTGACTTGTGCCTTGTAAATAGTGGACAGGCTTTATGAAGTCAGGAAGTGAGTTACTCACCACAGGATTCATAGCCTCTGACCTGCTCTTGTCGCCACAGTATTTATATGGCTAGTCCAGTTCAGTTTCTGGTCAATGGTAACCCTCAGGATGTTGCTAGTGGGGGATTTAGGGCTAGTAATGCCATTGAATGTTAAGAGGTGATGATTAGATTCTTTTGTTAGTGTTGTGGTTCTAGAATGTATGTTATCAGAGCAGCAGGTGACGTGATTGGAGACTCAAAATAAAAAGCTTCCGCCAGATGCCAAGTATGTTACTTAAATCAAAATAGCAGTCAGGACTAATATTTATTTTATGGAGATAAATGGAGAACACTGTTCTAAAATCCCAGCCATTAGTGTTTGTTTTAAAGTAAGAATATGGATTTTCTTTCTAATGCTTAAAGCATGTTTGAGGCATATGTGCATAAACTTAAGTTACACTGGCATGAGAATGAACATTAGACCCATTACCAACAAATAGTAAGCTATGGATAAGTTATTTGTCTGTATTTATGTGTAGGGTTTCTGGAACCGCAGTTGAGATCTTCACTTTAGGTTAACTTAGCCACTGGAGAAATAAAAGCATTTTGTTTTAAATTTGAGATTGTTCTTTGCTGGTCACAACGCACGCAGAATTGATTATTGGTTACTGTTGACTCTGAGAGCTACGAGAATATATTTTGCAGTATGGTCAACTAAAGGAATTAATGTGCATCTAAGTCTGGGTCCTGGCAAGCAATAAAGGCTTACTATGCTAATGTCTGCGAAATTTTGGTGTCAATCTATTATATAGTGCCCTTGATAGCCCTCTGAGCAACATGCTAAATCTGACTGTCACAAAATAATTGGAATGGGCATCTTTTATGTTGTTTTGGGAATAATGGGATTGACAACTGGGTCTGGGCAAGGGTGGATCAATAACTCTTTATGGACAGCTTTCTGGCTCTGGTGGAATCTGCTTATTGTGGGATTTTCTTTGCTTGTCTTCAGCTCATTTACAGACCAACTCGAGCTAAATCAGTGAATCCATGTTAGCATTTGTCATGTTAGAAGTGGTGACTGTATTTCAAGGATCAATTTATGGCGAAGGTATCACCAGAGAATTATCTTTCCAGGAGAGTAACTAAGTTTATAATTATTGTAAGTACACTTTTTGTACTGTTCATACAGAAACATAGAAGCAGGAGTAGGGGTCATTCGGCCCTTTGAGCCTGCCCAGCCATTCAGTATCATCATGGCTGATCCTCTATCTCAATGCCATACTCCCGCTCTCTCCCCATACCCCTTGATGCCTTTGGAGTCTAGAAATCTATTTCCTTCTTAAATATATTTAGTGCCTTGGTCTCCACAGCCCTCTGTGGTAGAGAATTCCACAGGTCCACCACCCTCTGAGTGAAGAAATTTCTCCTCATCTCAGTCCTAAATGGCCTACGCCATATCCTGAGATTGTGACCCCTTATCCTAGACCCCTCCCAGCCAGAGGAAACATCATCTACGCATCCAGTCTGTCCAGCCCTGTTAGAATTTTATACATTTCAATGAGATCCCCTCTCATTAAACTAAACACCAATGTATAGAGGCCTAGCCAGGCAATCTCTCCTCATACGACAATTCTGCCATCCCAGGAATCAGTCTGATGAACCTTCGCACTCTCTCTATGGCAAGTATATCCTTTCTTAGGTAAGGAGACCAAAACTGCACACCATACTCCAGGTGTGGTCTCACCAAAGCCCTTTGTAGCTGCAGTAAGACATCCTTGCTCCTTTACTATATCCTCTCACAATGAAGGCCAGCATACCATTTGTCGTTTTAACTGCTTGCACCTACATGCTTACTTTCAGTGATTGGTGTACAAGGACATCCAGGTACCTTTGTATATCAACATTTCCTAATCTATCACCATTTAAATAATACTCTGCCATTCTGCTTTTCCTTCCAAAGTGGATAACTTCACACTTATCCACATTATACTGCATCTGCCATGTATTTGCCCACTCACTCAACTTGTCTAAATCACCTTGAAGCCTATTAACACCCTCCTCACCACTCTCATTCCCATCTAGTTTTGTGTTGTCAGCAAACCTGGAAATATTACATTTGGTTCCCTCATCCAAATCATTGATATATATTGTGAATAGCTGGGGTCCAAGCACTGATCCCTGCGGTACCCCACTAGTCACCGCCTGCCGCTTTGAAAAAGACCCATTTATTCCCACTCTGTTTCCTGTCTGCCAACCAATCCATGTCAATATGTTACCCCAATAAAAAGTGCTTTAATTTTGCACACTAACCTCTTATGTGGGACTTTATCAAAAGCTTTCTGAAAATCCAAATACATCACATCCACTAGTTCTCCCTTGTCAATACGGCTTGTTACGCCCTCAGTGAACTCCAGTAGGTTTCTCAAACATGATTTCTCTTTCATAAATCCATGTTGACTTTGTCTAATCCCATTGTTATTTTCTAAGCATCCTGTTATCACATCCTTTATAATAGGCTCTAGCATTTTCCATGCCACTGATGTTAGGCTAACTGGTCTGTAATTCCCTGTTTTTTTTTCTCCCTCCTTTTTTAAACAGTGGGGTTACATTTGCCACCCTCCAATCTGCCAGGACTGTTCCAGAGTCTACAGAATTTTGGAAGATGACAACCAACGCATCCACTATTTCCATGGCCACCCCCTTTAGTACCCTGCAATGTAGATTATCAGTCCCTGGGAATTTATCAGTTTTCAGTCTCGTTAATTTCCCCAGCACTTTTTTTTAGTAATAATTGCCTTCAATTCCTCTTTCTCACTCGACATTTGATTCCCTAGTATATCTGGAAAGTTAATTGTGTCCTTCTCCATGAAGACAGAACTAAAGTAATTGTTCAACTGCTCTGCCATATCCTTGTTCTCTATTATAAATTCTCCTGTTTCAGACTGTAAGGGACCTACATTTGTCTTCACTAATCTTTTTCTTCTTACATACTTATAGAAACTTTACAGTCCTCTTTTATGTTCCTTGCAAGCTTACTTTCATATTCTATTTTTCCCCTCTTAATCAATCTCTTGGTCCTCCTCTGCTGAATTCTAAACTACTCCCAATCCTCAGGCTTACTACTTTTTCTAGAAACTTTATATGATTCCTCTTTGGATCTGATACTATCCTTAATTTCTTTTGTTAGCCATGTTGGGCCACTTTTCCCGTTGTGTTTTTCCACCAGAAAGGAATATATAACTATTGCAATGCATACTTTCATTCCTTAAATATTTACACTACAAATGGTCCTTAATGTTAAATAATTGTGTCTGCTGGAGTTTACTCTGAGCTAAGTTTAATAGAGTTATATTGGACGGAATTTTACGCTCCGGAGATTAAGGCCAGAATTTTCCAGCCACATTGGCATCGGGCGTCATGGCAGGCGGGGGTGGGGGACAATATGGCAAAAATCTGTTTCACGCCAGCATGAAAGTGCAGCGGGATGCAAAGTGAGGCCTGATCAGAATCGCCACCCACGCCAATGCCAGCCAAAAACACTTCTGGACAAGTGTAACGTGCAGAAGCCAGGACTTACCGTTAGGGCCTTGCTCAGATCGCGAACATCCGAGGAGCAGAAGATGCTGGAGCCCTACAGCTACCGGACCCGGGAACATGGCCGAGGAGGGTGCACCTGCCCTACAGCGGGAGACCCAAACCAGAGGACGCCTGTCAAGGACATTACAGACTACTGGACATAGTAGTCATCCACTGCTGCGGAGTTCGGGGATACACCTAGAATTAGCAATAGGGTAAGAAAAATTAAGAAATACTGAGAGCACAATGGTGGCATGGGTGTTCACTCACTGTATTTACTTTGCACACACGTACATATATTTTGCCTTTCTGAAAGTCTCATCTAGTTCTTCTATCTGATGCAGTGCTCCAAGGTCATACAAGTGTAACAAATGCCCTCCTTTCTTATCTCCCATTGTGTCCCTCAGGTCTATGGTGTTTCGCACAATCTCAGTACAGTGAGTCACCTTTATGTCCACAGCAATGACATGAGCAAAGCCAGTTGCCTTATCAACATTGTGGTTGGTCAATGCTTTTCTTAGACTTGCATCAGAGAATCAGATCATGTAACCTCATGAGTATAGATTCTACAGTTTTTGTTATTCTCCTGAGGCTGCTGCACTGAAGTCTGTTCTTGGTATTTGTTACATGTTTTAATGGCGACCCACATCGGCTCATTCTAACCCCGTGCATTTCTCAATGGCCTCCATGTAATGTCCGTCAGGCTTGGATGTGACTTATATTTCAAGTAATAGTCAGGGACCTTAACTGTTCATAGCGGCCTGTAGCGTGATGTCATGACCGCGTTTACAGCTAGACATCGCTCCTATAGTAGTTCACACTCTCCACCTGCATGATGCAGAGATATGGACCTAGCAAGCACTCGGTGACCCCTGAAATGTCTGCTAGATAACCACAGCTATGCAAGATTAGAGGTGTAGGATGCCAGCCTAGTAAATGGGAGGATGCTGGTTTGCACCCAAAGGTCTGGCTAGCATGGCTTGACAGAACCCCTGAGCGAGCTGTCTGAAGGGCAATCGACATGGTTATCTGATCGTGACAGTGCCATCAGTGCCCCAGGCTTCCTTTTGTATATCTTAACCTACTGGAATGAAAATGTGGAGGCCTCAAATGGGATCAGAGCGTAGCACCAGCATATCTGATGTGTGTGCTTTATTATCAACAAACTTACTAAGTAACGCTGAAATGCTGTGTCGAGATTGACTGGCAGATGCCAAGGCAATGCTGGATAAGAACTTGGGAAGTTCCAGATAAAGGCTGGGTGATGTGTGCTTGTCAATGATAAGACGATGGTGCTGCTGAAGATCTCTTTGTGTGCACAGATTTGACCTGACTTGCAGGTTCACACCCCTGACTGAGGGTGACAGATTACAGAGTCCTAAAGAACAATCTCATGCTGGGGACTCAGTATGAGGATGAGCCCAGAACATTATTCTTGCATGAGGTATGGCCTGTAGAAAGATGCCACTGTCCAGATTCAGATCAGTCCTCCGACAGTCAAGTGAGAACCAGTGATTGATAATTGTACTCCTTGAGGTGCCTTGCAATGCTTCAGGCATACTGCCACGAGTGCACTGAGGTTTGCAGTGCTGCTGCTGCCTCTTGAAGGCTGTCTTAGGTAGTGAAATGTTGGCACAATGCTTGGGAAGACGGCACCATGTCTGCTTGCTTCACAGTGAGTATTGGTGTAGTTCTTATCCCATAATAGAATGGCCACATGCTCCATAGACTGCCTAACCTTCCAAGGATGAGGTGATCATCACACAAGATTGTGACTACACATTCTGAGATTGATGTCCTTCAGTGAGATGCTGAGGATAGTAAAGATGGTTTTGATGTCGAGCCTACATGGAGGGCACAGGTGAAAGAGGCTCATGTGAGCTAGCCATCTTCATCCTGGAACCTTGCGGCTATAAGGGTTTCACGAGCACGTTTGCCAAGTCTGGCCCATGCTGTGGCCTCTTCTTGTGGGGCCTCAACATCTTCACCCTCATCACGCTCATCCCTTTCAACATATTCCTCATCGGAAGAGACGTGCAGCTCCTCCATCTCCCCATTTGGCTCAATCAAGGAGCATGTTGCAGAATGAGCCACATTGTACCTCTCCTGTGAAGCACTCTGTAGCCGCTGAACATGTGTCATTAGTCACATCTTTTAGGGTAGCCTTTATCACCGATGAGCCAACCCTGAATGGGCTGAGGACCTGTGGCACATGCAAGTGACTCAAGACGTAAGATTTGTGTGAGCTCACAGGGTATCTCACACAGACTTGCATAATCTGTCTTTGGTGATCACAGGTCAGCTGCAAGTTGAGAGAGTGGAAGCCTTTTCTATTGAGGAGTCAGTGTGACTGCTGCCAGGGAGTTCTTAATGCTACGTGTGTGCTGTATATGGCGCCCTGCAGCTGTGGGAAGCTAGAGATCGCTGCAGATCCCACTGCTCTGGCAGCCTGGTGCTTTACTGAATATGGCATCGGTGACCTCTCGCATGCATTTATGAGTGGAGGATTGTGATATTCTGCAGATGTCCTTAGTGGAGTCCTGGAATGAACCAGTCACAAAAAAGTTGAATGCGGCATTCACCTTTAGAACCACTGACAATGGATGGCCTCCCAGTCCATTGCAACGTCAGATCCTCCTGAAGAATGTGGCAGATGTGAGCCACCACATCCCTTGACAAGCGAAGGCATCTGCAGCACTGTCTCTCGCTCATCTGCAAGTATGAGATATGTCTTCGGTGCACCCTGGGTCACGCCAAACGCTTCTGTGGAATTGATCTGTTCTCCTCAGCTTCTGGGTCTACATGGGGCCCCAATGGCCTATGTTCCTCAGGGTGATGCTCTTGCGTTTGCCCTGCCTGACGGCGATGGGCCCTTCTTCTCCTCCTCAGTTGCATGGGAGCCATGCTGCCTGCTGCCTCGACTCTTCACTCCTCCTCATGTCTGTGAACAAATTGATCAGAGACCTGATTGAACATTACCCTCGATGATCATCTTGCATCACTTGGGCTGCCCTCATTCCAGGCATTCCATCCCCAGATCATTGGAAGCTGAGTTTCCCTTAACCTTCCCTCCCCAATGCCCTGGGCATTGCAGCACATCACAAAGGAGGTTGAATTTGGATGAGTACAGTGAGTCATTATCAACCTCAGTCAGGGCATGGTCAGGCTACCTTCTTTGGAGTAGACTGGAGCCCACTAATATAATGACTGTAATCATTGAGTTGTGTAAAGTCTGGACTTCTCAGCTGGGACGGTAGGGATCTTTGGAGCGTTTTGCATATGTACTTTAGCCGTAGCCCCTTTACAGTTGGATCCTTCTGACATTTGCACGTTCCTGTAAGAGGGACAAATGATCATTCGAACCCAATCAACATTTGGCCCCAAGCCGTAATGGATTCTCACAAGAATGCGCACCAAGAGTTGAGTTGCCAAATCCTTCAATTGGCATTTGAACCTTCCTAACGTTCTCAGCTGAGCCTTGTCTCCGTGTCCTGTACCAGTAATTATTAGGATGCCCTTTCATTTGGCCCAAAAGTCCAGTAGTCAACTCTTGCCACAAGCCTTCAGACCCTTCCCATGGTGATTTTTTTCCCACAGTTGTTTTTAAACTGTGTCATTCCATTGGCTGTTGATGCCCTTCTTCAATTAAGAGACCAGCTTCCAACCAACCATCCCCCGTCACTGTCCAAGTCTCTCCTATCATCCTGGAAGAGCATGATGTGCAAGATTCCCTCTCTCCAATCACTCCCCCATTAACTGTGGAGCCCATCATTATTCTTGTATATATCTCTGTCCTACCCCAAACCATTTTCTGTGGATGTCCCCATGCCCCATGTCGACATCACCTCTCCCTATCTTGAGGCCCTATGCACAGTGACCTACCGAGACCCTCCCCATGAGACCGAGTGCCTCCTTCTTACTTACGAGTTCGCATTTACAGGCTACAGATGTCTCCCCTGGCTGTGACTGTGCTATCTGCCGCCCAGTACCAAGGCACCACCCCCAGAACCGAAACGTGTGAGGGACTGACCATGCCCTGCACACCATGCTCTGCATGACTGACACTACACAGACAGGCACACCCCCTCCCTGAACTGTGACCAAGACATGCGTGCCAGGCATAGCCTTGTAACATGGTGCGCACAGTCCCAGGACTGCCTTTACTGTCAGGCCCTGACTATATGGAACGCACAGTCCCAGGACTGCCCTTGCATTCATGCCCTATAGGTATGTGAAGAGAAAAAGATTGGTGAAGACAAATGTAGGTCCCTTACAGTCAGAAACAGGGGAATTTATAATGGGGAACAAAGAAATGGCTGACCAACTAAATTCATACTTTGGTTCTGTCTTCACAAAGGAGGACACTAATGACATACCAGAAATGTTAGGGAACACAGGGTTTAGTGAGAGGGAGGAACTGGAAAAAATCATTATTAGTAGGGAAATGGTGTTGGGGAAATTGATGGGATTGAAGGCCGAGAAATCCCCGGGGCCTGATAATCTACATCCCAGAGTACTTAAGGAAGTGGCCCTAGAAATAGTGGATGCGTTGGTGGTCATCTTCCGAGATTCTATAGACTCTGGAACAGTTCCTACAGATTGGAGGGTAGCTAATGTAACCCCACTATTTAAAAAGGGAGACAGAGAGAAAACAGGGAATTATAGACCAGTCAGCCTGACGTCGGTAGTGGGGGAAAATTCTAGAGTCCATTATAAAAGATTTAATAGCTGAGCACGTGAAAAACAGTGGCAGAATTGGACAGAGTCAGCATGGATTTATGAAAGGGAAATCATGCTTGACAAATCTACTGGAATTTTTCGAGGATGTAATGAGTAGAGTTGATGAGGGGGAGTCAGTGGATGTGGTTTATTTGGACTTTCAGAAGGCTTTCGACAAAGTCCCACATAAGAGATTGGCTTGTAAAATTAAAGTGCATGGGATTAGGGGTAGTATATTGAGATGTATAGAAAACTGGTTGGCAGACAGGAAACAAAGAGTAGGAATAAATGGGTCTTTTTCCGAATGGCAGGCAGTGACTAGTGGGGTACCAAAGGGATCGGTGCTGGGACCCCAGTTATTTATAATATATATTAATGATTTAGATGAGGGAACTAAATGTAATATCTCCAAATTTGCAGATGACACAAAGCTGGGTGAGAGGGTGAGCTGTGAGGAGGATGCAGAGATGCTTCAGTGTGATTTGGGCAAGCTGAGTGAGTGGGCAAATGCATGGCAGATGCAGTATAATGTGGATAAATGTGAGGTTATCCATTTTGGTAGCAAAAACAGGAAGGCAGATTATTATCTGAATGGCTATAAAATGAGAGAGGGGAATGTGCAACGAGACCTGGGTGTCCTTGTACACCAGTCGCTGAAGGTAAGCATGCAAGTGCAGCAGGCACTAAAGAAGGCAAATGGTATGTTGGCCTTCAGAGCCAGAGGATTCAAGTACAGGAACAGGAATGTCTTGCTGCAATTGTACAGGGCCTTGGTGAGACCACACCTGGAATATTGTGTGCAGTTTTGGTCTCCTTATCTGAGGAAGGATGTACTTGCTATAGAGGGAGTGCAGCGAAGGTTTACCTGACTGATTCCTGGGATGGCGGGACTGACATATGAGAAGAAATTGAGTCGATTAGGATTATATTCGCTGGAGTTCAGAAGAATGAGGGAGGATCTCATAGATACCTATAAAATCTTAGCAGGACTAGACAGGGTAGATGCAGGAAGGATGTTCCCGATGGTGGGGGAGTCCAGAACCAGGGGTCACAGTCTGAGGATATGGGGTAGGCCATTTACGGCTGAGATAAGGAGAAATTTCTTCACCCAGAGAGTGGTGAGCCTGTGGAATTCGTTACCACAGAAAGTAGTTGAGACCAAAACATTGTATGCTTTCAAGAAGGAGTTAGATATAGCTCTTGGGGCGAAAGGGATAAAAGGGTATGGGGAGAAAGCGGGAGCAGGCTATTGAGTTGGATGATCAGCTATGATCATGATGAATGGCAGAGCAGGCTCGAAGGGCCAAATGGCCTACTCCTGCCCCTAGTTTCTATGTTTCTGACTACATGGAATGCACTGACGCAGGACTGCCTTTGCATCCACCCCTTTCCTCCTGTACTCCAGTCAACCCCCCTTGTCATGTGTCTCTGTCCACCCCTTTCCTCCTGTGCTCCAGTCACCACCACACCCTGCGCGCGCGCCCCCCACCCCCCCCCCCCCCACCACAGTCGTGTGTATATGTCCACCCCTTCGCTCCAGTGCTCCACTCAATGGCACCCCCAGACCCCCACCCACCCCACAGCATGTTTCGCTGTCTACCCCTTCCCACCCAGGCTCCAGTCACCCCCCTACACTTCATCAAGTGTGTGCCTTCCAGCCCCTTCCCTTGCCTCTGTCTAGTCTCATTCCACCCCTCCCCCAAAGTCATGCATGTACCTTCCAGCCCCTTGTCTCTGTCTAGTCTCATCCCCTGCCTTCCCACACACCCCCCACCTTCCCGTCACTCCCCCTAGTCAAGTGCCTGCCTTCCAGCCTACCTTTCCCTTCCCGCTGGCCTTGCCTGAGCAAACTTGGCATGGAGTCGGAGCAGCAGTGAGAGCCGTGCAATGAAAGGTAGGCGAGCGCTGCATGCACAAGTCATGAGTGAAGTACAGTTCGCCAGGTGCACATCAGTTATATCCAGTCATGATTCACACCAGGCTAATTAGCCGTTGGTTAGATTTGGAGTGGGAGCATGATTCTGGTAAGCTGGCTTTTTACTGAGCGTTCACGAGATGCAAAGACATGCAAATACAGTTCCCAAAATGGCGAAGCAGGCAACCCAACCCACCATGAAAGTTGGGAGGGCGGAATGACAACCTGTTTTTACACTAGAGGGGCTGGAAAATCCCGCCTATTTTTTTGCTTATCAGCCAATGGGTGTAGAAGTTGGGAAATCAGGTACTTTAAACAGTTTTTTTTAAGAAAAAGGTAATTAATATTATTTGAATCGCTTAATAAAATAGCAGTAACTCACGTATTGCCATCTACTGATAGAACAAGTTTCTGAGCATATGTCATTTATGATTACAGTAAACAGCAAAACCAGAAAGGGAAATCTGTGCTTATGCTTCTCTTATTTACCACCAGGGAAGAGGGACCAAATATTATGGATTAGTCGTGGTTGGACATTCTTTAGGAGCTGGAACTGCAGCTATTCTTTCTTTCCTGCTCAGACCCCAGTACCCCACCCTACATTGTTATGCATACTCTCCACCTGGAGGACTTCTTAGGTAAGTGCATATGTTGTGCTACAGATAGATCTTTGTAATCTCTTTTTTTCATTCTTTCATGGGCATCGCTGGACAGGCCAGCATTTGTTGTCCAACTGAGTGGTTTGCTAGGCCATTTCAGAGAGCAATTAAGAGTCAACCACATTGCTATGGAGTCACATTTAGGCCAAACCAGGAAAGGAAGGCAGATTTCCTTCCCTAAAGAACATTAGTGAACCAGATGGGTTTTTACAAACATCAATCATAGTTTCATTAATTTCACTGAGACTAGCTTTTTAATATTCCAGATTTATTAACTGAATTCAAATTCCACCAGCTACTGTGGTGGGATTTGAAGCCATGTCCTCTGAGCATTAGCCTGAGCCTCTGGATGACTAGTTCAGTGACATTACCACTACGCCACCATCTCCCCCTGCAATTAGTGAATAGTTTCAATTATGTATTTTATTCAGCAACTGATAAGATTAATCATATTTTGGAATAGTTTAAACTAAATAGGAGTTGAAATATGTATGAACTATTTTTATTAATACATCTATCTTTAAAATATTAAAAACACTGTCACTGTATACATGTTGCACTTTAATACAAATACAGTGTACCTCTGAGCTGAAACTGATGGTAGCATTTCAATTTGCTAAAAGCACATTCTTTGGGCAGAGTAGAAGGTGCTTGACAAGGAATTACTGAGTACTAACATTTAGTACCCAACATAGGAAGTGCTTTACAAAACAAAAATAAAAATACCTGGAAAAACTCAGCAGGTCTGACAGAATCTGCGGAGAGGAACAGAGTCAACGTTTCGAGTTCGTATGACGTTCTGTTGAAGAGTCATATGGACTCGAAATGTTGACTGTGTTCCTCTCCGCAGATGCTGTCAGACCTGCTGAGTTTTTCCAGGCATTTTTATTTTTGTTTTGGATTTCCAGCATCCGCAGTTTTTTGCTCTTATCATAGGAAGAGCTTTGTTTTCTAGACTTGACATCGCTCATCCTAATTTGCACAAGATTCACACAAAAAAAGTAAAACAAGGATTTGGTTAATTGGAATACTGATCGAGTTCCAATTTATACCAATCAGCATGTCCTTCAATTTAAAAGAAGCTTCTTTAAAAGATATGTTTAACAGAACTAATCATGCGTCTGTTGCTTGTGATATTTTCTGTGAGTTTACCAATCTTCATTGGATTGGTTTAATTTACTTTATTAAATTTCCTTTAACATTTTATCAAAACACAGAAATATTAAAAAGGTAGATCACTATGGTAAGTGTATATTAAAATAAAATATTATTGACTCCTCCTTAACCTTGTACATTAAGCCACTGCCTGGTGTAGTACTGAACGTTAAAGATCAGATTGTCCCAGTCCTTGCCTGTACTCCATTATGCTTTGGTTACCTATTCAGACAATATAATTTGACTTCAGTATCTTTGGATTAGGGGCAAATCAGTCAGGATCCATATTCCTAGTTCTAAACAACAATCCGGCTGGAAAGTACATGTTTGGATGTTGGGTGAGGACAGCTTTGGGGTTTGCTGTGATTGCCCCTAGATCAAATAGTCTGCTGAAGGCTACAGCCTAAACTCTGAAATAAAGAATGGCCACTTGGACAAAATACTTGATGGCTGTTGGTGCCCAAGGAATCATGTCCTCGTAAGAATCATTGTCTTCAGGAGAGGAAAGAGGAAAGAAAATGCTAATTTTGTTCTACATGAAAAATGTATATCACATTAGCTTATTAAGTATTCCTTTGAGTTTATGTAAGTATGTCTTTCTTTGCTGTTTTGTATTTGATCTGTTGATGTGAGATGTTGAATGCCCTTCAGCATTACCATGCCTACAACTTACAGTTAAAGAAGTTATCAGTTTAATTGTTCTTTTCTAATATATCTTCTAATTTAATCCTTAGCTGTGATGCAATGGAATACTCGAAGGAGTTTGTGACGTCTGTCATCTTAGGGAAGGATCTGGTACCAAGGCAAGTTGAGAAATCTTATTTAATTTTACCACATGCTCGACCTACTGTAATACATTGGAACCTCAATCTGTGCTTTTTCACTATTTACAATCCTGATTCTCTGCTAGAATTTTTGTAGATCTCAAGGATAAGTTTTACATGCTTTATTCAATTGTTTTTATTGATTTTTTCAGTTTTGTGTTGCGATACAGCAAGATCAATGTTCAGGATGTGGAACACATAGTGGATTTATTTATTCTCTTAGCTCTGATTTTAGCTTTTGGTCTTATTTACCTGGGGCAGAATTTTCTGCCTGTCGGGCGGGCGGGCCCGACCCAATCTCCGGCGGGTGGGAAGCTGATCCCCGCTGGAGAAGCGGGCCCCGCCGCCATTTTACGTGGGCGGGCCAATTAAGGCCGGCCCAGTGTGACGTCCGGCGGGAAGCGCTGTGCGCTTCCTGTGCAGGCGGGGAAGGATTCCCCAAAAGCAAGAGCATGCTCTTTCGCGCATGCGCACGAAAGAGCGCACAACTCCCTGAGGCAAAGTGCAGCCTCAGGGAGATTGCTTACACTTTGAAAAATATGAAAAATAGAAAAAAAAAATCCCTAACATGTCCCCTCATGTGACAATGTCACATGAGATGGGACATGTTCATAATTTACATAATAAGTTTATTAAATTTTTAAAAACGCTACATGAAACCTCATCCCGCCGATGGATGAGGTTTCATGTATTTTCTATTGCCCACCGGGGCTCCTGGCTTGCCCGCCAACCTTAAGGTTGGACGGGCAGGTCCTTTAATTGTATAATTGCTCCTGTCAAGGGCCTCAATTGGCCATTGACAGGTCGGCAGGCCCGCAGCTGATTTTGCTGTGGGACCGCCTTCCTGAAAATTTTAATGGGCTGGGATGGCGTTGGGGGTTCCGCCCGATGTCATCCCACATCATTTTGCGTGTCGGTGAGCGGCCCCTGCTCGCCGACGGCAAAATTCTGCCCCTGGTGTCAAGTCCTGGCTTTAGAAAGGAAATTAGCAGGAGTTGGGCAGTCTGCAGTTAATAATTGTATCATTTTTATAATGTTGAAAAGAAGATGGTGCTTGTTCAGGTGATTTAAATAGAGCAGTCACAAAATCAAATAGCACTATGTCTGACTGAGTATATGGTACTCTTGGCTATCTGATGTGGGAAAGTTCTCTCTATTGTGTTAAATACTTAAGATGCCGCTTCATAAGTAATTAGGAACCACATATTTGTTTCCTATGGTGAGTTGCTGAATGAATACAACTATAAATTTGTTCCAATAGTGAATATTGGACACAAGACCTGCATTCATTTCAGAAGCTGTACTATTTGAAAATAATAAAGGAAGAGAACTTCAGATTGTCATGAGATTTGAAATACTTTTCCATATTATTGCCCTGACACATAGGCCTGGAGCTTCCGCTAGGTTTGCAATTTGGGAAATGTGCTCAAAATGCACTGGAATTTGCTGAAGTGAAGTTTTTTTTTATTCATTCATGGGATGTGGGCGTCACTGTGGCAAGCATTTAGTGCCCATCCCTAATTGCCTTTGAGAAGGTAGTGTAGAGCTGCTTTTTTGAACTGTTGCAGGTACGCCCACAGTGCTGTTAGGGAGAGAGCTCCAGGATTTTGACCCAGCGATAGTGAACCCTTGTCAACCCAAGCCTGGATATTGTCCAGGTCTTACTGCATTTGGACATGGACTGCTTCAGCATCTGAGAGTCGCGAATGGTGCTGAACATTGTGCAATCATCAGTGAACATCCCCACTTCTGACCTTACGATGGAAGGAAGGTCATTAATGAAGCAGCTGAAGATGGTTGGGCCTAGGACACTACTTTGAGGAACTCCTGCAGTGTTGTCCTAGAACCTAGTTGATTGACCTCCAACAATCACAAATATCTTCCTTTGTGCTAGGCGTGACTCCAACCAGTGAAGAATTGACTCCAACTTTGCTAGGGCTCCTTGCTGCCTTACTGCCTCACACACAAATCTCCACTCAAATTAATCTATATAAGTGTTATGACACAGCAGTTGGTTAAGGCTGAGTTGTTTAAATCCCAGAGGGAAACTTGAACGACTGCCACAACCTATATTTTCAATTAGTATGTTTGAAATGCAGCTCTGAATTCAGAAATGAAACTACAAGCCTCAAGAGGTTTTTATATATCAGAAGGATAGGCAGGAAAGAAAAGGAGGTGATGTAACTTTATTAGTAAAGGAAGGGATCAATGATATAGTGAGGAATGATATAGGTACTGGAGAGCAAGACGTAGAGTCAGTCTGGGTGAAATAAGAAATAGCAAGCAAAAGAAGTCCCTGGTGGGAGTAATCTATAGGTCCCCAAACAGTGGTTCTGCAGTAGGGCACAGTATAAACCAGGAAATACTGGGAGCATGTAAGAAAGGCACAGCGATAATCATGGGTGATTTTAATATGCATGGGAGCATGTAAGAAAGGCACAGCAATAATCATGGGTGATTTTAATATGCATATAAACTAGACTAATCAAATTGGCAAGGGCAGCCCCGAGGGAGAGTTCATAGAGTGTATTAGAGATTGTTTCTTGGCGCAATATGTTGTGGAACCAACCAGGGAGCAGGCTATTCTGGATTTGGTTTTGTGTAATGAGATGGGATTAATTAATGATCTCATAGTAAAGGATCCTCTAGGGAAGAGTGATCATAGCATGCTAGAATTTCACGTTCAGTTTGAAAGCGAGAAACTTGAGTCCCACACTAGTGTTCTGGAGTTAAACAAAGGTTAAACATAGGCATGAGGGCAGATTTGGCCCTAGTGGACTGGGCAGGAAGACTACAAGGTAAGACAGTTGATGAACAGTGGCAGGTATTTAAGGTGATACTCAATTCCTCCCAAGTAAAATATATTCCAAAGAGGAAGAAAGATGGTAAGAGGAGGAAAAAGCATCCATGGCTAAGCAAGGAAATTAAAGATAACATAAAGGCAAAAACTAAGGCATACCACATTGCAAAGGTCAGTGGCAGGCTGGAAGATTGGGAAACTTTTAAAGATCAACAAAGGATTACTAAAAAAATAATAAAAAGAACAAGGGTAAATTATGAAAGAAAACTAGCGCAAAATGTAAAAATTGTTAGCAAAAGCTTCTACAGCATATAAAAGGAAAGAGAGTAGCTAAAGTGAATGTTGGTCCCTTGGGGAGTTAATAGTGGGGAACACAGAAATGGCAGAGACGCTTAATCAATATTTTGTCTCGGTTTTCACAGTGGAGGACACTAGTACCACCCCAATAGTAACAGGTAGTGCAGAGGGTATAGAGAGGGAGGAACTTAGAACAATCACCATCACTAGAGAAAAAGTACTGAGCAAACTATTGGGATTAAAGGGTGACACGTCCCCAGGACCTGATGGCCTACATCCCAGGGTCTTAAAGGAAGTGGCAGCGGAGATAGTGGATGCATTGGCTATAATATTCCAAAATTCCCTGGATTCTGAAAAGGTTCCAGGGGATTGGAAAAATGCTAATATAACGCCCTTATTCAAAAAGGAGGGGAGGCAGAAAGTAGGAAACTATAGACCAGTTAGTTTAATGTCTGTCATTGGGAAATTATTGAAATCCATTATAAAGGAAGTAGTAATGGGGCATTTGGAAAGTCAAAATGCAATCCATCAGAGTCAGCATGGTTTTATGAAGAGTAAATCGTGTTTGACTAATTTGCTAGAGTTCTTTGAAGATGTGACAAGCAAAGTGGATAATGGGGATCCTGTAGATGTAGTATATCTAGACTTCCAGAAGGCCTTTGATAAGGTGCCGCACAAAAGGTTAGTACACAAGATAAGATCACACGGAATTAAGGGTAATATATTAGCTTTGATAGAGGATTGGCTAACCAACAGAAAGCAGAGAGTTGGGATAAATGGGTCTTTTTCTGGCTGGCAAGCTGTAACTAGTAGGGTGCCACAGGGTTCGGTCCTTGGGCCCCAAATATTTACAATCTATATTAATGACTTGGATTCAGGGATAGAAGGTACTATAGCTATATTTGCAGATGACACCAAAATAGGTGGGAAAGTAAGTTGCAATGAAGAAATAAGAAATTTACAAATGGAGATGGACAGGTTAGGTGAATGGGCCAAAATTTGGCACATGGAGTTTAACGTGGATAAGCGTGGGGTTATCCATTTTGGTCAGAAGAATAAAAAGGCGACTTATTATTTAAACGGAGAGAAACTTCAGAATACTTCAGTGCAGAGGGATCTGGGTGTCCTCGTGCATGCATCGCTGAAAGCTAGTATGCAGGTACAGCAGGTAATAAGGAAGGCAAATGGAGTTTTGGCATTTATTGCTAAAGGAATAGAGTATAAAAATAGGGAAGTGTTGTTAAAACTGTACAAGGCATTGGTGAGACTGCACCTGGAGTACTGTGCACAGTTTTGGTCCCCTTACTTGAGGAAGAATGTAGTTGCATTGGAGGCGGTTCAGAGGAGGTTCACTACATTGATTCCAGAGATGCGGGGCTTGACTTATGAGGAGAGATTGAGCAGTTTAGGCCTATACTCGCTAGAAGGATGAGAGGAGATCTAATTGAAATATATAAGATGCTAAAGGGGATAGACAAAGTAGACATGGAGCGAATATTTCCCCTTGTGGGGCATTTTAGAATGAGAGACCATAGTTTTAGGCTAAGGGGTGGTAGATTTAAATCAGAGATGAGGAGGAATTACTTTTCTGAAAGGGTCGTGAATCTGTGGAATTCACTACCTCAGAGTGCAGTGGATGCCGGGACGCTGAATAAATTTAAGGAGGAGACAGACAGATTTTTAATTAGTAACGGGTTGAAAGGTTATGAGGGGAGGGCGGGAAATTGGAGTTGAGGCCGAAATGAGATCAGCCATGATCGTATTGAATGGTGGGGCAGGCTCGAGGGGCTGAATTGCCTACTCCTGCTCCTAGTTCTTATGTTCTTATATTCTTATATAAACTAAATTAAACATTTATTAATTTAACAAGAAATTAAGCACATACACATGTATACATAACTACCATAATAACTTTTAAACAAATTAATCACTCCCAGGTAAATCTTCACCAAGGCAACAGTAACCCATAGACTTTAAACAGACACCAGGCAAAGCACAATTGACCTTATGAATTCAAAATGAGGTTCTTTGCAATTTGGTTCCTTTGCAGACACAGTTGTAGGGCTTACAGTCTGCCTAGATCTTACATGCCTCTGACCTGCACATACAAAACTTCTTTCTGTTTATACCTAGCCTTTCTTTTGAATGTAAATTCTCATTGTATCACTAGGCCTTTGAACTCCATCTCTTCCAGCAATAAACCCTCTTTCATCGCACCAATTTTATTAGTAATATAAACACATTGCTTGATGTCTCCTAGCTAGGTGCAAGATTTTACTCCCTTTTGAACAGTTTATTCAACAAATGCAAATGTACTCTTTACCTTCTAGCCTTACGTTTATCTAGTTAACATTTCAAACTACTATACATCAAAGCACCCAGAATAGCTAGCTTTAATCCAATTAAACCAACACGCAGGCACAGACCCTACTACAAATCCAATTTAAAAATAATTTCCAATAATATTATACACAATATCTCTTCATGACAATAAGGCTGAGTGTAAAATTTCCCATGTGTCAACACAATCATGTAGCTTTACAGATCATGAATTATTTATGATAGGGACATGGCCAATAGGACCTCAAGATTACTGGATGAAACTATAATTTAAACTAAAAATGTGTTCAAATAATTGCTGCGGTTGAAAAATCTGGCCAGTTAGTGATTAGGGCAAATAAATTTGTTAAACTTCAACTCATTTGAATTGCAGTGAAACACCTGGCCATATTGTTTTAGATACTTCTTCTCACCTCTTTCTTCTCCCCTCCACCACCCCCATCCCCATTGCCATATCTGATTCTCTAACACAAAGGATAGCTTTTGGCCTCCAACCATGCCTCTTTAATGGGGTTATGCAGTATATGGGAACTCAACTATATCTCTTAAACATGTGGGCATATATCAGGGCCTGAGAAAAGCATCATCTGTGTACAAAACTCATAAACTTGCAAAGTTAGCTAATATTCTGTTTGAACAGAAAACTATATTCGCTTCCTTAATATTCATATTGAATTTTATCCTTTCACCATGTTGCATATGAATATAGGAACAGGAATAGACTATTCAGCCTCTCAAGCCTATTCTGCCATTCAGTTGGATCATGGCTAATCTGTCCCTTCATTCCACTTATCTACATTGGTTCTGTACTCTTTAATAAGCTTGCCTAACTGTTATGACCTCTGGATGTTAAATGTTGGTTATGTTTTAAACAGTCTCCCTTAATTCAAGGTAAAATAGAGTAGTGGAGAGCGGCACGTGACCTCATACGAAGTCTGTCCGGAGACAAGCCCATGTTACCTGGTTGCCACAGGGGCAGGGACCCAGGTTGAAACAAATTGAAAGTAAGGTGCAAATTTTAACACCTGAACACAAGGGAGAAAGGCAGCTGTTTTTGCTGCTTTCAGACTCTCAGAGGCAGTCAAACCGAAAGATTCAGGGAAGAAGATTCACAACAGGTGCTGCTATGGCAGGAAGAAGAAAAGGACTGTTTTTGGGTTAACCACCGAGCGGAGAGCTGGTGAGGACTGAACCCGTTTTCAAGGAAACAAGGAATGTGAAGAATTAAAGGCCATGGAATCATCAGAGGGTACCATGCAATGGGAAGTCCAACTGATTATGCTCAAAGGGTTGGGCAAAGGGAACTTTGTTCAAAAGGAAGATTCACCCTGGTGAAACAGAGAGAAGAGATCCTGTTAGAGCCAGGAGGAGTTTTGGATTTTAAGCACAAGACTACAATTCTGCGGATAGTACAGTGTAACATTTAAACGTGGCATGGGGTTTTCGGCTGTAAGTTAATTGGGAATACCTTTTTGGTAGTTTAGTGTATTAGTTGCCTACTTACTAATTTGTTTGTTTGTATGTTTGTTACAGTAAAAATTTTAAAGCAGGAAATCTTGTCACGTGATCATTTTTATCAGTCACTAGGAAATTCATATCTCTTAAAAGTTATCAGTCTCTATGGCAGATCGTAACATAATCAATCTCAGTTTTGAAATTTTCAATTGATCTAGCTTTTTGGAAGTGTGTGTTACAGATTTTTACCACGCTTTGTGTGATGAAGTATTTTCTGACATCACCCCCTGAATAGCCTAGCTCTAATTGTACCCTTGTTCTGAACTCTCACACCAGAAGAAATAGTTACTCTCTATCTGTCTTATCAAATCCTTTAATTATCTGAAAACACTGTAATTAGAACACCTTTGAAACTTCTTTATTCAAGGGAATACAGGCTTATCATAGTTTAAAGTTTTAACCCATGTTTCATTTGCTGAACATGGGCCTTGAAGGCCAGTGTTTCCATCCTAAGGTGTGGTGCCCAGGTTGAAATATATAAGCCTATTTACTATTGAACACTCCTTGGTAGTACAGAACTAGTATATTGCTGAAAAGAGAGATATGGTGCCAAAGCTTTTCGCCTTGCACTCATCAGGACAAACACAAGAATGCCAAATTTCAGGCGATCACAATTTATACTATTAGAGAAAAGGGTGCTGATTGGTTAGCAAGTTGACTCTGATTGGCCAAGGCATTGCCATGGAGAAAGCAATGGGGAACTATAGGCTCCCCAAGCTTCCTGGTAATTCAAAAATTTGCAAGGCTTGAACATATTCCTTTTGTTTTGAATGCTCATTTGTGAAGAAGCATTGAGTAATGTGAGTGAAGAAATTTCTGTGCATCTTTCTAATATTCATAATTAAATAGTGAAGAAAATATTTTATTTATCATTTGACAACAGTTGTCAGTTTGCCGAGCAATTATTTCCTTTTAGAAGCAGCTTGACAAAATCTGGTTTTCTGAAAGTCTAGAAAAGATGGTAGCCTTTTTTGGGGAGGGTGGGTGAATCACTAATTGCATGCGTGGCAGAAAAGGTTTGTTTATTTCTAGTATTGTGTCCTGGGCCTGAAAGCTAATACCACAAGTTGACTATGCTCTACATGTGGAAGGTGGTGTATATACAAAGGCAATTTTTGTTTAAATAGCCAAATTACTACATACTTCACTTAATAATGGAGCAGAAGATTTCATTTTGCAAAACATGATGTAAATTAAGATTTTATTGTACACAAATATTCATATATTCTTTGGTACAGTTTATTGTGTACATGTTCTTGTCAATCGTCTTAAACCTCCTCACATAGGTTTTGCACTGGATAAAATTGCCCGCCTTGCCTTGTATTAAATATAGATTCTGATGGCTGTAGTTGAAATCCAGCATTATAGGATGATGGCTACATCATCATGGAGCTTGCTGTAATAAATAAAAAAGCTGAAATATTCATGGCTTTGAATGAATTGACAGGTAAATTTGTTCACTGTAGCAAAGCATACAAATGTCAGGCAATTAGCACGTAAAAATAGGTTGAGAGTTAGGAGTTCAAAGATTGTGGTTCTGCACTCTAATATTTTAATTGAGCCTGCTACAAATCACATTTGGTTGGGCAGCCTCCATTCCCTGGTCACACTAGACAAAAGATCAAGTAGGTTGGTGCAGTTTCATTTGTGTGCAGTTGGTTCGATATGCAGTCTTTTTACAAGTACCTTTCTTGTATTTAGCATTACCCATTGCATTACTATTCTTATATTCCTGTAGACTTGGTCTGTCCCAGCTAGAAGTCTTTCGTAGACACCTACTTGATGTGTTGCAGAAGAGCAATAAACCTAAGGTATGCCTTCCCATTCTTCTAGCTTGTGCTTTTTCGGAATGTACTTCCTCCTAAAGTTTATTTTTCTCAATCAAGCATCTGAATACACTATTGAAGCACACTCCAATGACTAGAATATACTAATTTTGTTTATTTCAGTAGATACTTCTAAAAGCTGATATTATTATCATTATCTAGCTCTATTCATTGCAGAAACATCAAAACATGCAGAAAATTATTTTTGAACAATCCTGTGCTACCTTTGTGAATCCTGCAGTGTGAACTACTTCATGCTACAACAATGTGGGGTGTGCTCGGATAAAAGGGTATGAGAAAAAGATCAGAACTAGAAGAGCAGAGACCATGAGCTGGGACGTAGAGCTGCAGGAGGTTGCATGTGGCAAGGCAAGGGACGGGTTTATAGACTAGAACAGGGATCTTGAAAGGAATGGGAGCTATTTATGGTGTCAGTGAGCATTGACAGAAGCGACATTAGCTATTTGGTTAGGGGAGGGTTGTGGACACAGCAGATTGGTCTCATGAAGGAGATGAACTTGATCAGGGAAAAGTGGAGCTAGCTGTGATGCTACAGAGTGATTTGATTTCTTGGACCAGCAATGAAGAAGGGCATAACAATGGATAGTTTTGAACTTCCAGACAAAAAAGTCCATGCTCTCCTCAAACCAGGTGTTGGAAGTGGGGTTGGAGGGAGCAGAAGAAGAGGGTTAAAGTTCGGGGTATGCTACTGAGAAAGAAGCGGAGAAAGTGTCAGCTCTGGCTCCATTGATAGCCACCTGGACAGACACATGCTCCTGACATCAACTGAGCCTGAAGGAAGCTGTTTGTGGTGTAAGTTTTTATTTTATTTTGAGTATCATTAATTTTTCAGGTTCAAGTTCCATGCCAGGATGAGCACAAAAATTAAGGCTGACACCCCAGTGCAGTACAGAGGGAGTGTTGCACTGCAGGAGGTGCGGTCTTTCAGATGAGACATTAAACAGAACTCCATCTGCCCTCGCAGGTGGACGTAAAAGATCTCAGGGCACTATTTTGAAGAACGGTGGGAGAGTTATCCCTCAATCAACATGACAAAAACAGATTGTCTGGTCATTATCAAATTGTTGTTTGTGAGAGTTAGCTGTATGCAAATTGGCTACTGCATTCCCAATATTACAACAGTGGCTACACTTAAAAGTATTTCATTGGCTGTAAAGTGCTTTGAGACACCTGGTGGTCATGAAAGGTGCATTATAAATGCAGATCTTTCTTTAAAGTAGTTTAGAATTGCCCTTGCCCACAAGAATATTCTACTAAAGCATAATAAGCATAAAACCAAATTAAATTACCATTTACATATACACTGAAAACAGTCTAGAAATATTAATAGAATAAAAGAGGAGTTTAAATAATGTTTATTTAACACTCACACTCTACCAAAACAACCCATTTTTCTTTTCGCAAAGTTAGATGTCAGAAGTGCTCTGAGGTCTGCGAGTGGGGTTCTACTTCTTGCCTAATCCAAAACTATACCTTCCAGAATCGGTGTTAGCCTGTCTGGTTTTGGGGCTAGCTGCTTGGCAATGTTCACAACTGAAAATGGGGTAGCAAGCACCCAGTTTTCAAATGCCATATTTTTAAACATTGTAAAGGGGCAAAGCTTGGATATGTTCAACTCACTTGTATATGCAGAAAGCCATGGCTCAATCCTGTGTGGGATGACACATTTATAACATTAAGACTCACCACTATTCAGTTTTAGATTGAACAAATGTGGCAACTCTATTTCTAGAGAGTCAGAGCACCTTTGGCTCAGTGCTTGTTTTTAGGAAGTCCACACAATGACTGCATGATGCCACCACTAAATACGTTTTCCCCCACCCTTCCCCGTCAGCAGTCCAAAAGGACTGTTTCCTCTGTGACACCTGGTCCATTCCCCAATCACCCAAAACCCCATTCCCTTCCCACACCACCTTCCCATGGAAGTGCAGGAAATGCAAAACCTGCCCTTTTACCTCCTCCCTTCCCATCATCCAAGACCCCAAACATTTCTTCCAAAAGAAGCAACGATTTACTTGTCATTCTTTCAATTTGGCATTCTCTCCACAGGTGCTGCCAGACCTGCTGAATATTTCCATCATTTTCTGGGTTTTTTTCAGATTTCTAGCATTTGCAGTATTTTGATTTTGTACGTACTGATTTGCTGATGAGATAACCATTATGTTTAAAATTCAACATATTATTCCTGGTAAAGTTTCATATAGGCATTTGACTCCTCTCTGTGACTTTGTTAAAAAAATGCTTAAGCAGCAATATTTCAATGTTACCTTCCCAGTACTTAGAATATTACTAGCCCTTTACTATCTAAAATTCAAAATTGGATCCTTTGTAAGAGTAACAGAGTTTTTGCCATCAGTCATTGTCCAGCTTGACCTCTGGCATTTGACACAGCTGACAGCAATGATCTTCTCTCCTTCGTAGCCCATCTCTGAATGTATTACTTGCTTAGTTCCATTCACATTACTCTCAATGCAGCCAGCAAAACTCCTGTAATGTTAACAGTGTAGGAAACAGGAGCAGGAGTAGACCTCAAGCCTGCTCCACTATTCAATACCATCATGGCTGATCTTTTGCCTAAACTCTGATTTCCTGTTAACTCTACGTACCCCTTCATTCCCTGAAAGACCAAATATCTGTCAATCTCAACTTTAAATATACTCAATGATGGAGTATCCGCAAGCCTCTGTGATAGACAAATCTAAAAATTCACAATCCTTTGAGTGAAGAAATTTCTCATCCCGGTCTTAAATGAACGACCCCTTATCCTGAGACTGTGCCCCATGTTCTAGACTCCCCAGCCAGCGGAAACAATCTCTGTGTCTACCATGATCATACCCCTTCAGAATCTTGTATGTTTCAGTGAGATCACCTTAATCTTTTAATTTCCAGAGAATATGGGCCCAATTTACCCAGTCTTTCCATAAGACAGCACTCTCATCCCAGGAACCAATCGAGTGAATCTTCACTGTACCACCTCCAATGAAAGTATAACTTTCCTTAGAAATGGAGACTGAAACTGCACAGAATATTCCAGATGTGATTTCACCAAAGCCCTATCCAATTGTAACAAGACTTTCTTATCCTTGTACTTCAATCCACTACCTACAAGTTCCCATTCAAACCACACGCACTATCCTGACTTAGAACTATATTGCTCTTCCTGCCTAACAACTATGGATGTATCTACACCACATGGACTGCAGCAGTTCAAGAAGGCAGCTCACCATCAATACCTTCTCAAGAGCAATTAGAGATGGGCAACTGGCTTTCTCAGTGATGCCACACCCTGTGAGCAAATAAAACATAAAAAACACAGAAGTATATAGCTAAAATTTACCTCTATTTTAAAAACCTGACTAGGCCTCAACTGGAATACTGCATCCAGTTCTGGGCTTCATAATTGAGGAAGGATTGTACAGGAAGGATTGGAGATTGTACAGAGGAGATTCATGAGAATGATTCCAGGGATAAAGAACTGTATCTGTAAGGATAGGTTGGAGAGGCTGGGTCTGTTTTCCTTGGAGAAAAAAAGGCTGAGAGGAAACTTGATAGAGGTATTCAAGATCCTGAGGGGTATGGGCAGGGTAAATAGTGAGAAACTGTTCTCACTCAAGAGAACATCAAGAACTAGAGGGCACAGATTCAAAATAATTGGTAAAAGGAGTGAATGTGATGTGAGCAAATTTTTTTTCACCCATAGGATGGTTGGAGTCTGGAATAAGCTTCCTGAAAGGGTGGTGGAGGCAGGTTCAATTGTGGTTTTCAAAAGGGAATTGGATTGCCAGCTGAAAAGAGAGAATGTGCAAGGTTATGGGGATAAGGCAGGGGAATGGGACTAGGTGAAATGCTCTTTTAGAGAGCCAGTGCAGACTTGATGGGCCAAATGGCCTCCTTCTGCACCGTAAAGATACTGTGAATGGGCTGGATTCAATGTGGGTGACGGGGCCTCTCAACAGTTGGAAAACCAGTAGGAGCCTGAGTCACCTTTCTCCGGGAGGCCTGCATAATTACATTCCAATCAGACACTTACCTGGGCAGCATCAGGCCTCCCATCAGATTAAGCCTACAGGAGGGTAGAAATCCCGCCCCTGAGAGCTGCTGGCCAATCAGAGGCTGGCCTCTCTCCAATACTGGCAGTGTCATGGAATGGTAGCCAATGGCCAATACTACAGGGAGTGAAGGCAGATTATGGACCTGAGGATGGGGCCACTGATGATGGGGGCAGGGGGGGTTGGGGTGTGGCTTCCTGCAAGGCCCCTCTTCCCAATGTCAGGCACATCATTTGGGCGCAGAGACAATGGGCCCCACCCCATGTCCTGGTAGGCTAATGGCAAACCTGAGAGGTTTGCTAGGCAGCCTTCCTGGATGGCGAGTTCTCTGTCAGCCACTGGTTGACTACTGCCAGCAGCAGGATGAGGCCCTTAAGTGACCATATATTAGCCTCTGCGTGGGAAGGCTGCCCGCCTCAATTCCGCCCGAGAATTAATTGGAGGGAAGTGGGACGGCAGTGGGATCTCCGCCCACGGCCTCCTGCCTTTCACAAGTCCTGCCTGGCAGGGCCATTAAATTCTGCCCGTAGTGTCCAGTTTACATTTTCTGAAATTTTGAAATTTCAGTTCAAAATGGAACAGGTGACAACACAAACTGGGGACTGATAGTTATCCTGCTCCTTGTTATAGTTCTGTGTTATTGATGAATAAGATACTTTCAAATTCCTAAGTTTTTTTTTAAATCTCTTCCTGTAGTGGAGAATTATCATGGGCGGTACTAAATGTATTCCTAAATCTGAACTGCCGGATGATGAAGAAGTGACTAACGTTCAGAGTAACAGGCAGTGGACCTACCCCAGTGACCTTACTATTGCTCTTTCTGCTAGTGTCCCACTCTACCCACCAGGTCGGATTATTCACGTGATACACAACCATCCTGAGGAAAAGTGGTAGGTATCTACAAAATTGATAGTTCTGATTCAGTGTTTTTTTTGTCAACCTATGAGCCCATTTTTTCCAGGTTGTTTTCCTTTGAATCACTAGTCTGCGTCAACTGAGACGAGAGAGCGATTGTGATGGTCCAGTGAATAATTTCACTCTAAATTTCCCTTCCTTTCTGCCTTTCATGGGGAAATTCCTGCTCCATCTATTGATTCAACTTTTCACTTTTAATGGTGTGGATGAAGAAAATAGAGTTGTATACCCAAGTTTGCAGGTGACATTAAGTTAGTAGTGATGGGGTACAGTAAGTAGTGCAGTTGGAAGCAGGAAGTTGCAAAGGGACATAGATTAACTGAGTGGACAAATCCATGGCAAATTTAGAGTTTGGTGTGGACAAATGTGAGGTCATCTACTTTGGACTCATGAAAGATAAATCGGAGTATTTTCTAAATGGTGAAAAATAATGGACTTCAGAAAAGCAGAGATTTGACAGTACAGTTACAAGAATCACTAAAAGCCAGTAGTCAGGTACCAAAAGCAATCAAAATAGGCTAGTGCAATGTTGGCTCAAGGGGGCTAGAATGCAAAGGGAGGAAGTTTCAGTTATAGCAAGCTTTGGTAAGACCCCATTAAATTTTTATTCAGTTTTGGGCATATGATCTCAAAATATATTCTGACCTTGGAGTAGTTGCAATCCAGATTCCTCCAAATGATACCGTTTAGAGGGTTAAATTATGAGAACAGGTTGGATAAACATAGCTTGTATTACCTTGAGCATAGGTGTTGAGGGGTGATCTAATTGAGGTGTATCAAACATTAAATGGATTTGCTGGGGTAGATGCAGAGAAACTCTTTCCTGTGCTAGAGGAAATCGAGAAGTGACATAAATATAAAATGAGAGCTATAGGCTGTTCAGGAGTGAAATCAGCAGACACTTTTTAACACAATAAGTTAAAGAAATTTGGAACTCTTCCTCAAACAATTGAAGTTTTCATGATTGATAAATTTTTGTAGTAAGGGTATTGAGGGATGTGGAGAAAAGGAAGGAAAATGCTGCTAGATGCAGATTAGCCATTATCTAATTGAATGGCCCGATGAGCTGAATGATCTGCTGTCTTCTCTTACGTTTTTTGTCTCCGTGCTGTGCTCCAGTCTTGCCAAGTGGCACAAAGGTGCTTCTATAGCTCTCTGTCACCATCTAGTAGCATAAATCGGAACCTACAGCAGCAAATAATTTGAAATGAGATCTGATGCGGTCAGCCATAATTTGCTTTGCAGGGTATATAATGAATCTGCCATCAGTAACACTTGTCCTTGCACTTATAAGTTTTGAAATTTTTTGTGTGACAAGTTGTTGAAAGTGTGAGCTGGTAACATCATAGCTAAGAAAACCAGACATCAGACTTGGGTGAACAGGGCCACCAACTCTGTATCTCCTTAACTAATCTGATTGAAAGACTGTAAAATTAACGGTGCAAGGACTGAGCAGCAAGTGAAACTTAGAATGGGTGAAGTTAATGCCAAATCAGATGTGGAAAGAGAAATCAAGAGAGGAAAAGAAAGACTGGAATGAGAGAAAAAGAAAAAGGATACAGAGGTGAGTTTAAAAAAATACAAAATTCAAAATTTTACATATTTTCTTTTTAAATTTCCAACAGCAATTAAAACCTGAAAGAATGAGATTCTGCATTTATAATAGTTAACTTACAGTGCTAGAAGTGTTAACTGGCAGTAATTAGCACTTAACACTTTAAAAAGGCACCTAGACTGAAATTTCCAAGACGTAACTTTGTGTTAAGTTTAGTTCATAACTGCTGCACAAATACAGCTACTTCACGACAGTTGATACATTTGAATGGTGGGCCAGGCAGCGAGATGATATTTTCACGAAACTAATAGCAGAGCAACACAGCTCAGACAGCACTTTATAGGTATTTGACTTTAATTGGAAAACTGGGCATTGCCTGAAGTTGCTCTTCTATTTGTGCATAAATAATGAAAAGTACCAATTGCCTCACCATTATTTTGACAATAAATCATGACCCAGTGTTGTAATGTCAGGTCTGGGAGTAGTATTTTTTTTAAATGAGATGTCAAGAGATGATTTCTCATCATACAGCTCACTCTAAAGCTTGAAGGTATACAATAAACAAATCATGAGGAAGTGATTATATGATACTAAGCTTGAAGACTGCAGGAGGAAAGAAAGACTGAAGGAGGTGAACTCAGTATTAAAATTAGGAAAAGAATGAGTTCACCTCTGACAAGCTAGTATGTTTTAACAAGTTAGTAGTCATACATTTACTGGGGTGTTGGCGTTGTCCTCAGCGCAGCATAACAAATAAAAAGAAAGGTCAAACCAGGATGCAAGGTCACAGCTTTTTCTCATTCTGATATCAGAATTTTGTTGCGGAGGTTATTAATTTTCAAGCTATTCCTCTTACTCAGCTGAACAGGCAGGAATATGATTACACAGGTGCCAGCAGCCCTCTGATATCTCTCGCAGCTGCTGGAGTTGCCAAGCATAAGCCAAGACAATGAGCATCAGCAAGCAATTTAATCACATGGGAATGTCACTGCAGAGCTCCATACTGTTTTCAACTCATATGAGCACAGTGCACTTTCCAGCCGGAGTCACCTGAGCCAAATTTCCCCACCCTTGACCACAATTACTGAGATCAGTTGTAACACCTCAACTGCTGCCTGTGGGGGAGGAGTCCAACGGTGAGGGGAGGGATTAGGTGGGGAATGCAGTGTTTGGGGGAGGTAAGGCTGGAGGAGAGAGTCCGGGGCGGGAAGGAAGTAAGGGTAGAGGAGGGAGTAAGGGGTGGGTTGTCCAGGTGAACATGCAAGGGAGAGGTCTGTGAAGTCAATGACTGCCTCCTGAGGAGTGAATTGAGGCTGGGCATGGTAGGAGGGAATGGTGAGTATGAGAGGAGCAGAGTAAACCGGAAGGGTGGAGGCTGAGAGTGCAATGGTAGCGGTAGAAGGGATGGTGAGGTTGGTTGGTGGAGACTCAGAGGCAAACACAGACCCTGGGAGTGGGAAGCAGGAGGCCAATGTAGATAGGGGTGTGATTCTCAGGAAGGTAGGGTACATGCACGTTCACCTTGACAACCAAAAAAGACAAGGGTTCGGGTTGGTAGGTGATGGTGGGGAGGTGGAAGGTGATGCCAGGGAGGTCAACAACAATGGGGGATAGGACATGAGTGACTGGGGGAGGGGAAAGGACAGTGAAGCTGATGAGAAACTTAATGACTACATTGCTGTCGAAATTGAATGTGAGTGGAGCTTCATGTTGGACGGGCACAGGTGCTGCATGGGAGTGCGAGATGCAGGTCGGCTCAGATGGACAACTGAAAGAGAACCCTAGCAGGCAGCATTGAAAACATTTGGGACATTGAGATGTGTGTGATGGACGAAGGCTGCACATGCATGGAAGAATGCTTCCACAAGGCTCAGAAAGGCCCTGCCCCAGACACACATCCCTCCAGAATCACTTGTGGTCCAGCTGCATGCAGCTGAACTGCTAGTGGGGATGGAGGTTGGTGGTGATGATGCAGGGGAAGGACTTATGAAGCCTGGTAAATGAAGCTGAAAGACACCATTACACATTGTTCAGTGAAAGTGAATATATTTTCAGATTAGAAAGTGATAAAATGTGTTTACCTGTGCAACCACTTATGATCAGAAATTCTTAACTTCTCTATGCCTACCACTTCTTCTAGATGTTGCCCTGATATCCACAGGAGGGGTGGAGACAGCCTTTGCAGTGGTTGGCCCAGTTGCCTCTGATAATTTTGGCGTGCATCGTCTGGAGAGCCAAGGCCTTGAGGGCCCTGACTTGCTTTGATTGTGATCCTGTGAGCCAGTTGTTCTCTGCAGTGACAGAGGACAAGGTTGAGGGGTGTCACAGACAAAGGGGACTTGGAGGGAGAGGACAACCTTTGAGATTTCTGAGTGAAAGACCTAGGTGTGTGCAGCTGCTGCTGCTCCTCCCTTTGAGTGCCCGAGGTACCGACATGACTCCCTAAGGGGAAGGAGCACCTGGAGAGACATCCCGTTTCCCCCTCACATTGCCACTGCATGAACTCACCTATGGCTACCACAGTGGAGTGCAGGTCTGTGCGCATCTCTGTGTTCTGTTAGACCAGGGTCTTCATGGCGTCCACTGTCCTTCCCATGGACACCTCCATATGAGGACATGTGGGCATCACTTCATCAGAGAGCAGGCGGATGCACTCCTCCGACTTGTGTGCCACTTTGTTGAGGGCTTCCAACAGCTCTGCGTGATGTTCCCTGCCTTCTGCTGACTCTCCAGGATGAGTTGGAAGGCTGAATCCAGAGGCTTGTCATCTGACTCAGACCTCACAGATGCCTCTTCCCTAGCAGTCCTCCAATTGCCGGGGAGCTGGGCTGAATCTGCCTCTTCTGCTGCGGACACATGTCTGTTCACCAAATCGTGAATCCAAGATCTAGGTCCCATTGAGGTGTGTGTCTCCACTCGTTGAAGATGTGGGTGAGTGCTGTGACAGGTTTACCAGGCTGCTTATTTCCAGTTCTTCAATGGAGGATGTGACCTCTTGGCTGGAGGTGAGGACTTAGATGGAGCTGAGGGACTGGCTGGCTGAGGGTGTCAGTCATTTGGCAGAGCTCCCTCTGAACCAAATTAGAGATAATTAGTTCATGACAGCAGAGTCAAAAGCAGGAGAGAGAACACTCGCAGTTGCATTGAGAGCGCGATAATGTCGTGCAGGATCCTCACATGGGTGTTCGCCGCTAATCTCACCTTCACTGCAGGCACGGTGCAAGCCCTCACCTTTCAGCATGATGGCACATTCCTCAAAGTGAGTGATGGGCCTAATGTGGGCCACTCCACCCTCGGTCTGGGACCTCTCCACCTTCGGGTCTGGGACCTCTCCCTGCTGTCGTGAGCCAGCTTCTCCTACATGAAAACAGATGGCAAGAGTGTGATCAGGACGCATGGCACTGCATGGAATGTTTGTGTGGTGAGCGGAGCCATGGACAGGATGAGGACGTGAGCTCACGAAGATATGAGTCTGATGGCGATGTGAGGGTGTGTGTGAGTTAGTGGTGTTGTTCCTTGAGGTGTGAGATCCCTGTGGACAAATGATGGGTTTGTGAGTGTGTGAGTTGAGAGTGATCAGGTGGTTGACTTGACAGAACAGATGAGAGTAGTCATCCTCTTCCTGCACTGGATGGCTGACCTCTGTTGTCCGGTGATGCTGACTGCCGCTGCCACCGCCTCCCAGGCCAGAATGGTGTCTCTAGTGGACCTCCTGCGGCCAGAGTGGGTGTAGAGGATATTGCGGCGGCCTTCCACTGCATCTAGCAGTCGTCCCAGAAAGGCGTCACTAAATTTGGGGGCTGCCGTCTTCTTTGCTTTTAGGGCTATCTCTGGAGCAACCCTGGACTGAAGACATGAAGTAGACATGCGCTCTGCTGCGCTTTAGAAACATAGAAAATAGGTGCAGGAGTATGTCATCCAGCTCTTCGAGCTTTCTCCGCCATTCAGTGTGATCAGGGCTGATCCTGCATCTCAACGCATTACTCCTGTGCTCCCCCCATAACCCTTGACACCTTTAGAGTCCAGAAGTCTATCTATTCCCTTCTTAAATATATTCAGTGACTTGGTCTCCACAGCCTTCTGTAGTGGAGAATTCCATTGGTTCACCACAATGAAGAAGTTTCTCCTCATCTCAGTCCTAGATGTCCACCCCGTATCCTGAGGCTGTGACCCCTTTCTAGACCCCCCCAGCAAGAGGAAACATCATCCCTGCATCCGGTCTGTCCATCCCTGTCAGAATTTTATAGGTTTCAATGAGATCTCCTCTCATTCTTCTAAACTCCAGTGAATGCAAGCCTAGTCAGCCTAATCGCCCTTCATATGACAATCCTGCCATCCCAGGAATCAGTTTGATGAACCTTTGCTGCACTCCCTCTATGGCAAGTATATCCTTTCTTAGGTAAGGAGAGCAAAACTGCATACAATATTCCAGGTGTGGTCTCACCAAGGCCTTGTACAGCTGCAGTAAGACATCCTTGCTCCTGTACTCAAGTCCTCTCGCAATGAAGGCCAATATACCATTTGCCTTCTTAACTGCTTGCTGCACCTGCATGCTGGTTTCAGTGATTGGTGTACAAGGACACCTAGGTCCCTTTGTACATCAACATTTCCCAATCTATCACCATTTAAATAATACTCTGCCATTCTGTTTTTCCTACCAAAATGGATAACTTCACACTTAGCCACGTTATACTGCATCTGTCATGTATTTGCCCATGCACTCAACTTGTCTAAATCGCCTTGAAGCCTCTTGACACCCTCCTCATCGCTCACATTCCCACCAGTTTTGTGTCATCAGGAAACCTGGAAATATTACATTTGGTTCCCTTATCCAAATCATTGTTATTTATTGTGAATAGCTGGGGCCCATGCACAGATCCCTGTGGTACTCCGCTAGTCACAGCCTGCCACTCTGAAAAAGATCCATTTATTCCTACTCACTGTTTCATAAGACCATAAGACATGGGAGCAGAAATTAGGCCATTCAGCCCATCGAGTCTGCTCCGCCATTCAATCATGGCTGATAAATTTCTCAACCCCATTCTCCCGCCTTCTCCCCGTAACCTTTAATCCCCTTACCAATCAAGAACCTATCTATCTCGGCCTTAAATACACTCAATGACCTGGCTTCCACAGCCTTCTGTGGCAATGAATTCCATAGATTCACCACTCTCAGGCTAAAGAAGTTTCTCCTCATCTCTGTTCTAAAAGGTCTTCCCTTTACTCTGAGGCTGTGCCCTCAGGTCCTAGTCTCTCCTACTAATGGAAACGTCTTCCCCACGTCCACTCTATCCAGGCCTTTCAATATTCTGTAAGTTTCAATCAGATCCCCCCTCATCGTTCTAAACTCCATCGAGTATAGACCCAGAGTCCTGTCTGCTGACCAATTCTCAATCCATGCCAATATATTACCCTCAATCCCAAGTGCTTCAATTTTACACACAAACCTCTTATGTGGGATTTTAGCAAAAGCTTTCTGAAAATCCAAATACACTGGTTCTCCCTTATCTATTCTAGTTGCATCCTCAAAGAACTCCAGTAACTTTGTCACATGATTTCCCTTTCATAAATCCATGTTGACTTTGTCTAATCCCGTTGATATTTTCTAAGTGTCCTGTTATCACATCCTTTAAATATGAAGTTGGGAGCAAGGAAGCGCTTAGGCATAAAAGACCCCTCAGTGAGAGCAAGTCTACTGAAAGAGGAGAAACTTACATTCAAGAAAGCGATAGACGTGTTAGAAATGCAGAGATTGTAAAATGTCAGCTAAAGCACACGTATGGCAGAACAGACCAGGAGATACATAATGCTGAGAGACATTCCAGGCTGAAAGAGCAGAGCAATCGTGGACAAAGGACAGGATGCAAATACTGCGGAGGACATCATACAAAGTAAAAGAAGGATTGCCCAGTGGGGAAAGCAGTGTTTCACCTCAAGAAGCCGAACCATTTCATACACAAGTATTTGGCAAGAACGAAGCAAAACAAGCCTATACCGATAGCCAGTGGAGAGATTTCAGAAGAAGAATCTGATGAAGCACTATAGACAATACAACAGAATGGTTCCGTCAAGTCTATAGGTAATGAATGGTTTGTGACTGTTATAATTATGACCACAGAAGGAGAGTATCAAGTGAACAAGAAGTGTCAGTTAGACACTGGTGCGTTATGCAACATCACAACCTTCACTGACCTGTGCGAAGTGGATCAACATGGTGATCCAAAAATGAATCCCTCGAAGGTAAGGTTGAGGCTATGTAATGACACGGTACTCACGGCAAGAGGACAAAATAGCCTGGGAGCCCAAAGTAATGGTAGGAAGGAAGATCTAGAGTTCCAGATCATAGGGCTGAAGGGGAATGTTGAAGGGTGGGCGCGCACAGGTGCGCTTCCGATCGGCGCCCCCGATTGGAGGAGCAGCGCCATTTTACGTGGGCCAGCCAATTAAGGCCCGCCCAGTGTGACGTCCGCAGGGAAGCGCTATGCACTCCCTGTAGCGGGCGGCCGGGGGTGGGGATGTCAAAATCAAGAGTGTGCTTTTTCGTGCGCATGCGCACGAAAGAGCACTTTCATCTCCCTGAGGCTAAGTGCAGCCTCAGGGAGATCGGCTGTAAATGTCAAAAACCTTAAAATAGAAAAGTAAAATTTCCCTAACATGTTCCCTCATGTGACAATGTCACATGAGTTGGGACATGTGCATAATTTTCAAAAAAACTTTATTAAAAATTTTTAAAAGCTACATGAAACCTCATCCCACCCGTGGATGAGATTTCGTGCTTTTTTTAGTTTGTGCCAGGGCTCCTGGCCTGCCCACCAACCTTAAGCTTGGATGGGCAGGTCCTCCAATTACATAATTGACTCTGTCAATGGCCTCAATTGGCCATTGACAGGTCGGTGGGCGTGCAGCTGATTTCGCTGCACCCCCGCCTTCCTGAAAATTTAAATGGGGCACAGTGACGTCGGGAGTTCCCCCTGATGTCACCGCGCGACATTTTACGCGTCAGCGAGCAGGCCACACCCCCATTCACTGACACATAAAATCCTGCCCATAGATGATATGCAACGGCCACTCATCTCAGCTCCCAGATGAGCAGCCAATGACAATGCGCACAGGTAACATTAAGAGATATACATGATTTAAAGACTATGTATGCAGTGCAGGTACAGAGACTGAAGAGTAGAACAAACAGTTGTTAATGCATAAGAACAGTGAGTAACTTGGGTAACTCACAGTTACACATGATCATGCATGTCTTCTCTTCATTAGGAAAAGGTGGATGTTTGGATCTTTTGGTCGTTCAGAAAAAGGGGAGCTTCGTGCCTTTTGTTCATTTTGAAAAGGGGGATGTTTGGGTTTTGAAATGCAACATTACTACATGTTCTAGCTGGCTTGCTCTAGTCACATGACCTCTGCCATGAGGGGCTCTCACTGCAAGCAGCCACCTTACAATCAGTTCAATAAAGATTTTATACTAAGAAAGACTGCAGGCTTCGAGCTTGAAACAGAGGGCATGCTGGTGTGATCGCCTTGGCTCACTAATCATTTTAATTTGTGCAGTTGCTGTGGACAGGACGATTCGACTTACTATGCTATTTGGAGTGACAACAAGACATTGGATGAGGTCATCATCTCTGCTGCTATGCTGAATGAGCACATGCCTCATGTTGTTATGGATGGACTACACAAGGTATTCCTCAAGCTGATTTTGCCCCAAATTGTCTGAATAAAATAAAGAAATGTGTAACATTGATGATCAGTAATAAACTGTTTTCCTTTTACTTCTAGAATTTGAGTTAAATCAAGGCCAGACTAATAGATTGAAAAGCTCTCTCTCTCTCTCTCTCTGTTGGCTACAATGGCTCAATATGAAATGAGTTTGGAGAATCTCATAACAGTTCATAGTGGATTTCAGTCCACAGGATAAAAAAATCTTCAAATTTGACTTAAAAATGTCAGTTGCACTTCCAAGTCCTCTGGGATGGCTAATGTTGGCAATGAAATATGTCATAATTACAGTTGGGGATGCTTTACTAAAATTGCAATGATTGGAAAAGAGTAAAAGTAACTTCACTCTGCGGCTATAATGTGCTTTATTCAACAGATAATGCTGCTGCTGATACTGCATTATTGAAATTAATTATTCATCCCTCAGAACTAACGTCCCTAATGTTGACGAACATAATCAGTCACACACTTCTGCCTTTAGAGACCAGGACAGCAGATCTAAATAATGTCCTGAGCTCTTCCAAATCAATCTTAACAAGCAGGTGGGGCCTTAGTTTAAAGTCTTACCCAAATTACAGTGGCCCTTTTGTTGGTATATGTTGACAGTTTAGGTTTTGTGCTCCTATAATGAAGTCGGATTGAACTCAGTTTTGGCTCAGGCAAGATACCTGGCAACTGAATCAAACAGACACTAAAATTGTAGTCTTTAAAGACTCTTGCAATGCAAATTGACTGAACCAAAATGCTGGGCCATCACCACTAGCAGACACTTCTCAAAATAACTTGAAGTTATTCAAGGTCAGGAGTAGAAAAAGATAGACATCCAGTTCCCTTCTAACTCTTTGTTGTATTACGTTAGTCTATGATTATATCAGTCTTACCTTGAATCTCCTGTTTTGTGTGTTGAATGGAATCCACAATCACTTTGTTTTAAGCAAACCACCCAATTCCATGTAGTGTCTTACTCCATGGCCACTACCATGAATGCTCCCAATGCACTCTCTTGCTGCACTGTGGACAAGTGAATGTTCATGATTTCAGTTATACTCCCATGATAGTTACTGCATGGAGGCCAGCTAATTTCCAGACCATGGAAGGGGCGTAGAAAACAGTAGCTCATTTGAAGGAATAACATTGCTTCCTTGCTAATGAGAAAAAAGGAAGTGGAACATCAATGGATTCCAGAAATAAAAATAGAAAATTCTGGAAATGCTCAGCAGTTCAGGCAGCATCTGTGGACTGAGAAACAGAGTTAACACTTCAGGTTGATGACCTTTCATCAGAACAGTTCTGATGAAAGGTCATTGCCTAAAACATTGTTTATTTTTCCACAGAGGCTGCCGCTGCTGAGTATTTCTAGCATTTCTGTTATTACTTCAGATTTCCAGTGTTCGCAGTATTCTGCTTTTCAATTAATGAATTCCAGATCTATGAATTTTTCAGAGCTGAGCAAGCTGTAAATATGGCACTAGAGGTGTAACCAATAGGAATTCTGTCAAAGGCAATGGCTAGACAGGAAATGGATTGCAAGTAGACCTAAAGCCATATTGCATACTAATGTTCTATATGTTCTTCATTTTTATCTGACTAGATATCAATAATGTGTTACTCTGAAAACAAACAAAATCTACATGTACTTTATTCAGCAATTTGTAATTTACATTTGAGGCAGGGTATTTTTTAAAAAATCTTTTATGGTAGAACGCAAGGAGTAGATACAGATATAAATTGATGTAAATGAAGTAAATGTATAAGGGTGTCCTTCTAGAAACCAGGTATGGAATGCGATTGGTTAGAGAGACATTTGACTGCTCTGTCAAAGTAAATTTTAAAATAAGAAACGATGCCAATTGGAACTGTGTTAGCCTCAAGAGAAGGAAAGAAATCAGTGCCTGAAATGTAGAGTGAGAAATCTTAAGCATCTAAATCACTGCAGTACAAGGTTTCCTGGGAAACTCCCGTCCATTTTTCAAGGAAGTTATTGAAATGAATTAAAATATATCATGCACAGCACAGATGATAATAAACATGGTCTAAACTCTCCTGTCCTGCAGTAAATCCTGGTGTTTAACGTGCCTGCCAGGAGCAAAGCAAATTCAAACTGAATTTTTTTTCAAAATTCAGTTAAACTAAAGTGTTCTAAAAATAAAATTAGCATTTTGAAATTTTATTTCATATTTAATGAATTGGGGATTCCTTGTGCTTCTGTTCAGTCTCACAAGTTAGTTATAGGTTTGTTTGTGAGCCAGTTACATTAGTGCATGTAATTCTGAGTATGTTAGAAAGGGAATCATGTAGTAGAGTTTGGGAGGCGAGAGGGTTATAAATATTCAGTTTGGGGCTGCTCAGCACACTCTTATTCAAAATTCCAATCCTGGCTGGATTAGAGAGGAGATTAGTCCACTTCAACATGTCCAAAACTTAGTTGGCTCGTGATATTCAAATTATAGTAGAACAAATTACGAACAGTGACAAATAAAACTTTCATAAACGGAATAATTTCTAGAAAGTTAGTTCCTGTATTTTGGATGTATTAGCGTTCCTATTTGGCAAGGATTGTCCTCCCCCTTTTGTCTCATTACACGTTCCAAATTTGTCATTTTGCTGGCCTCAGTGGAAGAGAAGTACGATTAAAGCAAGCCTGAGCATCTTAACCTGTGATGCCCAGTAATTGCTATTTTAAATCGAAATGGACATCCAGCACTCCCTGGAGTGACATTAACAATTTGGGACTTTTTTTTCTCTGAGAACGAAATAGTCAAAAAGATGAGAGCTAATAAACATTTGGATCTTTGACTGACAGTATCAATTCCCCTCTGTGTGCTTGAGTGTGATGGTGAATATTAGAAGAATAGCACTTTATTTTTCTAAAGAAGTTCATCTACGTAGTCATGTCATAGAAATCAAATGAAAAGTGATCACATTTGAAGTGTTCAGGCTTCCTGTATTGACTTGAGTAATTTGTCAAATGAAAAACTGAGGCAGAATCTGTTACAGAAGCACTTGCAACAAGATGGTTAGAGATAACACTGCACATTCTGTGTTGGATATAGAGTGTTCCCACAACATTGCTCATGAACTAGTTGTCTTTTCATGACAATTAAATTTGAAATCATCATCATTGTGTTTAAGATGTTACATGAAAGTTTCCAGGGGGTAGGGATGGGGGGGTTGGCCGGGGTGGGGTGCAGTGGGCTGCCCAGAGGTGTACATATAAACTGGTAGAAGGGGGTGGGACAGGAGAGCTCGATAGGGGGCCAGTGATAGGTGGAGGCCAAGAAGAGATTGCCAAAGACGTCATAGACAAAAGGACAAAGGGGTGTTGACGGCGGTGATATTATCTAAAAGATGTGCTAATGGGGACATTAAGGGAAGCAAGCTAGTGGCAGATGGGGTAAAGACTGGAGGAACAGCACCTCATCTTCCGACTAGGCACTTTACAGTCTTCCGGACTTTATATTGAGTTCAACAATTTCAGATCATGAACTCTCTCCTCCATCCCCACCCCCTTTCCGATCCCCCCTTTTCCAATAATTTATATATTTTTTTTACAACTATTTTATTTTCCCTCCTATTTTAAAATTTGTTTCGATCTATTGTTTGATTGCCATCTTTTAGCTCATTTCGACCCCTTCCCACCCCACCCCACCCCACCCACACTAGGGCCATCTGCCACTAGCTTGCTTCCCTTAATGTCCCCATTAGCACATCTTTTAGATTATATCACCACCATCAACACCCCATTTGTCCTTTTGTCTATGACATCTTTGGCAGTCTCTTCTTGGCCTCCACCTATCACTGACCCCCTATCGAGCTCTCCTGTCCCACCCGCTTCTACCAGTTCATCTCATTTCTATATGTCTTAGTTCTGATGAAGGGTCATAAGGACTCGAAACATCAACTCTATCCCTCTCCACAGATGCTGTCAGACCTGCTGAGTTTTTCCAGGTATTTTTGTTTTTGTTCTAGATTTCCAGCATCCGCAGTATTTTGCTTTTATCTTAGTGTGAAATTGCACCATACGCACTGAGAATAATTAAATTACTTTACCTCAGTAAATTTGCATGGAACTCACTTGATTGAACAGCAACTTCTGGCATAACTACAGCATAACTGGCATGAACCTGTTGAGGCTGAATGGCCTGTTTCTGTGCTTTAAATACTTTGCAAAAACTGACTGAGGAAGCTCAAGACCGATATGTCATAAGAACATGCGGCAGTTAGATTTTTTCAATTTCTCACATCAGCTATCCTTGTAACCTCACTGAGTAAGATTACTAATTCATTGCTAATTTTGTGCTACGGCTCATGATCTTAAGAACTGGGTTGAGCTTGCCTACAAACATATGAAATAGGCGCAGAAGTAGGCCATTTGGCCCCTCAAGCCTGCTCCATCGTTCAATAAGATCATGGCTGATTTGTTTGTGTCTTGAATTCTACATTCCCATTTACCCCCGATAACCTTAGATTCTTCTTAGGCAAGGGAATCAATCTACCTCCGCCTTAAAAATATTTAATGACCCCAGTTCCACCGCCTTCTGAGGCGGAGAGTTCCGAAGTTGCACGACCTTCTGAGAGAACAAAAATTCCCCTCATCTCTGTCCTAAAAGGGCAACCCCTGATTTTAAATTGTGCCCCCTAGCTCGGGACTCACCCACAAGAGGAAACATGTTTTCCACATCCACCTTGTCAAAACCATTCAGGATCTTATATGCTTCAATCAAGTCACCCCTCACTCTTCTAAATTCCATTGGAAACAAACCCAGTCTGTCCAATCTTTCCTCATAAGACAACCCGCTCATTTCAGGTATCAATCCAGTAAACCTCCTCTGAACCACCTCCAATGCATTTACATCCTTCCTTAAATAAGGAGGCCAAAATTGCTCACAGCATTCGAGATGTGGTCCCACCAATATCCTGCATAACTACAACATAACATCCTTACTTTTATGTTCAATTCCTCTTGTATTAAAGGATTGCATTCCATGAGTCTTAATTACTTGCTGTACCTGCATAATAATGTTTTGTGACTCATGCACAATAACACCTAGATCCCTCTGCACCTCGGAATTCTGCAGTCATTCCCCGTTTAAGTAATACTCTGCTTTTTTATTCTTCCTGCTAAAATTAACAACTTCACATTTTCCCACATTATACCCCGTCTGCCATATTTTTGCCGACTCACTCAACCTATCTATATCTATCTGCAACCTCTTTATGTCCCCTTCACAACATACTTTCCTACCTGTCTTTGTGTCATCTTCAAATTTGCTACCACGCCTTCACTCCCCTCATTTAAGTCATTGATATGAATTGAAAAAGTTGAGGCCCCAGCACAGACACCTGCAGGACTCCACTTGTCACATCCTGCCAACCAAAAAAAAAAACCATTTATGCTTACGCTCTGTTTTCTGTCAGCCAGCTAATCTTATATCCACGTTAATATGTTGCTCCCTATGCCATGAGCTTTTATTTTCTGCAATAACCTTTGATGTGGCCCCTGTCAAATGCCTTCTGGAAATCCAGGAACAGTATGTCTATAGACTCCTCTTTATCCACAGTGCATTTGACTTCTTCAAAGAACTCCAATAAATTGATTAAACAGGATTTCCCTTTCAGAAAACCATGTTGAGTCTTCCCAATTACCTTGGGCTTTTCTAAGTGCCCAGCTATAACATCCTTAATGATTAATCCTAACACTTATCCCACAACAGACCTCAAGCTAACTGGCCTATAGTTTCCTGTTTTCTGTCTCCCTTCCTTCTTGAATAGAGGTGTTATATTTGCTACTTTCCAGTCTTTTGGAACCTTTCCAGAATCTTGGGAATTTTGGAAAATTAACACCAACGCACCCACTACCTCATTAGCCACCATTTTTAAGACCATAGGATGAAGTCCATCAGAACCCAAAGACTTGTCAGCCTGCAGCTCCATCACTCTGCTCAGTACTGCTTCCCTAGTGATTGTAATTTCACCAAGTTCCTCTCTCCCTTCCACCTCCTGATTTACAGCTGTTACTGGAATGTTTTTTGCATCCTTTATAATGAAGACAGAAGCACAATATTTGTTCATTTCATCCACCATTTCCTTATTATCTACTATCAACTCTCCATGTGGCTCAAATAATAATCCAGAGATTATTACCTTTGAGCTTCTACTTAACTTGGTACCTAGCTCCTCATACTGGCTATGCAGAATCTCTTTCTTTGCCCTGCCTATGTCATTGGTGCCTATATGGACCACGACAACTGGATCCTCCTCCCCCCAATGCAAGTTCCTCTCCAGCCCTGAACAGATGTCCTGAACCCTGGCACCAGGTAGGCAACATAGCCTTCTGGACTCTCGCTCTTTGGTGCAGAGAGCAGTGTCAATCCCCCTCACTATACTGTCCCCTACTACTACACTCCTGTTTGCTCTCCCCACTTGAATGGCTTCCTGAACCATGGTACCATGGCCAGCCTGCTCATCCACCTTGCAGATCTTGCTTTCACCACACAGGTTGTGAGCACCTCAAATCTATTTGACAATTGCAAAGTCTGAGGCTCCTCCACTACTCTCTGCTCAGTCACTTTTCTTGCCTCACTCATGGTCGCATCCTCCTGTCTCTCTCCACTAACCAAAACAGGCAACCCTATTCTAAGGGGTGTGACTGTCTTCTGGACCAAAGTTGTCCTGAGCACCACTGATCTTAATTGCTGCACAAACCAAATCCCAGAGGGAAGCTTGGCTTACGGGCCATACCCTTTTTTTTCTAATATGAAAACAAGAAGGGAACATACTGATCTCAGCAGTAAGAAGTCCTGTTACACTTTTGAGATTCTAAAAATTAAAAATAAAAGTTTTATCAACAAGAAGAAAACAAAACTTAAGCACACAAGATTACAGATGCACAGTTAAACTTAGCCTTACTAAACATTTCCCCAAAAAGACACTCTACTAGGTCAAACTCATAAGTAAACACCTACCAGGCAACAATCCCTTATAAATGTTTAACTTTATTTATTTAAGCTATAGCAGTCTGCTTTGGGTAATATTACTGGCTTTTTTTTAAAGGCATACCACATGACCTGTAATACTCTTCCACTCTGCTGTGAAAATCCAAACTTCAGAATAAAACTGCTTTTTTCAGCCCAAGACTTTTCTGGCTTGACTGGATGGTTGATTCAAACTGTATATCCCTCAGCCACAGGCCCAGCTTTAGCTCCAGGTGCTACATCTCACAGCTCACGGCGGAACAGCCCAAGAGCTTAAAGAGCTCCAGGAGCTCCAAACAGCTACAATTACCCTAAGCTCTCCACAATAACTCTAAAATACATTTTCCCCTTTCATCTCAGGTTCCATAGTTCTCATACCTCTTTGAAATTCAAAACCTTCCAAATATAACATCTTTCATGTTTCCATGTTTATTTGTGTTTGGGTCAATAAAATATAATATCCCCCTTCTATTTACCTATGGCTATTTACCTATGGAACTCCTGCGAGATGCAAACGTGTCTCTTGCTACCTCTGACTCCTGTTTGATATTCAAACTCCCCACTTATCTAAAAATGCAAATCTTAGATCTAACCTATTCACTCGTACCTCAAACCTAACACCTCTTTCCTTTTCATGTTGACACCCCCCAGGCAGCCTGTCTATTTGAAAGAAAAAATCAATTTCTCACAAAGTATCCAGATATTTCTCTCCCTCCCTTATGTTGTGTGGTGTCTGCAGTTCAGCCTCCAGATCAATAATCCTGATCTGGAACTCCTCTAGCTGCTTACACTTTCTGCAAAGTTTGTCCTGGCACCCAAAAGCTCCCACATTCCACAGCTGCAACATAATGCCTGTCCTGCCATTGTTATTTATGTTATTTAGTTAACTTAATTTAATTACCTTCTTAATTAACTTAGAATAATTCCTATGTATACTACACCTCTTTCCCACATGTCACTAATTCGCTACTCACTTGGCCCCCGTCTCACTGAGGTGTAGTCTCCTCGCTCACCCCTTAACAGGCAGATTAGACTTTCATCCCAATAAAATTTAAACTAAGGTGGATTTAAACCAAGACCCTGAAGATAACTCACGGTGCAACTAAATCCTCAATTTATCTTCATTTAGTATTCATCTAATCTAAGTGACATCATCTCTTTTTAAGAGATGACCTACAAAGGTTGTATTGAGTGAATGTGAACTGATTCACTTCTTTAAAATAATTTATCTTCCTTCCTAACCAGGTCTTACAGAATTACAACAAGGGGAAGACAGCTTTACTAGGAGCAGCGAAGGTAATGGTCAGCCCGACAGAGGTGGATTTGAATCCTGACATGGTTGTTCAGCAGCAGCCTCAACCAACAAAACATGGAGACCAAAGGAGGAACACCAGTCTAAAGTAAGAACACACCACAGTAAATGCAGTGTTAAATGCAAAACAGAAAGCCCAAAACTGGAGAGGAGGTAAAGTATGGGTATGGCTCAAGTTCTCTTTGTTTTGTTGAAGCTAAGGAATCAGTGAACATACTAATATGTGCGTCCATATCATGAGACAAAAGGTCAGAGGAAAAATTATTTCTATTTTTAAAATAAATGATGCTTTTTCTGTTCAGTTGTCACTCAAAAGCATACTCGAAAACTGGATTCTTTGCTCCAAAACTAAATGGGCGACAAATGTAAATGGAAGATGACTGAACCTAGCTAAAATTACAGGAAGGCAGAGAGAGTCTAAGATCCAACTTATGCGTGGAATGTATTTAGAAAATTATAGGTTGTTGATAGACATTCTTAATGCACACTTTTTTTTAAAGATACTTTGTCAGTCCTCTCAAATAATTCACTCTTCTATGTGCTCTTCTTTGCCTGGAATGGTCGGGTTGATTAAAGATGTGAATTTCTCTGGAGATGGCTGTGAGTTCTAATACAGAGTAACACAGACACAAACCTCGGTTTGAAGGTGCAGCTACTAATATTGGGCACAGAGCTCTCTTGAATTGCAAGTTGCATTCTTGATTGGTGGTTCAGATGGAGCACTGAACAAAGTTGAGATGGTGACCAGATAAATCAAGAGTGGGAACATAACACAACCTTGATCGGACTTAATTTAGAATACCCTATCCAGTTTGGCCCCCTTATTTGGTGGGTGATCTTGAGCCTTTGGAGAAATGATCAGAGAACCCTTACAAGAATGATTCCCAACGTAAAACACCTAGCTTCCCAGTAAGCTTAAAGAGTTGGGTCTGTATGGTTTAAAAACACATACTCAGGTGATTTCATGGAAGTCTATAATGAAGGAATTGGATTGTATGCATGCTCAGGGAGGAAAGGAAGAATGTGGTGATATTTATTATTTTAATTAGATTAGGCAAGATCATGCATATAATTTATGGAAGATTTATTTATTTATTCTTTCTTTCACGGGATGTGGGCATCACTGGCTAGGCCAGCATTTATTACCCTTCCCTAATTGCCCTTTAGAAGGTGATGGTGAGCCACTGCCTTAAACCGCTGCAGTTCATCTGGTGTATGTACATCCACAGTGCTGTTAGGAAGTGAGTTCCAGGATTGCTGGAGATAAGTTAGATTTGAGGCAGTTCTTCCTTAGCCAGAGAATAGTAGATCTTTGGACCATATTGCTGGCTTAATTGTGCTGATCTACACTATATCTTCAAGAGAAAGCTGAACTGGTTCCTGACTACAACAAAGATCACCTCATACAGGAGGTAGGTATCAAATAATATGAGCGATGATTAATTTAATCTCTTGTTTCTAGTTTTCCTCTCTTAGGGGTGTATTTTTCCAGCAGTTTTTTCCTAACTGGATTTGGGATTTGATCCCATTTTAACCTCTTACAGGAAATTGCATGGCATGTAGGAGATAAAGATTCCCTTGATGTTCAACTTTATGAGACAGGCTAGGTGGACTTTTCCTGACAGATACTTTTGCATGTTCATATCTCATCACAACTTTCTGAACAAACTAAGTACACTCTGCATACTTAGTTAGCTTGAGCCTGTTGATCTTCATTATGCTTTATCCTGTCTTACAGACAGGGACAGATGTGGAATTATTTTCTCCCTTCTCTCAGCTAACTGCAACAAGATGTATTTTTGAATAGGAGTGTTTAAACCCTTTTGAGTGCTGTGGCTGTAAAGAATATACATGAACAGGCTTTCTTGTAAGTTAAAAATGTTTATTTCCATAACTCCCGCAATATAAATGCAACAAACACATGGGCACACACACACATGATTATTTTCTAGAGATGTAATATGCACTTAGATTACAGTAAGGGTAAGAAAGAAACTTCTTTGCATAGCCCTTAAGATGGTGGTTGAAAAGTTGCAGGCCTGAAGGATTCCTTGAAGACAAATGAAGGTTCACAGTTTCTGGCTTTTTAGTTGAAATTGTGGTTGAGCCTCTGTAGTGAAGAAATATAATGTTGCAGGCAAAACAAATAAGCCCCTCTTCACTGCCTGAAAGGACTCTCCTTTTGAGGCAGGGTTCTTTCCTTTTTCTAGGCAAGAAAATTATTACTAATCCTTCAACAGCTTACTTGTAACATTTGCTTGTTTTACAACATGGGTGATACATCACCCCTTAGGATGAGCAAAAAATAAAAAATCCTTTTCTGTCCTTGGTCAGAGTGCTTTATGAGCGAGGAAGGCTAGAAAAAGGAAAAGAAACTTGATGCTTTCCATGCCTTTTCCACCTTTAAATCATTATTATGTATTGTCAAAAGCTGTTATATTTTTACTTGTATCTGTTTGTAGTACTTTGGACATTTTAATACCAGCAGACATATTGCCTTTGTTGGTTTTGGACTTAGTGAAAAATGAAGTTCAACACTTAGGGCAGAATTTTCTGTACCCGCTGGCATCGGGCATCATGGTGGGTGTGAGCGGACAACATGACGGGAAGGCCAAAAATTGGTTTCACGATATCATAAAACACGTTTGCAATCGTCCGCTCTGCCCATCAATGACGGGCCGTGTTTCCTGCCGCCGCATATTGAGAACTTCAATGTAATACATCTGTATATTATTATAAGCCCAGCTCACCGCAATCATCCTTGCATGTCAAATTTACCGTCCATGACATCGGAAAAACACGCCGCTGCAGAATACGTCTTGACAAATGTGATATGTAGACATCGGGACTTACCGTCCGGGCCTTGCTCACATTGCAGACATCCGAGGAGCAGAAGATGCTTGAGCCCGAAAGCAACAGGACCCTGGAGGAATGTGCATCACATCTGGGTGGATTCTCATGGACATGGCTCTGCAGCGAAGCAGCTCACAGAAGGCGGAAGGTCACCGTTGAGGGTCTCCTTCACGACATCAGTGTCTTCGCCGTAGTCTACAATGGATGATTGTCGAGGGGGTGCAGAGGAAGTTGTAGGTTTGACTGGGAGAGGTGTGGGTTCTGTGGGAGTGGGGAGAGAGAGGAAGGTCTAGGTTTGACTGGGAGAGGAAGGTGTGTCAGGTGGAGGGGGTGACGTTGGGAGGAGGGAACAAATGCGCTGGGAGTGAGTGTGGGAGGGGGGAACCAAGGTGTCAAGGGGAGTGAGGTTGGGAGTGGTGAGGGAGTATAGCAGGGGAGGGTATAACAGGTGAGAAGATAGCAACTGGAGAGCTAGGTGTAAGGGGGAGTGGAAGATGTAACGGAAGGAGTCCGGGTCGGGGGAGAAAGGAGTAAGGAGAAGGGGAATGTCCAGATGAACATGCAAGGGAGGGGTCTGTGGAGCCGATGACTGCCTCCTGGGGAACGACATAAGGGTGGGCGTGGTAGGAGGGAATGCTGAGAATGAGAGAGGGTGGAGTGAGCCGGTAGGGTGGGAGGGTGAGGGTGCAAAGCATCAGTAGAAGGGACGGTGAGGGTGGTTGGTGAGGATTTGGAGGAGGGAAGGAGGAGGTCAATGTGGATGAGGGTGGGATTTTTGGGAAGGTAGGGAACATGCACATTCACCTGAACATCCCCGAAAGAAAAGGGTTCTGGCTAGTAGGTGACAGTGGGGAGATGGAAGATGATGCCGGGGAGTCAACCGTGATGGGGGAAAGGACATGGGTGATTGGGGGAGGGGAAAAGATGGACGGAGTTAAAGACAAATCTTACACGCGCCATGCTTCTAAAACTGAAAGTGAAAGGAGACTCATGGGTGGGAACAGGTGTTGCATGGGAGTGTGATCAGTGGTTGGGCGGAGATGCAGGTCAGCTCAGATTGACAATGAAAGAGAACACCAGCAGGCAGCACTGAAAATGCTTAGGACATTGAGATCAGTGTGATGGAGGAAGGATCCGCGTGCGTGGGAAGAGTGCTTGCATGAGATTCTGAAAGACCCTGCCTCACAGACACACTTCTCCCTCCAGAATCACTTCTCCCTCTAGAATCATCTGTGGGCCGGCTGCGTGCAGCTGAACTGCTAGTTGGGGGGATGCAGGGAGAGGACTCGCGAAGCCTGTCAATGAAGCTGAAAGACACCATTACACATTATTCAGTGAAAGTGAACATTTTTTCAGATTATAAAGAGACAAAATGCGTTCACCCATACAACCAATTGTGAACGGAATTTCTTAACTTTCCTAGGCCTACCACTTCTAGGTGCTGCCCTGACATCCACAACATGAGTGGAGACAGCCTGTGCAATGTTTGGCCCAGTTGTCTTTGATGACTTTGGCATGTGTCCCCTGGAGAGCCAAGGCCTTGGGGAGCCCCGGCTTGCTTTGACTGTCCCCCTGTGGGCCAGCTGCTCCCTCTGCGGTGACAGAGGACAAGGTTGAGGGGGTCGCAAGCAAAGGGGACTCAGAGGGAGAGGATAGCCTCTGAGATTCCTGAGTGAATGACCCAGGGGTGTCCAGTTGCTGCTGCTCCTCCCTTTGGATGCCCAAGGGCCCAGTCTGACTCTTTGAGGAGAAGGAGCACCTGGAGGGATGTCAAGCTGTCCTGTTTCCTTCTCGTGTTGCCACTGTAGGAAGTCGCCCCTGGCTACCATGATGGAGTGCAGGTCTGCATGCATCTCCATGTTCTGCTGGACCAGAGTCTCTATGGCGTCCGCCATCCTCCCCATGGAGACCTCCAAACGTGCACATGTGGGTACCACTTCATCAGAGAGCAGGTGGATGCACTCCTCCGTCTCGCGTGCCACTCTGTTGAGGGCTTCCAACAGCTCTGGGTGATGTTTCCACGTCTTCTGCTGACTCTCCACGATGAGTTAGAAGGCCGAGTCCTGAGGTTAATCATCTGACTCGAACTTCACAGTTACCTGTTCCCCAGCAGTACTCCGAGTATCGGGGAGCTCAGCTGAACCTGTTGTCTCCTGCTGTGGACACGTGTCCACTCGGTGACCACCAGATTGTGAACATGGCACTGCATGAAATGTTTGTGTGGTGAGCGGAGCTACGGTTGGGATGAGAACACAAGCTAGATAGGGTATGAGCCTGATGGAGATGTGAGGGTGTGTGTGAGTTGGTGGGGTTGTCCCTTGAGGTGTGAGATCCCTGTGGATGTGTGATGGGTTTTTGAGAGTTGAGAGTGATGAGAAGAGGAACTTAACCTGGCGGAACAGATGAGACCATTCATCCTTTTTTGGCACTGAGTGGCTGTTCTCTTTTGCAGGGCGACCACCACTGCCACTGCCTCCCCGTGCTGGATTTGACACCTTGCTTGCTGGCCTTCACCCAGCGCTGGGGTAGAGGGCATCATGGCGGGCCTCCATAGCATCCAAAAGGCGTTTCAGGGATGTGCCACTGAATCAGGGGGCTGCAGTCTTCTTGCCTTTCGGGGCCATGTGTTCTGTGCAGCATTTCTGGACTGGAAGCGCTGAGAGCTGTGCTCCGCCATTCAATATGATCATGGCTGATCCTCTATCTCAACGCTGTAGTCCCGTGCTCTTCCCATACCCAATGACACCTTCTTAAGTATATTCAGTGACTTGGCCTCCACAGCCCTCTGCGGTAGAGAATTCCATAGGTTCAGTACTCTCTGAGTGAAGAAATTTCTCCTCATCTCAGTCCAAAATGGTCTACCCTGTATCCTGAGACTATGACCCCTTGTCCTAGACCACCCCAGCCAGAAGAAATGTCATCCCTGCATCCAGTCTGTCCATCCCTGTCAGAATTTTACATGTTTCAATGAGATGTCCTCTAGTTCTTCTAAACTCTAGTGAATATAGGCCAAGTCAGCCCAATCTCTCCTCATATGACACTCAACCTGTCTAAATCGCCTTGAAGCCTCTTAACACCATCTTCATTGCTCACATTCCCACCAAGTTTCATGTTTTCAGCAAACTTGGAAATATTACATTTGGTTTATTTCCCGTTAGTTCTCATAACAGTGGTCTAACTTTAAAGATCTTACCCAATGATCAAAAGCCATGTGTTTCTCTCTTTCAAATTCAGTGTAGGCCTAGGCAGCACTTTTTCTGAATTTCTGACAATATGCCTTGGGTACTAACTCATATGCATTTAAGATGGCAGTTTTTGCTGCTCATTATCCAGAGAGTATTTTTTCTGATAGCATGGGATAAGCTTCATGATATCTTCCAACTAATTGACCATGCAAGAGTAGGGTCCAAGAAATGTGGAAATTGAAACACAAGACGATCAGCCATGATCTTATTGAATGGCGGAGCAGGCTTGAGGGGCCGAATGGTCTACTCCTGTTCCTATAAGACTCTTTTGGCTATTTTAATCTTTTAGCAATTTTCTCAAATGAACTGAAGTAGGATTCAACTTCTTCTTCTTCTTAAGCTTTGGCACTAATATGAATGTTCCAGAAAATCAGAAAGCTCTGCTCTGAATTTGAATCAGAATTGCTAGTGGCACCTGTGTCATCCAATTTCAGTTTTGCCTTTTCCATCTCAAACTGTTAGATCTCTCTCATGTTGCATTTCCCTCTCCCTTTGTCTTTCCCTTTCCTTTCTCTATTCTTTTTCCCTTTGGAACTCTAATTCCATTTTTTGCTTGGCAATTTCCATAACTGTTTGGATTCTAGCTAACACTACTTTATCATTTCTGGCTCTAGGCTTGCTTCCTGTCACTGGTTCAATATCAAAGTGATCAGCTAGAATCTGGATGATTTCAGCCTTTCTTTACACCAATCAATTTACATCAATCTACTTCACTACAGCTCTTATAGGCCCTCGATATTTAATGCTTTTAATGCAGTCTAAGTTACGCATCCTCTTCTACAAAGTTCTTTGCATCAAATGTGCTCATCTTAAATACTTAGTACAGTGAAACTACAGGAAAGCCTGCTGATTGATTTTTTCCTTTGATTTTTAGTTCCACTGACCAATTTCAACCTCCTGTTTCCAACTTAATTGTCATCCAATGGTTTCAAATCTCAGACTCGGACTCCCAGTCTGGCACAAATGGGATGAGATATGGGATAATTTTCCCCCTTTTCTCACCTCTCGGCTGACCACAACAATGTGTATTTTTGAGAAGGAGTGTTTAAACTCTTCTAAGTGCTGTGACTTTGAAGAACAGACACAAACAGGCTTTCTTATAAGTTTAAATAAAAAGAGAGGATAAATGTTTATTTCCACAACACCCGAAATGTAAAGGCAACAAACACCCACTCCCCAAACACAAAGACACATACGCAAGAAAAACTGATTTCTAGAGATGTAACCTGCACTTAGATTACCAGACAGGTAAAACAGAAACAGGTCACTTCTTTACACGGTCCTTAAGATGGTGGTTGAAAATGTTGCAGGCTTGTTTCTGGCTCTTTGGAGACAAATGGAGGTTGGAGGTTTTCATCAAAATTATAGTCGAACCGTTATAGTAAGGAACTATAACCTTGCAGGTAAAATGAATCATCCCTTCTTCACTGCCTGAGAAGACTTTCTTTGCAAGGCAGGGTTCTTCCCTTTTTCTGAGCGAGAGTGTTCTCCCTCTGAGGTGATCCCAGACTGCTTTGATGGGCTGCCCTTGTGGATTAATAAGGTTTCAGCTCCCTCTCCAGCTAGTTTCAGTCATGTGATGACAGTATTGATGTATTCCATTGTCCACATAATCGGTTGAAGCTGATGTAATTGACACAATTGGGGAATTCCTTCAACATTCCAGCTATGATCATCCTCAATGAATGACTTTATTTGAAATCCCGCCTGCCTGAGACTAGCAGATCCAGCTGCCATTGTCATTTTAAGTCTCTCCTATTGAAATAGTGACGGGCAAACAATCAGCACCTGGCAAGGCCATTTATATTTTAAGTGACTTCCCAGCAATATGTCCAGACATGTCTGTGCAGAAACCACAAAGGAAATCACCTGACTTTCTGGAGTCCATTTTGTGAAGGTACAGTGTCTATATTTCATGTTGCTTTTTATAAGTAAACTATCCATCTCCCAATATGCTTTATGGACATATGACATGACCATAACACCTGCATGTTCAATATTGCACATTTAAAAAATATTATATTTGTTGTCTGCTGAAACACTATCAAACAACCTTCCCCTGTCTATTTACTTTAGTTGTTCTCTTTTTTTAACGTAGCCTTTGAAATGTTAATGAATCAAAAATTGCTTCGCCTTCATGTTGACTTAACTGAAGCCAGTCTGACTCTGGTCATATGCAGTGTTGACATTATGTTGGGCCATAAGTTGCATTTTTTCATCCCACATCAGGCTTATCATCATACCAAGGTGGGAAAGGGAACAGGCCAAGGTAGCATTCTTCTACTTCAAGGATTTTGACCACAAACATATCTGCTTCACCCCACTGCTACTGAAACCCTAATTCATTATTAATCTTCTCCAAAATCAATTTCTCAAATGCTCTCCTCAGCTGTTTCCTTCCTCATCTTCCGTCAGCTAATCAAGAATTTTGCTGCCCAAGTCCTCTCCCGTACATTGTTTTATACACCCTTTAGATCTCTCCACAGCATTGCTCCGTCCTATCTCAGCAGACATTGGCCCCTTCCCATTCCTCCTTCAAATTCTTTCTTGTTTCTTGTCCACCTCTTTCCTTGTAAAACCTCTGAGCAACCATGTCATGAGGAATGTGTTGACTTAGTGGCACTTCTTTATTGATAATATTCTGTTAGCTGTAAGAGTGGAGTAGTTCTCCTGCTAATGGTACTAGACAATGTATAATGGAAGAAAAGATCATGGGCAGAATTTTGCCCTTGATGGGCGGGCGGGCCCCACTGGCTCGGCGGCAGGTGGACAGCCAATTGCCGCCACCGAAACAGGCCCTGCCGCCATTTTAAGTGGGCGGGCCAATTAAGGCCCGCCTGACGGGAAGCGCTATGCGTTTCCTGTGCTGGGAGTGCGACGGGGGATTCCCCAACTGTCAGAGTGCGCTCTTTCGTGCATGCGCGCGAAAGAGCGCACATCTCCCTGAGACTAAGTGCTGTCTCAGGGAGATCACTGACAGTGTTTGAAACTTTAAAAACAGAAAAATAAAAAAATTATTAACATGTCCCCCTCATGTGACAATGTCACACGAGATGGGACATGTTAATAAATATCACAGAAACTTTATTAAATTTTTTTAATACCGACATGAAACCTCATCCTGCCGGTGGATGAGGTTTCATATTTTTTCAGAAGTCAGCTCGGGCTCCTGGCCTGCCCGCCAACCTTAATTGGCTTAATTATCCTGCCAATGGTCTCAATTGGCCATTGACAGGTCGGCGGGCAGACAGCTGATTGTGCTGTCAGCCCGCCTTCCTGAATATTTAAATGGGGCGGGATGACGTCGGGGGTTCCCCCCGACTCATCCCGCGTCATTTTCGCGTCGGCGAGCGGGCCCCGCCCCCAACTCACCAACGGAAAAATTCTGCCCCATATTTCCAATAACTAGATACATAAATGTTTATTCCCAGCCTTACAAGATCACCCCTCTGTATCTGTGTGACTTCATTTTTATTCAATCCTTCCTGAACACTACTGCCTAATTATTGCAGTTCATACTGAATTAGAGGAAACCATCTGTTGTGAATTCATTCTTAAAGCATTGCATTTAGACTGTTCCAAATTCATTTCATGTCGGGCATACAACCAGTAGACATGGTAATCACTAATGAACAGTAGTTTGGGCTATATTCCAACCTAGGTCTGCCTGTCAATACCGTATATAGTATATAGCTTGTTTCCACTGGAGTTTAGAAGAGCGAGGAGTGACTTGACTGAAGTATATAAGATCCTGAACAGTATTGCCAAGGTGGACATGGAAAGGATGTTTCCTCTTGTGAGTGAATCCAGAACTAGGGGGCACTATTTTAAAATGAGGGATTGCCTTTTTAGGGCAGAGATAAGGAGAATTTATTTCTCTGGGGATTGTGCAACTTCGGAACACTCTGCCTCAGAAGGTGGTGGAGGCGGGGTCATTGAGTATTTTTAAGGCGGGAGTAGATAGATTCTTGTTAGGCAAGTGAATCAAAGGTCATCGGGGGTAGATGGGAATGTGAAATTCGAAACAAGAACGGATCAGCCATGATCTTCAGGAATGGCGGAGCAGGCTCAAGGCATTAAATGGCCTACTTCTGCCCCTATTTCATATGTTCATATGTTTGTATATATCAAACTGATTTGATTGCCTAATGTACCTGGAGAATATTCTGTTGCTTGAGACAAAAGAAAGGAAAGGGAACCAAAAGCCATTTCATTTATCTTGTGCTAGAATTTCCCAGTAATGCAAATGAAGGATGTGTTTGCAGCTGGCAAAGATGCAGGCAACGGACAACCATCAGAATGAGATGGACGAGGTCTAAAAGGAATCCTGCCCCAGGAGAAGTTAGTGATACCTTACACTAGATCCCTCTTAGATCAGAGGATTTAAGGAAGGCAGTGAGAAGTGAAACTTTTTTTTTTCTGCTTCCTCCGTGACCTTTGGTCTGAGCGGTCTTTTGACTGTTGTTTTAGGAGGGCAGTCAGTAGGTGCTAAAGATGCTTACGCTTTGCACATTCATGCAAAACTGACTAATGGCTTTAAAGAAAATGACATGAGTTCAAAATAAAAATGACACCTCCAAAACAACTCTAGTATAAGAACATAAGAAATAGGGGCAATAAAGACCATTCAACGTTTTGATCCTGCTTCGCCATTTAGCAAAATTATGACTGATATACCTCAATTCCACCTTCATGAATTTTCTCCAAATCCCTCAATTCCCTTAGTATTGAAAAGTCTATCGATCTCTGTCTTGGATATACTCAATGACAGAGAATCCACAGCTCTATGGGGTAGAGAATTCTAAAGATTCACAACCCTTTGAGAAACGAAGTTCTCCTAATCTCAGTCCTAAATGACTGAGCCCTTATTCTGAGACTGTGACCCTTAGTTCAAGACTCCCCATCCAAATAATATAATAATAATAATAATACGACCATAATATCATAGAATTCTTCATCAAGATGGAGAGTGACGTAGTTAATTCTGAGACTAGGGTCCTGAATTTTAATAAAGGAAACTACGGTGTTATGAGGCGCGAGTTGGCTATGATGGATTTGGAAACGTTACTTAAAGGGATGACGGTGGATAGGCAATGGCAAACATTAAAAGAGCACATGGGTGAACTGCAACAATTGTTTATTCCTGTCTGGCACAAAAGTAAAACAGGAAAGGTGACCAAACCATGGTTTACAAGGGAAATTAGAGATAGTATTAAGTGCAAGGAAGAGGCATACAAATTGGCCAGAAAAGCAACAGACCTGAGGATTGGGAGCAGTTTAGAATTCAGCAAAGGAGGACCAAGGGATTGATTGAGAAGGGGAAAATAGAGCACGAGAGTAAGCTTGCGGGGGAACAGAAAAACTGACTGTAAAAGTTTCTATAGGTATGTGAAGAGACAAAGATTGGTAAAGACAAATGTAGGTCCCTTACAGTCAGAAACAGGGGTATTTATAATGGGGAACAAAGAAATGGCTGACCAACTAAACACATACTTTGGTTCTGTCTTCACAAAGGAGGACACTAATAACATACCAGAAATGTTGGGGAACACAGGGTTTAGTGAGAGGGAGGAACTGAAAAAAATCATTATTAGTAGGGAAATGGTGTTGGGGAAATTGATGGGATTGAAGGCCGATAAATCCCCAGGGCCTGATAATCTACACCCCAGAGAACTTAAGGAAGTGGCCCTAGAAATAGTGGATGCATTAGTGGTCATCTTCCAAGATTCTATAGACTCTGGAACAGTTCCTACAGATTGGAGGGTAGCTAATGTAACCCCACTATTTAAAAAGGGAGGTAGAGAGAAAACAGGGAATTATAGACCAGTCAGCTTGATGTCGGTAGTGGGGGAAAATTCTAGAGTCCATTATAAAAGATTTAATAGCTGAGCATGTGGAAAACAGTAGCAGAATTGGACAGAGTCAGCATGAATTTATGAAAGGGAAATCATGCTTGACAAATCTACTGGAATTTTTTGAGGATGTAACGAGTAGAGTTGATGAGGGGGAGCCAGTGGATGTGGTTTATTTGGACTTTCAGAAGGCTTTTGACAGCGTGTAAAATTAAAGCGCATGGGATTGGGGGTAGTGTGTTGAGATGGATAGAAAATTGGTTGGCAGACTGGATACAAAGAGTAGGAATAAATGGGTCTTTTTCCAAATGGCAGGCAGTGACTAGTGGGGTACTGCAGGGATCGATGCTGGGACCCCAGTTATTTACAATATATATTAATGATTTAGATGAAGGAACTAAATGTAATATCTCCAAATTTTCAGATGACACAAACCTGGGTGGGAGGGTGAGCTGTGAGGAGGATGCAGAGATGCTTCAGTGTGATTTGGGCAAGCTGAGTGAGTGGGCAAATGCATGGCAGATGCAGTATAATGTGGATAAATGTGAGGTTATCCATTTTGGTAGCAAAAACAGGAAGGCAGATTATTATCTGAATGGCTATAAATTGAAAGAGGGGAATGTGCAACGAGACCTGGGTGTCTTTGTACACCAGTTGCTGAAGGTAAGCATGCAGGTGCAGCAGGCGGTAAAGAAGGCAAATGGTATGTTGGCCTTCAGAGCCAGAGGATTGTCTTGCTGCAATTGTACAGGGCCTTGGTGAGACCACACCTGGAATATTGTGTGCAGTTTTGGTCTCCTTATCTGAGGAAGGATGTACTTGCTATAGAGGGAGTGCAGCGAAGGTTTACCCAACTGATTACTGGGATGGTGAGACTGACATATGAGGAGAGATTGAGTCGGTTAGGATTACATTCCCTGGAGTTCAGAAGAATGAAGGGGGATCTCATAGAAACCTATAAAATTCTAACAGGACTAGACAGGGTAGATGCAGGAAGGATGTTCCCAATGGTGGGGGAGCCCAGAACCAGGGGTCACAGTCTGAGGATATGGGGTAGACCATTTAAGACTGAGATGAGGAGAAATTTCTTCACCCAGAGAGTGGTGAGTCTGTGGAATTCGTTATCACAAAATGGTTGAAGCCAAAACATCGTATGTTTTCAAGAAGGGGTTAGATATAGCTCTTGGGGCAAAAGGGATCAAAGGATATGGGGAGAAAGTGGGAGCAGGCTATGGAGTTGGATGATCAGCCATGATCATAATGAAAGGCAGAGCAGGCTCGAAGGGCCGAATGGCCTACTCCTGATCCTAGTTTCTATGTTTCTATGTAAAAGAAGAGAGGAAGCACCCTTCCAGCATCTACCCTGTCAAGCCCCTTAAGAATGTTATATGCTTCAATGAGATCACTACTCATTCTTCTAAATTATAGGGACTATGTGCCTAGTCTCTCTCTCTTCAATCTTTTTTCACAGGACAATCCCACCATCCCAGGAATTACTCTAGTGAATTTTTGTTGCATTTTGTCTGAAGCAAGTATATCCTTTCTGAAGTAAGGAGACCAAACTATACACAGGACTCGAGGTGTGATCTCACCAACGTCCTAAATAATTGCAGCAATACTTCCTTACAATTCCTTTACTTGCCTATGCCAAAAGTTTTGTAATAAAGGCTTACATTTGCCTTTTTAATTGCTTGCTGTATCTGCATGTTAATTTTCTCTAATTCGTGCACAAGGACATTTGGGTCTCTCTGAATACCAGCATTTCACAGATTCTTACAAAAGTGGATAACCTCTTCATTATATTCCATCTGGTACGTTCTTAACCTGTCTGTATCCTTTTGCAATCTCTTTACATCCTCCTCACAGTTTCCTTTCCCATTTAACTTTGTACCATCTGCAAACTGACCCATTGTATGTAAAGACAGAGTTAGACTGAAAATACAGTGGGACATAGATATGGCATAACCTGCACTGCAGGTGTACTCAACATTCCATCTGTTTGGAATTTGCACATCTTCAGTGTATGAATATTGAAGTCTAGGTGGAAAAACACTTTTCTGTATTCTATAGCAGTTATGGAAAGTTCCAGGATTGTTGAGCCACCACACTAATAATTTCTAAATAAACCACACTTAACCATTTGATTTTGTACATTATTCATTAAAACAGATGACATTTTAAAAGTTTGATGAAGTTAGGGGTGATAAAGCTAGTACAAATTTACTCGATGGTAGATGAAGCAATACATAATATCAGTGCCTTTGGCATAATTCATATTTGAAAAGCAAATATGCAGTTGTTATTGAGAACTTTGAAAAATATTTTGTGGCGTGTAGTAATGTTCAAGCAACTAAATTTAACCAGCAGAAAGGAGAAGTGAATTTGATTAATTTGCTAATTGGATCCCTGTACTACCTCATGGGTTATTGTGAATGTAGAAACTAGCACAACCAACTGTTCTATTACAGACTACTTCTAAGTCTTCAAAACTCTGAGCACATCCAAATTTATCTAAAGTTGACTCTTAAGGACGCTCTCAACTAGGTACAATTGAGAAAAATGTTTTAAGAATGAACAGTCCATATTCCTGATGGATAATCTTGTTGAATTCAGATAACTCTGTTGAATTAATAGAATAAAATATAGGTGTGCTGCATAGATGGAGCAAATAAAATGTTCACAGCAAAGCCAATAGAAAAGCTAAGAACACAACTGAGCGGATTAAGTTTGTGTATGCAGTGTGGCAAGTCACTCCCTCGCAAATACAGGCACAGACATATTGTAATTAGTGTTTAAAGAAGAGGCGTTATGTAAATGTTTTTTTCAGAACTCAGCTTGATTTGCAAAGTGGCTGAAGGATCTCTTCAGCTTTCCAAGGAACTATCAATAGGAGGGAAGTAAATTATGTAACGTGAATCTTTTCTTCAAGTACTGTCCAGTTGGATTGAAAAATGACACTGGAGCAGATGCCATTGTGGTCAGTTTGTAAATAAGCAGGAATTAAATACTTGTGTAACCAGATAATATTCTCTTTGGAATAAAATGAGAAAATGCTGGAAAGAATCAGCGGGTCAAGCAGCATTCATGGAGAGAAGAGTTAACATTTCAGTTTGATGACCAGTCGTCAGAACTGAACATATTCTGTTTGGTTCAGGGTGTCAGATCTGCAAGGGTGCTTTCTGAGTATGTTAACAAAAGAAGAAATAGCTTTAAAAAAGGCAATTAACATTCGGCAATGGAGAAGACTCTTCGGATGACCAACACTCAAGGTTCAAAGTTTAATTTCCAAAACTGACACAGAAGTATAAAAGGCAATTCCTGAAATTATTTCAAGTTCTGAGGAAAATAAAAGTATGATGTCCAACCCTTTGTCCTGACATATCATTACACCTAAGGTTATAAGAATAATTTGGGCAATATCGACCAGCTGGGAGTACAGAAATAAAGAAGATGCAGTGGTGATACTGTCCATAAAAATGGACACATTTGCATTGGTGTTGATTTCATTGAATTGAATGGGAGAGTTTGACAAGAAACCGACCCAATGTACATAGTTGATCAAATGCTAAGAACAGCTTTTGGATTCAAAAATCTACTTGAAATTGGGATCCCAACTCTGGGTGTTGGAAGGTGATGTACAGGTTAAAGATTGATCTTTTCTGTAGCCCAACAGCTTGACAGCTCCTGGATCCAGTGTTACCTGTTACACCTCAAGTGGTTTCTCTTGCCATGTCTGCTTGGTCATTTCATGGTTCTACCCTTGGGCCTCTCCACTTCGTCATTTACCTGCTATCCTGGTGATGTTATCCAGATGCTTAGAGTCAGCTTTTACATGTATACTGATGGTACCCAACTCTATATCTTATTTCCTCCAGCTGCTGTCATTACTGGATGAGTCAAACATTCCTCCTTAATGTCACTAAAAACAAAGCCATCTCTTGACTCCTGCAAATACCTTGCATTTTGGCCTTGAATCTTTTATTATGTTTGTCACCTCAGACTTGGCCCTAGAGGTGAATAACCTTGTTTAACCCTGAGCTCAGCTTCCTCCCGATTTCCAATCTGTCACCAAGACTACTTTCTTTTACCTTTACAACATAGCTCATTGCCACTGCTGAAACCCTAATCCAAGCTTTTATTATTCCACTGTTGAACTTTTCAGATGATCATCTTGCTTCCCTACCTCTATTCATGAACCACAGATCGTCGAGTGTGTCAAATCTGTGTCCTCACCTGCAGAAAGGCCCACATTATTACCATTGCTGTCTTCACTAAGGCCCACTTGCTTTCTAGGTCCAAATGACTTGACTCTGATTCTTCCCCCTTTGATCTCCTCTAGCCCTATGTCTCTGTGCACACTAACCAGTTTTCCCAGCTTGGGCCTTCTTTTTTCTATATAATCATTAGCGGCTGTTTCTGCAGCCATCTTGAACTTGTGTTTTTTCCCTCAGTATCTGTAACCCTTCCCTGTCATTAGAAATGCCTGAGACCTCCTTTTCCACATCACCATCTCTTCATCCCACTTCACCATCCAACCCACAATTCCCACCCCACCCCCCAACTCACCCCACCCCCCTAACCATCTCCTCCGAACTTGGGGTCTACTTGCTATCCGTCCTCATGTTAAACATTCTGATGTGTCTCTTTCTATACAGTGTGCGGTATAGAAATATAAGTTGTTGTTGTATTAATTTCATTGATTACACCTTTTGCTTGATACTACTTCAAATAATCACTGATAGGAAATTCATAACATTCCCAAGGGCAAACGTTGCAAGTACTTAGAGTGTCTCAATGGTGTTCTTTGCAACATAGATAATATTCTGATTTTCATCCAGGTTGGAATCTTTGCCGAAATAAGACAGCACTCGAGACCAAATCCATTTACAATCAAGCAAAGGAGCTGGCTGGGCAGAAACATCTGTGGCTCAAACATAAACTACAGTAGCTTCATCTGGTCCTAATAACCCAGAGAGAACAGGCTATTGTACAAGATCTGGACATCTTTCAAAACCACCATCTAGAATGTACTTGTATAGATGAATATCAATGACAGGAAAATCTTTTTAAAAAGCTTTTCTTTTTCCCCCATATAGGATGGGGCAATGTTAGGTCCTACTTAAATACAAGTGTGACCTCCCTGTTAAAAGGAGAAGTGGAAGTATGTGTGTAGTATACAGAATGTCTTTAAAGGTACTGAGTGCATATAGTCTGAGAAGTTATTTTTATGCTGAGAAGTTCCTAAGTGTCTAGGTCACTTCTATTAAATATTTAAAGGAACTGTTGTCTGGTCCAGCCATCGTATAGTTGGAGCTGATCTAACAAATAGGAATGGGCATGTTGTGCCTAATAGTATTTTTTATTCTTGAAATCTCTTGTTTATTTTTTCTGAGATGAAAGGTACATATCAATCCATTCCTCAGCCTCTCAGCAGTACTTTACAGGTTGCTGTTGCTGTAAACCCAAATGCTCATTCTTTGGTGATACAGATGCTGCACCGTCTTTTCTCTTTAGCATATATTGCTGGGTGCAGGGTCAATTTGGCATTTCTGCAGAATACTTTAATTCTTTCTGACCACATTCTTTGATGACTAAGCAGTTTGACTTGCACAAAAAACAATGAAAAGTTATTTTTCACAACTGCAGATGACCTGAAGAATGGAGGGAAACTCTTCAGGTGAAGGCATATGGAATGAGTCTACTTAATGGATTTTTGAAAAATGTTTCCTTTTAATGCCTCAGTTAGTAAAATCAACATTTACTGAGCCATACTGCATAAGGGGGTCAGATTAAATATTATGTTTCCACCAGGCGTCAGTAAGAAGGAGACAAATGTACTCGATGTTTTAGGATTAGCAAGTGTGGGGGAGATGGTGAATCAACATGTTCCTGCTCTTGGTCATTGTCCAGTGCCACCACCTGAAATATTTGTGTGAATGTTAGGTGACCATAGGGCTAAACTGTGATGTTCCCATAGTCAAATAGTTTATTGGCTCATATTGTTTAGGCTGTTACTCTAAAGCAAGTTAGAAAAAGCTGACTAGAACACATGGAACTATATATCCAACATGGTTCAACACTTATTATCAGGTGACTGCTAACCCCCAATTTCAGTAAGCAAAGTGGTTTGTCCCAATGGCTTGGTGGGCAAAGATACCACCTGATGTAGTTCTAATCTGTAGATAGCTAAAGATGTGAGTTTAAATCCCAGTGTTTGCTGATATCAGCCGGATTGCAAATAGAGCGCTTTACAGTTGGGCTCAGCATTCCCAAGGCAGAAAGGGTGATAATATCAGTCAAGTTCAAATTTCTTGATTGTTATCTAGTGGCCCCTTGTTGGGAGTGTATGTGTGTTATGCATTTTGATTGGTGGTAAGATTAAACATGTATGTTGTGCCTCTTTACAATTGTATAGGCCATTAACACTGTTATAAGGGTACATGAAGAATGATAACTTAGGCAATGTATTGGAATGCAGCAGACACCTGTAGAACAGCAACTTTCTTCTAGTGCCTTCAGAAGATGGGAAAGGCAGAGGAATAACATAGGTGGCAAAAAAGTTTATTTCTCTGAGCATATAAGATAGCCCTTATTCCCTTTATTATTCTGAAGTTTCCTTTTTTGTTCAGCATTTCCTCCTTTTGATGCTTTGCTGGATTCTAGCTTGCAGATCTGCTTGAGGTTATTTTTTCCGTTCAGATTTTCTTTTCTCTCTGTTCCTTTGGCAGATTTCTTTGAATATTTCACATCTTAATTTTGATTCATCACTTTCATTGTTGCTTAAATCACCATCTTCATCAATTTTCAAGATTACTGCTTTTCCTTTATTTAGGCTTCTCTCTAATTTTACAACAGGAGAGACCACTTAGCCTCTCGAGTCTGTTCTGCCATTCACTCATGAGCTGGATTTTACACTCCCCTGCCGGCGGGTTTGAAGGCAGAGTGGCACTTAAAATACAGCACGTAGCCTTCCTGCTGCCTACCCACCCACCCCTAGGTCAATTAATGGCCACTTAAGGGCCTCATTTTGCCCTGCCATTGTTTTCCCCATGGCAGGGGGATGCCCCACCAACCAAGCAACTTTAGCTGCGCAGACTGATGTTGGAAAGGGGGAGTGTGGGGGGATCTCTTTTGCCCATCGGAGGCATGCCCCAAGGTCACACTTCCCCCTTTACCCTCCTCTCCTGGCCTCTCAAACCCGGCCCCTCACCCACCTTGCTGGAACCTGGCAGCCTGACCCTGGAAAATTACCCACCCCACCTCCCCCGCCAACTTACCTTGCCTGGCTCCACCAATGCTGGCCACTGGGGACTGCCTGTAGTCTCAGCAGTGGCCACCACTCCCATACAGCTCTGACTACAGAGCTGTAGGCCATCCTGGCATCTTTCAGAAGTGGGCTTCCTTTCCCTGAGGGATGGAAATCCCACCTCCAACCTATTAATGGACAGTCATACTTCCTGTGGGTGGGCTCCCCACCAACATTTTAGCAGGGGGGTTCGGGGGGGAGCTGGGAGCATGGCACCTCATAAAATCCAGCTCCCTCCCCACCCCCCCTGCTAAAATGTTGGTGAGGAGCCCACCCACGGGAAGTATGACTGTCCATTAATAGGTTGGAGGTGAGATTACGGAAATCTATCAATCTCAGATTTTAAATTATTGAACTGGTATCAATTGTCCTTCGCGAAGGAGACTTCCAAACTTCTTCAAACCTTTGCGTTTAGAAGGAGTTTCCTAATTTCACTCTTGAAGGGCCTAATTTTTAGGCTATATCCTCTAGTGGAAAGGGTTTCTATCTATCCTATCTGTTCCCTTTAATCTTCTAAATTCAAGGGATAGCAACTCCAGTTGGCGTAATCTCTCCTCATAATTTGGCCTTTGGAGTCTAGGTATCATTCTATTAAATCTACACTTCACTCCCTCCAAGGTCAGTATTCCTAAACTGAGATGCCCAGAACTGGATACAATACTCCAGGCACGATCTAAGCAGGGCTTTTTACTATAGGAGCATGACTTCTGCCTCTTAGTATTTAAAAATATAAAGGCCAGCATTCCATTAGCCTTTTTGGTTGTACTTCTGTATGATCTATTGATATGGACCCCTGAGTTTCTTTTGAGTTTTACTGTTTCCGACTTTTCACCATATGGAAAGTATTCTATCCTTTCTTACATTCAAAACAATCTCACACTTGTCTACATTTAAATCCATTTGCCAGTTTATCCATTCACTTAATCTATCACTGTCTCTTGTAATTTTATGCTTCCATCGGCGCAGCTTATAAATATCGCCACCTACCTTTGTACCATCAGCAAACTTCAACATGTGACTCACTACCCCATTATCTAAGCTGTTAATAAATACAATGAATAGTTGAGACCCCAATACAGATCCCTGTGGGATACCACTCATCACATTCTGACAATTATAGAGTGCCTGACGATTATCTTTGCTCTCTGTTTTCTGCCTCTCAGCCAATCTCCTAATTAGGTCAATAATTTACCCTCAATGCCACAGCCTTCACATGTTTCACTGGATCTTAATTTCGGAACCTAGCAAATCTGTTGCAATTTCTAGATTGATTCCTTGTATTTATTTTCTTTTTACTGTCATGAATCTGCACATTCTCCAGTTCTATCAGCGGATTGTCTGTAACTTGTAGGAGGAATGGATTGCAATTTTGATTTATCTTTATGCGTTTATATGTGTTGTCTAATTTGGATTTTCATTTGTCTTACATAAATCAACTCAATTAAAATCACATAACCACTGTCTGGCCATAAGCATGAATGAAGTAAGGGATTGTTAGAGGACCATTTACGTTTAAGGCACCTCAAGTCCTCAAGAGGACGCTTACTTCATATTCTATATTGTATAGCTACATCTACAACTGTACAGTTAAATGCCATCATAAAGTTTCACCTCAGTAATTACAATAATATAGTGTCAAATGACATTTAGTATGAATATTTATCACAAATAACTGTCATAACTTGATTTTCAGTATTACGAAAGCACATATGTTGGGTTAAATTTAACATAATAGTACAATTCAACTTTAACTTGTATGTTGATATGTGAAATATTGCTAGTTTGCATTCACTATAAATTGGATAATGCACGTATAAAGACATTCAAGCACTTAAATGCTGTTGCACTGTACCAGTCACTGCAAACTCCATTATCATAACTTGTTTAAATTATATAAGTCAGCTGTGTAAATATGCCTCCGAGATTGTAACCATCAAGTTGCTTTTTCCACATAAGATTTCTTACTTTTTCACTTTCACCTCTGGCAATATTGTGACTACGACTGATGCTACTTAAGGAATTTAATACGCAAATTATTAGCAACTAAACTACTGAAAATAAATCCCTTTTTATGTCAGTAATGGTGTCTGCTCATCATTCTTGTTAATACAACTCCTGTTTTGTCTCGATATCAATGAAGTAATGTATTCAACAACTGTACACTTTGCCACAAACATGTTCAGTCCAGCCCTGACAACTGACCTACTCCCTGCTAACTGTCTTTAACCAGTGTACGCTGCAGTTTTGTCAACTGACCCATTTGCTGCTGACTTTCTCTAACCAAGTTACTCTTCAGTTCTAACCAGAAGATTAACTTCCTGCTAACAAAAACGACTTGCATGATTTATTTTATTCACAGGATGTGAGCATCGCTGGCAAGGCTTGGATGGATTAGTCCATCCCTAATTGCCCTTAAGAAGGTGATGGTGAGCTGCCTTCTTGAACTACTGCTGTCCATGTGGTGAAGGTACACCCACAGTGCTGTTTGGCAACGACGATGAAAGAATGATGATATATTTCTAAGTCAAAGCGGTGTGTTACTTGGAGAATGTGTTCCCATCCGCCTGCTGCCCTTGCCCTTGGTGGTAGTGGATTTATATGGTGCCTTTAATGTAGAAAAGCACCCCACGATACTTCACAGGAGCATAGTAAGACAACAATTGTCACTGAGCCACAGAAAGCACTATTAGGGCAGGTAACTAAAGCCTTGATATGTTTTAAGTAGGGAATTAAAGGGGATGGAAAGATAAGTAAGTTTATTGAAGGGAATTCCAGAACTTGGGGCCTAAATGGCTGAAGGCCCATCGCAGTTAGTGGGGCAGAGAAAGGTGAGGATACACAATGACGTAGTTGGAGGAACTCTTGAATTCATGGCGGGTTGTAGGGCTGGAGGAAGTTATAGGAAGGGATTTGAACATGAGGATGAGAAGTTTGAAATCAAGGCATTCATGGACCAAGAACCAGTGTATGTCAGTGAGCTGAGTGGCACTTGGTGTGGGTTACAATATGAGTAGCATAGATTCGGATTAGCTCAGATCTATAGAAGGTGAAAGATAGAAGCCAGCCAGTAGCACATTGGAACAATCATGGATGGGGTTTCCAGCAGCAGATGGGCTAAGGCAGAAAAACAGGTGGGCAATGTTATGCAGGTGAAACAAGGCAACATTTGTGATGTAGATAAAATTGGGTTGGAAGTTCAGCTCAGGTTCAAATATGATGCTGAGGTTGCAAACAGTCTGGTTCAGTGGCAAAGCTGGGAGATTGAATTGAATGCTTCAGTAATAAGGTAGGTGTTATCACTCATGACCCAGGATTATATCAAGGCCATGATGCCAATGCAACAATAAAGTCATGGCTAGCATGGGACTGGTGACAAATGGATGGACATTTGTGGGTGCATATTGTGGAGATGCAGAGAGAAACAGTGATTGTTGTTCCACTGGCAGAGTCAATGGTGTGCTGGGCAGGAAGGAGATTCACAATATTAGCCCAAGGGTGGTGGGGGGGTTACATTGGGTGGGAAGAGCAGCTAGAGAGGTGGCTTGGGCAGTTGGAGTTGTTGGCGTTATTGTAAGGAAGCAGTGCTGAGTGCTTCAATAAGCCTTGGAAAACAGAGAGAAGCATGGAGAGAAGCTGTGGGCTTATCCAAGAGGGAGTCAAGCCTGAGACATTGGCAGGAGAATAGAAAGGTAGACGAACGGGGAGCAGGAGTAACGGACAAAGTACCTGAGGGGAGAAATGAAAAGATGTATGGCTATGCGACAGGAAAGGGAGGAAACAGGAGAGATTAGCCTAGAGGGGTAAAAGGGGAGATGGATGTCTTAAATTAGGATCCGGAACAACAAAAAGAGCATGTGAGCGGATACATAAAAAATTCAAGTTGCATAGGTATGGCAAAGATTATAATAGATATGCCCTGGTGATAAAATGGAGAATAGAGAGGAGACAGAAATATAGCCCAAGTTTAAAGTCCATGTTCGGATGAAGTTGATTTGTAGATAGATGATGATTTTAGCTTGGAGCACCAATGAACTAATCTTCAGGTTTGGAGACAGCTGCAAAGGGTGAATGATCCCAGGAGCGACAGAATATCATTGGTTATACTGCTCAAGATTTTCCCGTGGTAAATAGAGACTGGGGAAGGTGTGGAAAATTAACCATGGACAGCATTAAGTTGATCCAGGTGACCAACAGAGTAATGGCTTTGGTGATGAGAAGTGCACCCCAACAGATCCAGTATACTAGCAGAGGGAGGAACTGAGTCATTGCAAATGGGAAGCAAGCTATAAACAGCAAAACAAAGGTAATTCGGCAAGTTGGAAAAGCAACACTAAATGAAAGGAGGAGGATTTAGGACAGAGACATCTCAATAGAAAAATGAAATGCAAAATAAAACAACTTGGAGTTGAAGGTTTAGAAGCATCTCTTAAATGACAAAACGTAGTTAGTTATCATATTGCAGCTTTTTCTAAATCAGGACCTTAAGTTCAGGAGAGTGTCAATCATGTCATTTTCTTTAGCATAGACATGTGTCCACAAAAATATAGAAACCAGAATTCCTTAGTACGTTCAACAACAAGTTGTATTTGCATAGCAACTTTAACGTAATAAAATGTCCCCAGGTGCTTCACCAGAGCATTATAAAGCAGACTTTGACACTGAGGCACATAGGCAATATTTGGGCAGATGACAAAAAGCTTAGTCAAAGTGGTCAGTTATAAGGAGCGTCTTAAAGAAGGAAAGAGAGACAGAGAGGGTTAAAGAAGGAATTCCAGAGCTTAAGTTCTTGGCAGCTGAAGAAATGATCACCAGTAGTGGAGCAATTAAAATCATGGATGCTCATGAAGCCAAAATTAAAGAAGTACAGGTATCTCAGGGGGATATGGAATTGGAGGAGATTGTAGAGGTAGAGAAGGCTGAGGCCATTGGGGGTTTTAAAAACAAGGATGAGAATTTTAAAATTGGAATTGGTAAGTCTAGAGGCAACAAAGGCATGGATAGGGATTTCTGCAGCAGATGAGCTGAGGCATGGGTGGCATTAGGCAATGTTACTTGTGGAAATAGGCCTCTTGTGTTATGAGAAATATCGTATGTACTGTACTGTCCAACAATATGAGTGATTCAGGGAATTTCTCACTGTAGTTGATTAAATTTTATGGAATAATTATTTCAAAATGTTTGACTTGCATGAACATGTCTATTGATGGTCTTCCCACATTTCTTTGACCATGCATTTCTAGGGTGAAAGAATCCTGCCTTTCTTCTACATTGATGTGTATGTGTGTAAACACTGATTTAGATTTTATTTAATCAAGAAATGTGGTTTAGAACTTTAAAACCCACTTGCTTCTTCACACAGTGAGTTCCTAATCTAATTCAGGTTGTCATTGAAGTTAATGCATCACTTACACAGAAGGAAAGTGAATTTTAAAAAATAAGTGGTTTCATAGCAGGTTCACTCATGTACCAGAAGCTCATGATAGAGAACCATTGGCAAAACCTGGAGAATAGGTCACCAACCTGAATTGTAATGAATGCGATGAACAGATCTAAAGAGGAAATCCATTGCACTGGAAGCCTCGTTTGCAGTCTACAATGAACTAATTCAATGTCAATCTTATTGCATTACCATTATAAAAGCAGTGAGCATCATAAAACTAAGTCTTCAGTTTATTTCTGTCCAGTCAGTTAAATGCCCAATAAATAGAGGCTTGACATGGCATCTCAGCCATATCGATTGCATATCCTGTTCTATGTGGGAACTCCAGGACGCTTTTCATGTATTGGACAGCATCATGTGTTGGAAGCGTCAACTGCAGCAGTTCATGCTCCAGGTTTCAGAGATTGAGCGGCAACTGGCGTCCCTAGAAAGCATTGAGAGCTACTTGGACAGCACATTTCTGAATGTTGTCATCCAGCAGTTTAAGGTTATTCAAGCAGGGAGGGAATGCGTGACTACTGGGCAGTCAAGGAGAACCAAGCAAACAGTGCAAAGGTCCCATAAGTGCATCTCACTCTCCAACAGTATTCAGTTCTGAATACTGGTGGAATTGATGGTTTCCTGGGGAGTGCAGCCAGATCCAAGCCCACAGCAACATGGTTGTGTCAGCTATACAGGGGGGCAGGAGGAAGATTGGGAAAGCAATAGTGATGGAGGATTCTGTAGCTAGAGAAATAGACAGGCATTTCTGTGGCTGCAGATGTGAACCCAGGATGATATGTTGTCTCCATGGTGCCAGGATCAAAGATGTCACTGAGCCGCTGCAGAGCATCCTTAGAATAGAGTGTGAACAGGCAGCAGTCGTGGTCTATATCAGTACTAACGTGATAGGTCAAAAGAGGGATGAGATTCTGCAGGCAGAGTTTAGGGAGTTAGGAAATAAACTAGCAAGCACTACCTCAAAGGCAGTAATATCCAGATCACTCCTGTTGCCATGTGTGAATGAGTATAGAAATAGGAGGATCGAGCAGATGAATATGTGGCTGGAGAGATGGTGCAGGAGAGATGGTGCAAGAGGGAGGGCTTTACATTCCTGGGACATTGACACCGTTTCTGATGAAGATGGAACCTATACAGGCCAGATGGGTTGCACCTGAACATAGCCAGGACCAATGTCCTTGCGGGTGGTTTGCTAGTGCTATTGGGGAGAGTTTAAACTAACTTGGCTTGTTGAAAACCAGGAGGTAAAATTAGAGAGGAAAAACAAGGTGCATAAAGAATTGGGAGAGACAAATAACAGTATGGTAAGATATAGGAAGGCATAAGTGGGTCAGAACAAATGGGAATACAATATGGTCTAAATTACGTTTATTGTGCATGTATGTGAGCACACAGCATGTGGTAAATAGATTTGGTGAGCAAGCACAGATAGCCAAGTAGGAATATGATGTAATGGCAATAACAGAGACCTGGCTCAAAAAAGGGCAGGATTAGGTACTAAATACTCCTGGCTTCAAGGTGTTCAGAAAAGACAAGGAGGGAAAGAAGGGAGGAGGGGCCAGTATTGATGAAGGATAATATTACAATGCTGGAGAGAGAGCTTGCCATTGAGAAGTCGAGGGTAAGATCTATTTGATTAGAGCTAATAAACAGTAGAGATACCATTACACTATGAATGTGTTCTACAGACTACCAACTTGTGGGAAAGATATAGAGGAACACACTTGCAAGGAAATTACAGATAGGTGCAAAAATATAGAGCAGTTAGATTGGACTTTTACTATTCCAGTCTTTATTAGGATAATTATAGTGTAAAGGACAGAGAGGGGGAAGAGTTTCTGAAGTGTGTTCAGGGGAATTTTCTAGATCAGTAAGTTTCCAGTCTAACAAGGAAGAAGGCAATCTGGGGAATGAGGTAAGTCAAGTGTCAGTAGGTGATCATAGTACCAGATGGTTTAGGTTGGCTATGGAAAAAGACAAGGGGGCCAACTTCAGTGGGGTGAGAAATGATCTGTCCCAGTGAATTCGATTGAAAGATTGACAGGCAAAACTGTAACTGAATAATGGGCTACCTTTAAAGAGGAGATGGTTTGGGTACATTCCCATGAAGGAGAAAGTTAGGAGGCAAAACAAATCCAGAGCTCCCTAGCTGATGAACAAGTTAGAGAGTAAGATGAAGCAGAAAAAGGATGCCTATGGCAAATGTCAGGTTGATAATATGAGTGTGCAACAGGCTAAAATATAGAAAATTCAGAGAAATAATAAAGGAAATCAGAGAATCAAAGAGAGAGTACAAGAAGAGGCTGGCGGTTAATGTAAAAGCAAATCCAAAAGTCTTCGATGGGCATTTAGATAGGAAAATGGTGGTAAAAGGAAAACTCGGGCCAATTATGCACCAAAAAGAGAATTTAGGCATGGAGGCAGAGGGCATGGCTGAGTTACTAAATGAGTAGTTTGCATCCATTTTACCAAGGAAGAAAATGCTGCCAGAGTAATAGCAAAATAAAAAGTAGTTGAGACACTGGGCTAAAAATTGAAAGAGGAGGTTTAAAAGGCTGGCAGTACTTAAAGTTGATAAGTCACCAGGACTGGATCAGATGCATCCAAGGGTACTGAGGGAAGTAAGGGTAGAAATTGCAAAGGCACTGGCCATAACCTTGGAATGCTCCGTAAATATATGTATGGTGCTAGAGGAGTGGAGAATTGCAAATGTTACGCCCTTGTTCAAAACAGGGTGTAGGAATAAGTCCAGCAACCACAAGCTAGTCAATTTAACTTTAGTGATGGGAAAGCTTTTAGAAATTATAATCCAGGACAAAATCAACAATCACTTGGATAAATGTGGATTGTTTAAGGAAACCAGAACAGATTTGTTAAAGACAAATTGTGTTCAACTCTCTTGATGAGGCAACAGAGAAAGTTAGTGAGGTTAATGCAGTTGATGTGGTGTACATGAACTTCCAAAAGGTGTTGAGTAAAGTGTACATAAGAGGCTTGTCAGCAAAGTTGAAGGCCATGGAATAAGAGGGAGAGTGGCAGCATGGATATGAGGTTTGTTGAATGACAGGAAACATTGTAGTGGTGAACAGTTGTTTTTCCATCTGGAGGAAGGTATTAGGACCCCTTTTCTTAATTAATGACCTAGACTTGGGTGTACAGGGCACAATTCCAAATTTGCAGATGACACAAAACTTGGGAGTATTGTGTACTGTGAGGAGGATAAAGATAGATTTCAAGAGGACTTACGCTAGTGGAATGGGCAGATATGTGACAGCTGAAATTAATGGGAAAAAATATGAATACATTTTGGTAGCAAGAATGAAGAGAGGCAATATAAAATAAAGGATACAATTCTAAAGAGGATGCAGGAGCAGAGGGGCCTGGGGGTATATATGTGTTTGTTGAAGGTGGCAGGGCAGGTTGAGAAAGTGATTAATAAGGCAAATGGGATACTAGGCTTTATGAATAAAGGTATAGTTTATAAAAGCAAAGGAGATTACGGTGAACCTTTATAAAACATTGGATTGGCTTCAACTGGAGTATTGTGTCCAACTCTGGGCACTGCACTTTAGGAAGGATGTGAAGACAGTAGAGAGGGTGCAGAAAAGATTTGCAAGAATGGTTCCAGGGATGAGGGACTTCAGTTAGAAGGATTAACTGGAGAATCTAGGGTTGCTTTCCTTAGAGAAGAGAAGGTTGAGTGGAGACCTGATAGAGATGTTCAAAATTACTAGGGCTTTGGAGAGAGTAGATAAGGAGAAACTGTTCCCATTGGCAGACAGGTTGAGAACCAGAGGACACCAATTTTAAGGTGAATGGCAAAAGAACCAAAGGCGTCATGAGGAAAACTTTTTTATTGCAGTGAGTGGTTAGGATCTGGAATGCACTGCCTGAGAATGTGATGAAGGCAGTTTCAATCGTGGATTTCAGAAGGGAATTGGATATTTATCTGTAGAGAAAAATTTGCATGGCTATGGGGAAGAGGTAGGAAGTGGCACTAACTGAGTTGCTTTAGGAGAGAGCTGGCATAAACATAGCTGGCTGAATGCCCTTCTATGCTACAACCATTCTATGATTCTAAGTAGCTAAAATGTCATTACGTTGCAATTAACTTAGAGAAAATCCTCATTATTGTTTGAGCTTTTCCCCTAACGTTCGTTGGCACATTCATGGCTAGGCAGCAGTTTCAAAGCAGATTGATTCCCTTATGAGCTGAAACTCACATTTTATTCATGTTTAATAAGTAGTTTCTAATCAATTTAGATGAGTTTTTGGAGAATATATGGGATGCCCACCAAATTGTATCATAGTCATCAAAGGTGGGAAATAAAAAGTTGTCAGATGAAAATATATATGTATATTTTGACACAACAGGATACTAAAACAACACAGTACTATAAGATCACAAGTGATTCATGGATATTTTCAGAAAATTATTTCCTACGATTTTTAACAAACATCTAATCTTTGGGTGATTGGTTTGGTGTCTTTTATAGACCCTCAAGATGAATGATACAATTTCCAGTTCACCAGCAGTGTGTTGCTCTTACCCCAGAACTGAAAATAGCCAGAACTGAAATGTCCTGCCATTTGTTTTATTTCATGATACAGCCACTTTGTTTTATTTAGACAAAACTGAATTTGAGTATTGCTGAAAAAAGAGACACGTTTAAGCTTTTTTTCTTGCACTCATCAGGACACTTTGCAAGAATACCAACATAAGGGAAAAACAACAATTTATACTGTATGTGAAGAGAGTGCTGATTGGTTGGCAAGTGGCGTTGCCATGGGGAATGCACCAGTGATGGTGGCTGACAGTTGACTACCAAGCATTGTTTGAAATTTAAACCAGGCAGCTTGACTCTATTGGTCAAGGCATTGCCCTGAGGAATAAGTCAACGTATGGCAGTCACTTATTTTGTTTAGCCGAAACAGGCACAATATAGGTACATGTTCTTTCTGTCTGCAAAGAACAGGGTCCTGTGCACTATATGTAGCTTCTAATACATGCAAATGTGCCACACTGTGAGCCCGACTGACAAATTGGTTGTCAGCGTAATTCTTAGCACACTGAGGATTATTTAGCAAATGCTGTCCAATCGTGGAATCACATCTAATGTTGGACACTGTGTTTTGAGTTTTGCAAGCACAGGCTGGTTGGATACGGTCTAGACCCTGCCCTTTGCAAGAAGCGGCTGGAACATGCTGTTTGATATGATCCGCCAGTCTTTGGGGTGTACATACTACATACATACCTAGCATCACATTGAAATTCATATACCACATTACTCGTTTTGTGATAAGCAGAATGTCCTTTTGGCTTGACGGAAGCATCCTTTTACTGGCAAATACCACTCATGTTGCTATTGCATAGTAGCAACATAACTAGCTTCACCTGTTCATCATATTTTTGAGATACCTTGCCCTTCCAGGGTAATCTGAGCCAGACTGGGTACTTTTCAGGGCCGAAAGTGACGGCCTTAGGCCTATTCATGAGTTTGCGTGATATACAGCACAAAATGATCTGATCAGGGTAGCCATTATCCTGCAGGACACCTTTGATGCATGCTATTTCAAAACAAAGCTTGCATGGTGGGTAAATCGCTCAGGCCCTATTTATGAGTTTGCTTATAAGACCAATCTTATAGCATGCGGAACTGTAAGAACCCCAACGTGTATATTGACCGGTGAAGGTAGGCTTGTGATAGATCGTGGCAGAGAACCTGCTGGCCGATCTCTCAACTAGTATGTCAAGGAAGGGGAGTTCATTTGACTTCTCCATTTCAAAGGTAAATTTGAGTGCAGTATAAATTGTTGTTTTCCCCTTAGATTGGTATTCTTGCAAAGTGCCGTGATGAGTGCAAGACGAAAAGCTTCGACATGTCTTTTTTTTCAGCAATACTCAAGTTCTGTAGTGCCAATGACTATTTGTAAAACTGAATTATTGTTGAGATATTAGCAGCTTTTCCATTCGAGCTGTAAGGTACAAACTAATGTTCACTGCTCTGAAGATTTATGCTAGCCTACACTGCTATCATTTCTGGGATAAAAAAATGTGCACCCATACATTTGGGCATTTCTTACCCATCCCCACTCTGGTGCTGTCAGTGCCGCCTCCTATAAAAGTGTGATTCTTCTTGCCCCCACAATCCTCCACTCCACCCGACACCCCCACCTCTCGTTCCACCTCTGTTGCCATTGCTGATGTAAACCCCTGATGATTGTAGCATCCTGCTTGGATTCATCTTGGCTGCCTACCGATTCTGCTGCGCTGGCGCTCCCTGCTGTACTACCTGACAGTGGTCTTATGCTCGATGTCCAGTGGTTTTCTTGCTCTATTGCCAGCAATGTTCCCATAACTGCCACTCAGGCCCCAGTATGTGCACAAACAGTAAAAGGAGATTTGTTTTGTCTGCACACCTGAACTTTGCTCTCAGGACCTGTGAAATGTCAGGTTCAAGCCATTGTCAGAGCCATGGAATTCACCTGTTTTATAATGGAGTGTTATCACTATGGTACATTATTAATGTAACAATATTTTTGATGATTCTGTAGCTTTTATTTTCCCCCTAAAGGTAATTTCAATGTACTTTATACTGAGTCAAATGCAATCCAATACACTTTTAGGTAATCAAGAGTGTAGGTAGTGAATTTCTTTTTAAATTTTTTGATTCAATATTTGTTGTATAACTGTGTTTATTCTCTTTTCAGGAGCAAATCAAAATCCGAACTGAGTTTTGAAGATCTTTATCAGACAAAACAGAAACAGTGCCAAAATGACTCTGTTGAGTTGCTTCTAATGAACACTAAGGAGAGGCTGGTGACTGAAATAGAGGAGCGTAGGGCTCCTCTTGCCACCATGGAAAGTCTTTCTGACAACGAGTCTATCTACAGTTTTGATTCACGCCGCTCCTCTGGATTTCGCAGCATAAGGGGTTCTCCAAGTCTGCATGTTGTAATGGAGAAAGATGAATCACATTGTTTTTACATTGATCCAGCAATTCCAGAGGAGAATCCTTCTCTTAGTTCCCGGACTGAGTTACTTGCTGCAGATAGTTTATCTAAGCATTCTCAGGAGGTGCAACCGCTTGAACCACTGCATAACAGCTGTTATTCTCTGCCTAGTCCCCTTCAAGCAGACCTTGGTGAGCAGGAGAACAAACGAGCCACAGAGGTGGAAGCAGATAGTTTTTCAGATAAGTTGCCAATGGAAGAGGATAGTAAAGAATGGACAGAAAGCCTGCGAGAAGTGCCAAGTCCACAAGTGCTTGAGTTTGCTGAGTTTATAGACAGTCTTTTCAATTTGGATGGAAAAAGCAGCTCCTTCCAAGATATTTATCATTTGGTACTTGATGATAGTCTAGAAGAATATAATGAAATTCCCAAGTCAGTAAGTGAGCATGAGATCCTGATGCGGGCGCAGTTTGAACCCAACTTAGTGCCAAAACCACCCCGTCTGTTTGTCGGATCAGCGGATGCTGGGACCTCATCTGGGATTTCGGTCTCCCCATCCTTTCCATTCAGTTCATCAGGTGAACTGATGGACATTACTCCAACCTGTGTAAGCAGCCAGGAGTGCCTGACTATGGATACAAAGTTGAGAACTTCAACTCCAGCAGACCACCAACCTAACTCTAATAAACCTGCAGAAGTTATCATCTCAGCTCTTTAGAACCTCTGTAAACTACTTAACAGAGCATATTAGCATGCTGACTTTGAAGTGTCTTTTTCTTTAAAGAGATTGTGAAACTTAAAGGATGAGTGCAAACCACTTGGGCCCACAATGGTATAATAATAGAACTGACCCAGAAAAAGGTCCATGGTGGAATAGAAAGTCAAGATCTGACCAGCAGTTGTCACATTGAAGGATCTATCAATATGGGGGATGTAGTTAACCTGCACTGAAATTATGCAGTCTTTTGTTAATCTCCTGATCGATGTGTGAGTAATGAACAAAGTGAATAAGATGACTAGCATTTGGTTGATTGATTACCATGAGAGGGAGAGTATTAATTTCCCTAAAGACTATTGTTTTATTTTGAGATTGATGAGTTTTTTTGTAATGGAGTTTCAAAGCAGGCTTGTACCACCCCAAAGTTAGCTACATCCGGGTTTGATTATGGTTTTAACCCAGTATTGAAGGAAACTCTGCAAAATAAACTGGACCCATTAGTGATATGTGGCATTAATAGTGAACTCACCAGTACCAGAAACACAGGGATTATAGTACAGGATCACTTAAAAGGACATTTCAACCCTATCCTCTCCACATTATTTCCAATTATGTTGGCGATTATTAGAAAACTAAATGCCTGAAATCAGAATTTAAAACAGAAATGCACAGCAGATCATTCTGAATCTGAAAGAGAAAAGTCGAGTTAATGGGCTGGATTTTCATTCTGCTGCAGAGACAGGTACGGAGCTGGGCATTCCAGCAAATTCATGTTGCCAAGCAGCAAGCCTGTTCCCAACATGGTCCCACCTCCCAGCGATTTTGGTGGAAGCGTTTTCTCGGGATTGTGGCAACATGCCTGAAAGTGGCGGGGCATTAATTGAGGCAGTTAACAAGCTACTTGAGAGTTTGTTGCAGGGCTGATTGAGATTTTGAAGGTGATGCATGGAAAATGCACTGGTTCAGCAGCATTTTCATCAAGGTGACATGGCTGCACAACGGGAAGCCAGTCAGAGAAGCGGGAGCCATTCCTGACTTTGCAGAAATGATGGAAAGAGCAGAGAGGAGCTCTTCCATTGGCACACAGTGGCTATTGCGTGAGCAGAGCTTGCTGTGTGTTTCATGTGGAGATGCTGAGGCGATTGTGGGGTAGTGCACCTGCAGGGGTCAGTGGGGTAAGCACGGGTGTACAGGCAGCCACTTCTATGCAGCTGTGGCAAGTGAGGCCATCCCTGGACCTAGAACTCAGCTACTTTGAGGTGGCGATGAGTAGCAGCTGCGCCAGCAGCACATGCAGCCCCTTGGCACAAGAAGGAGGCAGAGGTGATGCCCAAGGGCAGGGAGGGCACAAAGGTGCTAGACTCACTATAGGGTAAACTGCCAAAGAATCTGCTTCCTAGATGTGGTCGAGCACAGTGTTGCCAAAAGCTGTGTGTATTGAGACAAATGGTTGCTGATTTGTGTGCCTTCGTGCAGGAGAACCTCAGGCCTCACTGGTTGCGTGAGTGCACCCTGTCAGTAGCCATGACAATGATGGTGGTGCTGAACTTCATCTGGGTTGTTTCAATGGGCAGCAGTGGATCTGTGTGGCATCTCGCAAGCAGCCGCCCATCATAGCAGGTGACAGATGCCCTGTGTGAGAGTGCATTGGACAGCACTGAGTTCCAAATGATAGGACCACTAAGGCCCAGAGGCATGGCAGGATTCCCTCGATATGATCAACTGCACCCATGTGGCCCTCAAGACCCCAGCAGAGTAGCTAGGAGCCATTTATAAATATGAACAGATTTCACTCCCTTAGTGTATGGCTGGTGTGCAACCATCTCAGGCATTTTCTGCAGACGTGTGCAAGGTTTCCTAACAGCTGCCATGCTGTCTTCATCCTAAATCAATTGCAGATGCTACAGCTGTTCATGCCACCAGAGAGACTGGGGGGCAAGGGTTATCAGTTGAAGAAATGGCTGCTGACACATGTATGTAACCTTGCAACAGAGGCTCAGAGTTGCTATGACCGCTGCCATTTCAGCACAAGGGCGACCACAGAGCAGGCTATCAGGCTGCTGAAGATGTGGTTCCCGTGTCTTGACATGCCCTCAATGTTTTGTGCATGGTGGTGGCATGCTGTGCAACCTGGTCCTTCAGTGAGGTGTCAACCTTGAGGGTGAAGATTTGGAGGACTGGTACATGTTTTCAGAGGAGGAGGAGAATGACTATGTGGTTGGGCACAGCGATCCTGTTCTGCAAGGCCTTTCAAAGGTCCAGCTGTGACTTCAAACCGTTGGCCAAGGTGGCAGGGAAGCTCAGGCTGCAATGATCCAAACACAGTTCTTGTGAGGATGGCTCATCCCAATAATATTTGGCCCCGTACCTCTCGTCTCCTACTATGAACAGCTGCAAACAAAATGCCTGCCATGCAGAGCCATCTCCTCAATGCCTCGAAGACATGTCGCCACCAGCTACTTGTGTCCCTGACCACCCACTTTTTTGTGTTTCACATCCACTTCATCATGCTGGTGCCATAATGCCCTCAAAACAGTGCGATCACACAATTCATGGTTCACTATCAACCATTTAATTACAATGATGCTCAATCAGTAAACAGAAGTATTAAGAAAACACAAAGGCCTGGATTTGTCATCGGGCCTGGGAGCGGTCAGGAAACGGACTGCCAACCACAATCGGCCCCTGACTGCAATTTCATGTTGGCTGGCCAATTAATGACCAGCCAGCATGAAACATGCATTGAAATGCTCAGCACTGCCGGGAAGAGGGAGGGCGATGATGTCATTGCAGGCACGGGTGAACGCTAAAGGCATGCAGCAGCCTCAGGGAGCTGCAGACCTGAAAATCAAGTAAAGGTTTTAAAAGCTGAAAAAAATGTCCATGCATCACAATCAATCACCTGAAAATATAGCTGATAAAAGTGCTGCCCGGAGATATTTATTTTTATTTTATTTCATAACGTAAGTTTCATCCTGGCCTTGGATGAGGTTTGATGAAAAATGCAAAGTCTGCCTGGCTGATTTGCCTGTCCACCAACCATAAGGTTGTATGGGCCACGAAAAATCAGAGACAATTGCGCCACAATGGGCTTAATTGCCTTCTCAATTGTTGGCAGGCATGCATCTGACTTTTGCACATGCCTGCCGAGCGAAACATCGCACGAGTGCATGATAATATCGGGACGCACACCTGACATCTTCTCGCGCGATGTTACGCCCGATCGGGTTGGGTGCCCGTGGAGCATAAAATTCGGCCCAAAGTGTTTTACTGTTGCAGCCACTCCTACGTGGTGCTACCCACTGTGGCTGAGGTAGAAGTGGAGGCAAGTTGCTTGATTTTCTCTGCAGGCGGTGAGATGTCCATGGTGTCTGTTCACAGTGTCTTGGGCACCATCCCAGCTGTCCCACCAACGATTCAGGGGCAGCCTTGGTCATGGGGGTTGGCAGTATAAATGGTGTCTGAGAGGGGCCAAGGGAGTGGCCAATGATGAAGATGGCAATGAGGAGTGGTCCCCTTGTTATCACCCCTGGCTGTTTGGGCCCTTTTAGGGCATGCATGCACATCAAAGGGAACCAACAACTGGGGTGGGGTGGGGGGGGCATCTGGTTATCTGTCAATGCATCTTTGCAGCATAATTGCAACTGATCTTTCAGCGCTACAGAATGTGGCATGCATTCTGTGTATGCACAATGTACCTGCATCCACTCAGCATGTTGCTACATATGGCTCTCTATGAGGTGGACTAATCTTTCAATGGAAGAACTCAAATGCTCACCCATTCTAAACTCACATGATGCCCCACCAAGGAATTTCTGTGCTGCTGGGGGGCGCGTTTGTTTGCTGTGGCGATGATGCCAAGGTTGCAGTTTCATCCTTGGAAGTTACTGCTGATGGCATAGATGTATGCTGAAGTTACTCCCCCACAACTGGCCCTGTGGGAGACAAATGGCTTTGGTTAGGAAAGCTCTCTTCTGTTGGTAGCTGCTTCTGCAGAGCTCCAGCTACCCATAACAGCCGATGTATTGGCGTGCAGCCAACAAACGAGGATGGAGCCCTATGTCCATGGAACTGGTTTGATCTTTTTACCTTGCCTTGGGCAGATACCTATCTCACTCTCACTGACTTTCTGACTAGCTGGCATCCTGGAACTACCACCTCCATGGCTGTGGATATATGCGCCACTCCACCACTGGAGTGACCCCTTTCTTGCACTTTGTGCGCTCTTTTTATTCCTGCAGAGTCAAGGTTGAGTGCCCTCTGTCACCACATTCAGCAGCATCTTAACAAGTGATGTCTATGGCTCCCGTGTCAGCTCCTCCATAAGATCTTGTGGTGTAAATGTTGTCGGTGGCTCAGGAGCGCACCAGGGCTCACACACCCTCGCTGTTCCTGAGCATTATGTGCCCTCAGGCTGCTCTGCTCATAGGTAAAAAGCCAAATACTACACATGCTGGAAATCTGAATTAAAAACTCAGCAGGTCAGGGTTTGCAGAGAACTTGTCATCAACCAGGAACGTTAACTCTGTTTCTCCCCACAGTTGCGGCCTAACCTGCTCATAGGTGTCCTGGTGACCCCAGAATTAGATGCCTGTCATTTGGATATAGCATTGCACTCACCTTGCCAGAGCTCAGAAGGTCATTGAAGTGCTTCCTGAACTGCACCCATGACCTGCTGACCACAATGCAGCTGCTTCCCTCCTGAATCACCTGCATCCATGCCGGCTTTGTCTGACTAGCTGGCTTCCTCTAGAAACTCGACCTCCTCCTCTAACAGGACCCCCAGGGAAGCGTTGACAAATCGTGGGACTGACCTTCCACGGTGCATGCCATGCTGGCACTCCACTGTGTTCCAACTTCTGCCATTTCCCAGGATGCCGGCATCCACAGTCATGGCTGCTGGGTACCCTTTAAATCAGGCCTGCCACGTCTATATCCCACCTCCTTCATGCATCTGCTAATCCTTATTGGACAGAGAATATGCTATTGGCACACTAATTAGTCGCTTCCTTCAAAATAGCATTGGACTTCCAGCAACGATATGGAGCAAGGTCCCAGAAAGGACCTGACATCAGAGTCCCAACCAAGGAATGAAAATTCAGCCCAGTATTTCAGTTAGAGACCCTTGTAACAACCAGTTTCTTCATTTTTGAATGAAGGGACTACACTCAAATCATTAAACTCTTTTCTCATTCAAATGCTGATGGACCTGTTGGTTATCCCTAACATTTTCTGTGTTTATTTACAATTCTTTTCTTCAAATGCACCATACAGCACCACTGCCTCAGGTGGAAGTAGAAAATGTTAGAGATAAATTAATTTTGCATAACATTTTTATTATTTGAAGACAGTCAACAGAAAACAGTTCAGTGTTTTAATGTTTATTGCGCTGTATAAGCTATGACCACCACATTTGCTGTGCTTTTTTGAGTAGCAACATTGTTGCCTGAAATTGAATATTCCTGCACTCTGCTGGTCATGTTGGAATACTCTGTAGCTCATTCTGTTGACAACAGGCAATGCTAATACAGAGAGCAAATTACTTTTAATCACCAGATCAATTACTTATAAAAGTCACCAGAATAAACTTTGATGGACAACCGAGGGAACTGAGAACAGAAACTAAATCCTGAAATGCTGAGACGTCTGGTTGTGAGAGCTTTGCTCCCAAAATTATTGTTGGTGACTTAAATGATGGCATTGGAATTTGACTCTTGAATAATAAGTATGTTAAGCTGCAGCAATCCTGTCAATTTGGGTACTAGTCTATCACTACTGATGATCTTTCCTTACTCTGAACTAGTCTACCTTTTAGACTGCTTCAAATTGCTTTACTATTAGGTGCTTGCTTATGTTGCTGCTGTATGCTTCAGCAGGTGAACCACAGTTGCTTTTAAAGAATGTGTATGCATATGCAGTATTGCAGAATGGAATTTTTGGTGTCTGTACGCTTTAGCTTTGCTGGTGATGAATTCCAGATGTGCTGGCAGGTGATCAGTTGACTATTATCTGATGAAACCCTTACGTTTTAAAGAATACAGTATGCTGTTCTCATTGGCTTATCTTGACGGTAATTTAAAATTGCCGTTTTTTTAAAAAAAAAGATGCACTCAGCCTGAGTAGTCAGTATAACTGCTATACTTCAAATCAAGATTTTTTAAAAACTTTTTTTTGGTGAGTAGTATTGCTAAAGTCAGTAACAACTTAGCACATTTGGACGATGCCATCACCAATTGCTTCTCAATGCACAAACAGGAAACATAAAGCAGCAGGCAATATTAATACAAGCCTAATTCTAACAGGGACACCAGCTCAACCATTTCATCCTTTGCATAACCATAAAAGGACTGAAGGTATTTCTAACATGGCACTATTTCAGTTACATATTGGAGTGCCAGCATAGCTTGTCTCACGCATTAGCTGTTACTCGATTGCTGAGATTAATTTTTTAAAATGTGAAATTTGAATGAGTAAAGGCCATTCAGCTGCTGCTTTTTCCAGAGTCCCACAACAGTAAAGCTAAACTTTAAATGCCATTTAAATTTTAGAAGTAAATGCAACCTTAATATTTAAAATCTTTTTGAAAGATTTAATACGTTAACATGACATTTTTTTCTTTTTTTTTATGTGTTCACAGGATGTGTGCATTGCTGGCTAGGCCAGCATTTATTGCCCGTCCCTCATAGCCCTTGAGAAGCTGGTGGTGAGCCACCTTCTCGAAGCGCTGCAATCCATTTGGTGTAGATACACCCACAGTGCTGTTTGGAAAGGAGTTCCAGGCTTTTGACCCAGTGACTGTGAATGAACAGCAATATAGTCCCAAGTCAGGATCATGTGTGGCTTGTGGGGGAACTTGCAGAAAGTGGTGTTCTCATGTGTCTGCTGCCTGTGTCCTTCTAGGTGGTAGAGGTCAAGAGTTTGGAAGAGGCTGTCAAAGGAGCCTTGGTCAGCTGTTGCAGTGCATCAGTGCATAGATGGTACACACTGCTGCCACTGTGCATTGGTGGTGGAAGGAGTGAATGTTTGTGGATGGGGTGCCAATGAAGCGGACTGTTTTGTCCTGGAGCTTCTTGAGTGTTGCGGGAGCTGCACTCATCCAGGCAAGTGGAGAGTATTCCATCCCACTCCTGACTTGTATCTTGTAGATGGTCAACAGGCTTTGGGAAGTCAAGAAGTAGGTTACTCGCTGCAGAATTCCTAGTCTCTGACCAGCTCTTGTAGCCACAGTGTTTAAGTGGCTGGTTTAGTTCAGTTTGTGGTCAATGGTACCCCTCCCCCAGGATGTTGATATTGCAGGATTCAGCAATGATATTGCCATTGAATGTCAAGGGGAGATGGTTAGATTTTCTTTTGTTGGAGATGGTCATTGCCTTGTGTGGTGGAATGTTACTTGCCACTTATCAGCCCAAGTCAGAATGTTGTTCAGGTCTTGCTGCATATGGACGCAGACTACCTCAGTATCCGAGGAGTTGCAAATGGTTCAAAACGTGGTGCAATCATCAGGAAACATCCCCACTTCTAACCTTATGATGGAGAGAAGGTCAACTGAAGATGGTTGGCCCTAGGACACTACCCTGAGGAACTCAACAATTTCCTGGGACTGAGATGACGGACCTCCAACAACCATAACCATCTTCCTTTGTGCTAGGTATGACTCCAACAAGTGGAGAGTTTTCCCCCTGATTCCCATTAACTTCAGTTTTGCTAGAGCTCCTTGATGCCACGTTCAGTCAAATGCTGCCTTGATGCCAGAGCAGTCATTCTCACCTCACTTCTGGAGTTCAGCTCTTTAGTTCATGTTTGGACCAAGGCTTTGATGAAGTCAAGAGCTGAGTGGCCCTGGTGGAACCCAAACTGAGCATCGGCGAGCAGGTTATTGCTGAGCGAGTGCCACTTGATAGTACTATTGATGACCCCCTTCCATCACTTTGCTGATAATCGAGGGGTAGACTGATGGGATGAAAATTGGCCAGGTTGGATTTGTCCTGTTTTTTGTGGACAGGACATATCTGATAACTTTCCACATTGCTGGGGAGATGCCAATGTTGTAGCTGTACTGGAACAGCTTGGCTAGAGGCACGGCTAGTTCTGGAACACAAGTAGTATTGCCAGAATATTGTCAGGGCCCATAGCCTTTGCATTACTGAGTGCTTTCAACCATTTCTTGATATCATGTGGAGTGAATTAAATTGGCTGAAGACTGGCATCTGTGATGCTGGGAACCTCAGGAAGAGGCTAAGATGGATCATCCACTTGGCACTTCTGACTGAAGATGGCTGCTAATGCTTCAGCTTTGTCTTTTGCACTGATGTGCTGGGCGCCCCCCCCGCATCATTGAGGATGGGGATAGATGTGTAGCTACCTCCTCCCGTTTGCTGTTTAATTTAAATGCGTGAAAGAGCACAGGCCCTGACTCTCCCTCCTCCCCCTGCCCACACAGGTAGCGCTGAGTGCTACTGGCCATGTGTTATGCTGGGCGGGCCTTAATTGGCCTGCCTGCATAAAATGGCAGTGCGCAGCCAATGGCAGGCGGCGATCAGCTCTGCTCCATCCCAGCCCGCCCACCATAGAAAAAATTCCCCCTTTTGTCTCCACAACGACTGTGCGGTGGTCACTCCTACCAATACTGTAGTGGACAGATGTATCTGCGACAGGTAGATTGTTGAGGATGAGGTCAAGTAGGTTTTTCCCTCTTGATGGTTCCCTCGCCACCTGCCAAAGACCCTGTCTAGCAGCTATGTCCTTTAGGATTCGACCAGCTCGGTCAGTTCCCAAGAGACATGAATTCACAGCACAAAACTTCACCTAATTCAGGACTAGTTTGCACTAAATTAACCTTCTCCCTCAAAGCCTACACAATGAATAGTGTGGGAAATGAAAAAAAAAGACACTGATGCAGTAGATGGGGCTTTCCTGAGGTTAGTGCTGGAGCATTTTGTTCGGAGACAACAGAGGGGGCTTTACTTTGCAACTAACCTTACTGTACCTGACCAGGGTGCCTGAAATGCAAAATATTTTATTCCACAAAACTAGTATCCCTCACCTTGATGAACACAAAATCTGAGGTGAAGAATGGACAGTGCAGTATGGTCGGTGTGCTATCTCTACTCTTTCATCTTTGCATATGTGACAGTTTTAAAGTAAAATCTGGACCAATGAAAGGGACACTATCTTTAGCTGAACAGTTGTTTATTATCTGTATATATTTGTGATTAGGAAACACTACATGAGGTAAATGGTGAGTTTATCAATACCTTTCAAGGATATGGTTTACCAGAGTCCAATAACCCTGTGTTGTAGTTTACACAGCGCATAGCGGAATAGCAGCCATTGCCTGCACTAATCTAATTGAATAAACTGTAGATGTATATAAAGCAAGTTTTAGCAACATAGTGAACTATAACACAATGGACTTTAGGTTATCTGAAGCAGTAATCAGGAAACCTGAAATTTACCACCTCATATCATAAAGTAGGAAATGTTCCTTGGAAAACGTGGTGTGCAACTGCAAAGCAACTTATTTCTTTAATTGTTTTCTGTAAAAATAGATATGCATAGTCATTATATAATAAACAATAAGGAAACAACAGGTATGTATTATTTTGACCATAGCCTATGTGGTATAAAATATTTCCTGCCACTGCATGTAGTTAGCTTTTTGTGTTCTAGTGAATCTACTGAATATCAAGTATAAGTTAATTATCCCACACAGATATTCATGAGATGCTTGATGATAAACTGTATTTTTCTATTGTGTGCACAATTTTTTTTGTTAATGTGGTTTCCAAAAATATCTAACTATTTACCCTAAGCAATAAATTGTTAGATTTAGCGCTTCTGTACATTTATCTGAGTCAGCAGTTTCATGAAGGAAATGGTGGTATGTTTCCACCAGGTGGTGTCCAGTGACAGTACTTCCTGGAGCATGTTCCTGAGTCAGGTATGAGCCTTCAATCCAAGCCTAGAGAAGTCTAAAATAAAAACAATAGAAGAGTCATATTGGACTCAAAACATTAACTGTGTTTCTCTCTCCACAGATGCTGCCAGACCTGCTGAGTTTTTCCAACACTTTCTGTTTTTATTTCAGATCTCCAGCATCCGTAGTAATTTGCTTTTATTGTAGAGAAGTCTAAAGTCGGCTGAAAATATTTGCCTTTTAACTACAGTTAATTTAAACAGATTAAGAATTCATTAAACCTCCTAATTCACCCTATTCTCATAAACCTTACTCCAGGAAGAAAGGTTTTGACTCTGGACTTGTCAATGACAACTATGGTAAACACATTGAAGCACATATCATGTAGGACAAGCAAGCTTCTGTCAGATTGTCTCACCTTCCAAGATGGAAATGCTGCCATCTGTTTGTGGCATTATAATAAATTGAGAAATAAGAAATCTCTTATAACTAAGATGACAAGTCTTGGCAACTCAGAGACTTAGGATTTTCCAACAGTGCATGGAACACTCAGAAGACAAGAAGCCACAACTAAATATGTGGTTGTAAAGGCAGCTTATTTTATTTGCTCTTTAATCTTGGCAATTCCATTGTTCAAAAAATAAACACTTAAGATATTGCTTTCCACAATGACCTATTTAACATGAGTATCTGCTTTGGAACTAGCAACAGAAGTTATACTTTTAACTGCACATCGCTCTCTGATCAGGAAAGTGGAGCTCTGTGCCTGCATGCTCATGTGCACTTAGAGTTTAGCCTCCCAACATCAAAATACCACTTATTTATTACAGTTAGTAAAGAACTGATAATATAGCTCTTAAATGTTTAAAAATAAAATGTTGAGAGTTCCCATTCATTGTATTGTAGCTGATGTACAATGTATAGTCTCCTTCCCATGGTTTCCAACTCTTGCTAAAATTTGATGTGCATTCATTGGCAGCTTGACCCCCTAGTTATACAGTAATTTCTATTTTGATATGGCCTTGTATAGTTAAAAGGTTTTCCATTTTCTTTCTTTTTTAACAACCTATTCCGTGCCAAAACTGACAATTTTTGTCTTGTGGGCATTTCTCTACACTTCTATTTAGATGTACAACCTTTGGGTGACAATTAAGCAGTATTGTCATGTATAGCTGAGGTTGTGCATAAAGGTCCATTTCTTCACTTTATTATTGCTTAAATTAACATAATATATAAAAATGATTTTGGACTTAAGTGTATTTTATAATTTGTGGTCTCTTTGTAACTGTTTAATAAAATGCACAGTTTATGAAGATTGAAGTAAATGATGAAACATTACATCAACATTTAAGGTGGCGAGGGCACAGGGAACTTTTGCTGAGCTTTGCAAGCATTTTATCTAAGATAAAATTCCTTGTTCTGTGTAATATTTATATGTTTTCCATTGTGCAATACCTTATAACCTTTTTAAGATGTAATATCTTAAAATTAATTATTCTTTAAAATGTATTTGCTTTTTTGGAAATAGTTTGATATTTGACTGCTGATATCAGAGTTTCTCTGTTTCAACACTGTCATGTCATGCGGTGTAACTTATCCCTCAAGTGGAAGGGAGAGGCCACACACACTATATTAAGGTATACTGTGTATCTGTTTACAGTTCCAGTTAGATAATGTTATCTTGACGATATATTTGCCTTGAACCAAGGCCCCCACCAATCCATACCAGACTGCAAAATCCAATTGCACTAACAAGATCATCTTACAAGTCAACACTTCCCATAGGAACCCTTACTCTTCAGAAGCATGTATCAGAATATTGGGTGCAACCTACCCATGGTTTTCTAACCATTAAAATGAATGGCGGAAAATTGTGGCAAGTGTGTATCAAAATTTCCAAAATGCTCTTCCAATGGCTGAGGCTGTGCACCAGCAGCACAGATTTGAAATGTTTTCACCTCGGGAAATTTCATGGGGTATAATATAAGCAGTACTTAAAACCAGGCTGGCAACAGCAGTCTGTAGGATCCTCTTAATGTGGTCTTATAAGTACTATATTTTAACTCATGGCTAATCCAAGCTCTCAGCTGTAGTCTGAAATGGGAGTTAATTTACAGCAACATGTATTCACTTTATCACAGAAGATATGTAAAAAAATAATTTTGAGATCACTACTATATCATTAAAAAAGTATGATACAGTAAATAATCTTATAAAGGAGGGAAATCAAATAAGTCATGTTTAAACCGCCAATCTCTTGAAGCAAAGTTTTTGTGAAGTTTTAAAAAAAACACCAGAGAACTGCTTTCAAATAAGTGACTGTAAACTATGTTTCTGAAGGAGATTGTATTAAAAGTAACTCAGTTACACTAATTCGGGTCCATTGACTGAGATTCTATTTTGATAGTTTACAAGATTCACAAGACTGAATAACTTTCTTGTTATCACTACTATCATTGATTAACACTTTATAGACTGTTGAGACCTTCACTGGGATGCAAATAAAAATTTGTAACACACAAAAGACCAGTTGGCTAACATGCTTCTCAAAGAAAACATTTATTTAATAACATAGCCTTGATAATGCAATGTGTTGATGTTCCTCAAAATAGTGGGACACAAAGTGTGAGAATTTATGTGTGACCAGTTTCTCCTCTCAACCATACAATCCTAGAGTATTTGGGCTGGGGTTGGTCAAGGAAGGCATCAAGCTGAAGCAGGGTATTCCTCTGTGGGATGCAAGGTCATTTGGTGGCTGAGTTCACTTGTACTGCTTTTCTTTAGCTCTCCTGGCTGCAATAGCAAAGGTTTTTAGAGCAAGTTTTATTAGCTGGACCATTAGCTGGAGAACGTAGTAGCCTTAAAAATTGAGGTAGAAGGCGATCACAACTGAACCTTATTACTATAACCTGGTAGGGGCTGGCAAAATAGTTCCAATTCTTGGTTGATCTTGGACATCTGAATCCTTTGCTACCAAGGACATGTAATAATGAAATGTTGCTGTAACTAAGTTGTAAACCTTCATAGTGAGATGCTTCACTTGACCATTTGTTGAAATGCATATACTTCAAGACAATCATCAAGGATTCAGCCAAAGACTGTTAACAGGGTCAGTGACCAGGGTTGCTGACTTGAGCCTTCATCATGGTCATGTTCATTGTCTGCATTTATAATTAACCGTTGAACCCAATTTAAAAGTTGTATCATAGTGTGATTATGTTACTTTTAATGCTATGTGCCTTAATGTTCATAAGTCTTTTATGTGGCACCTTATGTGGCTTCAGGGAGGGGAAAAAGCAGCTCGGCATCCCACTGCTGATCATTATCCTGTGATGTGCTTCCTGGTAAGTGCAGCATGAGAACAACAGATTAGAGTAAGATTGAGTTTGGCTGTGATACCTTCCCCCACCAAATATCCAGCTAATACCTACACTCTAGACCCATAAGTCATTTGCCAAGGGATAAAAAGGCTGCCATCCTCCCAACATGAGTCAGCCATTGGAGTTGGCGAGAAAATTGAGGGCAAAAGTATGTTTAGATTAACTTGCTGGTTTACCAAAATTTTATAATGCAGCCCCAAAAATGTTACTCTAAGTAAAATAGTACTCATTAGTTGGGACTTTATAGGCTTTAAGTCACACACGACAGAAAGCTGCACAGTGAAAATGACAAAATATTAACAAAATTGTCAAGAATGAACCATCAGTAGTTGGAAACCACTTAGTTCTGCTGATTAACTTACAGAAAGTGGCCTTCCTGTAATTTCATAAGATGGAGCAGGTTAGTTACCTTTTAAAGCAATATGACCAAGTACCACATCATCTTAATCCTCAAGTATTCATCTGAAATGTGCACCTTTTTAATTTTTTTATTTCTGTAAACTTAGACCAGATAGGCAGGTTTTTTAATCTGCACCATATTTTCACTTTCTTTCTGAGGTTAGATAAAGAAATACAGTATAATTCTTGCTTAATATTGCTTCTCAGTACTACCTATTGCGTTAAATGTAGTAGCAGGAGAAGATGGCAAATGATGAAAATTAGCCATAATTTGCTGTAGTGTGGGACATGCATTGCCAGTTAGACCTGTGCTTGCACATTAAGTACTTTTTTAAAAATTGCAGGAAATTTTCTGAAATTGCATTATCATCAGCTCAGCACAGGGAAACTGAGCACCTGGGAAGTAAGTGAACAGGACAAGAATTATGTGTGAATTATTCCTGAGAAGAAGATGTATGTTAGAATGGCTTGAATACAATATCAAATCAGGGTACAGGAAGAGTAATAAAGAGAGTGATAGAATGGAAAAAGGTTTAAAAATGTAAATGTTAAATTTAACATTTTTAAAATCTCCAACAACAATTAAAACCTGAGGCTCCCTACTTGTAATTTATTTTCAGTGCCAGATAGGTTGACTGGCAGACTTCTCACATTGTTAAAAGGGTACTTAGATTGAAATGCATAAGACTAACTGTCGGTGGCAAGTTTAGTTCGCAACTTCACGCTGTATAATGTGTCAATGGAGAGCCGTGTAGTGAGATGCAGTTTTTGCAAATCTAATGGGGAACAGCACATCTCAGAAACAAACTTTTGAATTTCTATGTTTAATCATGTATCTGCCCTGTGGCATTTGTATATAAGTAGCAGCAAGTCTCACTGTTATATTGACAGTAAATTATGGACCGTTGTGCTTCAGGCTGAAGGTCAGAAATGTAGTGCAAACATTGGAGGCAGAAGATTTGCAATTTATTTACACACAGTTCAACTCTATTAATCATGCTTGAATAGACAGTTGTTTAGATTCTAGAACCCAGTTGGATTTTGAGTTACTCTGAACATAAGAAGATTTCCTTCGTTGCTGAGGAAGATGTCCTTTTGCATAGGAAATCCTGATTGCTTATATGGTTAGAATCAATGATTTGCCACATTGCAATATCTTAAGACAAGATGGTGTCTCCAACACCTGCATCTATAGGAAATTTGCTGCACAAATACCAGAGTTTTGCATTAAAATCCTGGTGAGAGTAAAAATGCCAGCATTTGAGCTGACCTCAGTGATGACAAATCACTTAGTTATCATTTATATGTATAGCATCTGTATCTTAGTCTCACAATGAAAATCTCCCAAATAGGAAGTGCTACACATAGATGTAGAGCCAGTTTGGCTTCCTACAGTCATGGGGCCTGAAGCTATTTTCCTGGAATTTTTCTGTGCAATTTGAAAATCTGAATCACATCTTCAAAGATTTTAAAAACAATATGAATTTGGTCACAGATGTTACATTTTATTAAAAAAACTGCAAACAGTCCTCTGATATCAAAGGTCTTAAGATGTTTTATTTTACAAGCATGCTGAAGTATATTATTGTTCCTGTATGTGCTTATCACAGGGTACAGATTTTGTTTGCTCTGCTTGGAATACATGCCTGCATCATCTCTTCAGTGCAGTCATCTTACCCTCTTTCTATTAACTGCAATCACCATAATACGATATGGTTTTAATGGGAAGAACAATTTAGAGAAGAGTGTCGTCATGGTGCATATTTACAGAATAATGGTATATTGCAATGCGCAGCATCCCTGTGATGAATTATGATTTAAAATGGGAATTTCAGAAGTATTTTTATAAATTGTATTTCCACCATATTTATTTTTGTTTTTGTTGTGCTCAAATGGTAAAAACTGTTGTAAACATCTTGATGCTTCTAGGAGCAATGAAATATGTGAAATGGGATTTTTTAAAAATTCTGCCTATTTACAGTTGAGAAAAGGGAATTCATTAACCTACTTGAAAAAAATGTATTTGAGATTGCAGTCAGGCAGTATGTGAAGGTTCTGTTGGAATAGGTCATCTTGTGCTTCAGTTTAGTGCTGATTCTTTATCATTTTTTATTCTGACTCTCTTGGGTCTGTGCTAGTAGATTCAGATAAACTCTGCACCATTGTACCTGCAAAAACTACTGATTGTGTAATTATGCTGTGTTTTTGATGTCTGTAAAATGTTAATGTCACATATACATGATGAATATCAATCTTTATTAAAATTCCTATAAAAAGAGAAAGTCCGGATGATTTTCGCTTAACTAACAAGATTTTTAAAAATCCTCTAGTGCAACATATTGCAGATAATTGACCATGTAATATTATGTTTAATGGTACACAGTTTTTAGCACTTTGTAATAACAATTTTATCCTGTGTAGATATTTACCTCATTAAAATAAAAAATAAACTCTGGCTCTCGTTTCTTGCTGATCAGTTCACCATTTATAATATTACAACTCCCGGAGTCTTCTAGTTTTCAACCAGCAAGTTGTCAAGCAGATTGAGGTTAAATTCACTGTGCTTGAAAGGAACATGGGATCAGGGAATTTGCTCTTTGCAGAATTATTAATTGTTGCATTATTAATTGCAATATAAATGCCATCAATATGAAGGAAGTTGCCAATGAAAGTCGATGCGAGCAGCCACAGCCCAAAGTTGCATATGATTACAGTCACGTGAATTAAGTAAATACATAAGGCGGTGGCAAAGCAGTGTAATTGTAAATCTAGTCTCATGTTTTAATTTAGACAAAGATTAAAATTCACTGCTGTAGCAGGACAATTTTTAACTTTGGATAAGAGACGGCTTATAAGCCTATTGCAGTTCGGACATAAACTTGAATCTAGTTTAAGAGCAAATGCTGACTTTTCTTTGCTCCTTAATTTTTCTTCAAATCTTCTTTCCCAAATGTGCTGACTGTGCTTAGATATGACTGCTATCCGGGACCTTAGCTAAGTGGCCTATTTTCACGAGCTTAGACGAAATGCAAACAAGCTATTTTACCAATGGCGAGCATTGCAACAAAGCAGATTCTGTGTCGCTTACTGTCCAAAGATGCACTTTCCAAAAGAAATAATGATTGGAAGCAGGAACGCTTATTAATTTCCCTTCTAAGCCTTGGTGTACTAATGCCTTTACTTTCCTAGACTTGGGGTACTGAGGCTAACTAGTTCCCAACCACTGTCCAGGATGAGATGAGTTGAATTTAGGATTTTCCTGATCTCTATGGCTCTAGTTCAATTTAGCCACTCTATGTCAGAGATATGAAAAGAGGAATAAACAAAAGAAAGGCAACCAGAAGTGCAGGGCTGATTTTGTATGGTAATTTCTCACTGTTAGGGAGATGAATCTTTGAACAAGGTCCTTTTCTGAGAGGTAGAGTTAAGACTTTAGGACAGTTTGTTTTGTATTTCTATATATTTTTAAACTTTTACTTTCAGAGATGAGTAAATTTTACTTGAGTCCTCATTGAAATTAGAGCACAGAAGGAGGCCATGCGGTTCATTGTGCCACTAACTGGCTCTTCAATTGAACCTATCTACTCAAATCCCATTTCCTTGCTCTTGGTTCCAAATCCTTTTATAATCATCCATCTCAGATTCTTACTTAGTTTGCTATAGTCTATGCCTCAATACCCACTTGTGTTAAAAGTTATAATTGGTCTCTCCTGGCCAAGAGATATCTCTGTCTATGAGCACATTTTCAATCCCTATTGTGGTTGAAAATTGTGTTCTTTCAAGCTTTGTTTAAGACTGATAACTTTCTTGTTTCTACAGATTGCGTGCAGTTCTGAAATCCACATTATATGAAGGATGTGATTGCACCAGAGAGAGTGCAGAGGAGATTTACCATGATGTTGCCTGGGCTGGAGAGTTTTAGTCATGAGGAGAGATTGGATAGACTGGGGTTATTTTCCTTGGAGCAGAGGAGATTGAGGGGGGACATGATTGAAGTGTATAAAATTATGAGGGGCATGGCTAGGGTAGACAGGAAGGAACTTTTCCCCTTGGTGGAGGGATCAATAACCAGGGGGTATAGATATAAGGTAAGGGGCAGAAGGTTGTGAGGGGATGTAAGGAAGAATTTTTTCACCCAGAGGGTGATGGGAATCTGGAACTTGCTGCCTAGAAGGGTGGTAGAGGCAGAAACCCTCATAACATTTAAGAAGTATTTGGATGTGCACTTGTGATGCCATGGCATACAAGGCTATGCCCTAGTGCTGGAAAATGGGTTTAGAATAGTTAGGTACTTATTTGACCAGTGCAGATTCGATGGGCAGAAGGGCCTTCTGTGTTGTAGATCACTATGACTCTACCTGAAGAATTTTTAAATAGAATGGGTAGCAGAGAAACAGGCTGTTCACCAAATGTCATGTATTTTCACAGAATGGCCAAAAGGCAGAATAAACCTTTGCCTTTGAAGACAATTCAAGGTCTTTTATCAGCTTCTGGAACAGAGGACCGATGGTGTTAGCCTTGATGGCAACTGCATGTACTCTTGTTTTTGTTAATACACTTACTCTTTGTATCATTGTGTCTTGTCTGTGGAAAAAAGGGGAAAAAAACTACTCTTAACAGTATGGAGTTGCCCATCTTTCTATAAATCTATTTACTTGGCTTGGGTTTATGGCATTAGAAAACTAGTAAAGTGCACTATTTAAAGCTATATATATGATTTTTAGGAAAGTGCATCCTATTTTCCATAGACATTAAGAAACGTAATTATAATAACTTGCATTTATATAACACTTATTACACAGGAAAATGTCCCATGATGCTTCACAAAGGCGTAAAGAAGCAACAGACACTGAGCCAAATGGAGGGGTTGAGAAAACTTGACCAGATAAAGGCTTTTAGAAGGGTCCTAGAGTAGGGGAGGGAGATGGAGAGGCAGTGGTTTAAGGGGGCAATGCCAGAAGGTAGAATTTAGGCATGTGATTGTATGGCCACAAATGGTGTGGCAAAGGGAGGGAGCTTGCACAAGAGGACAGAGTCAGAAGAACAGAGTTTGGAAAGGGTTGCAGGGCAAGCAGAGAGGTGCAAGAACTAAATGGGGGACTTTAATTATCCTAATAGAGACTGTGATAATGGCCAAAATTTTCCTGTCAGCAATTTGGGGGTGGGACCCACTCGCCAATGGGAAAATGATGCGGGATGAAGCCGGGAGGAACCCCCGGCGTCACCCCGGTCCGTTTAAATATTTAGGAAGGCGGGCGGACAGCGAAATCAGCTGTTCGCCTGTTGACCTGTCAATGGCCAATTGAGGCCATTGACAGGATCATTAAGCTAATTGAAAGACCTCCCTGTCCAATCTTAAGGGGGCTCCTGATAATACATGAAACCTCATCCACTGGCGGGATGAAGTTTCATCTCAGTTTTTAAAAAGTTTATTAAAGTTTCACTCATATTTATTAACATGTCCCATCTTGTGTGACAGTGTCACATGAGGGGAATATGTTAATAATGTTTTTCTTTCTCTATTTTTAAAGTTTTTTAAACATTCAGCGCTCTCCCTGAGACAGCAGTTAGTCTCAGGGAGCAGTGCTGTCTTTCGTGCACATGTGTGAAAGAGCGCACTTTGACAGATGGGGAATCCCCCCCCCCCCCCCCCCACGCACAGGAAGCGCATAGCTCTTCCCATTGGGCAGGCCACTGGGCGGGCCTTAATTGGCCCGCCCACTCAAAATGGCGGCCGGCCCCGTTTTGGCCACCCATCAAGGTCAAAATTCTGGCCAATATTGTAAAGGGCAGGGAGAGGGAAGAGTTTCTGAAGTGTATTCAAGAGAATTTTTCTGACCAGTATATTTTTGGCCCAATGAAGAAGGCGGCATTGCTGGATCTGGCACTAAAATAAAAGCAAAATATTGCAAATGCTGAAATAAAAACAGAAAATGCTGGAAAAACTCAGCAAGAAACATTGTTTCTCTCTCCACAGATGCTGTCAGACCTGCTGAATTTTTCCAATATTTTGTTTTTACTGTTGGATTTGGTTCTGGGGAATGAGGCGAGTTAAGTGGATCTAGTGTCAGTAGGGGAACATTCAGGGAACAGTGATCATAATATAAGATTTATATTATGAAAAGGACAAATTGCAATCTAGGGCAAAAATACTTAACTGGAGGGAGGGCCAATTTCAGTGAGTTGAGAATGGACCTGTTTTGGGTAAATTGAATTGAAAGTTTGACGGACAAAACTGTAACAGAATAATGGGCTGCCTTTAAAGAGGAGATGGTTCAGGTGCAATCGAGGTACACTCCCATGAGGGAAGGGGAAAAGTTGTTCAAAGGCAGAGCTTCCTGCCTGAGAGAGAGTACAATGTAGCAGAAAAAGGGCGTGTATGATAGATGTCAGGTTGATAATATATGGGAGAAGCTGGCTAAATATAGAAAATTCAAAGTGGAAAAGGAAGAAAGGCGGAGAGAGAGCATGAGAATGGCAACTAACATAAAAAGGAATGCAAAGGTCTTCAAGAGGTACATAAATAATAGGTTAGCAAGAGGAGGGATGGGGCCAATCTGAGACCGAAAAGGAGATTTATGCACGGAGGCAGGGGGCATGGCTGAGGTACTAAATGAGTACTTTGTATCTGTCTTTACCAAGAAAGAAGATGCTGCCAAAGTCATATTGAAAGAGGAAGTGGTTGAGGTCACTGGTTACAAATTGATAAAGGGCAGATATTGCAAAGGCTGGTTGCATACAAAGTCAATAAGTCACCAGAATAGATAGAATGCAACCAGGGAGGGATACTGAGGGAAGTAAGAGAAGAGATTGCGGAGATACTAACCATAACCTTTCAATCCTCCTTAGATGTAGGGGTTAGTGCTAGAGGACTGGAGAATCGCAAATGCTACATCCTTATTTAGAAAAGGGTGTCAGGATAAGCCCAGTAACTAGGCCAGTCAGTTTGACCATTTTGGTGAGAAGGCTTTAGAAAATGATAACACAGGACAAAATTAACGGTCACTTGGACAAGTGTATGTTAATTAAGGAAAGCCAGCACAAATTTGTTAAAGACAAATCGTATTTAACCAATTTAAGTTTTCTGATGAGGTAACAGAGAGGGATGGTGAGGCTAATGTTGTTGATGTGATCTACATGGACTTCTCAAAGGCATTTGATAAAGTATCACATCATAGGCTTGCCAGCAAAGCTAAAACCCATGAAATAAAGGAAGAGTGGCAGCATAGAGATGAAGTTAGCTGAATGAGGGGAAACAGAGAATGGCGGTGAGTGGTTGTTTTTCAGACTGGAGGAAGATACATAGTGGAGTTTTCTGGAGGTTGGTACTAAGACCACTGCTTTTCTTCATGTGCATTAATAACTTAGACTTGGGTATACAGGAACAATTTCAAAATTTGCAGATAGCAAAAAACTTAAAAGTATTGTGAACTGTGAGGAGGATAGTGATAGACTTTAAGAGGACATTTATAAGGCACACACATGGCAGATGAAATTTAATGCAGGGAAGTGTGAAGTGATTCATTTTGATAGGGCAAACGGGAAGAAACAATATAACTTAAGGGTAAAACTAAAGAGGTGCATGAACAAAGAGGTCCAGGGTATATTTGCACAGATCCTTGAAGGTGGCACAGCAGGTTAAGAAAGTGGCTAAAAAAGGCATATGGTATCCTGGGCTTTATAAATAGAGACATCAAGTGCAAAAGCAAGAAAATTATTGTTGTAAGGCATTGGATACCATTTGGGATAGGTCGTAATGAAGTCGTTGTAGTCTTAAGTAGGTTGACTGTTCTTGTGGCTAATTAATACATACAGTGTACATATATACAGTAAAGGGTTCAAACTAGGAGTTGTCTCCTACCTGGTTGTGCACACGGCCCTGTCCAACACTATACTGACCCCTAGGTGTGAGTCATGTTCTCCTACATGATCTGTGGGTGGTACTGTACTCAGTCCCACATAAACCCTAGTTTAGACTAGTCTAATTTAATCTGAGACTGTGGCCAAAGTGGGGATGGTGGTGAGGTTAAAGACTATATGTGAGAGGCTAACTTCTGTTTTAACAATGTTTAGTTGAAGGAAGTTATGGCTTATCCAAAGCTTGATGGCCCCAGTGCTCCTGATTCAAAGACTAATAGACCTCATTAAGCAACATTTTCAACCCAAGCCCTCAGTCACAATGCAGAGGTTCGGGTTCAATTCATGGAATAGAGTCCTGGGAGGGAGCATTGCTACCTACGTGGCAAAATTAAACCAACTAATGGAATATTGTGATTTCGGTGAAACCCGTAATGATATGCTCAGGGATCATTTGGTCTGTGGCGTGCAAGGGGTTGCTATTCAGTGAAGATTCGGCTGGCTGAAGTGGATCTTGATTTTAAGAAAGCATTAGAAATAGCGATTGCGATGGAAAACGCTGTAAGGAATTCACAAGCGATTCAAGATGCGCAAAATGGTGTCATTTTCCTAGTTGGGGGGGAACAGTCAGCCAAAAGTGGCGTGAAAAGCCGGGACTCTGTCACGAAGCGGGAAACAGGCTAACCGAAAATATGGAGGAAACAGTTTAGCAGCAAATTCAAAAACTAATTTTTATCGACGTAGAAACAATTGTACTCCTAATGATTGGCAATTTAAAAGGCGGCGTGTTATTTTTGTCACAAAACTGGGCACATATTGAAACATTACAAAGCGAGATTAAAACAGGCTTCCAGGCAACAAACCAAGTCCAATGAAGTATATAATGTGGAAGAGCCAGAAACAACCAATTCTGACATTTGTTCCTTTTTCAACATGAAAGTTGGGAAGACAGCCAATTACTGTCACATTGCAAGTGAATGGTAAACCCTTAAAAATGGAAGTAGACACCGGTGCTTCTACCACTGTAGTAGGAGAATATACATTCAGACATTTAAATAAAGGTGCTCAACAATTAAATTTGGAACAAACCTCTGCCATGTTGAAAATGTACACAGGTGAATAAATCCAGTAAAAGGTATCACCAGAGTAACTGTTTATTATAGATCCCAAACAGCATAACTACCTGTGATGGTATTAGAAAGTAGAGGACCAAACCTTCTAGGTTGAAATTGGTTGAGGGAAATTAACCTTGATTGGCCAATGAGTTTTCAAAAGGAAGCAGGGAGAGTTCCTGAGTTGGAAAAGGAACAAGGCAAGGTCCTTCAGAAAGAGCCTGGAGAGTCCAAGGACTGCAACTGGATGAAAAAGGAGTGTGTAGCCATTCAGCAACCTGAAGAAATGAAGACTGCCTTAAACAATAACATGGAAGAGCAGCAGATGAAACTCAAGGAGACTCTGCTGAATGACAGAATTCAAGATGAAGTGAATGAATTTCACAAAGAAAAGTAAAACCTGTTGAAAGACCCTTACACACTACAAGGATCCCTCAGGTCATGGTTTGTACCTCTGGAGAATTATGAAGAAAAGCAGGAGGAATTTAACCACTCTGAACTAACTGAAAAGCCAGTTGGCAGAGAAGATGCAGCAATGTTCAAGGTTCCAGGAGGAAGCCAACAGATACAAGAAGGAGACAGAACAGCTGAAGAATCAGCTGACTGAAGCTAAAGAGGCTTCGAAAGCAAAAGTCGTAGAACTTTCCAAGATGCGAGTAGATAATGAAATCATGGGTAGCTCAACTACCGAACTAAGACAATTTGAGATTTTGCCTGAGAGAAGTCTAGCTGACAGTGAAGTCAAAAAGAAGTCCAAGACTAAACTCTGTGGTAGAAAGAAGGAGACAAAAAGGAAGAAGGTTCCAAAAAGACAATAAAAGGTGGGAATGAAAAGGTTAACAGGTGAATCATTGGAAACTAGGCTTGCTCATTTCCTATTTCACTCCAGAACAACCCCCCACACTACAACAGGTGCAGAATTACTGATGAGGCACCATCTTCGAACAAGACTAAGCCTGATACTTCCCAATTTGGAGGGGAAGGTGGAGAAAAGTCAAGGGAACCAAAAAGCAACTCATGATTTGCATAGTTGTGAGCGACAATTTACTGTTGGAGAAGCAATATATGTAAGGACTTTCGGTGGAGGACTGAAGTGGTTACCTGACAAAGTAAGCTCTGTGACTGGACCATTGTTGTACCACGCGAAAGTGGAGGGCCAGAAGACCTGTAAGCATATGGATCATTTAAGAAGAAGGGAGATACCCCAACAAAATGATGTTCCACCTGTAACCATTGCTGAACCTGTGGTTCCTGTTGAAGTTGCTCAACCAAGGATAGACATGCCCGATATCTCTGTCGGAGTGGATGACACTGAACTGCCTGATTTTAATGTGGTTCCAGTGAATGTGGTTTCTACAAAAGAGTCGGAAATCGTGCAGCTACGACGTTCCACACTGATCAGTAAACCACCTGAAAGACTGAACTTGTAATTTCATGACCTGTGTAAATATTGTAATGTCATGAGATAAATATCCTTGTAAATACAAAATGTACAGAAAAGTTAAAGGGGGAGGAATGTAGTAATAATTTTGATAAACATAGGACTGTAGCTTTAAGAATAATCCTGTGTTGTAAGATCACATGCTCTGTGTAAACCAATGTTAGCAGTGCAGGGAACCTCGAGGAGAGAGTCCTTCTTTAGTTATAGAGTTAGATGCACACATATAGCTGCTGCTGCTGCTGCCTTGTAAATAATGTACAATGTTTCCACCAAGAAAAGTTGTCTGGAAAATCAACTCTAACAATTCCCTAAAGAGCATAAGTGAATTAGTTGGCATTTTACAGTATACAGTTTCAGGTTTTTTTTCAAATAAGAGATTTTTTTTTACTGAAATAAAATTCTTAAAGTACCATGGTAGAATTTAAACTAACATTGTCTAGATTCCTAGTCTAGCTTTCTGGACTACAAGTGTAGTCACATAACCACTAGGTTAGTGTACCCCAAATCACCTCAATACATCATTAACTGACAGTGGATGGATGAGGAAAAGAAGAGCTCCAAACAAAACACAATAGGTTGGACTAACAAAAAGCATGTTTATCATTCACAAGGAATAATATGAAAAGCAGTTGAGCGGGAAAAGGATCTAGGTATTGTCACAGATCACTGAAGGTTCACAACGAATTCAGACAAGCTGTAACTAAAGCAACCAAGATATTCTGTTGTATTAATGGAACTATTCAGTACAAATCAAAATAAGCTACTCTATCATTGCACAGGTTGTTGGCTAGACTACATCTGGAGCATAGCACCCACTTTTGGCCCCTCCACATGATGAATGATAGGCCTTGAAAAATGTTCGCTGGAGAGCAGTTAGAATAATTTCTCGCTTAAAGAAAATTAGTTACTCAAACAGGCTTAAAGAGTCTATTTATTCTAGTGCAGCATAGGCCTATATATCATATCAGGTAGATTTTAAAATATGACAGTGCTAGACCGTGTGCATATTGATGCCTTATTTCAGTTTGACAGATTGGGATAGGGGTCAGGGCATGCATTTAAACTATGCAAATATAGAAACAGGCTACAGGTTGGGTTCTTTTCCCAGTGCGCCCCTAAAATGTCTGGCTTTTGCAGTGTATATGGACTCCCTATGTGCCTTTGAGAGGTTTCAGTTGGACAGAGATCACATTATACAGATCAGTGGATTAATAGTTGACGTTCAAACGGTCAATATGATCTGAACTAGATTTGATTGCTTGAGGGCTTCAGAGAGAAATTTCTCAGAATCTTTTTCCATTTATTGGATTTATTACCTCTCCCAAGAGGATTATATGGCTAAAGGCTGGAGTAATGATAGGAGATTCTTTGCAGGTGAAGTTCAATGTCTCAGTGGGAATTGGCATGATCATTGGTGACTGAAGTGGCCAATTCTTGATCTGTAGGCTCTTGAGCAGTTGGGGCATGGGAAGTCATCTGTGGTCTGCACCTTTCTTCAACAGTGTTGCATCTGTTTGTTCTGAACTTTTAGCATGCTTTCCTAGCTGTTGTGCACCAGCTGTCTTTGTCGGCAGCCTCCTGCTTCCACACCCATCAGCCATTGAGCTGTCTTTTTAGCCAGTCTTTGAAGCGGTGAGCTGCACCTTGGTCTTGATTATTGGAGCATAGTTCACCATAAAGTATTGTGTTTGGCATTGTGGAATCCTCCATGTGTGATACATGTCCTGCCCACTGCAATTGGTGTTGTAAGAGCATGCATTCAATGCTGGGAAGATTGGCTCTGTTGAGGACTTCATTGTTTGTGATGTAGTTCTGCCATCTGATGCTCATGATGAATCGAAAACAGCATTGAAGGAAGCATTCCAGCATTCACATTTGTTTTCTGTACAGAACCCATGATTCTGACCCATAGAAGAGAGTGATGACAATCTCGCTGTATACTTGAGTTTTGGTAGGGATGCATTGTGAACAATATCGCCATGCATCTTTCAAGAGGCAGCCAAAGTAGTTATTGACCTTGGATAGTTGATTGTTCATGTCCTTGTTGATAGTGGCATCAATGAAATAATGCTGCCTAGATAGGTAAACTATGCTACTGCATTGAATGCTGATCTGCAGTGGATTGTAATTTCCTCGGGGCACTGCTCGGTACAGTACTTCTGCTTTCTTTAGGCTAATAGTAAAGCCAAAGGTATTTGCTGCCTCAGAGAAACAGTATACAATGAGTTGTATTGACTCCTCCATGTCTGCCAGGAGGGCACCATTGTCAACAAGCAGAAGCTCCATGATAAGCTCTTCTGTGATTTTGGTATGTTCCAGTAGTTGTCACAGATTGAAGAGACTGCTGTCTGTTTGGAAATGGATATATTTGCCTTTCTCAAGTCTGCCTTTGCCTCTCAAAGCATCATGGTGATACAAATAGAGAAAGATTTGGTGCTGGAACACACCCTTGCATAACACCATTGGAGATAGGGAAGCTGTCTGAGAGGGCTCCACTCTACATGACCAGACTTTCCTGGCCTTCGTGTAGTTGATGGAGAATGGTGAGTGTGGTAAAGTGGAGTACCATGTACCTTTAAGAGAATGCAAGTGGACTAACCATGTGACAGTACTGACCAATCAATGTACAGTGTGGACTACTGGTTAACTGTAAGTCAAGAGCTGGAGGTGGTTGTGGGAGCATGCAAGGATTTAGTGCTCTGCCTTCTGATGCAGTAAACAATCACAGTTTGTTCTTATGTTGGCTTCTCTCCATTATTGATAGCGAGCATCAATTAACAAGTGTATATGAAGGCGTGCACATTGAGTTTACTCGACTAGTGAACTCATAGACTTAAGACATAAAAGTGAGGAACCTTGGAGGGCAACTCAATGAAGATAATATCTTCCAAAGTCCATCCCAGCTGAGTGGTGAGATTGACAGCAGGGCCTGGGACAGTGGGGGGCTGCACAAGGTATAAAACAGGGGCCCAGCAATGTCTCCTGTTGCCTAGCAGCAGAAGGAGAAAGAGGCAATATATTTAAATTGAATGTGACAGGAATCCCCAGACTCAGATGGGAGTAAGGGGCTTTCCCCGGGATTCCCAGGATAGCCTTGGCACGCATGGCACAATTTGTTCACTCTTTCAGCTGATAACATTCCTGCCAGGAGCTGAGAGAATCAGGTTTAGCCGATTGTAACTGCTATTAAGTTGATTTTACTGGTGTTTTTGTGAATTATTTGAATGTAA